>NW_027071837.1:17912831-18608808 GCF_038088225.1 Cyrtonyx montezumae | reverse complement strand
CTAACCCTAACCCTAACCCTAACCCTAACCCTAACCCTAACCCTAACCCTAACCCTAACCCTAACCCTAACCCTAACCCTAACCCTAACCCTAACCCTAACCCTAACCCTAACCCTAACCCTAACCCTAACCCTAACCCTAACCCTAACCCTAACCCTAACCCTAACCCTAACCCTAACCCTAACCCTAACCCTAACCCTAACCCTAACCCTAACCCTAACCCTAACCCTAACCCTAACCCTAACCCTAACCCTAACCCTAACCCTAACCCTAACCCTAACCCTAACCCTAACCCTAACCCTAACCCTAACCCTAACCCTAACCCTAACCCTAACCCTAACCCTAACCCTAACCCTAACCCTAACCCTAACCCTAACCCTAACCCTAACCCTAACCCTAACCCTAACCCTAACCCTAACCCTAACCCTAACCCTAACCCTAACCCTAACCCTAACCCTAACCCTAACCCTAACCCTAACCCTAACCCTAACCCTAACCCTAACCCTAACCCTAACCCTAACCCTAACCCTAACCCTAACCCTAACCCTAACCCTAACCCTAACCCTAACCCTAACCCTAACCCTAACCCTAACCCTAACCCTAACCCTAACCCTAACCCTAACCCTAACCCTAACCCTAACCCTAACCCTAACCCTAACCCTAACCCTAACCCTAACCCTAACCCTAACCCTAACCCTAACCCTAACCCTAACCCTAACCCTAACCCTAACCCTAACCCTAACCCTAACCCTAACCCTAACCCTAACCCTAACCCTAACCCTAACCCTAACCCTAACCCTAACCCTAACCCTAACCCTAACCCTAACCCTAACCCTAACCCTAACCCTAACCCTAACCCTAACCCTAACCCTAACCCTAACCCTAACCCTAACCCTAACCCTAACCCTAACCCTAACCCTAACCCTAACCCTAACCCTAACCCTAACCCTAACCCTAACCCTAACCCTAACCCTAACCCTAACCCTAACCCTAACCCTAACCCTAACCCTAACCCTAACCCTAACCCTAACCCTAACCCTAACCCTAACCCTAACCCTAACCCTAACCCTAACCCTAACCCTAACCCTAACCCTAACCCTAACCCTAACCCTAACCCTAACCCTAACCCTAACCCTAACCCTAACCCTAACCCTAACCCTAACCCTAACCCTAACCCTAACCCTAACCCTAACCCTAACCCTAACCCTAACCCTAACCCTAACCCTAACCCTAACCCTAACCCTAACCCTAACCCTAACCCTAACCCTAACCCTAACCCTAACCCTAACCCTAACCCTAACCCTAACCCTAACCCTAACCCTAACCCTAACCCTAACCCTAACCCTAACCCTAACCCTAACCCTAACCCTAACCCTAACCCTAACCCTAACCCTAACCCTAACCCTAACCCTAACCCTAACCCTAACCCTAACCCTAACCCTAACCCTAACCCTAACCCTAACCCTAACCCTAACCCTAACCCTAACCCTAACCCTAACCCTAACCCTAACCCTAACCCTAACCCTAACCCTAACCCTAACCCTAACCCTAACCCTAACCCTAACCCTAACCCTAACCCTAACCCTAACCCTAACCCTAACCCTAACCCTAACCCTAACCCTAACCCTAACCCTAACCCTAACCCTAACCCTAACCCTAACCCTAACCCTAACCCTAACCCTAACCCTAACCCTAACCCTAACCCTAACCCTAACCCTAACCCTAACCCTAACCCTAACCCTAACCCTAACCCTAACCCTAACCCTAACCCTAACCCTAACCCTAACCCTAACCCTAACCCTAACCCTAACCCTAACCCTAACCCTAACCCTAACCCTAACCCTAACCCTAACCCTAACCCTAACCCTAACCCTAACCCTAACCCTAACCCTAACCCTAACCCTAACCCTAACCCTAACCCTAACCCTAACCCTAACCCTAACCCTAACCCTAACCCTAACCCTAACCCTAACCCTAACCCTAACCCTAACCCTAACCCTAACCCTAACCCTAACCCTAACCCTAACCCTAACCCTAACCCTAACCCTAACCCTAACCCTAACCCTAACCCTAACCCTAACCCTAACCCTAACCCTAACCCTAACCCTAACCCTAACCCTAACCCTAACCCTAACCCTAACCCTAACCCTAACCCTAACCCTAACCCTAACCCTAACCCTAACCCTAACCCTAACCCTAACCCTAACCCTAACCCTAACCCTAACCCTAACCCTAACCCTAACCCTAACCCTAACCCTAACCCTAACCCTAACCCTAACCCTAACCCTAACCCTAACCCTAACCCTAACCCTAACCCTAACCCTAACCCTAACCCTAACCCTAACCCTAACCCTAACCCTAACCCTAACCCTAACCCTAACCCTAACCCTAACCCTAACCCTAACCCTAACCCTAACCCTAACCCTAACCCTAACCCTAACCCTAACCCTAACCCTAACCCTAACCCTAACCCTAACCCTAACCCTAACCCTAACCCTAACCCTAACCCTAACCCTAACCCTAACCCTAACCCTAACCCTAACCCTAACCCTAACCCTAACCCTAACCCTAACCCTAACCCTAACCCTAACCCTAACCCTAACCCTAACCCTAACCCTAACCCTAACCCTAACCCTAACCCTAACCCTAACCCTAACCCTAACCCTAACCCTAACCCTAACCCTAACCCTAACCCTAACCCTAACCCTAACCCTAACCCTATACCCTAACCCTAACCCTAACCCTAACCCTAACCCTAACCCTAACCCTAACCCTAACCCTAACCCTAACCCTAACCCTAACCCTAACCCTAACCCTAACCCTAACCCTAACCCTAACCCTAACCCTAACCCTAACCCTAACCCTAACCCTAACCCTAACCCTAACCCTAACCCTAACCCTAACCCTAACCCTAACCCTAACCCTAACCCTAACCCTAACCCTAACCCTAACCCTAACCCTAACCCTAACCCTAACCCTAACCCTAACCCTAACCCTAACCCTAACCCTAACCCTAACCCTAACCCTAACCCTAACCCTAACCCTAACCCTAACCCTAACCCTAACCCTAACCCTAACCCTAACCCTAACCCTAACCCTAACCCTAACCCTAACCCTAACCCTAACCCTAACCCTAACCCTAACCCTAACCCTAACCCTAACCCTAACCCTAACCCTAACCCTAACCCTAACCCTAACCCTAACCCTAACCCTAACCCTAACCCTAACCCTAACCCTAACCCTAACCCTAACCCTAACCCTAACCCTAACCCTAACCCTAACCCTAACCCTAACCCTAACCCTAACCCTAACCCTAACCCTAACCCTAACCCTAACCCTAACCCTAACCCTAACCCTAACCCTAACCCTAACCCTAACCCTAACCCTAACCCTAACCCTAACCCTAACCCTAACCCTAACCCTAACCCTAACCCTAACCCTAACCCTAACCCTAACCCTAACCCTAACCCTAACCCTAACCCTAACCCTAACCCTAACCCTAACCCTAACCCTAACCCTAACCCTAACCCTAACCCTAACCCTAACCCTAACCCTAACCCTAACCCTAACCCTAACCCTAACCCTAACCCTAACCCTAACCCTAACCCTAACCCTAACCCTAACCCTAACCCTAACCCTAACCCTAACCCTAACCCTAACCCTAACCCTAACCCTAACCCTAACCCTAACCCTAACCCTAACCCTAACCCTAACCCTAACCCTAACCCTAACCCTAACCCTAACCCTAACCCTAACCCTAACCCTAACCCTAACCCTAACCCTAACCCTAACCCTAACCCTAACCCTAACCCTAACCCTAACCCTAACCCTAACCCTAACCCTAACCCTAACCCTAACCCTAACCCTAACCCTAACCCTAACCCTAACCCTAACCCTAACCCTAACCCTAACCCTAACCCTAACCCTAACCCTAACCCTAACCCTAACCCTAACCCTAACCCTAACCCTAACCCTAACCCTAACCCTAACCCTAACCCTAACCCTAACCCTAACCCTAACCCTAACCCTAACCCTAACCCTAACCCTAACCCTAACCCTAACCCTAACCCTAACCCTAACCCTAACCCTAACCCTAACCCTAACCCTAACCCTAACCCTAACCCTAACCCTAACCCTAACCCTAACCCTAACCCTAACCCTAACCCTAACCCTAACCCTAACCCTAACCCTAACCCTAACCCTAACCCTAACCCTAACCCTAACCCTAACCCTAACCCTAACCCTAACCCTAACCCTAACCCTAACCCTAACCCTAACCCTAACCCTAACCCTAACCCTAACCCTAACCCTAACCCTAACCCTAACCCTAACCCTAACCCTAACCCTAACCCTAACCCTAACCCTAACCCTAACCCTAACCCTAACCCTAACCCTAACCCTAACCCTAACCCTAACCCTAACCCTAACCCTAACCCTAACCCTAACCCTAACCCTAACCCTAACCCTAACCCTAACCCTAACCCTAACCCTAACCCTAACCCTAACCCTAACCCTAACCCTAACCCTAACCCTAACCCTAACCCTAACCCTAACCCTAACCCTAACCCTAACCCTAACCCTAACCCTAACCCTAACCCTAACCCTAACCCTAACCCTAACCCTAACCCTAACCCTAACCCTAACCCTAACCCTAACCCTAACCCTAACCCTAACCCTAACCCTAACCCTAACCCTAACCCTAACCCTAACCCTAACCCTAACCCTAACCCTAACCCTAACCCTAACCCTAACCCTAACCCTAACCCTAACCCTAACCCTAACCCTAACCCTAACCCTAACCCTAACCCTAACCCTAACCCTAACCCTAACCCTAACCCTAACCCTAACCCTAACCCTAACCCTAACCCTAACCCTAACCCTAACCCTAACCCTAACCCTAACCCTAACCCTAACCCTAACCCTAACCCTAACCCTAACCCTAACCCTAACCCTAACCCTAACCCTAACCCTAACCCTAACCCTAACCCTAACCCTAACCCTAACCCTAACCCTAACCCTAACCCTAACCCTAACCCTAACCCTAACCCTAACCCTAACCCTAACCCTAACCCTAACCCTAACCCTAACCCTAACCCTAACCCTAACCCTAACCCTAACCCTAACCCTAACCCTAACCCTAACCCTAACCCTAACCCTAACCCTAACCCTAACCCTAACCCTAACCCTAACCCTAACCCTAACCCTAACCCTAACCCTAACCCTAACCCTAACCCTAACCCTAACCCTAACCCTAACCCTAACCCTAACCCTAACCCTAACCCTAACCCTAACCCTAACCCTAACCCTAACCCTAACCCTAACCCTAACCCTAACCCTAACCCTAACCCTAACCCTAACCCTAACCCTAACCCTAACCCTAACCCTAACCCTAACCCTAACCCTAACCCTAACCCTAACCCTAACCCTAACCCTAACCCTAACCCTAACCCTAACCCTAACCCTAACCCTAACCCTAACCCTAACCCTAACCCTAACCCTAACCCTAACCCTAACCCTAACCCTAACCCTAACCCTAACCCTAACCCTAACCCTAACCCTAACCCTAACCCTAACCCTAACCCTAACCCTAACCCTAACCCTAACCCTAACCCTAACCCTAACCCTAACCCTAACCCTAACCCTAACCCTAACCCTAACCCTAACCCTAACCCTAACCCTAACCCTAACCCTAACCCTAACCCTAACCCTAACCCTAACCCTAACCCTAACCCTAACCCTAACCCTAACCCTAACCCTAACCCTAACCCTAACCCTAACCCTAACCCTAACCCTAACCCTAACCCTAACCCTAACCCTAACCCTAACCCTAACCCTAACCCTAACCCTAACCCTAACCCTAACCCTAACCCTAACCCTAACCCTAACCCTAACCCTAACCCTAACCCTAACCCTAACCCTAACCCTAACCCTAACCCTAACCCTAACCCTAACCCTAACCCTAACCCTAACCCTAACCCTAACCCTAACCCTAACCCTAACCCTAACCCTAACCCTAACCCTAACCCTAACCCTAACCCTAACCCTAACCCTAACCCTAACCCTAACCCTAACCCTAACCCTAACCCTAACCCTAACCCTAACCCTAACCCTAACCCTAACCCTAACCCTAACCCTAACCCTAACCCTAACCCTAACCCTAACCCTAACCCTAACCCTAACCCTAACCCTAACCCTAACCCTAACCCTAACCCTAACCCTAACCCTAACCCTAACCCTAACCCTAACCCTAACCCTAACCCTAACCCTAACCCTAACCCTAACCCTAACCCTAACCCTAACCCTAACCCTAACCCTAACCCTAACCCTAACCCTAACCCTAACCCTAACCCTAACCCTAACCCTAACCCTAACCCTAACCCTAACCCTAACCCTAACCCTAACCCTAACCCTAACCCTAACCCTAACCCTAACCCTAACCCTAACCCTAACCCTAACCCTAACCCTAACCCTAACCCTAACCCTAACCCTAACCCTAACCCTAACCCTAACCCTAACCCTAACCCTAACCCTAACCCTAACCCTAACCCTAACCCTAACCCTAACCCTAACCCTAACCCTAACCCTAACCCTAACCCTAACCCTAACCCTAACCCTAACCCTAACCCTAACCCTAACCCTAACCCTAACCCTAACCCTAACCCTAACCCTAACCCTAACCCTAACCCTAACCCTAACCCTAACCCTAACCCTAACCCTAACCCTAACCCTAACCCTAACCCTAACCCTAACCCTAACCCTAACCCTAACCCTAACCCTAACCCTAACCCTAACCCTAACCCTAACCCTAACCCTAACCCTAACCCTAACCCTAACCCTAACCCTAACCCTAACCCTAACCCTAACCCTAACCCTAACCCTAACCCTAACCCTAACCCTAACCCTAACCCTAACCCTAACCCTAACCCTAACCCTAACCCTAACCCTAACCCTAACCCTAACCCTAACCCTAACCCTAACCCTAACCCTAACCCTAACCCTAACCCTAACCCTAACCCTAACCCTAACCCTAACCCTAACCCTAACCCTAACCCTAACCCTAACCCTAACCCTAACCCTAACCCTAACCCTAACCCTAACCCTAACCCTAACCCTAACCCTAACCCTAACCCTAACCCTAACCCTAACCCTAACCCTAACCCTAACCCTAACCCTAACCCTAACCCTAACCCTAACCCTAACCCTAACCCTAACCCTAACCCTAACCCTAACCCTAACCCTAACCCTAACCCTAACCCTAACCCTAACCCTAACCCTAACCCTAACCCTAACCCTAACCCTAACCCTAACCCTAACCCTAACCCTAACCCTAACCCTAACCCTAACCCTAACCCTAACCCTAACCCTAACCCTAACCCTAACCCTAACCCTAACCCTAACCCTAACCCTAACCCTAACCCTAACCCTAACCCTAACCCTAACCCTAACCCTAACCCTAACCCTAACCCTAACCCTAACCCTAACCCTAACCCTAACCCTAACCCTAACCCTAACCCTAACCCTAACCCTAACCCTAACCCTAACCCTAACCCTAACCCTAACCCTAACCCTAACCCTAACCCTAACCCTAACCCTAACCCTAACCCTAACCCTAACCCTAACCCTAACCCTAACCCTAACCCTAACCCTAACCCTAACCCTAACCCTAACCCTAACCCTAACCCTAACCCTAACCCTAACCCTAACCCTAACCCTAACCCTAACCCTAACCCTAACCCTAACCCTAACCCTAACCCTAACCCTAACCCTAACCCTAACCCTAACCCTAACCCTAACCCTAACCCTAACCCTAACCCTAACCCTAACCCTAACCCTAACCCTAACCCTAACCCTAACCCTAACCCTAACCCTAACCCTAACCCTAACCCTAACCCTAACCCTAACCCTAACCCTAACCCTAACCCTAACCCTAACCCTAACCCTAACCCTAACCCTAACCCTAACCCTAACCCTAACCCTAACCCTAACCCTAACCCTAACCCTAACCCTAACCCTAACCCTAACCCTAACCCTAACCCTAACCCTAACCCTAACCCTAACCCTAACCCTAACCCTAACCCTAACCCTAACCCTAACCCTAACCCTAACCCTAACCCTAACCCTAACCCTAACCCTAACCCTAACCCTAACCCTAACCCTAACCCTAACCCTAACCCTAACCCTAACCCTAACCCTAACCCTAACCCTAACCCTAACCCTAACCCTAACCCTAACCCTAACCCTAACCCTAACCCTAACCCTAACCCTAACCCTAACCCTAACCCTAACCCTAACCCTAACCCTAACCCTAACCCTAACCCTAACCCTAACCCTAACCCTAACCCTAACCCTAACCCTAACCCTAACCCTAACCCTAACCCTAACCCTAACCCTAACCCTAACCCTAACCCTAACCCTAACCCTAACCCTAACCCTAACCCTAACCCTAACCCTAACCCTAACCCTAACCCTAACCCTAACCCTAACCCTAACCCTAACCCTAACCCTAACCCTAACCCTAACCCTAACCCTAACCCTAACCCTAACCCTAACCCTAACCCTAACCCTAACCCTAACCCTAACCCTAACCCTAACCCTAACCCTAACCCTAACCCTAACCCTAACCCTAACCCTAACCCTAACCCTAACCCTAACCCTAACCCTAACCCTAACCCTAACCCTAACCCTAACCCTAACCCTAACCCTAACCCTAACCCTAACCCTAACCCTAACCCTAACCCTAACCCTAACCCTAACCCTAACCCTAACCCTAACCCTAACCCTAACCCTAACCCTAACCCTAACCCTAACCCTAACCCTAACCCTAACCCTAACCCTAACCCTAACCCTAACCCTAACCCTAACCCTAACCCTAACCCTAACCCTAACCCTAACCCTAACCCTAACCCTAACCCTAACCCTAACCCTAACCCTAACCCTAACCCTAACCCTAACCCTAACCCTAACCCTAACCCTAACCCTAACCCTAACCCTAACCCTAACCCTAACCCTAACCCTAACCCTAACCCTAACCCTAACCCTAACCCTAACCCTAACCCTAACCCTAACCCTAACCCTAACCCTAACCCTAACCCTAACCCTAACCCTAACCCTAACCCTAACCCTAACCCTAACCCTAACCCTAACCCTAACCCTAACCCTAACCCTAACCCTAACCCTAACCCTAACCCTAACCCTAACCCTAACCCTAACCCTAACCCTAACCCTAACCCTAACCCTAACCCTAACCCTAACCCTAACCCTAACCCTAACCCTAACCCTAACCCTAACCCTAACCCTAACCCTAACCCTAACCCTAACCCTAACCCTAACCCTAACCCTAACCCTAACCCTAACCCTAACCCTAACCCTAACCCTAACCCTAACCCTAACCCTAACCCTAACCCTAACCCTAACCCTAACCCTAACCCTAACCCTAACCCTAACCCTAACCCTAACCCTAACCCTAACCCTAACCCTAACCCTAACCCTAACCCTAACCCTAACCCTAACCCTAACCCTAACCCTAACCCTAACCCTAACCCTAACCCTAACCCTAACCCTAACCCTAACCCTAACCCTAACCCTAACCCTAACCCTAACCCTAACCCTAACCCTAACCCTAACCCTAACCCTAACCCTAACCCTAACCCTAACCCTAACCCTAACCCTAACCCTAACCCTAACCCTAACCCTAACCCTAACCCTAACCCTAACCCTAACCCTAACCCTAACCCTAACCCTAACCCTAACCCTAACCCTAACCCTAACCCTAACCCTAACCCTAACCCTAACCCTAACCCTAACCCTAACCCTAACCCTAACCCTAACCCTAACCCTAACCCTAACCCTAACCCTAACCCTAACCCTAACCCTAACCCTAACCCTAACCCTAACCCTAACCCTAACCCTAACCCTAACCCTAACCCTAACCCTAACCCTAACCCTAACCCTAACCCTAACCCTAACCCTAACCCTAACCCTAACCCTAACCCTAACCCTAACCCTAACCCTAACCCTAACCCTAACCCTAACCCTAACCCTAACCCTAACCCTAACCCTAACCCTAACCCTAACCCTAACCCTAACCCTAACCCTAACCCTAACCCTAACCCTAACCCTAACCCTAACCCTAACCCTAACCCTAACCCTAACCCTAACCCTAACCCTAACCCTAACCCTAACCCTAACCCTAACCCTAACCCTAACCCTAACCCTAACCCTAACCCTAACCCTAACCCTAACCCTAACCCTAACCCTAACCCTAACCCTAACCCTAACCCTAACCCTAACCCTAACCCTAACCCTAACCCTAACCCTAACCCTAACCCTAACCCTAACCCTAACCCTAACCCTAACCCTAACCCTAACCCTAACCCTAACCCTAACCCTAACCCTAACCCTAACCCTAACCCTAACCCTAACCCTAACCCTAACCCTAACCCTAACCCTAACCCTAACCCTAACCCTAACCCTAACCCTAACCCTAACCCTAACCCTAACCCTAACCCTAACCCTAACCCTAACCCTAACCCTAACCCTAACCCTAACCCTAACCCTAACCCTAACCCTAACCCTAACCCTAACCCTAACCCTAACCCTAACCCTAACCCTAACCCTAACCCTAACCCTAACCCTAACCCTAACCCTAACCCTAACCCTAACCCTAACCCTAACCCTAACCCTAACCCTAACCCTAACCCTAACCCTAACCCTAACCCTAACCCTAACCCTAACCCTAACCCTAACCCTAACCCTAACCCTAACCCTAACCCTAACCCTAACCCTAACCCTAACCCTAACCCTAACCCTAACCCTAACCCTAACCCTAACCCTAACCCTAACCCTAACCCTAACCCTAACCCTAACCCTAACCCTAACCCTAACCCTAACCCTAACCCTACCCTAACCCTAACCCTAACCCTAACCCTAACCCTAACCCTAACCCTAACCCTTACCCTAATCTTACACCTAACCCTATCCAATAACCTAAACCTTTCCCTAAATCTTACTGTGAAACTAAATCTTTAAACCTAACACTAACCCTAACCCCTAATCTAAACCTAAACATGACCCTAATTCTAACAATAAAAATAACCCTTAACCTAACCATTCTCTAACTCTATGGGAACTGCTGAAACATGGCCTCAAACACTGGTTGTTCACCGGAGCTTAGCACCGAGTCAGCCATGGAAGCATTGGTATAGATGATATACCTGTTTGACTGGAAGGGTTGGAGCCTCAAACCCGAACCCTAACAATTACTTTAAATCTAAATCTATAAACCTAACACTAACCTAAACACTAAATCTAAACCTAACCTTAACCCTAATCCTATCATAACCTTTACTCTAACACAAACCCTACCCCTAAACTTAACCCTAAACCTAACCCTAAACCCAACTCTATCCCTACCCTAAACCTAACAGTAAACCAATCCCTAACCCTAACCCGATCCCAAACCCAAACCGAACCCATAACGTAACTCTCACCCTAACCCTCACCCTAACCCTATCTCATGCCCTAGCCCTAACCTAAACACTAACCCTAACCGTAACCCTAAATCTAAGCCTAATCTCAACCCTAACCTAAATGTTAAAACTGACCGTAACTCTAACCCTAACCGCAACCCTACACCAAACCTTAAACCTAAGCCAAAACCTTAATCTAAGACTATTCCAAAATCTAAACATAACATTATTGCTAAAGCCAATCTTCACCTAACCCTATGAAATATCTTTAATCCTTCCCTAACACTTACTGTAAGAATAAATTTTTAACCATGACCCTTACTCTAACCCTAAAACTAATTCTAAAGCTAACACAAACCCTAAACAAAACCCCAAATCCAATCATATACCCAACCCTATCCAATAACCTAAAACATTCCCTAACACTTACTGTAAAACTAAAACTTTATACAAAAACTTAAACCTAAACTTAACCCTCACCCTCATCTTAATCCTAAATCTTAGCCTAACCCTAACCCTATAACTTAACCCTAACCCTAACACTAACCCCAACCCTAATTTGCACCCTAACTATAACCCTAAGCCAAAACCTTACACTAACACAAATCTTAAATCTAAACATAACACTATTACTAAATCCTATCTTCACCAAACCCTATGAAATTACCTAAATCCTTCCCTAACACTTACTGTAAGACTAAATCTTTAATCCTAACCATTGCCCTAACCCTAACACCCTAACCCTATCCCTAAAAACATCTTAAACCTAACCCTATCCAATAACCTAAAACTTACCCTAAAACTTACTGTAAATCTAAATCTTTAAACCTAACACTAACCCTAAAACTAATGCTAACACTAACCCTAACCACAAACCTAACCTTAACCCTACCCAAACCCTAACCTTAACCCTAACCTAACCATAACAATAACCCCAACCCTAACCGCAAACATAACTAAATCCTAACCCTAACAAAAACCCTAACCCTAATAAAGGGATCAGACCCAGCCAGCACGGGTTCACCAGGGGCAGGTCGTGCTTGTCCAACCTCATCTCCTTCTATGACTGGGTGACCAGACAGGTAGATGAGGGAAAGGCTGTTGATGTAGTCTACCTGGACTTCAGCAAGGCCTTTGACACGGTCTCCCACAGTATTCTCCTAAGGAAACTGGCAGCCCGTGGTGTGGACAGGTTCACTCTTCTCTGGTTGGAGAACTGGCTGGAGGGCCGTGCCCAGAGGGTAGTGGTTAATGGAGTTAAGTCCAGCTGGCGTCCTGTAACGAGTGGTGTCCCCCAAGGGTCAGTTTTGGGGCCCATCTTGTTTAATATCTTTATTGATGACCTAGACGAGGGAATTGAGTGTATGCTCAGTAAGTTTGCAGATGACACAAAGCTGGGAGGATGTGTCAAACTGCCTGAGGGTAGGGAGGCCCTTCAGAGGGATTTGGATAGGCTGAACAGCTGGGCTGAGCAAAATGGGATGAGGTTCAATAAGACCAAGTGCCGGGTCCTGCACTTTGGCCACAATAACCCCATGCAATGCTATAGGCTTGGGGCAGAATGGCTTGAAGAATGTAGAGAGGAAAAGGACCTGGGGGTGTTGGTTGATGCTCGGCTCAACATGAGCCGGCAGTGTGCCCAGGTGGCTAAGAAGGCCAACAGCATCCTGGCCTGTATTAGAAATAGTGTAGCCAGCAGGAGCAGGGAGGTGAACATCCCCCTGTACTCAGCTCTGGTACGGCCGCACCTCGAGTACTGTGTTCAGTTTTGGGCCCCTCACTACAAGAAGGACATTGAGGCCCTGGAGCGTGTTCAGAGAAGGGCAACAAAACTGGTGAGGGGCCTGGAGCACAAGTCTTATGAGGAGCGGCTGAGGGAGCTGGGATTGTTCAGTCTGGAGAAGAGGAGGCTCAGAGGAGACCTTATTGCACTCTACCACTTCCTGAAGGGGGGTTGTGGTGAGGAGGGGGTAGGCCTCTTCTCCCTGATAAGTAATGACAGGACGAGAGGGAATGGCCACAAGTTGCGCCGGGGAAGATTTAGATTAGACCTCAGGAAGCATTTCTTTTCTGAAAGAGTGGTCAGGCACTGGAATGGCCTGCCTAGGGAGGTGGTTGAGGCACCATCCCTAGCGCTGTTCAAGAAGCGTTTAGATGAGGTGCTAAAGGACTTAATTTAGTAGTTGGGTAGAGATAGTGATAGGAGGATGGTTGGACTAGATGATCTTATAGGTCCTTTCCAACCTTATGAACTTATGAACTTATGAACCCTAACACTAAACCTACTGTAACTATATGGGAACTGCTGCACGGCCTGAAACACTGTTTGGTCACCTGAGGCGAGCTCCGAGTAAGCCTTAGGGGCTCAGGTGGAGGTTCTATACCCGTGTGACTGGAAGGGGGGGAGCCTGGCTCCACCTCTCCCAAACCCCATTTAAGTACTTACCACCGCCGGGAAATGATCTCTTCTCGGAGATCCCTCCCACGTGAAGTCCCCTGTGAGCCTTATCATCCTTGTGATAAAAATGAGTGCTGTATTTGTTAATTGTACCGATTCAAGACAGATGTGTCAGTGTTTTTCAGTGTTTTGCTTTCTGAAAACTATGTAGTTTGTAGAAGTCTCAAAATAGATGTATAAATGTTTTGTCTAAGAACTTTGGAATTTGTGCAAATTGGAGCCACTGTGCTTAGTTCTAACAAATGGACAATGAACAACAAATAGCAGTGACCTTCTAAGAAACTGAAAAAAGAAAAATAAGTGAAAATCTCCTCTTAAGTGCGCATGATCGAAGCTGAAGAGGCCTACGGCCCTTTTCATCTCAATCACCAGGTGTGAGTGATCCGGAAGATGGTACAGAGGCAGAGTAAGCCCTCTGAACCCATGGGTGGCTTGCAGGTGAAGCTACCAGACATACCACTAGAAAGTCCCCTAGGTTTATGTTACAACACTGGGGCGATTCTCCCTCTAGACGAGGGAAGAGTAAGGTAAAATGGTAAATTATTGTATAGGGATATGGGGAGGAAAGCAGATAGGGGCAGATCAGCTGTTCTGACCAGTATTTGGGTCCTTTGAGGATCGAATCTGCCAGGCTCTAAATACTTATGTGAATGATACACTATCTTCCCCCCCCCCCCCCCCCCCCCCCATTATGCTCTCCCCGAACAGAATCCAGAGACTCCTCCGGAGCAAGCTGAATCTGACTCAGGTGACGAACCTGAACCCCTAGACCTCCCTAGGAAAAGGATCACTAGAAGGCAAACTAGGCAGGAGAGGGGTCAAGGAAGAAACCTTCTCCCTTTAAGAGAAATACCTGTAAAAGGAAATGGGGAATTTGATAAAGGATCCTTTAGGGATCTCCGAGAGGCTAGATCAATTTTTAGGTCCCACTCTTTATACCTGAGATGAAATAAAGGCAATTTTGGGCGTACTATTTACAGCAGAAGAGGGATATGATCAGGAAGGCAGGTTATGCGAATTTGGGATCAGCAACACCAGGCTGGTCCAGGAGCAGATATAAAGCGGCCTTTACAGCGGCCCAATTGGGATAATCAGAACCAGGAACATCACTCACATGGCAGATTTACGAGTTATTATTATTAAAGAGAATAGAGAATCTGTCCTTCGGTGACACAATGTTGATAAGGCTTCTAGCGAGTAAAAAAAAAAAGATGAAACTCCTACTGAGTGATTAGAGAGACTGCGCAAAAAGTTAGTTATATTCAGGATTAGATCCTGCTACCCCCCCCCCCGGGGCAAGCTCTCCTGAAAACGCAGTTTGTAGCTAGGTCCTGAATATTCAAAGGAAACGAGAGAAATTGGGAGATTGGCAGGAGAGAGGATTAGATGAATTACTAAGAGAGGCTCAGAAAGTATACGTACGGAGAGAGGAGGAGACTCAGAAGAAGCAAGCAAAAAAATTCTGATAGTCGTGGTAAAAGAAAAAGAGGGAATATTCCTCGGGCACAGAACGCGCTTTAACCTAACCAGATGAGACCCAGAGATATAAGGACAGTAGAATGCTTCTACTGTCAGAAAAAGGGACACGTGAAGAAAGACTGTAGAAAGAGAATTCAGGATGAGAGAATGTTTAAGAAGGACTGAGGGGGTAAGGGGTTTTATGTGCTGGGGACCCGGGAAAGAAAAGAGCCCATGACGAAATTGAAATTGGGTCCTCAGAGTCAGGAAGTGGAATTTTTGGTAGACTCTGGCGCAGAAAGATCGACTGTTCAATATTTACCTCGAGGATGTTCTGTATCCTTGGAAAAGCTACTAGTAATCAGAGCAAAAGGGAACCTTTTATGGTACCTGTTATAAAGCAGGTAGAAATAGAATTACCTAGCACCTATGGAATTGAGTCTTTTTATTGGTACCTGAAGCAGAATATAATTTGCTAGGGAGATATTTAATTGTGGAGTTAAGAATAAATTTGTAAGTAAAAGATAGAGAATTAATTGTTAATCTATGTACTCTGTACATACTATGTATGTATGTAATGTATGAACGATAGAAGATGAGGCTAGAATTAACCCAGAAGTTTGGTATACTCCAGAATCAGTAGGGAAATTAGACATAGAACCGTCTGAAGTGTCTATAAAGGAACAAGAGATCCCGGATAGGATAAAACAATACCCCATTTCACAGGAAGGTAAATTAGGGCTACAACCTGAAATTGAGAGATTAATATCTAAAGGGCTATTAGAACCCTGTATGTCTTCCTATAATACTCCTATACTCCCTGTAAAGAAACCTGATGGCACATACAGATTGGTCCATGATTTAAGAGAAATTAACAAGAGAACAGTAACTCATTTCCCAGTAGTGGCAAACCCCTATACCCTGCTTAGTCAATTAAAACCAGAATTTAAATGGTATAGTGTGATTGATTTAAAGGATGCTTTTTGGACCTGCCCCCTGAAGGTAGAATGCAGAGATTACTTCGCCTTTGAGTGAGAAGATCCAAACACCCATAGAAAACAACAACTTAGATGGACAGTAATTCCACAGGGATTCACAGAATCCCCTAACTTGTTTGGGCAAGCCCTTGAGCAGGTATTAAAAACTTATGAATCAAACCCACAGGTGACCTTAGTACAATACATAGATAACTTACTATTAGCTGGAACAGATGAGGAGGCGGTTAGACAGGAGAGCATTAAACTATTAAATTTCTTAGGTTCAAAAGGCTTGAAAGTTTCAAAGGCAAAGTTACAATTTACAGAAGAGGAAGTGAGATATCTGGGACATTGGTTAAGCAAGGGGAATAAGAAATTAGATCCAGAATGAGTAAATGGGATTTTATTTTTAAAGGCCCCAAGAAGTAAGAGGCAGGTGAGGCAGATCTTAGGGTTGCTAGGATATTGTCGGCAGCGGATCGAGAATTATAGTAGTAAGTGTAAAAGACAGAAACTGTTCTCCTTTGTCTGAAAGTTTGCTTCGTAAGGCCTTTTCTGGTGACAAGACTCTGACTGATAACTGCTGGTTATCTGGATGGGTGTAATGGTGCCATTGTCTCAGCTTATGGTTGTAAAGATAAGCAGAAAAAGGTGCAAATAGTCTTTTCCGTGGGGGTACGGCTTGGAGAAGCTGACCACCACAAAGACAATGCTCCTGCATGGCAATGAACACAAACACAATGCTCCTGCATGGCAATGAAGGTGACATCCACTGCTGGCTTATCTGTTGGGCCAGACATGTCACACAAAGAAAAAAGGAAAAAACATCTGAGAAATGAGGGATAAAAGGCCTTCACTGAACTAAGGACCTTGTGGTCAGCTCAGGCCTGTGAATTATATGCAGTCCTTAGAGCCCTACAGACGTTAAAAGGAAAATTGGAACCATCTATACAAATTCCATATATGCGTATGGGGCAGTCCATATCTTTGGAAAATATGGGAGGAAAGAGGATCAGTAAACCCACACGGGAAAGGGTTAATTCACAAGTCATTAAAAAGACAAACTAAGGGCAATAAAAGAACCAGAGAAAATCGCAGTAGTACATGTTGGCTCAAATAAGGAGAAATAATTTAGCGGCCTTATTGATCCTAAAGGAAATACAAGCTGATTAGTCCCTGAAAAAAAAAAAAAAAAAAAAAGAGGCTAAAAGCTTTACTGTACAAGAGAAAGAAAGGACTGGTGGTACAACAGCCACCACTAGATATGGCAATACAGCAAATCAGTCCAGGAGGTAAGGTTTTAATTAAAACATGGAAAGAGTTGTCTCTAACTCCTCGATGGGAGGAACCTTTTCTTGTTTTATTAACAACAGAAACAGCGATCCAGACAGCTGAGCATGGATGGACCCATGCGAGCCGAGTGAAAGGATCAATCCCTGACACAGAACCCCAGTGGAAGGTGTCCAAGACTTTGGATGATCTAAAAATCATTCTAAGAAAAATGTAAAACTGTTGTTTTTCCTTTAGCAGATAAGATAACTCAGTCATTTCATCGCATGCTTTATATGTATATTGTATATGTATTGTGCATTGCATATGATGAATATTTATGAACTCACTCTTCCTATGAATACCTTTCAAGATAATTGGGAGATAGTTTTGTGAGCAATCAAGAGGCTAAAATTTAAAAAGGAATTATAGATAGAGAATGGGGAGACTTATAAGGCAAGGAAAAAGGAGGTTCCCCTGAAGAATACGACTGCTGCCCAGATCATACACCCCGCTGCTCTAAGCAAAAGAGTAGGCGAGGGAGGCAGAGGCGTACAGCGGTGGGGCTATGAGAATGACCTCCGAGGAAGGCCTCACGAAGCCATACTGAAAGTGCTCACTGAATTCAGATTGTAAGTGCTCAAGTTCTCACTTGATTCAGATTGGCCATGGAAAAAAATAAACATATATATATTAAAAAAAAGAAAAAGAGAAAAGGGGGGGTTTAAGAAAGAACTTGAAAATATTCATTCTGGAAAATGAGTACACCAAAAATACTGAATAAGATAATTGCTGCATTGTAAAACTGCTGGAACAATTGAAAGAAAAAGAACATATTTTACATCAAAATGCAGTGATATGGTTTGATGAACAAAATGAGAAAAAAGAAAAGGGGGTATTGATACAAAAATGAGTTCTGTATATGTTAATCAAACCGACTCGTACCGATTCAAGACAGATGTGTCAGTGTTTTTCAGTGTTTTGCTTTCTGAAAACTATGTAGTTTGTAGAAGTCTCAAAATAGATGTATAAATGTTTTGTCTAAGAACTTTGGAATTTGTGCAAATTGGAGCCACAGTGCTTAGTTCTAACAAATGGACAATGAACAACAAATAGCAGTGACCTTCTAAGAAACAGAAAAAAGAAAAATAAGTGAAAATCTCCTCTTAAGTGCGCATGATCGAAGCTGAAGAGGCCTACGGACCTTTTCATCTCAACCACCAGGTGGCAGAGAACGACCACCACATAACAGCCAGCGCAGCCCAGGAAGGGAAAGATAAACACGAATGCAGAGACAATAAAAAGTGGGATCGGGATGCCCCCGTTGCGAACCTCTGGTGAAGCAGAGACTCCTGGCTGCCCAGGGCTGTTTTGCTCGGTAATTGCTTGCTCAATAAATCTTTTCCTGTTGGTAACGATTAGTGTGTTTTGTTCTTCGCACCTACAACAATCCTTAAGGTGAGCCATCATCTCTTTTGTAATATTTGTATACTATCTATATAGAACAACTCAACATCCTCTATAATACTCCTTTGTGAAGAACCGTCCTTGGGAATATATACCCCACACTAACACTAAACCTAACTCAAGCCCAAACACTAACCCTAACAACTACTGTAAATCTAAAACTAACACTAACCCGAAACCTAACCTTAACGCTAACACAAACCCTAACCTTAACCCTAAACCTAACCCTAACCCTACCCTAACCCTAACCTTAACCCGACCCTAACCCTAACAGTAACCAAAAGCCAAACCCTAAACCTATCCCAAACCCAGACCAAACCCAAAACTTATCCCTCACTCTGACCCTAATCCTAAAACTAACCTATCCCCTAACCATATCCTTTATAAACAACCGCAACACCAAAAACCAACCCCAACCCCTAACAACCGCCTAACACCTATCTATAACCCTAACCTTAACACATAACCTTATCCTTATCCTAACCGAAACGCTAAAGCGTTTGCAAATAATGATAGCATCAGACCTTCATTTCAGTACACATTTAATTTAATATTTCATGATGATATTTTAAATTCCTCAGAAACACAACTACTCCCAATTTTTCCTTTTCATACACACGGACGTTACTGATTCCTTCCACAAAATTGTATGGTCTTCTGATCTTAGCAATCTATATGCGAAGTTTGAGTGAAACTGGCTCCTCTCGCAGATTCTGATGTCTTTCGAAACGGATCGAATATTTTAGAGTCAGCAACTAACATCACACTCGAATCACTATTAACCTCGGATTCAGTTTGAAACGCATCAATCGCGGTTTCTGCTGCATAAACGGCTGAAGAAAGACGCGCATCAGCCGGCTGCCAGGCACTGAAGAGAGACTTTGAGCCGCAGCCTGCTGCGCTCAAGAACGGCTATTATTGCATTTCAAGCGGAAACTAAGGTTAAGAGCAATTCGAGTTTGACGTTTGTTGCCGATTCGACAACACGAGGAACAGATTCTGCATAAGGGATCACTATTATTTTAGTATCAGACCGCAGCAGGCTGCGTTTTAAAGCCACTCTTCAGTGCATGGCAGCCGGCTGATTCCCAACTTTATTCCGCGGCTAAAGCAGCAGGAAACGCTTTTATTGGGTTTCTAGCGGAATCCGTGGATAAGAACTGTTCGAGTTTGTCGTCCGTTGCCGATTCGGCTCAGTTTCGTACGGACTCATCTGCGATGCTCCAGTGATTAAGGTTATTGGGAAATATTCGCTCCTGTTCAACAGACACCAGAATCTGCGAGAGGAGCCAGCTTCACTCAAACTTCGCATCTACATTGCTAAGATCAGAAGAGCATACAATTTTGGGGAAGGAAACAGTAACGTCCGTGTGAGCTAAAAGGAAACGGAGATTGAAGAAGATTCACGAAGAAAAAGACATCAAAAAGTTTCTGAAATGTAGTATGAAAACGTGGACGGAGATGAAAGTCTGATGCAGACATACATTGCCGACGGTAGCATAACAGAAAGGGAACAGAATCTTTCCCCCACACTAACACTGTCGTCCTCCCCATCTCTATCGACAATGCCAGGAACGGATTCAGTCATAAGGGTAATCACTGATATGTTCAAACCAGACTGCAGCAGGCAGTGTTTTAAAGCTTAGATTCAGATCTTTTTCCTACGGGCTTATCTGCAATGCTCCGGTGATGAAGTTTGTTGGGAAATATTCGGTCCGATTCGACAGACACCAGAATCTGCGAGAGGAGCCAGCTTCACTCAAATTTCAGATCTACATTGCTAAGATCAGAAGAGCATACAATTTTGGGAAAGGAATCAGTAATGTCCGTGTGACTGAAAAATAAACGGGGAGATGCGATGATTCAGTGGTGAAAGAAAAACATATCAATAAAATTCAGAAAAAAAATATGAATACGTGGACGGAAAAGATCGTCTGATGCAGACATATATTGCCGACCGTAGCAGAGCAGAAAGGGAACAGAATCTTTTTCCCAGCTTAAAACCGGGGTCCTCCGCATCTCTATCGACAACGCCAGGAACGGAGTCTGTCAAAAGGGTAATCACTTTTATGTTGGAAACAGACCGCAGCAGGCTACGTTTTAAAGCCGCACTTCAGTGAAAGGCAGCAGGCTGAAACGCGTTTTTCTTCATCGGCTCAAACAGCAGAAACCGCGATTGATGTGTTTCAAGAGGAATCCGCGGTTAAGAGTGATTCGAGTTTGTCGTTCGTTGCCGATTCGGCTCAGTTTCGTACGGGCTCATCTTGGATGCTCTGGTGATGAAGTTTATTAGGGAAATATTCTATCCCGTGGGACAGACACCAGAATCTGCGAGAGGAGCCAGCTTCACTCAAATTTCGCCTCTACACTGGTAAGATCAGAACAGCATACAATTTTAGGAAGGAATCAGTAATGTCCGTGTGTATGAAAAGGAAAAATTGAGAGAAGTTTTGTTTCTTAGGAATATTAAAGGTCATCAAAAAATGTTAAAGAAAAAATGTGAAAATGTGTACTGAAATGAAGGTCTAATGCTATCATTCTCTGCGAATGCTTGCTGAGCCTGCAGAGAACAGAAAATCCCCCCTGGCTAACATAGGGGGCATCCCATCTTTTCTAAAAACACCACGAACAAAGTCTGATATAAGATTAAACTGAGTTATGTTGGAATCAGAGCTCAGCTGGCAGTGGAGATAAGCTGCTTTACAGCGCAAGGCAGCTGACTGATTAGCCTAATGACCTGTAGAAGACACAAATTTTTTCAAGCCTAATCCACAGTTAGGAGAGATTACAGCCAGACTTTTGCACTCCATTCAGACCTGATTATTTAAAAAGATTTGAAAGGGTTTAGGGTTAGAGTTTGGTTTAGGGGTATGGTTAGGGTTAGGTTTAGGGTTAGGATTAGGTTTAGGGTTAGTGCTTGTGGTTGCTTTTGGGGTAGGTTAAAATTTACGGATAGGATTAGTGTTAGCGCTTGTGGCTGCTTTTGGAGTATGGGTAGGCTAAGGTTTAGGGTACGATTATGGTTAAGGTTTGTGGTTGCATTTGGGGTAGACGTAGTACCAGTGTTAGGATTAGGGTTAGGGTTAGTGTTAGGGTTAGGGTATAGGGTTATGGAAAAGGGTAATTGATTAAGGTTAGGTTTACTGTTGGGGTTAGGGTTCGGTTTAGGGTTAGGGTTTGTGCTTATGGTTGCTTTTGGGGAAGGGTTAGTGTTAAGGTTAAAGTTAGGGTTAGGAGTTACGGGTATGGGTTTCGGTTAAGGTTCCGGTAGAGATTGGGGTTAGAGTTAATGTTAAGGATAAGGTTAGGTTTAGTGTTAGAGTTAGGGTTAGGATTTGGGTTAGAGTATGATTTTGGGTCAGGATTAGGGTTAGGGTTAGGCTAAGGGTTAGGGTAAGGCTTCAGGTTTAGGGTCATAGATTAGGTTTAGAGTTAGGGTTAGGTTTAGGTTTAGTGTTAGGGTTACGTTTGCGTTAGGTTTTAGGGTTGGGGTTGTGTTTGCGGTTTTGGTAAGGGTTAGGGTTACGGTTAGGATAAGGGTAAGGTTATGGGTTAAGGTTAGGGACAGGGAAAGGTATTACGCGTTTGTTTGAAGTTGGTGTTGGTGTTTCGGTTTTTGTTTATAAAGGATATGGTTAGGGTATAGGTTAGGGTTAGTATTAGGGTTAGGGTGAGAGTAAAATTTTGGTTTCGGTTTGGGTTTGGGATAGGGTTAGCGATAAGCTTAGGTTACTGTTAGGGTTAGGGTCGGGTTAAGGATAGGGTTAGGGTAGGGTTAGGGTTAGGTTTAGGGTTAAGGTTTGGGTTTGTGCTAGCATTAAGGTTAGGTTTAGGGTTAGTGTTAAGTATATAGTTTTAGATTTACAGTTATTGTTAGGGTTAGGGTTAGGGCTTGAGTTAGGGTTAGGGTTGATGTGTTGTAAATAACTCCCAAGGATGATACTTCAAAAAGAAATAGTATAGATGATGGTATATTTTGACTTGTTCTATATAGATAGTGTACAAATAATACAAAAGAGAAGATGGCTCACCTTCAGGTTTGTTGCAGGTGTGAAGAACAATACACACCAATTGTTACCAACAGGAAAAGATTTATTGAGCAAGCAATTACCGAGCAAAACAGCGCTGGGCTGCTGGGAGTCTCTGCTCCACCAGAGGTGCGCAATGGCAGCCTCTTGATCCCACGATTTATTATTTCTTATCTCTACATTCATGTATGTCTTTCCCTTCCTGGGCTGCGCTGGCTGTTATGTGGGGGTCGTTCTCTGCCACCTGGTGATTGAGATGAAAAGGGCCGTAGGCCTCTTCAGCTTCGATCATGCGCACTTAAGAGGAGATTTTCATTTATTTTTCTTTTTTCAGTTTCTTAGAAGGTCACTGCTATCACTGTTGTTCATTGTCCAGTTGTTAGAACTAAGCACTATGGCTCCAATTTGCACAAATTCCAAAGTTCTTAGACAAAACATTTATACATGTATTTTGAATCTTCTACAAACTACATAGTTTTTAGAAAGCAAAACACTGAAAAACACTGACACATCTGTCTTGAGTCGGTTTGATTACAAATACAGAACTCATTTTTATCACAAGGATGATAAGGCTCGCAGGGTACTCCACGTGAAAGGGATCTCTGAGAAGAGATCCTTTCCCGGCGGTGGACAGCCCTTAAATGGGGTTTGAGAGAGGTAGAGCCAGGCTCTTCCCATTCCAATCACATAGGTATATCACCTCTACCTGTGCCCTCATGGCTGACTCGGTGCTCACCTCAGGTGACCAATCAGTGTTTCAGGCCATGATTCATCAGTTCCCTTACAGTTAGTGTAGGGTTAGGGTTTAATTTGGTGTTTGTGTTAGTGTTGGTGTTAGCTTTAATATATATATATTTAATATTGTTATATTTAGTCTTACAGTAAGTTTTAGGGTAAGTTTTAGGTTATTGTATAGGGTTAGGTGTATGATTGGATTTAGTGTTAGGTTTCGGGTTAAAGATTTAGTCTAACAGTAAGTGTTAGGGAAGGATTTAGGTAATTTCAGCGGGTTTGGTGAAGACTGGCTTTGGTAGAAGGGTTATGTTTGATTTTGTATTAAGGTAAGGTTTTGGGTTAGGGTTAGGGTACAGATTAGGGTTGGGGTTAGGGTTAGGGAAAGGGTTAAGTTATATGGTTAGGGTTAGACTAAGATTTAGTGTTAGGGTGAGGGTTAGGGTTAGGTTTAAGGATAAGTAGAAATATTTAGTTTTACAGTAAGTGTTAGGGTATGAGTCAGGCCGTGATTCAGCAGTTCCCATACAGTTAGAGTTAGGCTTAGGGTTACGGTTAGGGTTATGTTTAGGGTTAGGTTTGGGGTTAGGGTTTGGGTTGGTGTTACTGTTAGGGTTATGTTAGCGTTAAGTTTTGGGTTAGGGTTAGGCTCAGATTTAGGGTTAATGTGATGGTAAGGGTTAGGCTTAGGTTTAAGCTTAAGTTTAAAGCTTTAGTTTTACAGTAAGTGTTAGGGTATATTTTAGGTTACTGGATAGTCTATGATTGGATTTAGGGTTAGGGTTAGGGTATGTGATAGCTTTAGAATTAGTGTTAGGTTTAGAGTAAGGTTTAGGGTTAAAGATTTAGTCTTACAGTAAGTGTTAGGGAAGGATATAGGTAATTTCAGCGGGTTAGGTGAAGATTCGCTTTAGTAATATGGTTACGTTTTGATTTTGGATTAGTCTTAGTGTAAGGTTTTGGATTAGGTATAAGTTTAGGGTTAGGGTTGCGGTTAGGGTTAGGTTTACGGTTAGTGTTAAGGTTTAGGTTAGGATTAAGGTAGGGTTAGGGTTAGGATTATGTTTAGTGTTACAGTTAGGGTTAGGGCTTGAGTTAGTTTTACGGTTAGGGTTAAGTTTTGGGTTTGGTTTGGGTTTGGGATAGTGTTAGGGGTACTGTTAGGGTTAGGGAACGGTTAAATTTAGGGTTAGGGAATGGTTAAGTTTAGGGTTAGGGGGTTTGTGTTAGCATTAAGGTTAGGTTATTTTTAGGGTTAAGGTTAGGTTTAGAGTTAGGGTTTGTGTTATTGTTAGGTTTATAGATTTAGATTTACAATAATTGTTAGGGTTAGGGCTTGAGTTAGGGTTAGTGTTAGTGTGGGGTAAATAACTCCAAAGGATGGTACTTCACAAAGAAGTAGTATAGATGATGGTATATTATGAGTTGTTCTATAGGTAGTTGTCACCGGTTTGCGGGACAGTTTGACCCAGTACCGTGACAATTGAGGCAGGGGACCCACGGGCCCACACCCTGGGGAAGGAGAAGGGGAAAAGGGAAAAAAAGGAGAAGGGAGATGGGCCTAGGAACAAAACAGCCGCAACGATCTGAGGAGGAAAGCTAATTTATTAAATAAGATATCAGAAAGAAAAATAACACAATATAATATAATATAATTGGAATTGAGGCAAATGAGTCAAATAAAATGAACAAGAGAGAGAATGTCCGACAAACTGAAGGCCTTACGCTAACGCTGAAGGCAGACGGCTGCAACAAACACCCACTGCCGAGCTCTGTCCTGAAGGGAAGAGAGAGTCCCGTGGCCGCAGACAGTTTTTATCTTTCCCTCTGAGCGGAAATATGTAAAAATGCAAAGCATCGCAAAGTCCTCTGGGGAATGTAGTTCTCTTCTGAAACAGGTACACCCAGTACTATCTACGGTCCCCAGAGCTGGAGCATTAACTCCTTAACTCCCAATACACCACGCGATGTCATGATGTGGAATATCAGTAATACAATAAAAATCATAAAACCATAACATTCCACCCCTTATTCAACATCATTTCATCATGCTTAATATATACATATATACATAAAGAAACAATGAGTCACAAGCATTAAATACAAACACATACAACATACATATATACATATATACATGCTAATAGAATTACTGAGGGCACTCACCCCACATCAAATTCCCTTGTGGTAAAACACTGAACATCCCCATTCTTCTGTTTCACCCACCAGGTAGACCCAGGTCCCTGAGCAATAACAGTCCCACGGAGAGTATTGCCCTATCCAGAAGCTGGAAGAACCCAAACCGCTTTTCCCAACAAGTTCTTCACATGTACTACAGGGACCTTATCTCCCTCTACAGTAGGTAGAGAGCTGGATTGGGCAGGACCATCGCGATTGATGGATCCTCTGGTGTTGACCAACCAGGTGGCTTCTGACAAATTCTTCTCCCAGTGCTTAAATGTCCCGCCACCCATTGCTTTCAACATTGTTTTTAACAACCCATTGTACCTTTCAATTTTACCAGAAGCTGGTGCATGATAGGGGATATGATAAATCCACTCGATGCCATGATCTTTGGCCCAAGTATTTACAAGAGAATTTTTTGAAATGAGTTCCATTATCGGACTCAATTCTTTCTGGAGTGCCATGTCACCATAGGACTTGTTTCTCGAACCCTAAGATGGTGTTTCAGGCGGTAGCATGGGGTACTGCATATGTTTCAAGCCACCCAGTAGTTGCCTCCATTGCGAGATCGTGGCAAGGCAACCTGTCACACCTCCCCATATTTATACTTTTGCCATCGTCCTTCCTCCCAAAGAGGTTTCATCCTCTTGGCTTGTTTAATTGTGGCGCATGTATCACAGTCATGGATAACCTGGTGCAATGGCATCCATAGTTAAGTCCACCCCTCGGTCTCTAGCCCACTTATATGTTGCATCTCTTCCTTGATGGCCCGAGGTCTCATGGGCCCACCGAGCTAGAAATAATTCACTCTTGTGTTGCCAGTCCAAGTCTACTCGAGCCATCTTAACTTTGGCAGCTCGATCTACCTGATAGTTATTTTGTTGTTCTTCAGTTGCCCGGCTCTTAGGAACATGAGCATCTACATGGCGCATCTTTACAACCATATTCTTTATTCGGGCAGCAATGTTTCTCCACAGTTCAGCAGCCCAAATAGGTTTACACCTCCGTTGCCAACCATTTTGTTCCCATTGCTGTACCCACCCCCATAAAGCATTTGCCACCATCCATGAGTCAGTGTAAAGATAAAGCACTGTCCACCTCTCTCATTCAGCAATATCTAAGGCCATCTGGACAGCCTTTACCTCTGCAAATTCACTTGATTCTCCTTCTCCTTCAGTGGCCTCTGCAACTTGTCGTGTGGGGCTCCACACAGCAGATTTCCATCTGCGGTGCTTACCCACAATGCAACATGATCCATCTGCGAACAGGGCATATCTCTTTTCGTTGTCTGGTAGTTCATTATACGGTGGGGCTTCTTTAGCACGTGACACCTCCTCTGCTGGCATTGTTCCAAACTTCTTAGCTTCAGGCCAGTCCATGATCACCTCCAGGATTCCTGGACGGTTGAGGTTCCCCATCCGAGCTCGCTTGTGTAATCAGTGCAGTCCATTTACTCCAAGTGGCATCAGTAGCATGATGGGTAGAGGGAGCTGTCCCTTTGAACATCCAGCTCAGCACTGGCAGTCGAGGTGCCAGGAAGAGCTGCATTTCAGTACCGATTACTTCGGAAGCAGCTCGAACCCCCTCGTACGCGGCTAAGATCTCCTTCTCAGTTGGAGTGTAGCGCTCCCCAGACCCCCTGTAGGCCCGACTCCAGAATCCGAGGGGTCGGCCTCGGGTCTTTCCAGGAGCTTTTTGCCACAAACTCCAAGTGGGACCTTCCTTTCCAGCAGCGGTGTAGAGGATGTTCTTTACATCCTGTTGCATCCGCAATGGCCCTGGCTATCAAAGCACGGGCTGTCTCCTGCTTAATTTGCTCAAAAGCCTGCTGCTGCTCAGGGCCCCATACAAGATCATTCTTCTTCTGCGTCACCCGATAGAGAGGGCTCACAATGAGACTGTAGTTTGGAACATGCATTCTTCAAAAGCCCACTACACCCAGAAAAGCTTGGGTTTCTGTCTTACTGGTGGGTGGAGACATGGCAGTAATTTTGTCAATCGCATCTGTTGGGATGTGACGACGTCCATCTTGCCACTTCATACCTAGGAGCTGAATTTCTTGTGCAGGCCCTTTCACTTTGCTTCGCTTGATAGCAAAGCCAGCTCGTAGGAGAATTTGGATAATCTGCTCTCCTTTCTCAAAGACTTCCTCTGCTGTATTGCCCCATACAACAATGTCATCAATGTATTGCAGATGCTCAGGAGCACCACCCTGTTCCAATGCAGTTTGGATCGACCCATGGCAAATGGTTGGACTGTGCTTCCACCCCTGGGGCAAACGGTTCCAGGTGTACTGAACGCCCCTCCAGGTGAAGGCAAACTGCAGCCTGCATTCTGTGGCCAGAGGAATTGAAAAGAAGGCATTGGCAATGTCAGTGTTGGCATACCACTTGGCTGCTTGTGACTCCAGTTCGTACTGGAGTTGTAGCATGTCTGGCACAGCAGCACTCAGTGGGGGTGTGACTTCATTCAGGCCACGGTAATCTACCAACAGCCTCCATTCTCCACTGGCTTTACGCACTGGCCATATGGGGCTGTTAAAAGGTGAGTGAGTTTTGCTGATCACTCCCTGGCTCTCTAGCTGACGGATCAAGTTATGAATGGGGAGCAAGGAATCCCTGTTGGTGCGGTACTGCCATCTGTACACCGTTTCTGTAGCAATTGGTACCTGTTGCTCCTCCACTTGTAGCAACCCCACAACAGATGGATCTTCTGACAGGCCAGGTAAAACAGATAGCTGCTTAAAGTTGTCTGTGTCCACAGCAGCTATTCCAAAAGCCCATCGGTACCCCTTGGGATCCTTAAAGTGCCCCCTTCTGAGATAGTCTATACCGAGTATGCATGGAGCCCCCTCCCCTGTCCGGTCACTATAGGATGCTTCTGCCAGTCTTTACCAGTGAGGCTTATTTCTGCCTCCAACACAGACAATTCCTGAGAGCCCCCAGTCACTCCAGAGATATAGATCAGTTCTGTCCCTTTATAACTCGAAGGCATTAGAGTACACTGTGCAACAGTATCCACCAGTGCCTCATATTTTTGTGGTTCTGATGTGCCAGGCCACCGAATCCACACAGTCCAATACACTCTATTATCCCTCTCCCTCCTCTGGCTGAGGGCAGGGCCCCTCTATTGGTTACCTGTAGTGACAGGAACAACTTCACTGGTCGTTGGTCTGTGTTGTAATTCTCTCACCCGTGCTCGCAGTGCAGGGGTGGGCTTTTGATGCCATTCCTTCATATCTCCATTTTCAAGTAAGTAACTCCACAGAGCCGCACGTGACATGAAGTTAGTGAAGTGAGTGCGGTCATTTGCTCGAGCAGGACGGCGTTTGCTTCTGATAGCTGCAATCATTTCAACCCTATCAATCAGTCGGGATACTTTCTCTAACACGTCTCCCATCTGTCCTTCTAACCTTGATATGGCTGAAATGGAAGCATGTGATGGTGGAAATTTTTGTTCAAAGTTTTGAAGTGTAAGAATCTGTTCAAAAACTGGGGATTTTCTGTCTTGGTCCTCATATCTGTTGAACACTGTCACTAGTGTACCGGCGTACCTTTCTGGTGCTGTTTTTGGAAGCTTCTGACATATTTCGGGAGTACTCCTTACTTTCTCCGGATCATGGTCCCGATCTTCAGGATCAAACAGTGGGATCATACAGCATTTCCACCACAGCCGTTTCTCTCAAATACTGGATGCCTTCCTCAGTAGTTTTCCATCTTTTCACTTTTAGGTGCCAGGTCACTCTTGTAGGGATATCTTTCCCTCACAGCTACTAACTGTTGCCAGAGGCTGGCGATTCCATCCATATACCTGCTGATCCCTCTGTTGACAGCCGGATCACAGGCAATGTTTCCTAGTTGGCGAGCTTCGTTACAGTCGAGGGACACGCTTTGGCCCCGTTGTCCCAACACCAAAGCAACCAAGTGACAATACTCTCATCCGGACGTCAAATAAACTCCTTTCTTGAGCCTTGGATCTCAGACATTTTCATGGGTCAACGAAACGTGGTAACTTTGACTCTTTCATCATCCTCATCATCACTATGTCCATGCCTCTCACTTTTCTCTGTTGCCTTTCTTGGTGGTGGTGGTGTTGAGGCCTTCCCCTCGCCTGTATCTTCCTCTTCTTTCGCCACCTCTTCTTTGCGTTCTAGGCGTGAGGACACACGTTTCCATTTCTGGCCTTCCACCGGGGCAACTGACTTTCATACCAGTGCTTTCTTTGGCTGGTCAGATGTGCCTGGGAGGTTTTCCTCTTTGGTCTGAGCCTCAGTTTGGACACTCTCTCTCTCCAGAACAGTACATATACCTCGGTAAGCATAAGCCAAGCCCCAGATAAGCTGTTCCACCTCAGATCTTTCTGAGCTGCAACACCCATTACTCAGATACAGGCCTAGCTCCTCAGGATCCTGCAAGTGTTCAGGAGTAAAATCCCATGGCACCGGGGGACCCCATGCTTCTAATTTATTTCCTAAAACTCTCCACTTTCCCTGCCATTCAACATTCTCTGTTTCTGGGAAAAGCTTCCTCCACATGGTGTAAAGTGCTATTATAAGGGATGTATTCAAAAGGTCTAATATCCCAAATGCTAACGTAGTCCCTAAACCCTATATAGGGTTAGGGCAAGGCTCAGGTTAAGATCTAGTATTACAGTAAGTGTTAAAGAAGGATTTATGTAATTTCAGCGGGTTTGGTGAAGATTGTCTTTAGTAATAGGGTTATGTTTAGATTTTGGATAAGTGTGTGGGTAAGGTTTTGGCTTAGGGTTAGGGTTAGGGTACAGATTAGGGTTGGGGTTAGCGTTAGGGTTAGGGTTAAGGTATAGGGTTAGCATTAGGCTAATGGTTAGGGGTTGGGGTTGGGGTATGGGTGTTAGAGTTAGGTTTATTGTTAGCGTTACGTTTATTGTTCAGGGGTTAGTGTTTGGTTGGGGTTGTTGTTGAGGTTGGGTAAGTGTTGGAGCTGGGTTTGGGGTTGGGGTTGGGGTAGGGGTTGGGATTGGTTTAGAGTTAGGTTTAGGTTTAGTCTTAGGGTTAGGATTACAGTTAGGGTTAGTTTTAGGGTTAGGGTTAGGGTTAGGTTTATGGTTAGGTTTGGAGTTACGGCTGGGTTGGGTTTGGGATTAGGGTTGTAAGGATTAGGGTTATGTTTAGGGTTAGTATAAGGTTAGGGTTATGGCTTGGGTTAGGTTTAGGCTTAGGCTTAGGCTTAGGGTTAGGGATAAGGTTAATTTTAGGTTTAGGACAAGGGTTGGGGTTGGGGTTGAGATTTGGGTTGGGGTTTGGGTTACATCTCGGGTTTGGGTTAGGTTTAGGGTTAGGGTTCAGGCTTGGGTTAGGGTTAGGCTTAGGTTTAGGGTTAGGATTAATGTTGGGGTTGGGATTTTGGTTGGGGTTTGGGTTGGGGTTGGGGTTAGGGTTAGCGTTAGTTTTTAGATATTATTGTTTGGGTTTGGGTTGTTGGTGTTAGTGATAGGGTGGGGCTGGTGTTGGGATAGTTGTTGGGATTGGTTAGGGTTAGGTTTAGGGTTAGGGTTACGGGGTTAGGGTTTGGCTTCTGGCATATGGTTGAGCTAGGGATAACAGTTGGGGTTTGGGTTGGGTTTGGAGTTGGTGTTGGGGTTACGGTCAAGGTTAAAGTGAGGGTTAGGCTTATGGTTAGGGTAGAGTTAGGGTTACGGTTATTGTTTGGGTTAGGGTTAGGGTTAGTGTTAGGGTTAGTGTTAGGAGTTAGGGTTAGGGTTAGGATTTGGGTTAGGATTAGGGTTAGGGTTAGGGTTTGGGTTAGGGTTAGGGTTAGGGTAGGGTTAGGGTTAGGGTTAGGGTTAGGTAGGGTTAGGATTAGGGTTAGGGTAGGGTTAGGGTTAGGGTTAGGATTTGATTTAATATTTGCGTAAGGGACAGGGTTTGTTTTAGTTTTATGAATAGATTTAGGATTAGGATTAGTTACTGTTAAAAACAGTTTTGGGTGTGGGCAAATACTGAGCTTGAAATCGGCATAATATAGAACATGACATTTTATTCCACTTGAGATAAAGCTCTGCATAAGTGTTGTTCATTAAACACACTTGCAATAAATCCGTGGCTCTACTCATTTCTCCTGTTTTAAAAATCGCACGCGATCAGTCAAAGAAAGAAGCTAGCATGGAATGTATAAGATCCTGACAACAAATTTCAAACATATTTCGACTTTATTCAACATTACAAAGTAGTACTGACCAATTTTAAAATGTTCAAAATTAAATAAAAATTAAAAATACTATTCCACAAAGTTTATAGATGTTTTTTGAGTGCTATAAAAACTTCTCTAATTTATTCAGCTTAGCAGGTCAGAATCGGCTACAGTGCAGGGCAGCCGGCTGATTCGTGTCTTTCTTCAGCGGCTGAAGCAGCAGAAAACGCGATTGATGCGTTTCAAGCGGATTCCGCTGTTAAGAGCGATTCGAGTTTGACATTCGTCGCCGATTCGGCTCAGATTCGTACGGGCTCATCTGCGATGATCCGGTGATGAAGTTTGTTGGGAAATATTCGGTCCTGTTCGACAGACACCAGAATCTGCGAAAGGAGCCAGCTTCACTCAAATTTCGCCTCTACACTGGTAAGATCAGAACAGCATACAATTTCAGAAAAGGAATCAGTAATGTCTGTGTGACAGAAAAATAAACGGGGAGATGCGATGATTCAGAGGTGAAAGAAAAAGATATCAATAAAATTCAGAAAAAAAAGTATGAATACGTGGACGGAAAAGATCGTCTTATGCAGACATATATTGTCGACCGTAGCAGAGCAGAAAGGGAACAGAATCTTTTTCCCAGCTTAAAACCGGGGTCCTCCGCATCTCTATCGACAACGCCAGGAACGGAGTCTGTCAAAAGGGTAATCACTTTTATGTTGGAAACAGAGCGCAGCAGGCTACGTTTTAAAGCCGCACTTCAATGAACGGCAGCAGGCTGAAACGCGTCTTTCTTCAGCGGCTCAAGCAGCAGAAACCGCGATTGATGTGTTTCAAGAGGAATCTACGGTTAAGAGCGATTCGAGTTTGACGTTCGATTCCTATTCGGCTCAGTTTCGTACGGGCTCATCTGAGACTCTCCGGTAATGAAGTTTCTTGGGGAAAATATTCGAACCGCTGTCGCAGACAGCAGAATCTTCGAGAGGGGCCAGCTTCACTCACAATTCACCTTTACTAACCTCAGAGCAGCATACAATTTTGGGGAAGGAATCAGTAATGTCCGTGTGTATGAAAAGGAAAAATTGAGAGAATCTTTGTTTCTTAAGGATCTAGAAGGCCATCAATAACTGTTAAAGAAAAATTGTGAAAATGTGTACTGAAATAAAGTTCTGATGCTATCATTCTTTTCAAATGCTTGCTGAGCCAGCAGAGAACAGAAAATTCCCCCTCACTAACAAAGGGGGGCAGCCCATCTTTTCTAAAAACACCATGAACGGAGTCTGTTATAAGGGTAAACTGCGTAATGTTGGAATCAGACCTCATCTGGCAGTGGAGATAAGCCACATTACAGCGCAAGGCAGCCAGCTGATTAGCATTCTGCCTTCGGAACTGTAGAAGACACAAATATTTTCAAGCTTAATCCACGGTTATGAATGATTACAGCCCTCCATTCAGACCTGATTATTTGAAAAGATTTGAAAAGTTTTATAACCAGTATAAAAATGTCTAGAAATTTTTGCCCGTCATGGTTAGGGTTATAGTTCAGGGTAATAGTTTAGAGTTAGGTTGAAGGTTAGTGTTAGGGTTAGTATTAAGTTTAGGGTTAGGGCTCGGTTTAGGGTTACCTTGAGGTTTTAGGGTTAGATTAGGGTTTAGGGGTATGGTTAGGGTTCGGTTTAGTGTTAGGTTTAGGCTTAGGGTTAGGGCTAGTGCTTGTGGTTGCTTTTGGTGTAGGGTTAGGGGTAGGTTAAAATTTAGGGATAGGATTAGTGTTAGCACTTGTGGCTGGTTTTGGGGTAGGGGTAGGCTAAGTTTAGGGATAGGATTATGTTTAGGGTTTGTGGTTGGGTTAGGGGTAGGCGTAGTGCCAGTGTTAGGATTAGGGTTATGGTATAGGGTATGTGATTAAGGTTAGGGTTATTGTTGGGGTTAGGTTTAGGGTTCGGGTTAGGGATAGGGTTAGGGTTAGTGCTTGTGTGTGCTTTTGGGGTAGGGTTAGGGGTAGGTTAAAATTTAGGGATAGGATTAGTGTTAGCGCTTGTGGCTGGTTTTCGGGTTGGGGTAGGTTTAGCGTTAGGGTTAGGGGTTACATGTATGGGTTTGGGTTGGGGTTGCGGCTGGGATTGGTGTTAGTGTTAACGATAGGGATAGGGTTAGGATTCTGGTTAGAGTTTGGTTTTGGGTCAGGACTAGGGTTAGGCTTAGGCTTAGGGTTAGCGTAAGGCTTCAGGTTTAGGGTCATAGATTAAGGTTAGGGTTAGAGTTACCGTCATAGATTAGGGTTTGTTTTAGGTTTAGTGTTAGTGTTAATACTAGTTTTGGGGTTAGGTTTTAGGGTTGGGGTTGTGTTTGTTGTTGCGTTTGGGGTTTGTGTTGGAGTTTGGGTTAGGATTAGGGTTAGGGCTTGTGGTTGTTTTTTGTTATGAGTAGCAGTAGTGGTAGGAGTAGGGTTAGTTTCGTTTTAGGGTTAGGATTAGGGTTCTAGTTAGGGTTAAAGTAACATTTTAGGGTTAGATTTAGAGTTAGGGTTAGGGTTAGTTGTAGGGGTTAGGGGATAGGTTTGGGGTTAGGTTTGGATTTGGTGTTAGGGTTAGTGTTAGGGTTGTGGTAAGGTTTAACGTTAGAATGTAGGTTTACTGTTAGGTTTATGGTTAGGGCTTTTGGTTAGTGTTGAGGTTGGGGTTAGGGTTAGGATTAGGTTTTGTTTTAAGGTTATGGTTATGGTTAAGGCTAGGTTTAGGTTTAGGGTTAGGTTTAGTGTTTGGCTTAGGGTTTTGGGGTTACCGTTGGAGATGGGGTTGGCGTTAGGATTAGGATTAGGGTAAGGTTTAGGTTTCAGGTTATTTAGTGGTAGTTTAATGTTAAGTTTAAAGGGTTGGGGTTATTTTTAGGTTTAGTTTTAGGGTTATGTTTAGGGTATAGGGCTAGGTTTTAGGGTTAGGGTTACGGTTAGGGTTTGAGTTTTTTTTTAGGTTTAGGGGTTAGTTTGGGGTTTTTGTAAGGGTTAGGGTTTCGGTTAGGATAAGGGTAAGGTTATGGGTTAAGGTTAGGATTAGGGATAGGGTTTAGGCAGTTCTTTGGGATTGGGGTTGATGTTGGTGTTGGGGTTGTTTATAAAGGATATAGTTATGGTTTAGGTTAGGGTTAGGATTAGGGATAGGGTTAGGGTTACATTTTGGGTTCGGTTTGGGTTAGGGTTAGGTTTAGGGATAAGGTTAGGGTTTGCGTTAGCGTTAAGGTTAGGTTTAGGGTTAGTGTTAGGCATATAGTTTTAGATTTACAGTAGTTGTTAGGGTTAGGGTTGGGGCTTGACGGTTCTTCACAAAGAAATAGTATAGAGGATGGTCTATTTTGACTTGTTCTATATAGATAGTATACAAATATTACAAAAGAGAAGACGGCTCACATCCAGGATTGTTATAGTTGTGAAGAACAATACACACCAATCGTTACCAACAGTAAAAGATTTATTGAGCAAGCAATAAACGAGCGAAACAGCGCTGGGCGTCCGGGAGTCTCTGCTCCACCAGAGGTGCGCAACAGCAGCCTCTCGATCCCACTTTTTATTGTCTCTTATCTCTGTATTCGTGTTTTTTTCCCTTCCTGGGCTGCGCTGGCTGTTATGTGGGGTCGTTCTCTGCCACCTGGTGATTGAGATGAAAAGGGCCGTAGGCCTCTTCAGCTTCGATCATGCACACTTAAGAGGAGATTTTCACTTATTTTTCCTTTTTCAGTATCTTAGAAGGTCACTGCTGTCTGTTGTTCGTTGTCCAGTTGTTAGAACTAAGCGCTGTGGCTCCAATTTGCACAAATTCCAAAGTTCTTAGACAAAACATTTATATATGTATTTTGAGACTTCTACAAACTACATAGTTTTCAGAAAGCAAAACACTGAAAAACACTGACACTTCTGTCTCAAGTGGGTTTCATTAACAAATACAGCACTCATTTTTATAACAAGGGTGATAAGGCTCACAGGGGACTTCACGTGGGAGGGATCTCCGAGAAGAGATCCTTTCCTGGCAGTGGTCAGCCCTAAATGGGGTTTGGGAGAGGTGGAGCCAGGCTCCCCCCCTTCCAGTCACACAGGTATATCACCTCCACTTGTGCCCCCATGGCTGACTTGGTGCTCACCTCAGGTGACCAGTGTTTCAGGCCGTGATTGAGCAGTTCCCATAGAGTTAGGGTAGGGTAAGGGTTATTGTTATTGTAAGGCTTAGGGTTATGTTTAGGGTTAGGTTTGGGGTTAGGATTTGGGCTGGGGATACTGTTAGGGTTAGGTTTGGGGTTAGGGTTTGGGTTGGGGTTACTGTTAGGGTTAGATTTGGGGTTAGGGTTTGGGTTGGAGTTACTGTTAGGGTTATGTTAGGGTTAAGGTTACGGTTAGGGTTAGGTTTGTGGTTAGGGTTAGTATTAGGATTAGCGTTAGGTTTAAAGATTTAGTTTAACAGTAAGATTTAGGGTAAGTTTTAGGCTAAAAGTTTTAGTTTCATAGGTTATTTCATAGGGTTAGGTGAAGATTGACTATATTAATAAGGTTATGTTTAGATTTTGGAATAGTCTTAGGTTAAGGTTTCGGCTTGGGTATAAGGTTTGGTTTAGGGTTGCGGTTAGGATTAGGGTTACGGTTAGTGTTAATGTTTATTTTAGGGTTAGGGTAGTGTTAGGATTAGGTTTAGGTTTAGATTCATGTTTAGGGTTGGGTTTTATGTTAGGTGTAGAGCTTGAGTTAGGCTTAGGGCTTGAGTTAGGGTTAGAATTAGGGTGAAGATTAAGTTTTGGTTTTGGTTTGGAAGATTTCGGTTTGGTTTTGGGATAGGATTAGGTTTAGGGTTTGGTTTACTGTTAGGGTTAGGGTTAGGGTTAAGGTTTGGTTTAGAGTTAGGGTAAGGTTTAGTGTTAGGTTTCTCAATTAAGATTTATAGCAATTGTTAGGTTTATGTTAGGGATTGAGTTATGGTTAGGGTTAGCGTGGGGTAAATGACTCCCAAGGATGGTACTTCACAAAGAAATAGTGTAGATTATGGTATATTTTGAGTTGTTCTATTATAGATAGTATACAAATAATACAAAAGAGAAGATGGCTGGCCATCAGGATGATAAAGGTATGGTTAGGGTCTGGGTTAGGGTCAAAGTTAGGGTTTGGGTTAGTGTTAGGTTCAGGTTTAATGTTAGGCTTAGGTTTAGGGTTAGGTGTAGGGGTTAGTGTTAGGGTTAGCATTAGGGTTGGGCTTAGATTTAGGTTTAGTTATAGGGTAATTGTTAGGTATAGGTTTAGTTCTAGGTTTAAAGAAAAGAGGTAGTGTTAAATTTCTTGTGAAGTGTAGTTTGAGTTAAGGTTGAAGGAAGGGTTAAGCCCTGGAGTTGTTTTGTGATTGGTTAAGGTTCCAAAATAGGAATAGGAATAGTGTTTTGGCTACGTTTAGTGCTTGTATTTGGCATACGGAGAGACTTTGAGTTTAGTTGGTTTATAGTCCTTGAGTAAGGGATAGGGGTATGATCTGCTATCGTACTCGGTTTAGAGTTTTGGTTTGTTGTAGTGTTTGGGTTAGGGTGTTAGTGTTATGGTTAAAGCTAAGGTTACGTTTACAGTAAGGGTTAGGGTTTGGGATGGATTGTATGTTAGGGTTAGGATTTGATTTAATATTTGCGTAAGAAACAGGGTTTGTTTCCATTGTATGAATAGATTTAGATTTGGGATTAGTTGGAATGTTATTGTTATTGTTAAAAAAAATGTTGGGTGTGTGCAAATACTGAGATTCCAATTTGCATATTATAGAACATGACATTTTGTTCCACTTGAGATAAAGCTCTGCATAAGTGTTGTTCATTAAACACACAAGAAATCTGTGCCTGTACTCATTTCTCTTGTTATAAAAATCGCACATAATCAGTGAAAGTAAAGAAGCTATCATGTAAAAAAGTAAATAAATATATTTAGTAAAAAAGTAATTAATATATTTAGTAAATAAATAATTTACTAAATATAGTAAAATATCCTGACAACTAAATTCATGCATATTTCAACTTTAGTCTACATTACAAAGTAGTACTGACAAATTTTAAAAAGTTCAAAATTAAATAAAAATGAAAAATACTATTCCACAAAGTTATAGATGTTTTTCACTGCTATAAAAACTTATCTGATTTCTTCAGCTAAGCATGTCAGAATCGGCTACAGTGCACGGCAGCAGGCTGATTCGCGTCTTTCTTCAGCGGCTCAAGCAAGCAGAAACCGCGTTTGATGCGTTTCAAGCGGATTCTGCGGTTAAGAGTGATTGGAGTTTGACGTTCTTTGCCGATTCGGCTCAGTTTCGTACGGGCTCATCTTGGATGCTCTGGTGATGAAGTTTATTAGGGAAATATTCGATCCCGTGGGACAGACACAAGAATCTGCGACAGGGGCCAGGGGACAGGTGCTCTCGGTGCGGGAGCAGTTTTACCCGGTAAAGCGAATGATTAGAGGTCTTGGGGCCGAAACGATCTCAACCTATTCTCAAACTTTCAATGGGTAAGACACCCGGCTCGCTGGCTTGGAGCCGGGTCGTGGAATACGAGTGCTCAGTGGGCCACTTTTGTTAAGCAGAACTGGAGCTGTGGGATACATTTTAAAATAATTTTTTTTTAATATATATATTTATATTTATATTTTTATATATAAAACGCCTATCACCTGATTGATAAACATTCTTTGGAACCATTCTGATGGCAGGGGAAAGAACAGGAGTCAGCCTATCAGTCTCTCAGCATTTCTATTTCCAACCAATTGAAAAAAACAAAAAACAATAAAAATAAAAAGCCACAAGACTATGCTGCCAGCCCAGCACACTGACCTTCAATACTGCTACTCCATCAGGGCTGGAGGGAGACTTATTGTGAATGGCAACAGTTTGCATTGTGACACAACTACGCCCAGGCATAGTTCTCCTTTCATAGCAGAAAGGGAACAGAATCTTTCCCCCACACTAACATCGAGGTCTTACCCAGCTCTATCGACATCGTTAGGAAGGAAGTCTGTCATACAGGTAATCACTGTTATGTTGGAATCAGACTGCAGCAGGCTACGGCTTAAAGCCAATCTTCAGCGCATGGTAGACGGCTGATTCGCTTCTTTCTTCAACAGTTCAATCAACAGAAACCGCGATTGAAGCATTTCAAGTGGAATCTGCTGATAAGTGAGATTCGATTTTGACGTTCGTTGCCGTTTCGGCTCAGTTTCGTACGGGCTCATCTTCGATGCTCCTGTGATGAAGTTTATTAGGGAAATACTCTATGAGGCGCGGCAGACACCAGAATTTGCGAAAGGTGCCAGCTTCGCTCACATTTCGCTTCTATACTGATATACTCTCAAGAGCATTCAATTTCGGAAATGGAATCAGTAATGTCCGTGTGTATGAAAAATAAACTGGGAGAGACGATGTTCCAGGGAGAAAAGTAACAGACATCCAAAAATGTACGAAAAAAAAGTATGAAAACTTGGATAGGAAGGAACGTCTGATGTAGACATACACTGCAGACGGTATCAGAGAAAAAACGTTATGTTGGAATGAGACCGCTGCAGGCTGTTGAGATAAGCCGTTCTTCAGCTCATAGCAGCCGGCTGATTTGTGTCTTTCTTCAGCGGCTCAAGCAGCTGGAAATGTGAATATGCGTTTTAAGCGGAATTCATTGTTAAGAGCAATTCAAGTTTGACTTTCGTTGCCGATTCGGCTCAGTTTCGTACTGTCTCATCTTCCATGCTCTTGTGATGAAGATTGTTGCGGAAATATTAGAAACGGTGGGACAGACACCTGAATCTCCGAGAGGAGCCAGCTTCACTCACAATTCCCATCTACATTGCTAATTTAAGAAGAACATTCAATTTTAGGAAAGGAATCAGTAATGTCCGCGTGTATGAAAGATAAACGGGGAGAGATGATGTTCCAGGGAGGAAAGAAAAAGACATAAAAAATGGTCAGAATAAAGTATGAAAACGAGGATAGAAAGGAACATCAGATGCAGACATTCATTGCACATGGTAGCAGAGCAAAAAGCGAACAGAATCTTTCCCCCACACTTACATCGAGGTCCTTCCTATCTTTAACCACAACACCAGGAACGGAGTCTGTCATACGGGTAGTCATTGTTATGCTGGAATCAGACCGCAGGAGGCTGAGGATTAACGCCGCTCTTCAGCGCAGGGCAGCCTGGGGTTATTTTTAGGTTTAGTTCTAGGGTTATGTTTAGGGTTATAGGGCTAGGGTTTATGGTTAGGGTTAGTTTAACGTTTGCGGTAAGGGTTAGGGTTTGTGTTTGGGTTAGGTTTAGGGTTCGGTTTAAGGATAGGGTTTTAGGGGTTAGTTTGGTGTTTTGGTAAGGGTTAGGATAAGGGTAAGGTTATGGGTTAAGGTTAGGGTTAGGGTTAGAGATGGGGTTCGGCGCTTGGGGTTGGGATTGGTGTTGGGGTTGAGGTTGGTTTTAGATTTAGGGTTAGGGTAAGTGTTAGGGTTGGCAAGGGTTAGGGATAAAGATTTAGTATTACAGTAAATGTTTAAGAACGATTCAGGAAATTTCAGAGGGTTTGGTGAAGATTGTCTTTAGTAATAGGGGTATGTTTAGATTTCGGAAGTCTTACGGTAAGGTTTAGGTTTAAGGTTAGGAGTAGGTTTTTGGTTAGGCTTAGTGTTATGGTTAGTGTTAAGGTTTAGGTTAGGGTTAGGTTTAGGATTAGGTGTAGGTTTAGCGTTTAGGTTAGGGTTAAGGATTGAGTTCGGTTTACGATTAGGGTAAGGGTGAGGGTATTTCTGTGGATTTCTGTTTTATTATTGATATTCCACAGTAGCACAGGGTGGTGCTCCTGAGTATCTGCAGTACACTGATGACGTTGTATGGGGCAATACAGCAGAGGAAGTCTTTGAGAAAGGAGAGCAGATTATCCAAATTCTCCTAAGAGCTGGCTTTGTAAATAAGCTCCTGTAAATACTTGGGCCAAAGATCATGGCATCGAGTGGATTTATCATATCCCCTATCATGCACCAGCTTCTGGTAAAATTGAAAGGTACAATGGGTTGTTAAAAACATTGTTGAAAGCAATGGGTGGCGGAACATTTAAGCACTGGGAGAAGCATTTGTCAGAAGCCACCTGGTTGGTCAACACTCGAGGATCCATCAATAGAGATGGTCTTGCCCAATCCAGCTCTCTACCTACTGTAGAGGGTGAGAAGATCCCTATAGTACATGTAAAGAACATGTTGGGAAAAGTGGTTTGGGTCCATCCAGCTTTTGGAGAGGGCAAAATCTCTCCGTGGAACTGTTTTTGCTCAGGGACCTGGGTCTACTTGGTGGGTGATACAGAAGAATGGGGATGTTCAATGTGTATCACAAGGGAATTTGATGTGGGGAGAGCGTCCTCAGTAATTCTATTAGTATGTATATATGTATATATGTGTGTTGTATGTGTTTGTATTTAATGCTTTTTAATAATTGTTTCTTTATGTACATATATATATATATTTCCACCCAGAGGGAAATATAAAAACTATCTGCGGTCACAGGACTCTCTCTTTCCTAAGGACTGAGCTCGGCAGTGTGTGTTTGTCGCAGCCGTCTGCCTTCAGCGTTAGCATAAGGCCTTCAGTTTATCAGACACTCTCTCTCTTGTTCATTTTATTTGATTCATTTGCCTCAATTCCAATTATATTATATTATATTGTGTTATTTTTCTTCTGATACCTTATTTAGTAAATAAGCTTTCCTCCTCAGATTGTTGCCACTGTTTTGTTCCTAGGCCCATCTCCCTTCTCTTTATTTTCCCTTTTCCCCTTCCCCTTCCACAGGGTGTGGGCCCGTGGGTCCCCTGCCTCAGTTGTCACGGTAACCGGCTCAAACTGTCCAGCAAACCGGTGACAACTATCTATATAGAACAACTCAAAATATAAAATCATCTATACTATTTCTTTGTGAAGTACCATCCTTGGGAGTTATTTACCCCACAGTAACCCTAACCCTAACTCAAGCCCGAATCCTAACCCTAACAATTACTGTAAATCTATAAACATAACCTAACCCTAACCCTAACTCTAAACTGAACCTTAACTCCATCCCTATAATAAACTTAACGCTAACACAAACCCTAACCCTAAACCTAATCCTAACCCTAACCCCAACCCTATTCCTACCTTAACCCAAACAGTAACACAATCCCTAACCCTAACCCTATCCCAAACACAAACCAAACTCAAAACTTAGCCCTCACCCTCACCCTCCCCCTCACCCTAACCTAAACCCTAACCTAAAACCTAACCTAAACCTAAACCTAATCCTAACCCTAACCTAAACCTTAAAACTAACTGTAAACCTAACCCTAACCTGAAACCTAAGCCAAAACCTTAACCGAAGACTAATCCATAAATCTGAACATAATATTATTACTAAAGCTAATCTTCACCTAACCCTATGAAATAACCTAAATCGTTCTCTAACACTGAATGTAAGACTAAATTTTTAACCCTAACACTAATTCTAAATCTAACACAAACCCTAAACCAAACCCCAAATCCAATCATACATCTAACCCTATCCAATAAACTAAAACATACCCTAACACTTACAGTAAAACTAAATATTTATACTTAGCTTTAAACCTAACCTTAACACTCACCCTCACCCTAACACTATACCTTCACCCTAACCCTAACACTAACCCCAACCCTAATCTGTACCCTAACACTAACCCTAAGCCGAAAACTTACCCTAATACAAAATCTAAACATAACACTATTACTAAAGCCAGTCTTCACCAAACCCGCTGAAATTAACTAAATCCTTCCCTAACACTTACTGTAAGACTAAATCTTTAACCTGAACCCTTACTCTAGACTAACACTAATTCTAAAGCTAACACAAACCCTAAACCAAACCCTAAATCCAATCATACAACTAACCCTATCCAATAATTTAAAACATACCCTAACACTTACTGTAAAACTAAATATTTAAACTTAAACTTAAACCAAACCCTAACACTCACCCTCACCCTAACCCAAAATCTTAGCCTAAACCTAACCCTCTACCTTAACCTTAACCCTAACGCTAACCCCAAAAGTAGTCTGAATCCTAACAATAAAACCTAAGCCTTACACTTACCCTAACCGTAAGCCTAAAAACAGTCATACACCTAACCCTATCCAATAACCAAATTCTTACACTAAAACTTACTGTAAAACTAAACCTTTAAACCTAACTCCAACCCTAATACCAACACTAACAATAACCCTAACACCAAACCTAACCCTAACCCTACCCTAACTGTATGGGAACTGCTGAATCATGGCCCGAAACTCTCATCGGTTACCTAAGCTGAGCACCGAGTCAGCCATGGGGGCACAGGTGGAGGTGATATACCTGTGTGACTGGAATGAGTGAAGCCCCTGTCACGCTCCAATATAAGGGAGGGAGACGAGGTTCTTTATATGTATATATATACCCGAGGGTGAGATTAAGACACAACGGGTCAAATGTTAGCCCAACCAGTTTATTACAAATACTAGTTACATAGGGATATGGGGGACGGAAGGTGTGCGATAGCAAAGAGATGAAAAGTATGGAGATTTGGCAGAAAGCAAGAGAGATATAATCACCACCGTGGATCCTTAGGTTCATAGTAGGTCCGTTGATCTCAGGAACCTGTCTGGTCTCCGCGGGGGATGGGAGATGGCAGCAAGCAGGCCTCAGGGTCCGTCCTAAGTCTCTTCGGGAGTTCTCCTCAAAGATCTTTTCTTTGGGAGTTCTTCTCCAAAATCCTTAGTTCAGTGAAGGCCTTTTATCCCTCATTTCTCAGGAGTTTATTTGTGTGTGACATGTCTGGCCCAACAGATTAGCCAGCAGCGGATGTTGCCTTCATTGCCATGCAGGAGCATTGTCTTTGTGGTGGTAAGCTTCTCCAAGCCGTACTCCCACGGAAAAGACTATTTGCACCTATTCCTGCTTATCTTTACAACCATAAGCAGAGACAATGGCACCATAACACCCATCCAGATAACCGGCAGTTCATAAGTTCATAAGTTCATAAGTTCATAAGGTTGGAAAGGACCTATAAGATCATCTAGTCCAACCATCCTCCTATCACTATCTCTACCCAACTACTAAATTAAGTCCTTTAGCACCTCATCTAAACGCTTCTTGAACAGCGCTAGGGATGGTGCCTCAACCACCTCCCTAGGCAGGCCATTCCAGTGCCTGACCACTCTTTCAGAAAAGAAATGGTTCCTGAGGTCTAATCTAAATCTTCCCTGGCGCAACTTGTGGCCATTCCCTCTTGTCCTGTCATTACTTATCAGGGAGAAGAGGCCTACCCCCTCCTCACCACAACCCCCCTTCAGGAAGTGGTAGAGTGCAATAAGGTCTCCTCTGAGCCTCCTCTTCTCCAGACTAAACAATCCCAGCTCCCTCAGCCGCTCCTCATAAGACTTGTGCTCCAGGCCCCTCACCAGTTTTGTTGCCCTTCTCTGAACACGCTCCAGGGCCTCCATGTCCTTCTTGTAGTGAGGGGCCCAAAACTGAACACAGTACTCGAGGTGCGGCCGTATCAGAGCTGAGTACAGGGGGATGATCACCTCCCTGCTCCTGCTGGCTACACTATTTCTAATACAGGCCAGGATGCTGTTGGCCTTCTTAGCCACCTGTTTAGTTATCAGTCAAGAGTCTTGTCACCAGAAAAGGCCTTACAAAGCAAACTTTGAGACAAAGGAAAACCGTTTCTGTCTTTCACACCCACACTAACATCGGGGTCCTCCCCAACTCTATTGACAATGCCAGTAACGGAGTCTGTCATACAGGTAATCACTGTTATGTTGGAATCAGACCGCAGCAGGCTGTGGCTTAAAGCCACTCTTCAGCGAACGGCGGCAGGCTAATTCGCGTCTTTCTTCAGCGAGTGGCTCAAGCAGCAGAAACCGCGTTTGATGTGTTTCAAGTGTAATCTGCGGTTAAGAGCGATTCGAGTTTGACGTTCGATTCCTATTCGGCTCAGTTTCGTACGGGCTCATCTGAGACTCTCCGGTAATGAAGTTTCTTGGGGAAAATATTCGAACCGCTGTCGCAGACAGCAGAATCTTCGAGAGGGGTCAGCTTCACTCACAATTCGCCTTTGCTAACCTCAGAGCAGCATACAATTTTGGGGAAGGAATCAGTAATGTCCGTGTGTATGAAAAGGAAAAATTGAGAGAATCTTTGTTTCTGAAGGATCTAGAAGGCCATCAATAACTGTTAAAGAAAAATTGTGAAAATGTGTACTGAAATAAAGTTCTGATGCTATCATTCTTTTCAAATGCTTGCTGAGCCAGCAGAGAACAGAAAATTCCCCCTCACTAACAAAGGGGGGCAGCCCATCTTTTCTAAAAACACCATGAACGGAGTCTGTTATAAGAGTAAACTGCGTAATGTTGGAATCAGACCTCATCTGGCAGTGGAGATAAGCCGCATTACTGCGCAAGGCTGCCGGCTGATTAGCATTCTGCCTTCGGAATTGTAGAAGACACAATTTTTTTCAAGCTTATTCCACGGTTATGAGCGATTACAGCCAGACTTTCACCCTCCATTCAGACCTGATTATTTGAAAAGATTTGAAAGGATTTATAACCAGTATAAAAATTTCTAGAAAGATTAAGGGTCATGGTTAGGGTTGTAGTTCAGGGTTATAACCCAAATCTATGTAACCCTAATCTATATTAGGGTTAGGGTGAAGGTTAGTGTTAGGGTTAGTATTAAGTTCAGGGTTATGGGTTAGGGTTAGGTTTAGGGTTACCTTGAGGGTTTAGGGTTAGGGTTAGGGTCTGGGTTAGGGTCAAAGTTAGGGTTTGGGTTAGTGTTAGGTTCAGGTTTAATGTTAGGCTTAGGTTTAGGGTTAGGTGTAGGGGTTAGGGTTACGGTTAGCATTAGGGTTGGGCTTAGGTTTAGGTTTAGTTATAGGGTAATTGTTAGGTATAGGGTTAGTGCTAGGTTTAAAGAAAAGAGGTAGTGTTAAATTTCTTGTGTAGGGTAAGTTTGCATTAAAGTTGAAGGAAGGGTTAAACCCTGGATTTGTTTTGTGATTGATTAAGGTTCAAAAATAGGAATAGGAATAGGAATAGTGTTTTCTTCTCAGAGGTATCTCTGAGAAGAGATGTTTTGGGTTAGGGTTGGGTTAGGGTTAGGTTAGGGGTTAGGATTTAGGGTTAGGTTAAGGGTTTTGGTTAGGGTTAAGATAAGGTTTAGGTGTTAGGGTTAGGTTGTGGTTGTGGTTAGTGTAAGGGTTTGGGTTATGTTTAGGGATAGGGGTAAGGGATTATTTTGGGCTTGGGGTTGGTTTTAGATTTAGGGTTAGGGTTAGGGTTTAAGGTAACGGTTTATGGTTAGGTTTAAGGTTATTGTTAGTGTAAATGGTAGGGCGGTGCGGTTAGGTTTGGGGTTGGGGTTGGTTTTTGGTTTGGATTTGGGTTTGTGTTTGGGGTTGTTGTTGGGTTAGGGTTACGATTAGTGTCAGGGTTAGGGTTATTTTTAGGGTTATGTTAGGGTTAGTGTTAGGGTAAGGGTTAGGGTTAGGGTTAGGGTTAGGGTTAGGTTTAGGTTTAGGCTTCAGGTTTAAGATTTAGGGATAGTTTAGTATAAGGGTGAGGGTTAGTGTTAGAATTAAGGCTATGGTTAAAGTTAGAAATAGTGTTTGGTTTAGTGTTAGTGTTAGGGTTAGGTTTAGGGTTAGGGTTAGTGTTGGGCTAGGGTGAGGGTTAGGGTTAGGGTTACCGTTAGGGTTATGGTTAGGGTTCGATGTAGGCTTGTGGTTTAGGTTTTAGGGTTATAGTTTAGTGTTAGGGTTGGGGTTAGTGTTAGGGTTAGGTTTGGAGTTAGGTGTTTGGGTTGGGGTTTTTGTTGGAGTTAGTTTTAGGGTTAGGGTTAGAATTCGTGTTAAAATTTGAGGTAACGTTTTAGGGATAGATTTAGGGTTAGTGTTAGTGTTAGGGGTAGTGGTTAGATGTTCGGGGTTGGGGTTGGGGTTGGGTTTGGGAGTGTGGTTAGGTTAAGTTTAGGGTTAGGTTTATGGTTTATGGTTACGGTTAGGGTTAATGTTAGAATGTAGGGTTAGGTTTTGGGTTAGGGTTAGTGTTTTGGGGTTAGTGTTGTGGTTGGGGTTTGGGGTGGTGTTAATGTTAGGGTTAGGGTTAGGTTTTGGTTTAAGGTTAGGGTTATGTTTAGGTTTATGTTTAGGCTTAGTGTTAGGTTTAGGGCTTAGCGTTATGGGTTGTTGTTTAGGTTTGTGTTACTTTTATGCTTAGGGTTAGTTTTAGTTTTTGGGTTAGATTTAGGTTTAGGGTTAGTGGTATGGGGTTAGCGTTGGGATTAGTGTTGGGGTTAGGGTTAGTGTTAGGTTTTGGTTTAGGGTTAGGATTAGGTTCAGGTTTAGGGTTAGAATGTACGTTTAGGGTTAGGGTTAGTGTTTTGGGGTTGGTGTTGCGGTTTGGGTTGGGGTTGGGGTTAGGGTTAGGTTTAGGTTTAGGATTGGGCTTAGGGCTAGGGTTAGATTTAGGCTTAGGATTAGGTTTAGGGTTAGGTTTAGGGTTAAGATTAGGTTTAGGTTTAGGGTTAGGGTTAGTGATAGTGTTTTGGGGTTAGTGTTGTGTTTGGTGTTGGTGTTGGTGTTGGGGTTAGGGTTAGGGTTAGTATTTGGTTTAGGGTAAGCTTAGGGTTAGGGTTAGGGTAAGGGTTAGGTTTACATTTAGGGTTACGTTTAGTGTTTGGGTTAGTGTTAGGGTTAGGGTTAGTGTTGTGGTTAGTGTTATGGTTAGGGTTCGGGTAGGGTGTTGATTAGGGTTAGGGTAAGGGTTAGTGTAAGGTTTACATTTAGGGTTAGGGTTATGTTTAGGGTTAGGAATAGTGTTAGTGTTAGTGTTAAGATTCGGGTTAGGGTTAGGATTAGGGTTATGGTTAGGATCAGGGTTAAGTTTAGGCTTGTGGTTTAGAGTTTAGCATTATAGTTTCGTGTTAATGTTAGCGTTAGGGTTAGGGTTATGTTTGAGGTTGGGGTTAGGGTTGGTTTTTGGGTTGGTGTTAGATTTTTGGTTAGGGTTAGGGTTAGGTTAGGGTTAAGGTTAGGGTAAGGTTTCGGGTTAGGGTTAGGTTTAGTCTTCAGGTTTAGGGTTTAGGGTTATAGTTCATTGTTAGGGTGAGGGTTAGGGTTAGAATTCTGGTTTGGGTTAGGGTTTGTGTTAGGTTTGGGTTTAGGGGTTTTGGTTGGGTTTTGGGTTGGTGTTGGTTTATGGTTAATGTTCTGTGGTGTGGTTTGGGGTAGGCGTAGGGTAAGTGGTAGGAGTAGGGTTAGTTTAGGTTTAGGGTTAGGGTTAGGATTAGAGTTCGGGTTAGGATTTAAGGTAACGGTTTAGGTTTAGATTTAGGGTTAGTGTTAGTGTTAGGGGTAGGGGTTAGATGTTTGGGGTTGGGGTTGAGTTTTGGTTTGAGTTTAGGTTTTGTTTTGGGTTTGGGTTTGTGGTTGGGGTAGGTTTAGGCTTAGGGTTAGGGTTATGGTTAGAATGTAGTGTTAGGGTTAGGTTTAGTGTTTTGGGGTTAGTGTTTTGGTTGGGGTTGGGGATGGGGTTAGATTTAGGTTTAGGTTTAGGGTGAGTGGTATGGGGTTAGTGTTGGAGTTGGTGTTTGGGTTAGAGTTAGTGTTAGGTTTGTGTTTAGGGTTAGAATTAGGTTTAGTGTTAGGGTTAGGGTTAATATCAGGGTTAGTGTCAGGGTCTGGTTTTGGGTTAGGTTTAGTGTTAGGGTTAGGGTTAGTGTTTTGGGGTTAGTGTTGCAGTTGGGGTTGATGTTGGTGTTGGGGTTAGGGTTAGAGTTAGGGTTTGGGTTGGGGGTAAGCTTAGGTTTAGTGTTATTGTTAGGGTAGTGTGTTGGTTAGGGCAAGGTTTAGGGCAAGGTTTAGGGTAAGGGTTAGGATTAGGGTTCGGGTTATGGTTTATGTTGTGCTTAGTGTTAGGTTTAGGGTTAGGGTTAGGGTAGGGTGTTGGTTAGGGTTAGGGTTAGGCTAAGGTTAGGTTTAGGGTTTGGGTTATGGTTAGGGTTTGGGATAGTGTTTTAGTGTTAGTGTTAGTGTTAGTGTTAGGGGTAGGTTTAGGGTTAAGAGTTAGGTTTAGGGTTAGGGTTAGGGTTAGGGTTAGGTTTCAGGTTAGGGTGTGGTGAGGGTTAGCATTAGGGTTAAAGTTTGCGTTAGGTTTAGACTTCAGTTTTAGCGTTTAGGGTTATTGTTTTGTGTTAGGGCGATGGTTAGTGTTAGAATTAGGGTTAGGTTTTGTGTTACTTTTGGGGTTAGGGTTATGGGTTGTAATTTGGGTTTTTGTTAGGTTTATTGTTAGTGTTAGTGTTAGTGTTCGGGTTAGGGTTAGGTTTCCGGTCGAGTGTTGGTTAGGGTTAGGGTTAGGGTAAGGGTTAGGTTTAGGACTATGATTTCGGTTTGGTTAGGGTTAGGGTAGGGTGTTGGTTAGGTTAAGGGTTAGGGTTAGGGTTAAAGTTAGGGTTAGGTTTAGGCTTCAGGTTTAGGGTTTAAAGTTATTGTTTAGTGTTACGGTGATGGTTTGTGTTAGAATTAGGGTTAGGGTAAGTGGTTTGGAGTTTGTATTGTGGTTCAGTGTTAGATTGAGAGTGTTTGAATTCAGGTTAGGGTTAGGGTTAGTGTTAGGTTTGTGTTCAGGGGTTTGTGTTGGGGTTTGTGTTGGTGTTGGTTTTGGTGTTGAATTAGGAGTTAGGGTTAAAGTTAGGGTTAGTGTTAAAGTTAGGGTTAGGAATTGTGGTGTGGTTTAGGGTTGGGTTAGGGTTAGGGTTAGGCATCCATTATTGAGACATGGGGACCCCTGCGGGTTCCAGGGACTGCCTCTGCCTTCCCAACTTATTTGACTGCCTACTTTCTAGGATTAGATAAAGACATACTCATTACCAAGAGCGGCTGCTAGCCACCTCTGCAGTAGCCTGGCCTCTAGTAATGGCCATAGTTAAATTAGATGCTGCAAATATTAACATGGTAACTGAAAACCAATTATTAAGAGAGCGTATTGAGAAACTTGAGCAACAGCTGGGTACATTAACAACCAAAATGCCTGGCCTAAATGTCCCCACAAGACAAATACGGAGTATATCGGTAGAGGACATCCAAAAATCAGAGGAGGCAGACTTAGATATTGCAGAAAAAAAATCTCTAAGGCAGATCTTGAAAATCCATCTATGATGGACCCATTCGAGATTCGGCCTATTATAACTCAAAAAACAAAAAAGGTACAAGATAGACCAGCAGGGGTGCTTCCTGACCAATGGTTCCCTGCTGAAACCTGCCTCCATGTGACAGCTCGTCCATATACAGCTAATGAGTTGATGGACCTAGTTCAGCGGTTCCATCAAAAACCAGGGGAAAGCATACCATCATTGCTCCTAAGGCTATGGGATGCAGGAGCTGAAAGTGTTTTAGTGAATGGGACAGAGATTTCAAAATGAGCATCCATAACAATAAACCCGGCCTTGAGGCAAAGGTTATATGCAGCCGTCCACTACAATGATGAAAATCATTCTATTATAGATTGGTTGATGGCAGCATGCCGCCTAACATGGCCTAACAAAACCGATGTTCCCCTCAACACCGTTTTGTGGTCCTCTATGGAGGACCTCCAGACATACATCAGAGAATTAGGTATGAGGGAGGCTATGTACATGGACACTTATGAAAGCCAAAAGAGGACTGTGTACAATGGACTGTGTGTCTGAATTTTCTTGGTTTAAATGGTTATCAAGTTTCTCAACAGAAAGCACAACTGATCAAAGAGGACTTGGATCAGAAGAGAAGGAAATAATTTGCTGAACATCCAGAACACTGACATGGAGCTCCCTCTCATCCAGCAGTGCAACTGCTTGGAGACTGTCTATGCCAGTTGGCCAGACCTAAAGGAGGAACCATTGGATGGTGCTGAGGATTCCTGAACTCATCAACAGAAGCAGTTTTATGAGACACAGAAATCGTAAGATAATATACGCAGTACAAGGTAATTGAAGCAAAACCGCTGCCAGCGGGGACTTCCTCTCAGAAGTCTGAAATAACTGCTTCAATGAGAGCTTTAAATATATGGACAGATTCTAAGTATGCAGTTGGGGTAGCACATGCTCACAGTACCATTTGGAAAGAACCAGGATTGAACACACAAAGATGACACAGAAAACTTGTATCTATTGAAAATGACATCAGAGAGGTCACACTGTACAGGGAACTGGAAATAAGGTGGCAGATCAAGTGGCAGGACAGGCAGCTGAAGGGAACTGGCTTTAATTCCACATGGTAAACAAAATTGATTAACCTGAGTCAAAATCTGTAAAATAATTTGAGGAAGATAGGAATTTAATTAATTACATAGAAAGAAAGGAGCAAACTGATGGATGGACATATGTGGATGTGTTGTCATGCCCATTAGTATCTTATGGAAATTAGTTAAAACATATAGGGGTAGAGGGGACAGACACTCTTTCTAAGTTTTTGAACAAAGTAATTGTACAATCCTAATACCAGGAAGATGGTACAAGAGGGGCCTATGAGGAAAGGGAACATTCTAGGACAACAATGGCAAATAGATCAGTATTTCTTAGTGAAGGGGGAATCAGTACATGCTGGTTATAACAGATACTTTTCTTGGTGGCCAGAAGCCTTTCCTTGAAGGACAAATAAAGGAAGGGAGGTTTCCTGGGTATTACTGAATGAAATAATACTCAAGTTTGGGGTGCCTGATGTGATATCATCAGACAGAGGCACTCATTTTACGTGCACGACTAGTTCAACAGGTTAATAAGCTACAAGGAATTGGCTGACAACTGCACATCCCATATAGGCCACAGGCAAGCGGTCAGGTAGAACAAATGAACTTAAACAACAGTTAATTTAAAGAAAGAAGGGAAAAAAATTAAATGAAGACACAGACTGCATCTGGCTTCCCAGCTACTACTGGAGAGACAGATTTCTCTCTGCTGAAAATGAAAAAAATGTTGTTGTGCAGCCTTTTGAGAAAAAGGCACAAGAATTCTTGACTAACGTCCTTTAGATGATGGCACAAGTCAAATTTTGTCTAGCACACATTACATTATTTGTATGTAAGCGACATTCACAAATTGCAAATCAGAAATGAAATGGGACTGATGGAATAGCAGGAATGTGATAAAAGCAAAATGTTATATCTGTCATATATTTATTTTATAAAATGAAACTTGAGGGAATGTAATAGTCTTGACTGTGCTAAAACGGACTTTTTTCAGTAGAAGTTTTTACAAAAATTTGGAAAACATTTGTTTGTTGTTGGAATGTCCCACAGTAATGCTGGTTGGTTTGGCAAAATAAATATGAAAAATAAAGGAAGACATATAGGAAAAGAGACTGCTGCTGAAAGCCAAATACTTCTACTCTGCAAATTGCTATTGTAGGTCCCTTGAATATTGAATGACCATTCCTCTCTGCAGCCTGATTTCCTTGGTTAGCACATTCATCTGGAAAAAAGACCTCATGTCTGAGAATAGGAATGTTAATCCCAACTTCACCTCAAGAGCCTTTAGGCTTAACATTGCTTTTTCTAAACACTATCATAGTACCATTACATATTTCATTCTGAGACTGTACTCATTAGGGAGAAGCTTGCTCTTTTTCCTTACTGCTTGCAGACTCACTGCAGAGGCAGAGGAGGCAAAGGGCAGTGCAAAGGTATTTCCCACAGCATCCAGCTCTGTGCAGAGCTCTGTCACAAAGCACCTTCAAAATCCTTGTGGTGCCACGTCTAGCCTCTTTCTGAACTCTGTTAGTAATAATAGAAAGGGGCCCACCCATGCACCCCTGTATGTCACACCGCCCCTCTACAGCTTCTGCGGCCTCCTCACAGCTCCTAAGTTCCATCTGTGCCCTATAGCCCCCCGCAGCCTCCCATTGGCTCCCAACAAAATCTAGAGGGCCTCTTCGGGCCCCTAGAGCGTCCCTACCGCACCCCGACAGCTCCTAGGACCCCACAACACCCCCACAACGGCCCAATCCCTACGGGCTCCTCAGCTCCCCAGCACCCCCCCGAGCCGCACCCCCCACGGCACAGAACTCCGGGCAGAGCGGCGCCGGGGTGGGCGGGGACTGCACGCAGCCAATCGGGAGAAGAGCGCTTGGCGTCGGCGTCGGCATCGCCATAGAAACGGCAACCGCTTTCCGGCGGCGTCGCAATGGCCGCGGGTGGCGCGGAGCGGCGGCCCCGTTACTTCACGGCGCGGGAGGTGGCGGAGGCTGGGCGGTCCCGGCTCAGCTCTCTCGGCCGCGTTTACGAGCTGGGTCTGCTGCTGCGCGAGCGCCGCGGTACGCGGGGGAGGGGGAGTAGGCGCCGTGTGGAGGGGGTCTCGGTGCGGGGGGTCCGAGTCTGACCCGCTCCCCCAGGTGACGTCACCCCGCCCCCCCTGCTGGACGCCGTCGGCACCGACGTCAGTCACCGGTTTGACCCCGAGAGCGGTGACGTGAGTGGTGCAGAGGGGAAGCTGGGAGCGTCCCAGCGTCCGGGGGGAGTGGAGCGTCCCGGTGAAGTGGGGGAGGGGTCCCGGCGCAGTGGGGGTGCCAAATTAGCGGCCCCGGTGTGAGGCTGGGGATCCCCGTACAGGCGGGGAGGGGCCCTCAAATCCCTGCTGCGCACTTCAGGCTTCCCTCCCACCGGCAGCCGTTGCCCCGCGTGGAGCCCTGCACTGGCCAGACCAGCTCCAGGTACCCGGTGGGGACCTCGGGCAGCTCCCAGCCCCATACGCCACGTTCAGATGGGGCCCCGCCGTGGGACGTTGTGTGGTGGCGGGACTCCCGGCTGCACGTGGGGCACCTGACAGCCGCCCCCTGCCTGTTGCGCTTCTGCAACACTCTGACGGGCCAGAACCACGTCATCGAGGTCAGCGGGATGGGGGATACCTGGACCCCAAGATATGACCCTACTCCATGGTGGGGTCCTGCTGTCACCACCGATGTGCTGTGAACCAGAGGCCCACAGTCCTGACCCTATCCCGTTCCTTTCTTGGGGACCCCAGGTGTGCAGGGAGGAGCTGGTGGAGGCAGCACTGAGACGGGCACAGGGCTGGAATGAGCAGCTGGAGAGATACACAGTGTGCTATGGGGGTGTCCCATTGTGCCTCCACCTCACCCTGGAGCAGAACGGGATCCCTGACAGCACCTCCGAACTCCGCAGCCTGCGCCTTGACCCAAAGGACTTCATCCCCACCGTGCTTCTCTATTTCAATGACAATGCTAGCAACACTAGGGAAGGTAGGACCATTAAGCACCCCCAAAAACTCTAAGGATACATCTCTCACCTCCTCAAAACGTCCAACCCTAACCCCCCTCCCCTCACAGAGTGCACATGACACCCCAAGACTGCCCAAAAAAGGCCCCAGGACTCCATCATCTAAGACCCTCTAAAACCTTTAAGATGGCCACAAAACTTCCCAGGACCAGCAGATCACCCCCAAAATGCCACTCCACTCTTCAAGCCCCACAGTAACATCTTTCCCACTCTGAGCTGCAGATGGTGCTGTGGGGGCACTGCCCCCATTTTGGACTCCAGTTGTGTTTATGCAGTGCAGTAAAGCTGTTCTTCTTCATTATGATTTGGTGATGAAAAATTGTGTTGTGCACGATCAGGGTCATGGTGGGGCGATCCAGAATCCTGTGGGTTACAGGAACCCCCAGCGGTCTGTTTGCAAGGAAGAGCCTGGTGCTGACGAGCAGCCCTGCTAACAGGGCAAATGAAGCCTCTATCCCCGAAACCTATGATCCTGCTGTCCCCCCTCCATTACCCTATCCCGCTGGCCTTGAGGAACTCCTGTGTGGACCCAAGGATGTTGTAGGTCACTGCTGAGGAACGCTCCTACCTGCGTGTACCCATCTGGCATGCACACTGTCACGGTGTTATCTGTGACAGTGACCCAAGGGAAAGAAAGAAGGGATTGAGGAGAGGAAAAAAAAAAAAGGGCTGCGTCAGTGGCCGCGCGGCCGCCCGAGCAGAGCCGCACGCTGCAGGGGGAGGGGGAAACAGCGGGAAGAGATGGGTCTACAAGAAAACAATGGCACGATCTGAGAAGGAACGGTAACTTTACTAAATATAATAAAATTGAACAATTGAGAGAGAGAGAAAATTTCCAAACCAAAAGCTGTGAGCTTATGCTAAGGAGAAAACTGCAGGGGAAGTGCTGAACCTCCAGGCATCCGGTGCGGAGCTCCGCCCCTCTGCTGCTCCCACAGCATTAACTCCTTCACTGCTGCATGATGCTCTGATGTGGAATACCAGCATCAAAACCACAACATTCCACCCCTTATTCCACACCATCACATCATGCTTAACACACATCTATACGTAACCAAAACAGTAATAGCATAAGTTACATACATATATATATACATACATATACATGTAATTACAGACTGCATTCCCCCAGTATCAAATTCCCTTGTGGGACACACTGGATGTCCCCATTTTTATCCATTACCCACCAGGTGCACCCAGGTCCCTGCGCAAAAACGGTTCCAAGGAGGGGTTTGCCCTTTCCAGAGGCTGGAAGGACCCACACCGCTTTTCCCAACATGCTCCTCACATGTACCACAGGGACCTTATCTCCCTCTATGGTCTGTAGGGAGCTGGACTGTGTAGGACCCTCTCGGTTGACTGATCCCCTAGTGTTGACCAACCAGGTGGCTTCTGCCAGATGCTTCTCCCAGTGCTTGAATGTCCCGCCACCCATTGCCCTCAACATGGTTTTTAACAACCCGTTGTAGCGCTCGATCTTACCAGCAGCTGGTGCATGGTAGGGGATATGGTAAATCCATTCAATGCCGTGTTCTTTGGCCCAGATATCCACAAGAGAATTTTTGAAATGAGTCCCATTATCGGACTCAATTCTCTCTAGAGTGCCATGTCACCATAGGACTTGTTTCTCGAGCCCTTAGATGGTGTTTCGGGAGGTAGCATGGGGTACTGCATATGTCTCAAGCCACCCAGTGGTTGCCTCCACCATGGTGAGCACATAATGCTTACCATTGAGAGTTCGTGGCAAGGTGATATAATCAACCTGCCACGCCTCCACATATTTATACTTTTCCCATTGCCCTTCCTGCCAGAGAGGTTTCATCCTCTTGGCCTGTTTAATTATGGCACATGTGTCACAGTCATGGATAACCTGTGCAACGGCATCCATAGTTAAGTCCACCCCTCGGTCCACCCCTCTAGTTAAGTCTACCCCCACTTATAGGTCGCATCCCTTCCTTGATGGCCTGAGGTCTCATGGGCCCACCGAGCTAAAAATAGCTCTCCTTTGTTCTGCCAGTCCAAGTCTATTTGAGACACCTCAATTTTGGCAGCTCGATCTACCTGATGATTATTTTTCCTCTCTTCAGTAGCTCGATTCTTGGGCACATGAGCATCTACATGACTCACCTTTACACCCAACTTTTTTGTTCGGGCAGCAATGTCTTTTCACAGTTCAGCAGCCCAAATAGGTTTACCCTTCTGTTGCCAGTTGTCCTGTTCCCATTGCTGCAACCACCCCTATAAAGCATTTGCCACCACCCAAGAGTCAGTATAAAGATATAGCATGGGCCACCTCTCCCATTCAGCCACATCTAAGGTCAGCTGGACAGCCTTTACCTCCGCAAATTGGCTTGACTCTCCTCCTTCAGTGGCCTCTGCAACTCGTCGTGTGGGGCTCCACACAGCAGATTTCCATCTGCAATGCTTCCCAACGATACGACACGATCCATTAGTGAAGAGGGCATATGTCTTTTCATTTTCTGGTAGTTCATTATATGGTGGGGCCTCTTTAGCATGCGATACCTCCTCTGCTGGTGTTGTTCCAAACTTTCTACCTAACTTCAGGCCAGTCCATGATCACCTCCAGGATTCCTGAACGGTTGAGGTTCCCCATCCGAGCTAGTTGTGTAATCAGTGCAATCCACTTACTCCAGGTTGCTTCGGTAGCATGATGGGTGGGGGAAACCTTTCTTTTGAACATCCAATTCATGACTGGCAGTCGAGGTGCCAGGAGGAGCTGTGTCTCAGTACCAATTACTTCAGAGGCAGCCCGAACCCCCTCGTATGCTGCCAAAATTTCCTTCTCAGTTGGAGTGTAGCACTCCTCTGAACCCCTGTACGCTCTGCTCCAAAATCCAAGGGGTCGGCCTCGGGTCTCCCCAGAGGCTCTTTGCCACAGACTCCAAGTGGGACCTTTCTCTCCAGCAGCAGTGTAGAGGATGTTTTTTACATCCTGTCCCATCCGTACTGGCCCCAGGGCCACAGCATGGGCTATCTCCTGCTTAATTTGCTCAAAGGCCTGCTGCTGTTCAGGACCCTAAAATGATTCTTTTTTCGAGTCGCTTGATAGAAGGGGCTTACTATGAGGCTGTAGTTTGGGATGTGCATCCTCCAAAAACCTACTACAGACTAAAGACTGTGTCTCTTTCTTGCTAGTGGGTGGTGACATACTGGTGATTTTGTCAATCACATCTCCTGGAATGTGACGACGTCCATCTTGCCATTTTACTCCTAGGAACTGAATTTCTTGGGCAGGTCCCTTCACTTTGTTCCGTTTAATAGCAAAACCAGCACCCAGAAGAATTTGGATTATTCGCTCTCCTTTTTTAAAAACTTCCTCTGCTGTATCACCCCACACAACAATGTCATCAATGTTCTGGAGGTGCTCAGGTGACACAAATTCACCCTATTGCTTATCCAGGTCCTAAGTTCATAGTCTCTCACCTCTTCTTTTCACATGGAAGTGAAACTCAGACCAGTTCTTTTGGACCCTTCAGTGTTTCTTGTCTTCTTTCATTGTAAAATAAAGAAAAACTTGAGAATTTTAAAACAATGCTCCCTTTTCTTCTTCATTCAGGAATCTGTTTGGCAAGATTACAAGAGTTGACAGCTGCAAAATGGGTGGTAGATGGTCAAGGCAGCTCAATCACCATAGAAAAGAAGGAGTGGCTAGAACTTCAAAGTGCCTTTCCTTTCAGAGGGTAAGGGGAAATTACCTTTAACCAAAATATCAGCAAAAGCAAAAGTTTGACAGTGAATTAATAAAATGAATAACAAACTGCTTTTACTGATTCAACATACCTATTTTCTACACTCTCTTGAATTCACTTATGTTTGATATATGTCTATCTTTTATTTTAGTTCCCTTTCTACATCCAGGAGCTCTTCTTTCTAACACAGGCTGCTCTGTCCTGCCTCCTATTATTTTACCTGATGCTCTTGCAACTTTTTTTGTTCTGTTTGTCATTTTCAGCATAAGTCAGTAGTGGAGCAACCATTTTATTTGTTTTACTTGAAAAGAGAAAATTACAGCATATAATGATGTGGATTTATCTCTTTTTCATTAAAAATAAGAAACATGGATAGACTAAAATGTGCCTAGCTGTAGTAGTACAGTACTGAAATATGTAGGTAATTTCATTTTTCCTACTGTGTGTTCTGTTGCTACAGAACTATTCCTTCCAACTATCAGATCTCATACCTAAACTCTATTTCAAATTATATAATTAGGAGCCACAAATATGCAGCTGAATTATAGAATCTCTAGGACAGCATGAGTAATATTATTACATTAGATGCACATACATATCATTATGAAGCAAACAGTTGTTTGGTGTAAGACCACAAAGCAGAAAATTAACCAAGGTATCTCATCACACAGTATATCTTCTATAGATATGTGATTTAAAGTCTTATCCATTTTTTCTAGTTATTAGACTACACCTTAATACAGATTATTAATAATCGAATAAACAAATCTAGCTGTGTTACACCTTCACTGTCATTTCACTTTTGTATGAAAACATATTCCCTTCATTTCTATTTTAAAAAATGCTTCTTTACTGAGTGAGAGCTCACAGATTTTCATTTCATTTCTTCGCTGCACATCATAGGATGGCAAGTAAATCAGGAGCTTTACTGCTTTTTAAAAAGTTTGGACAGAACACATAAATACGATCTTTGGGTTAAAGAGTTGTGTGACACTAATTCTAATGAAAAAAATGTGCCCATTTTTACCTTAGCAGAAAACGAGTTTAAAAACTGATAAATGGGGACACATATCTTGTTCCCAGGAGATCTTTATCACACAGAATTCAATGACAAGAGCCCAAATAATGTTACCGTGAATGAGATCTAGCCCCTGATTTTTACATCATGAATATTGCTGTCATTTCTGTACACGTACATTACATCCATTTTACATACTTAACCGCATTTCCATGCCTCCATGATTTTAGAAAGACTTTCAAACCAGTAAGACATGAAAAAGAGTGGATGGAAGGCACAAAACAGGCATAAAATGTAACACGCCTTTCTACTTTTTCTTCAAAAGAAGGAAAATAAACATTTATTTTGGAAAGTGGAAACTTTGCTATACCTAATCTCCCCAGCAGTGCTTTCTACATGCACCAAATTCAATTTAAGCTTTTGCTTGTTTCTGGTAGTTCTTATGTTACTGTCGTGACACCCACACATAGAATCCAGGCTGTATAAATAAGTTATGACAGCAAGATTCCATAAGAAAAAAAAAATATTTCCTTGTTGAATGTAAAGAAACAGAAAGGTCAGTAGTCTGTGAGAAGTGGAAAAATTGTCCTAAAGAATGTGCAATACTCATTCATCTTCGTGACCCTTGTTCTACCAAATTCAAGGCTCAAAAACTCAGCCTGGAGATATTTCAAGGTATCTAATATTAATCTGTGTATCTTGGGTAATATCACACTGTTATCTCAAAATTTCTATACTGCTAATTTAAATGTACTATCCTACATTCAGCTATGATAGAATTGATTTCTCCCTAGTAGGTGTTTTTATTTATTTAGTTTTTCTCAGTTTCTCATACCACCCTGCTAGCAAGGAGACTAGGAGAGCCAAAAGGACATTCTATACCATATGACATCATGTTGAACAATAAAACTGGGGGGAGCTGGGTAGGGTGTGGCTAGACATCAGTTCAGGGGATGAGGAGCAATTGCAATGCCCATCCATTGTTTTGTGTTTTCTTTTATTACTACCATTATTATTTTCCCTTCATTTTCTGTATGTGTCTATCTGTATTTAATTTATAACTATTTCAACACAGAAGTTTCATTTTTTTTCTAATTCTCTCCCCCAACCCACCCGGGAGAATGGAGAGAAGAGCTCTGCAGTGCTTAGCTGTCTGCTACTGATAAATTGTTTTAATATTCAAGTATCTCTGACAAATAAGTTCACCTAAAATATTAGTTCATTTTGTAGCATTTACAAACTTTCCTCATCAAAATGCTATTTTATTTACCATAATAGGTTACTATGATATTATATAGCTTTCTCTGAACTTACTCTCTTTTTGCATGGTATTTTCAGTAATTACACTAGTAATGTCAGATTGAGTTTGTTTTTTTGTAAAAATATTATATGCCAGTTGAGTATTTACACAACATATCTACCTATTAATGTGCACTTACAGGATCTCTTGTGAAAAATTAACATTCAAATGAATATGGAAATGAGTTATTTCAAACAGGTTATCAAATGTAGAGACATTCATCAGATTCAATAACAGTTAACCAGAGAACCGTAGAGCCGGGATGGAATTTTGTAACAGGAATTTCTTTCTTGGAGAAATTAGATACACTGCAAAACAATAAGGAAGACTTAAAATGCTTAACCTTTGTGTTCAATCAGGACAAACAGCTTCAGTCATAAATTCCAACAGCACTGAAAGAAAAGCACAAACCTTTTCTCATAGGAGAAGTTACATATTTCTTTGATCTCACATCACACTTTCTTGAAAGTGTATAAAAATTACTCCTTGTTGTTCCAAATCAGCAAACCTGGACAATGAAAAGCCAAATGAAAACTGTCATGGTTTTATGCTTTTTGGATTGGCATTCCACATCATAACATCATGTAGTGCACTGAAAATTAAAGAGTTAATGCTCCAGCACCGTGGATCGTCGATAGTTATGGGTATACCTGTCTCAGAAGAGAACTATGTTCCCCAGAGGACTGTGAAATGCTTTGCATTTTTATGTGTTTCCCCTCAGAGGGAAAGATAAAAACTGTCTGTGTGTCCTGAGACCACACTCTTTCATTTGGGATTGAGTCAGCAGTGGGTGCTCACTGCCATCTTGCCTTCAGCGTTAGCATAAGGCCTTCTCTGTTATGTTACCTATTACCCTACTCTGTTAGGGTAAATGTCACTACTGGAAAGAAGTGTGTGCTCAGCAGAAGGAGAACACACCAGGAGTCAGCTTAGCCCACGTCATAGAAGTTCTCCTGGAGCCCCAGGAACATCTCCAGGAGCTGGTGGGGGGCAAAGAGAAGGGGGTCTTGGGCCCCCAGCCTCTGCTGCTGAGCTGGGGCAGGCTCCTGGGAAGCAGAGAGCTCATACAGCTGCTGGTACAGGAGCAGCTTCTCTGCACAGTGCAGCAGGGCTGGGGGCACTGCCTGCAAGCAGCAAAGAGAGAGTACAGAAGGAAGAGAGGTACGACACACTGTGCGGAGTGGGAAAAGGCTAAGAGTTCACTGGAGGATCAGTGCTCACAGACCTGAACACAGTAATTCCATGGTTGGCTGGGCAGTACTCATGAGTATCCCGGAAAAGTTTTCTAGACCAGGACATCCATATTTATTTATTGTGGAGAAGGACCTGCTTCAGATAACAGCTTCCCTGCTGCAGCATCAGAGCACAGCCCTGAGGGATGCGTGTCCCAGGACAGCTGCAGGCTGTGCAGCCGGGGGTGCAGCCGGATGCCCAGGGCTGTCATGCAGAGCAGGGTCCCTGCTGTGTACCAGGGTCTGTGCCAGGGCAGGGACTCTGCTGCCTGCCAGGCTCAGCACTCAGCCTGCCTGGGGAGCTGTGAGGAGATGTGTGGGGAGGAGGATCCTCCCCCTCCAGCAGGGCAGGAACCTTCTGCTGCCACAGCTGCTGCCTGGGTCATGGAGACTCACAGCTCCATGGTTCTTCCATTGTGACTTTTCCACATGTATCAGTAAGGCAGGGATTATCTTTAAGGTAAGAGTTTTGCTGTGTCTGTGCTTTAATTCTATCCTAATGGAAATGGAAAGTGATTTTGAATACATCACTGACACCCCTAATTAATTATATTGGGCAAAAATCAGACCTTATAAACTTCCCATGCCCACTCCTCTGCCTACAGGCAGCACCTGAATCTCTTTGCTGGTCACATCACTGTTTGTCTGATCTGCTGTTTGGTACCTGCAGACAGGGAGATGCTCCTGAACACTGCCCTGCTGCTAGGATGTGTTTGTGCTGAGTGCACAGGGGCTCTGATGGAGTCTGTGAGATGTGGGCAGCAGCTACTGCAAGGGACAGCTCCAGACTGCGAATACAGCTGGGTGGTGATTCTGAGGGTGTTATGGGGACTTAGGGGGAGCAGTAGGGATATGGAGGTGTTCCCCTGGAGCTGCGGGAGCCTGAGTGGGAATAGGGGGAGATGGGGGTCTCATGGGGCTGTCATTTGGGATATTTCTGTGAGATTCTGGAGGAGGAGCTGGAAGTGGTATGTGGCCGGGGGTCTCCATGCCTGATGGATCATTCAACCCCCAACTCCCTCTCCTCCCTTTTGTTGCCACCACTCCATAGCCACCATGGCCATAGCCACCCCTTTTCCCCATGTTGGTGCTGGACGAGGCCTCAGAGAGCGGCTCTGGGCGGGGACATCAAGTAGGGCTCAACATTCCAGGGGAGCCACTGGAGACCAAGGAGGAGGAGGAGGAAGATGGGGTGTATCCTGCATCCCTGCTGTATCAGCAGAGGGGTGGCAGCTGAGTGAGGGTATGGATTGTCCCCCTTCCCTTGTGAAGTACCTCCAGTAGTACTGTACTTTGAAGGGAGCTTACTGTTGCGGTGACCCCAGGAGGATGACCCACGGCCGCGCCGGAACGATCTTCTTAAGATGCCGATGCAAGGACTCAGAGAGACATCAATATGATTATGCAGCTGAGCCAACTTTATTGCGCAGGTTACATACTTTTATACCCCTTGAACATATGCTATTTTTAGAATAATTGTTAAGCAGTGGTTTTTACTCTGTCCTTGCAAGATAAGTAGTGTCCAATTAGTTCTTCTTTTCCCACACATACCAGGGCCATCTGGTTCCACCGCAAACTTAATCTGGGCAGGGAGGAGCCTGATGGGGTTTAACATGAGCAAGCGTAAGGTCTTGCACCTGGCAATGAATAACTGCATGTATGACAGTTAGATTGTGTTTCTGCAGTAGAAACTTCCAAAACCAAGTTAAAGGCCCTTACTGAACTTACAACTTTCTTAAAAAATGCCTGCATAGGTTGTTTTTCACAGTAAAGATGCTGAGCAGCAGAATAGAAGAAAATGATGACCTGACTGTGGTAAGAAATTAATCCAGAATGCTTGAGCAATACGCATCCTGTGATTACACAACAGTGTGAGCTTTTGCAAAGAATACACAAGGGAAAGGCTGCTAAATTAATGTAAATGTATCATTAAACTTATGCTTGCTAGCACAATGTAAAAGGTATCATAACAGGAATCGAAGCTTAGTAACCTTCAAATATTTTATGGTGTGGGTTTCTTCTTAAACATGGCTTTTGTATGTAGAAAGAGAAGGAAAAATACAGAGCAGGGTAAGGAAAGCCTGGCATAGTATAAAACATTATAACAGCTTGAAGAAATATTGCCCTTCTGTATCCATAGAAATGTAGAAAACGATCCTAAAAACAATAGGTTGGTGGTAGGCCTCATATGGAAAAATGGATTAGCAAATGCACCACACAGATGGTAAGCCTGGAGAACTGAGCCAATAGAACTACCTGCGTCAGGAGAAAAGGGCACACAGTGGGAAGTTGCAGTGACTGAGGCACGGACTCAGATGTGGACAATCCAAATCGTTTATTGCAGGTTTTAACATCCCTTATCTACTTCCACATAACTTTCCTACCTGCCTTTACATGTCAACGAGAAAGCAGTCCTTAACCGTGCATACAGGCGCTTATGCAATCAGGGCCGTGAGTCGTTCCAAGCCAGGCACTCTTCCTCCGATTAGGGTCTGCCATCCTACAGCTTACTTGAACTTGTTTTCCATTTCATCTGGAAGTGTCCTTGGTTCCAGCCTCATTTCATCTGGAAGTGTCCTTGGTTTCTCATGCTGTTTATCCTGTTCCACAGCTTCTGCTCTAAATATACTTTCTTGTATCCCCACAGGAAGTGTTTCATTGCGTGATTTCTCCCTTGCCAGGAGGGGGTCCACACCTGCTATTGCAATAATGAACAAAAAACTTTGCTGCTTCACTGAGATCTTTGCCTGAATGAAAATTATTGAAGCTGAGCATTTCTCACACTTGTCAGATTAGGGGATGGCCTGCTGGAGAGGAGCTCTGCAGAGAAGGACCTGGGGGTTCTGATGGACAACAGATTGCCTGTGAGTCAGTAGTGTGCCCTTGTGGTCAAGATGGCCAATGGTATCTTGGGGTGCATTAAAAGAAACATGGACAGCAGGCGAACAGAGGTGATCCTCCCCCTCTACTCTACCCTGGTGAGGCCACATTTAGAATACTGTGACTAGTTCTGGGCTCCCCCGTTCAGAAAAGACAGGGATCTCCTAGAAAGAGTTCATCAGACAGCCACAAAGATGATACAGAGCCTGAAGCATCACTCATATGAGGAAAAGTTGCATGACCTTGGTCTGTTCAGCCTGGGGAAAAGAAGACTGAGGGGGGATCTGATGAATGCTTATAAATATCTAAAGAGAGGTGTGAGGCAAATAGAAGAAACCAGGTTCTTCTTGGTGTGTAGTGATATGACAATGAACAATGGCCTAAAACTTGAATATTAGAAGTTCCAAATAAACATGTGGAAGAGCTTTTTCACAGTAAGTGTGATGGAGCACTGGAACAGGTTGCCCAGAGAGGCTGTGGAGTCTCCTTCTCCAGAGATATTTAAGACTCATCTGGATGTCTACCTGTGCAACCTACTGTAGAGAACCTGCATTAGCGGGGGTTGGACTTGATGATCTCTTGAGGTCCCTTCCAATCCCTGCAGTTCTGTGATTCTGTGAATCATAGAACTGGAGAATCTGGAAGTACTGAATCATCATATAAACATAACAATCTACAATTGTAGAAAAACAGTCAAAATACATAGAATTGTGATAGAACATAGAAGCAAAGTACCCTTAATTGCTCTCAAAGTACTCTGAAATCAAGGAATCATGGAATTCTCACAGAACATGATACAGGCAAGCAAACACCTAATACCTCAGCCTTTCCTTGACTGCATTTCCCTCCTATCTCATAAGGAATGGTAATTCTTCTGTGTTCTCCTTTACATGCTCATATATTTAGAACAGCATTTTTAATTGTCTTTAATGGCAGAAGCCAGAGGAAGCTCCAGCTTTGCCCTTCTAATTTCTCCCTGTGTGGCCTCACAACACCTTTGCAGTCCTCCTTATTTTGTCCTAGGCAGAAAAAAAAATCAGCATTAACAGAAATTGCTGGGCATAAAACCATATTTTGCTTCCTCACTCCCTCTGAGAGAAATTTTGCCAGTTCACAGGTGATGGCATTAAACAGCATCACTCAGCACTCCTTATGGGATGAGTTATGTAGAATATCACAGCACTGTAAGTTACAGATGCTTAGAGGTCTTCTTCCTCAAAAGAGGTATTTTAAATTCTATTTCTAATACTAAATTTAATACAGGAAGCAACTAAGATTTATAATCTTTCTGAGAGAAATCCAACACTGCTGTACCCTTCTCAAAACCTTCTTCAGCGTGGTTCATGGAAGAGTGTTCGCATGCACTACACAAGCAAAAAGAACATCCCAGGGAACCTCATAGACTTGCACATTGCAACTCTAATGCTCTGTGGGGAAAAAAAATAAAAATAAAATTACCTTATTTGTTTCCTGCAATTGATCCATCTTCTTTTTCCACACCCTGCACATTTTCAAGAATTTCATTTGCAGCAAAAACACGGAGACTAAAGATAAAAACAACAAACACTACTTTGCATGTAGAAATTTGGGATCGTGTACTCTCTGTGATGATGGAGTTTTATCCTTCAGTGTTCCAACAGCCTGTGTGCTTTGAAGCACAACACTAATGAGCAATTTCTTTGAAGTTTCTATTCTATTCTGATTCTCTGACTCTAGATTCTCTGTTTCCTTGATTCTACACTGTTACACAATGCTGTGCACAGAAACAATCCCTCAAGTGTTACCCCAATTCCTTCTCCTCTATTGTGTCACCCAGCTCCTGGGAACACAGATTTTGGATCAGGATTCTGCAGGCAGCAGAGTTCTTCCTGTAAGAATGTTCAAAGACTAGAATTGAAAGCAAAACCGATAGAAAGCCCAGAACATCCAGCAGGAGAACACCCTAAACAGGGCTCAGACCATAGCTGCTGCAAAGCCCGTTGTCTCTCAGTGCTGGTGAACAGCAAGTTTCCAAGGGTTTTTGGTGAGTGACAAGTCAGGGAAACTAAGGATTCTAGGCAGTAAGAAAGCTACACTAATTGCTAGAAGTTCTGTGCTACATCAAGCTATGCTATGTGCTAGAAATTGTAGGTAAAAGTAGGCTGTTCTGCTTGCTAAAATGTTTATGTATTTCTGACACATAGCCTGTAACCAGAGCCCTGAGGTCTGTCCTCAATCTTTCAAGGATCCCGAAGTAGGATAAGCAGTGGCTCACGGCAGTCCCAAAGCCCTGTAAGCCCGCAAGGGTGTGCACAGCTGTGTATGAGAGTGGCTGGAACAGAAACATCTAAGAGAGCTGGGAGGAATGCAGTGCGGAAGTAATTCCAGATAGATGATTAAATGGCAACTGGGACAGAGCAACAAAAATCCACTGCTTTGTATGTGCATTGTTCCAGGGTTATGAATATTTGAACTTAAAGCAGATATTGTAAATTGGTTTGACACAACACAGACTGTTCCTTTAAGCAGCTTAAACTCTGAAATTAAATTGCTTGTATAATTAAACATTCAAAATCACTGGACTTTAGGTGATCCTTTAGCATAGCCAGGTGGAATACCAGCTGTTGGATTATGATAAGTTATCAACTTATACTAAATCTACACAAAGCAAACAAAATGTAAACGTCATTCAGGCACAGGTTCTCACTTTTTCCCGAATGGCTCAGGAGCAATCCTTGGTGAAAAGTCTAACAGCTGACTACTCTTGCCTCTGGTCCTAAAATTTTCATGAAATAATAAAGCTCCTATTATAACTACAGCATGGTAACCAGCATGACAATGGAGAATGAGAAACTCTCCTCTGGTGATGTGACGACCCAAAGCTCCAACAAATGTAGTCATCCCATCCCTCAGAGCCAAGGGGTCTGGGAGAGTCCCCGCTGTTCCTCCGCTTCGGCTGTCCTACAAGGAGATGGCACCCCAGAATTATGCAGATAGGAATCATGCACCTGTTTTGCAGCCTCTCTCAGGATCATCTGTGGATGTGTTGTGGTGGCATCAGAAGGGAGGTGGACATCTTACACAGCCTGATGGTGATACCATCACTATTTTGGGTATTATCGTTGCAGTCTGGGCTCCACGAGGGCCAAACAGTTTTTCTTTGGTCGTCTCCAGCACTCTGCCGTCTCAGTAAAGAATTCCCTCCTCACATCTCACCTCAGTTTCCCCTCTTTTAATGTAAAACAATCCCCCCCTCACCCAGCTCCCAGCCTATAACATCCTGACCGCGTACAGAGTCTTGCTCCCTCCTGTCAATACCCTTTAAGGGGTGCAAGACCACCGCATGGTCTCCCAGATCTGTCTCTTCTCCAGGATGAACACCCCCAGCTCCTTCAGGCTCCATTCATAGGAGAGGTGCTCCAGCCCTCAGAGCATCCTTCTGGCCCCCTCTGGACCTGCTCCAGCTGCTCCACATCTCTCTTGTGCAGGGGGCTCAAATTTGCAGTGGTCACAAAGCAAACAAAGCTCAACTGCGGCCTCTGTCAGGGCAGCCCATCAGTAACACTTCATACCAGCACAGTTCCCCAGCCTCAGGCCGCAGTACTCTGTCCCAGGACCAGCACACGTACAGTGATCATCCCAAGGGCATGCGGTGCATTCTAGACATCATGGGGCAGAGCAACTCTGAGCCCTTCCCCTTTTGGAACTGAGGTTACACTTGCTGAAAGGGGATGTAATGCCCTCTGACTCTGTAAGACTCTGTAGGACTCTGTAGGACACTGTAGGACTCTGTAGATCTCTTGAAAAGTCTCTGACACTGTAAGAATCTCTGAATCTGTAAGACTTTGTAAGACTCTCTGACTCTGTAGGACCCTGTAGGACTCTGTAGAACCCTGTAGGACTCTGTAGGACCCTGTAGGACTCTGTAAGACTCTGTAAGGTTATCTGACACTGTAAGATTCTGTAAAACTCTGTAAGACACAGTAAGCCTCTCTGAATCTGTAAGATTAAGATTAACAGTCAGTTAAGTCTCTATAAGACTCTGTAAGACTCTGAAAGACTCTCTGACTCAAAGACACTGTAAGACTCTCTGACTTTGTAAGACTCTGTCAGACTCTGTCATAGGTTCATAGGTTCATAGGTTCATTAGGTTGGAAAGGACCAAATCCCTCTGAAGGGCCTCCCTACCCTCAGGCAGTTTGACACATCCTCCCAGCTTTGTGTCATCTGCAAACTTACTGAGCTTACACTCAATTCCCTCGTCTAGGTCATCAATAAAGATATTAAACAAGATGGGCCCCAAAACTGACCCTTGGGAGACACCACTCGTAACAGGACGCCAGCTGGACTTGTCATGACTACTGTAATAACATCCAGTAAGGATTGTATAGCAAACGTTGGCCTTCTTAGCCACCTGGGCACACTGCCGGCTCATGTTGAGCCGAGCATCAACCAACACCCCCAGGTCCTTTTCCTCTCTACATTCTTCAAGCCATTCTGCCCCAAGCCTGTAGCATTGCATGGGGTTATTGTGGCCAAAGTGCAGGACCTGGCACTTGGTCTTATTGAACCTCATCCCATTGAGCTCAGCCCAGCTATTCAGCCTATCCAAATCCCTCTGAAGGGCCTCCCTACCCTCAGGCAGATTGACACATCCTCCCAACTTGGTGTCATCTGCAAACTTACTGAGGGTACACTCAATCCCCTCGTCTAGGTAATCAATAAAGATATTAAACAAGATGGGCCCCAAAACTGACCCTTGGGGGACACCACTCGTTACAGGACGCCAGCTGGACTTAGCTCCATTAACCACTACCCTCTGGGCATGGCCCTCCAGCCAGTTCTTCACCCAGAGAAGAGGTCATCTTCCAGAGGACATAGACCCCTCTTTTCTCTCGGAGTCTCAACAACAGTTCCCGGTTCATCTACACTGGTCTTTTTCTCCTCCGGCTCGAACTCGGACTCCGTAGGACTCTGTAGGACTCGGCAGGACTCTGTAGGACTCTGTAGAACTCTGTAAGACTCTCTGTAAGACTCTGACTGTAACACTCTGACTTTGGAAGACTCTCTGACTCTGTAAGACTTTGTAATGCTCTCTGAATCTGTAAGAGCCTGTAGGACTCTTTAGGACCGTGTAGGAATCTGTAAGACTGTAAGACTCTGTAAGGCTCTCTGACTTTGTAAGGATCTGAAAGACTCTGTAGGACTCTGTAGGACTCGCTGACTCTGTAAGACTCTCTGACACTGTAAGAATTTGTAAGGCTCTCTGAATCTGTAGGACCCTGTAGGACTCTTTAGGACCGTGTATGAATCTGTAAGACTCTGTAAGACTCTGTAAGACTCTCTGACTCTGTAAGACTCTGTAAGGCTCTGTAGGACTCTGTAGGACACTGTAGGACTCTGAGGGTCTCTGTAGAACTCTTTAGGACTCTGTAAGACTCTGTAGGACACTATAGGACTCTGTAGGACTCTGTAGGTCTGTTGAAAAGTCTCTAACCTGTAAGAATCTCTGACTCTATAAGACTATGTAAGGCTCTCTGAGTCTCTAGGACCCTGCAGGACTCTGTAGGACCCTGTATGACTCTGTAAGACTCTGCAAGGCTCTCTGAGTCTGTAAGACTCTGTAAGGCTCTGTAGGACTCTGTAGGACACTGTAGGACTCTGAGGGTCTCTGTAGAACTCTTTAGGACTCTGTAAGACTCTGTAGGACTCTGTAGGTCTCTGTAGGACTCTGTAGGTCTCTTGAAAAGTCTCTGACTCTGTAAGAATCTCTGACTCTATAAGACTCTGTAAGACTCTCTGATTCTCTAGGACCCTGTAGGACTCTGTAAGACTTTGTAATGCTATCTGACACTGTAAGAGTCTGTAAAACTCTGTAAGACACTGTAAGCCTCTCTGATCTGTAAGATTCTGTTAACAGTCAGTTAAGTCTCTATAAGACTCTGTAAGACTCTGTAAGACTCTCTGACTCAAAGACACTGCAAGGCTCTCTGAGTCTGTAAGACTCTGTAGGACTCTGCAGGACTCTGTAGGACTCTGTAGGACTCTGTAGGTCTCTTTAGGACTTTGTAGGACACTGGAAAATTCTCTGACTGTAAGACTCTCTGACTCTGTAAGACTCTGTAAGGCTCTCTGACAATGTAAGACTCTGTAAAATTCTGTAAACCTCTATGACTCTAAAAGAAACCACTAGGCTCTAGGAGAATCCATTAGACTCTATGACACTCCATGAGAATCTATGATACTCTCTGACTGTAAGACTCTGTAAGACTCTCAGACTCTAAGACTCTCTGACTCTGTAAGACTTTGTAAGTCTCTTTGACTCAGTGAGACTCTGTAAGGCTCTCTGATTCTGTAAGTCTGTTAAGACTCTGTTAAGACCCTGTAAGTCTCTGTAAGACTCTGTAATACTCTCTGATTCTATGACTCTCTGACTCTGTAAGACTCTGAGACTCTGTAATACTTTAAGCCTCACTGACTCTCTAACACCTTGTAAGGCTCTCTGTTTCTGTAAGACTCTGTAGGACTCTGTAAGACTCTTTGACTCTGTAAGACACTGTAAGCCTCCATGACTCTAGGAGAATCCATGAGACTCCATGATACTCTATGAGAATCTCTGAGACTCTCTGTCTCTGTAAGACTCTCTGACTCTGTAAGACTATGTAGTACTCTGTAGGTCTCTGTAGAACTCTGTAGGAATCTGTAATACACTGTAGGACACTATAGGACTGTAGGACTCTGTAAGGCTCTCTGACTCTGTAAGACTCTGAAGGACTCTGTAGGACTCTGCAGGTCTCTGTAGGACTGCAATTCTCTTTAGGATTTGGCAGAACTCTGTAGGACTCTGTAGGAATCTGTAGGACTCTGACTCCGTAAGGCTCTGTAGGACTCTCTGAATGACCATGAAATGGTGGAGTTTGCTATTCTGGGTGCCGTCAAGAGGGTGACTAGAAAAACTATTAACTTGGACTTCCAGAGGGCAGACTTTGACCTGTTCAGGACACTTGTTGCAAGGGTCCCTTGGGACTTGCTCCTGAAGGGTAAAGGGGTCCAGGAAGCCTGGATGCTCCTCAAGATGGAAATCTTAAAGGCACAGGAGCAGGCAGTCCCGGAGTCCTGTAAGTCAAGCCGGAGGAGCAAAAGACCAGTGTGGATGAACCGGGATCTTTTGTTGAGACTCCGAGAGAAAAAGAGAGTCTATGTCCTCTGGAAGATGGGACAGGCTACTTGGGGTGACTACAGAGAACTGGCCAAGATCTGCAGGCAGAAAATTAGAAATGCTAAAGCCCAGCTTGAAATTAGGCTGGCTACTGCTGTAAAGGAGAACAGGAAACCCTTTTACAAATATATTAACAGCAGGAGAAAAACTAAGGAAAATTTCCCTCCTTTACTCAACGAGGCAGGCAATATAACCACAGATGATAAGGAAAAGGCTGAGGTTCTCAATGCCTTCTTCACATCTGTCTTTAATAGACAGGACAGTTATCCACATGGTACTTGCCCTGACCTGGAAGTCCGGGACGGGGTGCATAATGCACCCCCTGTGATTCAAGCAGAGACGGTCAGAGATCTTCTCCTCCATCTGAACTGCCACAAGTCCATGGGGCCAGATGGGATCCACCCAAGGGTGCTGAGGGAGCTAGCAGAGGTGATTGCCGAGCCACTTTCTGCCATCTATCAGCATTCCTGGTTATCTGGAGAGGTCCCACAAGATTGGAGGCTTGCCGATGTGACTCCCATCTACAAGAAAGGCCGTAAGGAAGACCCGGGGAACTACAGGCCTGTCAGCCTGACCTCGGTATCAGGGAAAGTTATGGAACAGGATTTTGAGGGAGATCACACGACACGTGCATGGCAATAAAGGGATCAGACCCAGCCAGCACGGGTTCACCAGGGGCAGGTCGTGCTTGTCCAACCTCATCTCCTTCTATGACTGGGTGACCAGACAGGTAGATGAGGGAAAGGCTGTTGATGTAGTCTACCTGGACTTCAGCAAGGCCTTTGACACGGTCTCCCACAGTATTCTCCTAAGGAAACTGGCAGCCCGTGGTGTGGACAGGTTCACTCTTCTCTGGGTGGAGAACTGGCTGGAGGGCCGTGCCCAGAGGGTAGTGGTTAATGGAGTTAAGTCCAGCTGGCGTCCTGTAACGAGTGGTGTCCCCCAAGGGTCAGTTTTGGGGCCCATCTTGTTTAATATCTTTATTGATTACCTAGACGAGGGGATTGAGTGTACCCTCAGTAAGTTTGCAGATGACACCAAGTTGGGAGGATGTGTCAATCTGCCTGAGGGTAGGGAGGCCCTTCAGAGGGATTTGGATAGGCTGAATAGCTGGGCTGAGCTCAATGGGATGAGGTTCAATAAGACCAAGTGCCAGGTCCTGCACTTTGGCCACAATAACCCCATGCAATGCTACAGGCTTGGGGCAGAATGGCTTGAAGAATGTAGAGAGGAAAAGGACCTGGGGGTGTTCTTTGATGCTCGGCTTAACATGAGCCGGCAGTGTGCCCAGGTGGACAAGAAGGCCAACAGCATCCTGGCCTGTATTAGAAATAGTGTAGCCAGCAGGAGCAGGGAGGTGATCATCCCTCTGTACTCAGCTCTGGTACGGCCGCACCTCGAGTACTGTGTTCAGTTTTGGGCCCCTCACTACAAGAAGGACATTGAGGCCCTGGAGCGTGTTCAGAGAAGGGCAACAAAACTGGTGAGGGGCCTGGAGCACAAGTCTTATGAGGAGCAGCTGAGGGAGCTGGGATTGTTCAGTCTGGAGAAGAGGAGGCTCAGAGGAGACCTTATTGCACTCTACCACTTCCTGAAGGGGGGTTGTGGTGAGGAGGGGGTAGGCCTCTTCTCCCTGATAAGTAATGACAGGACGAGAGGGAATGGCCACAAGTTGCGCTGGGGAAGATTTAGATTAGACCTGAGGAAGCATTTCTTTTCTGAAAGAGTGGTCAGGCACTGGAATGGCCTGCCTAGGGAGGTGGTTGAGGCACCATCCCTAGCGCTGTTCAAGAAGCGTTTAGATGAGGTGCTAAAGGACTTAATTTAGTAGTTGGGTAGAGATAGTGATAGGAAGATGGTTGGACTAGATGATCTTATAGGTCCTTTCCAACCTTATGAACTTATGAACTTATGAACTTATGAATGACTGAGTAAGGTTTTCAACGATTTTCCTTGTTGCAATGATGACGCTTTGTGATGCTTGCCATGGTGCCACAGTGTGATGGTTGCCACTGCGGCAATGGTGACGCTGTGCGATGGTTGCCATAGTGACTATGTTCTTGGTTGCCATGGCGATGCTGCTTGCAGTTGCCATGACGTCTCAGTGTGATGGTTGCTGTTGTGGTGCTGTGAAATAGTTGCCATGGTGACACATTGTGATGGTTGCCATACTGATGCTGTGTGATCTTTGTCATGGAGATGCTTTGCGATGGTTGCTATGGTGACTCTTTATTACGTTAGGCATGGTGACGCTGAGTGATGGTTGCCACAGTTACATTGTGTGAGGCTTGCCATGGTGACGCTGTGCGACGGTTGCCATGGTAAAGATGTGTGATAGTTCCCATGATGATCCTGTGTGATGGTTGCCATGGAGATGCTGTGTGATGTTTGCCATGATGACACTGTGTGATGGTTGCCATGGTGACATTGTGTGATAGTCGCCATGGTGATGCTTTGTGATGGTTTACATCGTGACATCATGTGATGGTTGCCATGGTGATGCTGTGTCTTGGTTGGCATGGTGATGCTCTGTGATTGTTGCCATGGTGTCAACGGTGTGATGATTTTCATGGTGACATCGTGTGATGGTTGTCATGGTGATGCTGTGTGATGCTTGCCATGGGTGCAATGTTCCTTGCTGCCAGGGTGATGCTGTGCAATGGTTGCCACAGTTACTCTGTGTGATGGTTGCCATGGTAATGCTGTGATTGTTGCCACGGTGTCGCGGTGTGATGGTTGCCATGGAGATTCTGTGTGATGTTTGCCATGATGACACTGTGTGATGGCTGCCATGGTGACACAGTGTGATTGCTGCCTTTGTGACACTGTGTGATGGTTCCCGTGGTGAGGCTGCGTGATGGTTGCCATGGTGACGCTTTGGGATGGTTACCATGCTAACACTATTTCTGGTTACCAATATGATGCAGTGTGATGGTTGTGATGGTGACATGTATGATGTTTGCCATGGTGTTATTATGCGGTGTTTGCCTGGTGATGCTGTTTGATGGCTGCAATGGTGATGCTTTGTGATGGTTGCCATGGTGATGCTGTGCGATGGTCGCCATGGTGACTCTGTTGTTGGTTTCCATAGTGACACAGTGTGGTGGTTGCCATGGTGATGCTGTTTGATGGTTGTCATGGTGACACATTTTGATTGTTGAAATGTTGACACTGCGTGATGCTTGCCATGGTGGTGCTGTGCGGTGTTTGCCATGATGATGCAGTGCGATGGTTTCCATGGTGACGCTGTGCGATGGTTGCCATGGTGGCATTGTGTGATAGTCACCATGGTGATGCTTTGTGAGGGCTTACATCGTGACATCATGTGATGGTTGCCATGGTGATGCTGTGTCTAGGTTGGCATGGTGCCGCTATGTGATGGTTGCCATGTTTACTATGTGTGAAGGTTGCCTTGGTGAAGGTTGAAGTTTTGTGAAGGTTGTGTGATGTTTGCCATGATGATGCTGTGTGATTGCCATGGTGACGGTGTGTGACAGTTGCCATCGTGATGATGTATGATGGTTGCCATGGTGATGTAGTGTAATGGTTGCCAGGTGATGCTGTGTGATAGTTGACATGGTGACACTCCTCCTGGTTGCCATGGTGATGCTCTGTGATTGTTGCCACGGTAACACGGTGTGATGCTTTTCATGGTGACACTCTGTGATAGTTGCCATGGTGTATGGGAACAGTTGAATCACGGCCTGAACCACTGATTGTTCACCTGAGGTGAGCACCAAGTCAGCCACAGGGGCACAGGTGAAGGTGATATACCTGTGGGATTGGAAGGGATGGAGACTGGCTCCACCTCTCAACAACCTTTTTTAAGGGCTGACCACCACTAGGGAAGGATCTCTTCTCAGAGTCAACGGCAAGCCTCTATCACCATAAAGGTGAGCCACTCACTTTTTCTAGTTGTCTATATACCATCTACATAAGCCTACTGAAAATATACCATCTTCCATGCTATTTTCATTGAGTACCATTCTTGAGGTTTATTTGCCCTACACATGGTGACACTGTGTGATGGTTGCCATGGTGACACTATGCGATTGTTGCCATGTTAATGCTGTTCTTGGTTACAATGGTGGCGCATTGTGATGGTTGTGACGGTGACGCTGTGTGATGCTTCCCATGGTGACACAGTATGATGGTTGCCATGTTGACACTGTGTGATAGTTGCCTTGGTGATGCTTTGTGATGGTTTACATTGTGACATCATGTGATGGTTTCCATGGTGATGCTGCGTGTTGGTTGGCATGGTGACGCTGTGTGATGGTTGTCAGGTTGACTATGATTAAGTTGATTAAGTTGTGATAACCTAAATGCATTCAGCAATACTGTTACAAAGTGTTATTAATTTGTAGTATGTTAATAGTTTGCTAATAAATAAAAAAGGGGGAATTGTGAGAATACAAGAAAGTATATTTGAAGCTGCAGCTGTGGAATGGGATAAACAGCATGAGATAGGAGTGCTGAGAACCAAGGACACTCCAGAAGAAAAAGAAAACAAGTTCAAGTAAGCTGTGTGATGATAGACCCCAGCTGGAGGAAGAGGCTTGGAACGACTCATGAACCTGATTGAGAGAACACCTGTTAGGTGTTAACAACAGTTAAGGACTGTTTCAGGAAGTTATACTGTTGATATGTAAAGGTGGGTGGGAAAGTTACAAGAGAAAACTTGTGGAAGTATATAAGGGATATTAAAGCCTGTAATAAATGATTTGGATCGTTCACATCTGATTCTGTTCCTGAGAGGCTGCAACTGCCCATTTTCAGACAGCACCAGGAACAGAGTGTCTTCCATGGGTAAACCATGCAATGCAGAATCAGTTCAGGCTCAGCTGATCAGCCTTACGGAGGGGATACTCGTTCCTGGATAGATACAGGGTTTGATGCTTTCCTTATCTAAACTTCATCGAGTTCCTGTCAGCTCACTTCTGCAGCCTATTGAGGTCCTTCTGAATAGCAGCATAATCCTCTCATCTATCCACTGTTCCTACCAGTGTTATCTGCAGGCATGCTGAGGGTCCATTCTGTTTACTCATCCTGCACATCACTGTCTATAATTTATTACTTGCACTATTACAGCACTTGCACTAGTATTGTCCCCAGGGATATACCACTTGTGACTGATCTACAGCTGAACTTCATGCCTTTCATCAGTCCAGCAGCTCAGATGTTCTGTTTCATTCTTTCTCATTGTCCACTTACCATTATTTTTTTCTTAGGATAGCTTTCAATATTTACACTATTACTTTCCCAAGAATAAAGTCAATGCTCAGCAGCCATTTTTTCCCAAGAACCTCTGTTACTTTGAAGGCAGGAGTGACATTTGTTTTCTTTCTGTTCTTAGGAACCTCATCTCCACAGGCTTTCATAGTTGAGAGCGGCAAACATTAGCCAGCTCCTTTAACACTCATTCACATATTTCATTAGGTGTCCCATGGACTTCTGTGCATGCATTGTGTTTCCATGCATGTTAAATTATTCCTTCTCCATTCAAGAGTAAGCCTTCCTCGCTCTGTACTTTCCCACAAATCTCAGGAAGCCGGGACTCCTGAAGATGAGTTTTCTTGCTGGTCAAGGTTGAGGTGAAGCATCAACTGAATAATTTGAGCTTCTTCATATCCCTTGTCACAAAACCCACTCCCTCATTTGGCACCAGTTCCATATTCTCTTTTGTGTTCCTTTTGTTGCTTGTGTACTAATAGCGCCCTTCTTGCTCCAGACATACCTTACCACATTCAACTCCAGACGGGCTTTGACTATCCTAGCCCTGCCTGTGTCTTTAGACAGTCTTGCAATACTCCACCTGAGAAGCTTGTCTCTGCTTTCATGTATGGTATTCTTCTTTCTTGTCAATAAGGTTTGTCAGAAGCTCACAGGCCTCCTGCCACCATGAGTACACTTAACATGGGGATGAACAACTTTAGTGCTTGGAGGAAGTGATATGTGAAAATCAAGCAGTTGCGGAGTGTTTTTCTCTTCCAATGAATTCCTGTAAGCAAGTCTCAGAAAAGGCTACTGTGGCATAGGAAGGAAGAGTCACATGATGTGGGGTTGGAAAATCCATCACTTCATTTTTAATGAAGCTGATTGTTAAGGAGTTTATACTAGTATCCTCAGCATGACTCTGTTAGAGTAATGCTCAAATTGAACATACTTCATTGGTTTACCCTTGTTTTCTATAAACAAATTAATTTGATGACATCTGAATATCCATACATTATTTATAAGCATTGAGACAGGCATGTAAGCCTCACCAGGGATAGAAGAAATGGCAAGGTTGTAGCCCTGTGATGTGCTGCACCTTTCTCAGATTCAAAATGCTATGAAATTTAGAGCTCATCATGTCATGGCATTCTTCAAAACCTATGTCTACTTAGTGTAGTGATCTTAAAGTTCTGTATTTGGTATAAACCAAGTTCTCAAGTTTCTTTTATAATTCACCAAGAGGGAAACAAACATTAGAAGAGAGCAAAGATACAAAGGATACAAAGATCAATGCTAAAGACAAGGAGAATGAATTGCCTTCGTGGATGTGATTCCTGTCTCTTTTGACACCACAAGAACCTCAGTTTTGAGCTTAGTTTAGATGCCTAATTTTTCAATACCTAAAATGAGATAAGATGAAGGTAGGCCTTTTCTAAAAGTCAGGGATGGAAGGAGGCTTTGAACATTTAATCAAACAAGGACAATTTGAGTGAAAATCTTTCATGGAAAACTTGATGATGTCAGCCAAACTTATTTGCAGGAGTAGTCGTGTCTACTAATGATTTTGAATCTGGAAATAGGATTCTAAAAGAATGATTTTGATGTTTTCTCACAGTGCCAAAAGAGTCCTTCAGAAGTTCTCTATACACTTGTATAAACACAGTATAGAGATTTTTAAAAAGTTCCCTTCAGTTAGTGGGTCATGAGTCCTGGCTGCTGTGGAAGTTACCAATTTTTCTTTCTTTCTGGCTCTCCCTTTGCATTACAGGAACTAGCCTCCACAGTTTGATTTTCATTGTATGCTCTCAGTCCATCTGAATTCAATGGTCCTGCCTGAATTTTCTGCCGACTCCTCAGCAAGGCTAGTGAGCACTTGTCAGGCCTTAGTTCCTGTGCCTTTTGGAGCATCTGTAGTTACTGAGGATATATGTACAACAAAAGGTACCCAACATTACACACAATCCCCCTCTTTCAGCTAGGATCATATCTAGGGAGATTTTGTTTTCCCAAACCATCCTACTTGTGGCAACTAATGGTTCTGCAATTCCCTTTATCGTACTTTTTGCAGAATTTATATGTTGCAAACTAGGTTTGCAGCAATTGTCCCAGGGTTAGCCCAGAGTGTCGTGGGGAAGCATACACATATTCAATGTGAATAAGCTTCGATTTATTGTTGGTTACATATCTGCTTATATAGTTATTCGGTTGCTAAAATTAGGTTAATAGCACACAATCTTTTAGCTACGCGATTGGTTAAAGCAAGCTTACATAAAAGCTATAGTGATTAATAATCACACAGTTTACATATTGTTTAGTAGTTCCCAGAATATCTAAATTTCTTAGATTAGGTTATCATAACATTCAGTTCTATCACAACATTCAGTTCTTCAGATAACGTCTAGTTCTATTGAAACCAGATCCAGTTGTTCTGGTCCAGTCGTCTTAATTTCTGTTATTAAGTATGGTTTCCCGCAAACTTTGCACGCAACATTGCTTTATAACTAAAGGCATTGTTCTTACTCAGGCTCCATATCCTAAGACCATTGTTCTTACCGAGATATCATTACCTCCCTAACATTTCCCCTGTTTTTCTTTTAAAGTAATATAGTCATGTCCTCCTTGTTCTATCAGCCAATTTTGGAAAATATCGGCTGAGGTAGCCAGGTTTACTTTAGGCGTAGCAAGTCGCATAGTACAGCTTACTACTAAGCGAGCTATGATTATAATTAAAATAATAATTAACACCCATTTTATTCCTTCCTTTAACAAATCATAGAGCCAGGATGAAAGGCCTGGAAAAATTGATCGAAACCATTCGTCAATTGGGTTATGATCTTTGGTTACCTGACTTGTGTGATTGAGCAACCAGTGGATCTGATTTTGAATAGACTGACTATTATCTGACAGGTTAAAACAACACATACCCTCAAAATCTTTACACCCATGCCCCTGTGCTAGTAATAAGAAATCAATAGCAGCGCGATTTTGCAGTACAGCGTGTCTCAAGCTATTCATATCTTCCAACATTTCTTCAAGAATTAATGATGTAATATTACTTTGTTTAACAGTCCAACAAGCTAGTCTCTCGATTTGGGTTAAGGCTTGGGCTGCTGCTACACCTGGAACCAGGAAAGAAGCGAAGACGTTTGCCGTTGTTGTCCATAATTTTATCTCGTCCGAGCACTCGGTTGTCAGTGCTGAAGCAGCTCTCCGATGTCGACGACTAGTGCTATTGGTTAGCCTTTTCCCGAGCGACATACAACCGTAGCATGAGTATTTGATCGACAGTTATTACACCATACATCTGACTTACAGTCTTTACGAAAATAGCCATTTCGTCCGCACTTAAAGCAACGTTGAGGACGCGGGGTTGTAGACGCCGCTTTACTCTCAGCTTGCTGCAGCAGTGGTCCAAAGGCAGCAAACACCCGATCCTGGGCTCCGGCCAACTTTTCACCTATGTCCTGAACAATAGAGCTTAACATCGCTTGAGTGGGGGTAGGCACTCGGCTCATACGTTCTAACATTTCTTCGACAGTGGCATTTAAAGGGAGAGTGGCAAGAATTGCTTTTGTTGCTTGATTACTATTTTCTAATAGACACTGGCGTAACAAAGACTGTTTCATCCAATCAGGTACATCTGCATGTGACAACGCTTCAGTTATCTTATCAACAAAGTTAGCAAAAGATTCTTCCCGACCTTGTTTAATTGACAAATAGGATGGAGTAGGTTTCGAAGATCGAACCATATTATATGCATCTCGCGCTAGATTCATACTTTCCATACAGATTTCTGGCCCCATTTGAACCTGCATCTCTGGTCTAGAGAACATATTACTACCCGTCAATTGGTCAGCTGTCACTTGGTACAATGGATCATGCATATCCCGTGGCGCGTTAGCACTCAATTCACATAAGCGGCGCCAATGGGATTGCCACATCATTTGTTCTGACGGCTTCATAATCATTCTCATAATTGTTTTTATATCCTCTGGAACAAGCACACTGCTAGACCACAAATAAGTTAATAATTGACGAGCCGGTTCACTATGTAACCCATGTTCTGACACTGTAGAACGCAATTGAAATAGCATTTTCCAACCAAGAGGAACATGAACCCCTTGAGCTCCACCATCTGCTGTGGGCTCGTACCGAATGGGAAAAGCCTGACCAATTATTTCAGCCACATCAGAGTGTCCTTGCTCCACAGCTTGCCGAGCAATTTCTGCCCAGTGAGGTCGCGCAAGGGAACCTGCAGTGGGTCCACTTTTACACGCTCTGCTGCCCGAAAGCGACGGTGGAGGAGGTAATGGCGGTGGTGGTGGGAGATCCCCATTTCCCTCCTCTGGGGGAAACAGATCAGGTTCTGCCTCCGGGTCCTCAGCTGTTGGTGCAGTAGGCAGCACCGCTGATACCCGTACAGGGACAGGGATCCCTAGGGACGGCTGAGGGGGATCTTCAATTCGACCAGTCGCAGCGGCAGCTCCGCCATGCAACTGAGCAGCTGCTTGCCCTGCTACCTCCTGCTCAATCTTATGCCGCTTTATACAATTAATAATCTCCCTCCAAGGCTTCATCAGCTTTTTCGCCTCCTTTCTATCATCAATAACATGATCCCACAGCACGTCACCTAAGGTACGCCACTGATTGATATTAAACAATGTCCCTGCATGCAAGAAAACTCCCACTGTCCGCCCATAATCCAAAATATTTGGCACTGCTTTAAGGGTGCCAGCACTAATTCCCCGCTTTTCTAAAAAGCATGATAAAAGATTTTGGGCTACCTCTCGCTCCATCCGTTCTGTTCCGCAGGAACAAAGGTACTCTGAGGAGGAGAAATTGCGCTGCGCAGTCGCTTAGCCCCTGGATCCCGTGCCAGTCTCGCTATGCGGTCAACCGAAGCTACGCTGCTTTTCCGCTTTTCGCAGCTGTGCCGGTACCGCTGTGCGGTCAACCGGTCCTACGTAGCTTCTCTGCTGCAAAGCAGCAGAGGCTTTGGTCCAAAACCTACGCACTCAGGGTCCCTGTTCGGGCGCCAGATGTTGCAAACTAGGTTTGCAGCAGTTGTCCCAGGGTTAACCCAGAGTGTCGTGGGGAAGCATACACATGTTCAATGTGAACAAGCTTCGATTTATTGTTGGTTACATATCTGCTTATATAGTTATTCGGTTGCTAAAATTAGGTTAATAGCACACAATCTTTTAGCTACGCGATTGGTTAAAGCAAGCTTACATAAAAGCTATAGTGATTAATAATCACACAGTTTACATATTGTTTAGTAGTTCCCAGAATATCTAAATTTCTTAGATTAGGTTATCATAACATTCAGTTCTATCACAACATTCAGTTCTTCAGATAACGTCTAGTTCTATTGAAACCAGATCCAGTTGTTCTGGTCCAGTCGTCTTAATTTCTGTTATTAAGTATGGTTTCCCGCAAACTTTTCCCGCAAACTACCGAGATATCATTACCTCCCTAACATTTATAAATCACTGTTTAATATAATAAATATAGTTAATCCAATCTACATTCCTGTTGATTGTTACCCCACCATATATGTCAACCACGGATGTCTGCTGAAGTGAAATATATGTGAAAGCTAGAATTCCCCAGTAGCGAAGTTAATTTCCACTAAGGTCTATCAATTTTATTGGATAGTTTTGTGTGTCTACATTTTTATTTTATTCTCTTTCTCTCTTATGCTTCAGAAAAAGTCGGCCATTGGGTTTGGCCCCATTTAATAGAAACTAAATCACCTGAAGGAAATTGATTAAATACACTCAGGTACTTTTTCTCCAATTAGGTTATTTGCATTTGTCTCCCAATGTATTCCTGTTACCAAGTCCCAGAAAATAAGTTATTAACAGATGAAGACCTTTTTAGAAGAGCAGCTTGGACCACCTTTTGATGCTGATGTGGGAAGATTCATTTGAAAATTGTAAAATTAACCTGTAATAGAAGCATTGAAATAGTGAAGTGTCGTAAGTCAGAAACAGTGTTGAGTAAATGTGAGATTGGATTAAAATTCTAGAACTGAAGATGAGTTTTCTGTCTGCTACCTTCTTAATTAAAGTAATAACACTCAAAGAGTGTTTTGATGTTGAAGAACTAGTGGTTGGAAATGACAAAGTAGAGTGTCTATGGATAAGGATCAGGGGGATAGTCCTTAGGAGTGACATCGTGGTGGGGGTCTGTTACAGACCACCTAGTCAGGATGAAGAAATAGATGAGATGTTCTATAAACAACTCGTAGATGTTGCACGATGGCCAGCACTCGTTCTCATGGGGGACTTCAACTTCCCTGATATATGCTGGAAATACAATACTGCGCAGAGGAAGCAGTCCTTGAGATTTCTAGAATGTGTGGATGATTGCTTCCTGACTCAGCTGGTGCAAGAGCCTACCAGGGGAGATGCCTTGCTTGACCTACTTTTCACTAACAGGGAAGGACTAGTAGGGGATGTGAAGGTTGGAGATTGTCTTGGCCAGAGTGACCATGAAATGGTGGAGTTTGCTATTCTGGGTGCCGTCAAGAGGGTGACTAGCAAAACTATTACCTTGGACTTCCGGAGGGCAGACTTTGACCTGTTCAGGACACTTGTTGCAAGGGTCCCTTGGGACTTGCTCCTGAAGGGTAAAGGGGTCCCGGAAGCCTGGATGCTCTTCAAGATGGAAATCTTAAAGGCACAGGAGCAGGCAGTCCCGGAGTCCTGTAAGTCAAGCCGGAGGAGCAAAAGACCAGTGTGGATGAACCGGGATCTTTTGTTGAGACTCCGAGAGAAAAGGAGAGTCTATGTCCTCTGGAAGATGGGTCAGGCTACTTGGGGTGACTACAGAGAACTGGCCAAGATCTGCAGGCAGAAAATTAGAAATGCTAAAGCCCAGCTTGAAATTAGGCTGGCTACTGCTGTAAAGGAGAACAGGAAACCCTTTTACAAATATATTAACAGCAGGAGAAAAACTAAGGAAAATTTCCCTCCTTTACTCAACGAGGCAGGCAATATAACCACAGATGATAAGGAAAAGGCTGAGGTTCTCAATGCCTTCTTCACATCTGTCTTTAATAGACAGGACAGTTATCCACATGGTACTTGCCCTGACCTGGAAGTCCGGGACGGGGTGCATAATGCACCCCCTGTGATTCAAGCAGAGACGGTCAGAGATCTTCTCCTCCATCTGAACTGCCACAAGTCCATGGGGCCAGATGGGATCCACCCAAGGGTGCTGAGGGAGCTAGCAGAGGTGATTGCCGAGCCACTTTCTGCCATCTATCAGCATTCCTGGTTATCTGGAGAGGTCCCACAAGATTGGAGGCTTGCCGATGTGACTCCCATCTTCAAGAAAGGCCGTAAGGAAGACCCGGGGAACTACAGGCCTGTCAGCCTGACCTCGGTATCAGGGAAAGTTATGGAACAGATGATATTGAGGGAGATCACACGACATGTGCAGGGCAATAAAGGGATCAGACCCAGCCAGCACGGGTTCACCAGGGGCAGGTCGTGCTTGTCCAACCTCATCTCCTTCTATGACTGGGTGACCAGACAGGTAGATGAGGGAAAGGCTGTTGATGTAGTCTACCTGGACTTCAGCAAGGCCTTTGACACGGTCTCCCACAGTATTCTCCTAAGGAAACTGGCAGCCCGTGGTGTGGACAGGTTCACTCTTCTCTGGGTGGAGAACTGGCTGGAGGGCCGTGCCCAGAGGGTAGTGGTTAATGGAGTTAAGTCCAGCTGGCGTCCTGTAACGAGTGGTGTCCCCCAAGGGTCTGTTTTGGGGCCCATCTTGTTTAATATCTTTATTGATGACCTAGATGAGGGAATTGAGTGTACCCTCAGTAAGTTTGCAGATGACACAAAGCTGGGAGGATGTGTCAAACTGCCTGAGGGTAGGGAGGCCCTCCAGAGGGATTTGGATAGGCTGAACAGCTGGGCTGAGCAAAATGGGATGAGGTTCAATAAGACCAAGTGCCGGGTCCTGCACTTTGGCCACAATAACCCCATGCAATGCTATAGGCTTGGGGCAGAATGGCTTGAAGAATGCAGAGAGGAAAAGGACCTGGGGGTGTTGGTTGATGCTCGGCTCAACATGAGCCGGCAGTGTGCCCAGGTGGCCAAGAAGGCCAACAGCATCCTGGCCTGTATTAGAAATAGTGTAGCCAGCAGGAGCAGGGAGGTGATCATCCCCCTGTACTCAGCTCTGGTGCGGCCCCACCTCGAGTACTGTGTTCAGTTTTGGGCCCCTCACTACAAGAAGGACATTGCGGCCCTGGAGCGTGTTCAGAGAAGGGCAACAAAACTGGTGAGGGGCCTGGAGCACAAGTCTTATGAGGAGCGGCTGAGGGAGCTGGGATTGTTTAGTCTGGAGAAGAGGAGGCTCAGAGGTGACCTTATAGCACTCTACCACTTCCTGAAGGGGGGTTGTGGAGAGGAGGGGGTAGGCCTCTTCTCCCTGATAAGTAATGACAGGACGAGAGGGAATGGCCACAAGTTGCGCCAGGGAAGATTTAGATTAGACCTCAGGAAGCATTTCTTTTCTGAAAGAGTGGTCAGGCACTGGAATGGCCTGCCTAGGGAGGTGGTTGAGGCACCATCCCTAGCGCTGTTCAAGAAGCGTTTAGATGAGGTGCTTAAGGACTTAATTTAGTAGTTGGGTAGAGATAGTGATAGGAGGATGGTTGGACTAGATGATCTTATAGGTCCTTTCCAACCTTATGAACTTATGAACTTATGAACTTATGAATTATAATAATGTGGTTTTAGAACACTACATCTCGGTATCCCTGGATAGTTTATCCACAGTGCAAAGGAAGCAATATATTCCTTACATCAGAAAGAACGTGGCTTTTGTTTTTCTTTCCTGAATTATCTAGATGTGATTGAAAGAGATCTTGTGACTTATTAGCTGATCTCATTCTTTCCCACTTGCTTACAAATGGGGATGATATAAAAAGGTATACTGTGTTTTATCCTTGTTTTTTCTGCAGTTTTAAAATCACTGCTTTGATTAACTTGTTTGGGGGAATATATTTAACATGATCATTCTGTAAGTAGCAAAGTCTAAAACAGATACAATGCCTAATTACCAAGAAATAAATTGGAGAAAAGATTTTACTTATTTATTTTTATCTTCACTGGCAGCTATTGGTAGAACATAAATTACAGCACAATGTTCTATATCGTATGTATAAGCAAGTACAGGTTTATTAAAGATGTATTAACACTGACATTAGCAACATATAATTTGTTGCATATTTTTAAGCACACTGCAGAATATGTCTGTTGTTGTACATCATTATCCTTTCAGTTATTCTGAGATGAGGTTTGTAACTAAACCATTATCTTAGTGAAACAGGAACTTATTATCACACTTTCTGTGAATTCACATACCATCAATTTGAATTTGGTCTTCATGGTTAACCAAGAGCCACAGTGCAATGTCATAAAGTTTTTTCCCCCTGGCAAACACTAATCTAAAGTGTTCCAGCAATTACTTAATGAACAGAAAACAGTAGTAATGTAGTGCTACAGAGTCCAGGGAACTGTGATCCTATGAAATGTACAATATTAATTTTGAGATCTAAAGACAGTCAAGTCACTCAGCTGTCAAATTGGAATCTTTGGACAACTGGAAATTATTCTGTTGCATAACATAGCATAGGATCTGTGAATCATCCAAGATATTTAAATCATAAGAAATCACATATGCTAGTCAATAGTACGGAGAAAGAGATTTCAGGAAAATTCAAGCACTGCAACCATAATTTAGGGTGACTTAAATTATACTTTTGTTGAGAATTGCTATTGATATATAAGGGCACTGTGATTCAGGAGAATATCTCCTGTCTTTTGGGCAAAAGGTAAATCAGAGTATGTTAGAAACAATGGCCTTAAAATAGTTTTTCAAACTTTCTCGTCATGTGAGAAAAGCAAGGGGTGGTTTAACACCTAGTTTATGTTACATAGCAGACAATGCAAAAAAAAAATTAACAGTACATAACCTCACAGTTCTCTAACAATTGATAACAAGCAGAAGTCCAATTACATCAGGTTGTCACGGTGTTATCCGTGACAGTGACCCAAGGGAAACCGAGAAGGGAGAGAGAAAAGAAAGAAAAGAAAAACTGCAACGTCAGTGGCCACGAGGCAGCCTGAGCAGAGCCGTGCATTCCGGGAGGAGGAGGAAACAGAGGGAATTTGTAGAACAGGAGGAGGAAACAGAGGGAATTTGTAGAACATTTGTCTACAAAAACAACGACACGATTTGAGAAGGAACGGTAACTTTACTAAATCTAATGCAATTGAACAATTGAGAGAGAAATGAAGTTTCCAAACCAAAAGCTGTGACCTTACGTTAAGGAGGAATTGCAGGGGAGGCACACTTGCTGAACTTCTATGCAGAGGAGAGAGAATGCTCCCAGGCAGAGGGCGGCCTGGCATCCGGTGCAGAGCTCCGCCCCTCTGCTGCTCCCCAACAGCATTAACTCCTTAACTCCCTGCATGATGTTCTGATGTGGAATACCGGCATCAAAACCACAAAACCACAAGGTGAAACAAAGGTATGAAACGTTAAGGAAATCTCTATTCATGGATTCCACTAGAACTGCATGAGCAACAGCTTCTCGTGTTTCAGCCACCAGAGAAAGTGGAGCATCAGCTGGCTGCTGTTCACTGAAGAGTGGCTTCTATCTGCAGCCAGCTGAGGACCTATTCCACATGGCAGTTTACCCGTGGAAGACGCTCCATTCCTAACGCTGTTGGAAAAGGGAGGGTCGTCCCTCATGTTTGTCAGGGGATTAGTTTCTGTTGTCTTCCTGCTCTTTTACCCTCTGCATTCCATGCCTGCAACATGCATTTCCTTCCATGGTCATTTTCATGGACTTTCTTTGTTCCTTCCTGATTTCTTTTCCTTTCTCTTTCTTCTGGGAAACATTTTCCACCTTCTTTTCTGTGACCATGGTCAGTTCTTTCTTCCTTTCTTGAAAGTGAAGGCTCTTCAGAGCGTAGCAGTGTAGAGGTCTGTGCTGGGGGAAGCTGGCTCCTCTTGCAGCTTCTGGTATCAGAAACACTGGGTTGAATAGTTCTCAAACATCTGGTTCCTCTGGAGCCTAGCAGAAACACCTGTCTGAAGCTAAGCCAAATCAATTGCGAATGGCTGGCTTCTCTGCAGATTCTGCTTGAAACGTATGAGCTGTGGCTTCTCGTGTTTTGGCTCCCAGAGAAAGTGGTTGCTGTCCATAGAAGACTGGCTTCTCTCCACAGCCGGCTGAGGACTGATTCAACATTGTCACGCTCCAATATAAAGGAGGGAGACGAGGTTCTTTATATGTATATGTATACCCGAGGGCGAGATTAAGACACAACGGGTCAAATGTTAGCCCAACCAGTTTATTACAAATACTAGTTGCTTAGGGATATGGGGAAGGGAAGGTGTGCGATAGAAAAGAGATGAAAAGCAAGGAAACTTGGCAGAAAGCAAGAGAGATATAATCACCACCGTGGATCCAGCGAGGTTCGTAGTAGGTCCGTTAATCTCAGGAACCTGTCCGGTCACCGCGGGGGATGGGAGATGGCAGCAAGCAGGCCTCGGGGTCCGTCCTAAGTCTCTTCGGGAGTTCTCCTCAAAGATCTTTTCTTTGGGAGTTCTTCTCCCAAGTTCTTTTCTGAAAGTTCTTCTCCCAAAATCCGTAGTTCAGTGAAGGCCTTTAATCCCCCATTTCTCAGGAGTTTTTTTGTAACATGTCTGGCCCAACAGATAAGCCAGCAGCAGATGTGGCCTTCATTGCCATGCAGGCGCATTGATTTGTGGTGGTCAGCTTCTCCAAGCCGTACCCCCACGGAGAAAACTATTTGCACCCATTCCTGCTTATCTTTACAACCGTAAGCAGAGACAATGAGGCACCATGACACCCCTCCAGATAACCAGCAGTTAATCAGTCAGAGTCTTATCACCAGAAGAGGCCTAACAAAGCAAGCTTTGAGACAAATGAAAGGAAAAACAGTTTCTGTCTTTTACACCACCCGGTGGCTCAAAGATTGCTTGAAACTGATGCGCAAACATCTGTCCACGGTGATGAAAGAGAGGAAAAAAAAAAACAAAAAACAAGCATAAGGGAAAAGAGGGGTGGAGGTAATGGGGAGTTAAATGTTACAAAATTGCTATAATAGATTTCTTGGGCTTAGTTACAAAAGTTGCTCTGATCTGTTGAACTTGACCATCGTCAGTTGAGGCAGTTACAATGTGCACTGAAGATACAACATGTTGAATAAGTTGAACAAAACAGGGAATCATTCAAGGAATAGACAGAAGGTTTGCAACAACACACAATAGTTAGAATACATTTCACCCATGGCCACCCGGAGGCCAGGAAAAATAAGATCAGTATCTAGGCCTTTCCAGGTTTGGGAGGGAACATGGACAATCTGTTTAACAACTTTACCATTATCATCGATTTTAGACAACAACTAGAGTTATTCACTTTGTCACAAACAACCTATTCCTTAACAACATACTAAGCATTAACTGGTTTTGCAATGCCATTATCATTACTTGTTGCATTGGTGATTTTAATTCTCAGAAAGCATATCTCATCTAATTCAACAATACGTGGATTTGCCATGTAATGTTTTCAAAGATCATAGATGGAACAAACTTGTTTTCTAATAGACTGAGTGAAGGTATAACTTCACCACGCTGCAATACTGCATGTTTCTTCAAGGTTAAATATGAACAGAATTGTCATTTTAAGCATCTCAAAAGTGATTGAAATGCTGAGAGAGATATATACTAGTTTGGCAAGTTCAAGTATTGTTATAATCTATAGAACTTTCACGGGATAGTGTGTTTAGGATATCCCATAATATAAAACATTAGAGAAACATACACAGAAACATCACAGAAACATACACCTTACTTAACAAAACATAAACACTTTCCAACAACCATGTTTTGGATGGAACTCCTGGACTGGTGTTACAATAAACATCATAATGGGTTTCTTTTTGTGGCCACATCTGACAGACATTAGATGGTTCACTTCCAAATTTATTAGGAAGTTGGAAACACCATATCAGAGTTACATGCAAATCATAATCAGTTTGATAAAAAGAGGTAGAAGAAGTGATCAAAAGGAATGGCATTACTGTGCAGGGAGCAGCCAGTAAGCCAGCAAAACCTGTGAAAACTCAAACCCAAGTGTGAAGTTTAACAGACCTGAAGACAACACCCACACCCACAACAACCTGAAACACGATACTATGCAACCCAAATACAATGTAATACAGTGTAATCAAGAGGTATAGTCAGCGTTCTAGTATGATCAAATCTTCAGCATTTGTCCCAAAACACAAAAGATTAAAGTCAGCTGTCTGCCTTTCTGTGTTCAGTCGAGGTCCAACGGGGGTCTTCTGTAAAACAAAAGAGGACATCGGCTTGCCCTTTTGGGGCTTGTTAATATGGTTAAAATGAGGGAATAATCCTGTGAGTGGTACTTTGGTATTCCTTTTCCCAGGCATCCCTAGACTTCTAAGAGTATTTAACAGGTCATTTCCTTTTGTTGTAAGTTTTCTAATGTACATCCACCCTCCTCCCCCCCACTCACTTGAGAGGGGCGAGAGCCTTAGTTTTCCTGCGGTCCTAGTGCCCGTACTGATTCCGAAGTTGGGGGCACTCGGAGGTGGAGTGTCACTTCTTTCAGACTTTTGTTTTGGCCAGCCATTAACTAACTTCTCTAATCTGTCTGTAGGCAATCCATCCATTAGTTCTCGCGGAATGCCCTTCTGCCGGCCCAGCATCCAAAAACTATTACGTTTATGATTTATATTTCGCCCGCTTGGTTTCACTGAAAATGAGAACCTTTTAGATCTGTGAGGGTCCCGGTTAGATAGGGGAGGGGTCGAATTGGCCACTGCACGCCTCACTGCCTTTATCTCAAATTTACTGTTGGAGGAAGTCACTGGTCCATATTTTCTCCCATAGTTAATTAATTCTTGGGCAACCTCCCCCCACGTCCATACTTTGCATCCTGACTGCAGACGATTAGGGGTTGCAGCACCTTCTGACGCTGCCTGAATTCTTTCTCCCTGAGGCACAGCCTGTATTTTTCCCTGTAGTTGTATACCTATAGGTTTTAATGATTCAGGAAGCCCCCTGATAAGAGGGGTCATTCTCTCAGGATCAACAGGCATCATCATAGGGGATTCATGGTGTGGCTGCAGCTTTCTATCATACATCATTTGCAGACAAGCAGCCTTTTGAACACTTTCTACTAATTGATCAATTGTCCCAGTAATGGCAAGGGGGTCTCCCCTTTCTAGAGGGTTAAGACCACCTGCCCAATAGGCAGCTCTCTGTGTGAGGGACCAGGGAGCACGATTGTTACCAGTAGTTAAAAATACTCCTGGTCCCCAATAACCTTCAGCCTCCTTTTCGGTTAGAAGTATCTGGTCTCCACCCGTGAGGCTGACCCTCCATACGTACTCTGTTTCTGATTCTTTAGGAGAGCGGCCAAAATCTCTTTTCAATTTTGCTAGCTCAGTAGTAGAGAAAGGGATTTCTTTAATGTTCATTTGAGGATCTAAATGCTCACCATTATCGTATGAATACTCAGTTTTTATTAAAGGACGCAACTGAGCTGGGGGAGCTTCTAATTTGTCAATATTTGCCTTTAAACCTTGCAATTCTTCCCTTGGATAAGTTTTCTCTTGAGGTGCACTAGTATCACTAGCATCCTTACCCGTTAACACTTCCCTTAAAGCTATTTGCAACAGATCAGAATTATGTTTTTCTCTTTCTAACTGCTTCTCTAGGTTTGCAATTTGATTTTGCAGAGATTTTATCAGCTCCTGACTTACTTTAACTGATTCATGCAATGCTTGTAAAGCTTCGCTCTCTGCTTTAAGCTGCTGGTCGCGGAATTCTACAGCTGCAACCAGAGCCGAACCCAATACCGCACAAATAAATGCCTTTCCTTTTCCAGCTCGGGTACGAGCATTCTTTTGCAAAACACTAATACGGTCAGAGATGCTCTGCACGTTATACCAGTTCTGCCGTGCCCACTCTACCTCTGTTAATGAGGGTCTGGCACCGTGCTTTTCTAAAAGGTCAAATAATACATCTTCACCTTTCATTGTGACTACACTGTCACTCATTTTTCAATGTGCAGAAAAATCTACACGGAGAAAGAGAGAGGGAACAGTATCCAAAACTTCGAGTCAAACAAATGCAATTGCGCAAATCACTCCTCTGTTTACTGAGAGGAGCATGCAAAAGTCAAAGAAGATCAAAGAAAATGCAAATACGTAAATCGCTTCTCACTTCCCTGTGAAACCACACAGAGAAAAAAAAAACTTCAAACCCCACACCTAAGTTAGGAGGAACCCTTACATTTCGAGAATGCACAATAATCTTCACGGGACTCAAAATTACTTAATAGGTTCCCGAAAGGCATACACACAAACAGTTCCAAAGACACAGTTAAGTTTCAGTATGCGGAGTGATTCTTCCTGGAGAGGTACACACGTCTAAATGATCACAATTCTCACTCCTTACAACTCCAGGAGGCACACACGGGAAAAAAGCTCAAATTTCACACTTAAAACTCAATATGCGGAGTGATTCTTTCTGGAGAGGCACTCACATCTAGATTATCAAAAATATCACTCCGGGCAACTCCAGAAGGTACACACATCAACTATACCTGGAAGGACAACACTCTCACTGTCGGGTATCTTGCCGACTACGCCATTAAAATGTCACGCTCCAATATAAAGGAGGGAGACGAGGTTCTTTATATGTATATGTATACCCGAGGGCGAGATTAAGACACAACGGGTCAAATGTTAGCCCAACCAGTTTATTACAAATACTAGTTGCTTAGGGATATGGGGAAGGGAAGGTGTGCGATAGAAAAGAGATGAAAAGCAAGGAAACTTGGCAGAAAGCAAGAGAGATATAATCACCACCGTGGATCCAGCGAGGTTCGTAGTAGGTCCGTTGATCTCAGGAACCTGTCCGGTCACCGCGGGGGATGGGAGATGGCAGCAAGCAGGCCTCGGGGTCCGTCCTAAGTCTCTTCGGGAGTTCTCCTCAAAGATCTTTTCTTTGGGAGTTCTTCTCCCAAGTTCTTTTCTGAAAGTTCTTCTCCCAAAATCCGTAGTTCAGTGAAGGCCTTTAATCCCCCATTTCTCAGGAGTTTTTTTGTAACATGTCTGGCCCAACAGATAAGCCAGCAGCAGATGTGGCCTTCATTGCCATGCAGGCGCATTGATTTGTGGTGGTCAGCTTCTCCAAGCCGTACCCCCACGGAGAAAACTATTTGCACCCATTCCTGCTTATCTTTACAACCGTAAGCAGAGACAATGAGGCACCATGACACCCCTCCAGATAACCAGCAGTTAATCAGTCAGAGTCTTATCACCAGAAGAGGCCTAACAAAGCAAGCTTTGAGACAAACGAAAGGAAAAACAGTTTCTGTCTTTTACAAACATGGCACAGTTTACCCGCAGAAGACGTTCTGTTCCTGGCACTGTTGAAAAAGGTTTGTCAAGGTTTGTCCCCATGTTTGTCAAGGGATTCATTTCTGTTGTCTTTCTGCTCTGCTACTCTCTGCAATCCTTGCCTGCAGCATGCCTTTCCTTCCATGTCTGTTTTCATGGACTTTCTTTGTCCCTTCCTGATATCTGTGAAAGACAGAAACTGTTTTTCTCTTCTTTTGTCTCAAAGCTTGCTTCGTAAGGCCTTTTCTGGTGACAAGACTCTGACTGATAACTGCCAGTCATCTAGATGGGTGTTATGGTGCCATTGTCTCTGCTTATGGTTGTAAAGATAAGCAGAAATAGGTGCTGAGAAATGGGGGATAAAAGGCCTTCACTGAACTCAGGATTTTGGGAGAAGAACTTTCAGAAAAGAACTTTGGAGAAGAACTCCCAAAGAAAAAATCTTTGAGGAGAACTCCCAAAGAAGAGACTTAGGACAGACCCTGAGGCCTGCTTGCTGCCATCTCTCATCCCCCGTGGTGACCAGACAAGTTCCTGAGATCAACGGACCTACTACAAACCTCGCTGGATCTACGGTGGTGATATCTCTCTTGCTTTCTGCCCAGTCTCCTCGCTTTTCATCTCTTTTCTATTGCCCACCTTCCCTCCCCCATATCCCTAAGCAACTAGTATTTGTAATAAACTGGTTGGGCTAACATTTGACTCGCTGTGTCTTAATCTCACCATCATGTATACATATACATAAAGGAGGGAGACGAGGTTCTTTATATAAGGAGCGTGACAATATCCAAGAAATTTCTGAAATAATTTTAGGAGTAAAATCTCTGGTTAAATTTTCTTATTTCACAACTGCAATGGTGGGCGTCCTGCCAACAGATGTACACTCAAAGATAATTCTCCATCTTTTAAACCTGACTCTTTTCTCACCTGGTTCCTCATTTGCAGAGTACTTCATGTTCAGAATGTTCCGGATGCTTAATTAAACATGAGTGCTGACCGAACATAAATCACTGCTTGTTACTTACTTGCTTTGTAAGTTTTCTTTGCACTGATCTTCACTTTAAAGAGCCCAAGTTCAGCAGTTTCCATTTTGAAGGAATTCTGACTTGTCAAGGACACTTGATTATTAACAGAGTTACCAGTGTTTGGGAGTGAGTATATAGCACTGAGTGACAGCACTGACATGATCTGCATTCTTTGTATCTATAAATCACTCCATCTCCTTTATTTCTTATTACTATAATTACTTCGCTATCTACTGAGTATGCATTAATGTGGAAAGAACACCAAAAGTACAAGTGATCAGGGCTACCATAGACACCCCTCAAAATCCCTTTCCCCTACATCCTGATGAAGTAAACCTGAAAAAAACTGATCATAATGATAATGGTCAATAGATGGCAGCAGACACCATAAAATTATATGCTTCACAGTTCCAATGCTAAAAAGACATTGCAATTCCCCACCTTTTTTTCCATAGGTTCATAAGTTCATAAGGTTGGAAAGGACCTACAAGATCATCTAGTCCAACCATCCTCCTATCACTATCCCTACCCAACTACTACTAAATCAAATCCCTTAGCACCTCATCTAAACGCTTCTTGAACGCTTCCCTCTGTTGTTTAATTTATAAATCGCTGTTCATTATAATAGATATAGTTAATCCAGTCTACATTCCTACTGATTGTTACCCACCACACATGTCAACCATGCATGTCTGCTGAAGTGAAAGCTAGAATTCCCTGGTAGCGAAGTTAATTTCCATTGAGGCCTGTCCAATTTATTGGATAGTTTTGTGTGTCTATATTTTTATTTTATTTTCTTTCTCCCTTCTGCTTCAGAAAAAATTAGTCATTGAGTTTGGCCCCATTTAACAGAAATTAAATCACCTGAAGGAAACTGATAAATCAATTCAGATAGGTACTTCTTCCTCCAATTAAGTTATTTGCAATTCTTTTTTCCTTACAAAAGTGATTTTTACAGCTTATCTCATTCATTCAGCTTATGTATTCTTTTGGCCTGTTTCTACAGTCTGTACTTTCATGTACAGAAAAGATCAGAATAAAGATCACCTGGACTGGGCAAATCAATTGATACCACATTTCCCATTCTTCCCTATTCTTCTCTGCCTCCTCTAAACCAGTTCTAAAGTAACAGCCAATGCAGTGTTTACATGTTTGTAGAGCAAGGATTCATTAATCCTGCTCATAGCTCTTGAATGTGGCACACTCTGTTCTTAGGAAATGTTGCTGCTTATCTTCTACTTTGGTTTCCTTCACATAGAAGTAGTGACAGAAGGATTTCTAGGGGACCTGTATCAATCAGTTAGATAGATTCATGGAGAAAGTACAATCAAATTAATTCTTAGTATTGTTTATGATAATGAAGGCTCAAAATAAATAAATAAATAAAATGTTCCCATGTTTATTTTTAATTCTTTTCCAAAGAATTTCTAAACATCTTGGAATGAACATTTGAGGGAGGATGGAAAGGGTGTGCAATGATATTCTGGAGTACCCCAGCTTTCAAGAAAGTAGCATTTTCATAGAAGAGTTTCAGGTTATGTTGGGAGAGGTGTCTCTGGGAATTATACCCAAAATAGAACATCACACACACGATTTGAGGAATTAAGAGTCATTGATTCTGATCTATCATATGTGCAGCATCAAAGGCTAGTTCTTTGTTGTAGGAAATTGAACAAAAAGTCAAACAGAGGTAAAAATGAAAGGAGAAAAAATCTGCACAGCCTCACTTACGTCCAAAATACACCCAATGAAACTGGTATCTGATATTCTCTGTGTGTGCTGGGAAGAAAGTCATGTCACTTTGCCAAAATGGCTTGGAATTTTTTTTACAGTCTAATTTTTCCTTATCTCTTCAAGCTTCATTAGTCACAATGTGTAGTAACTTCTAAGGATGAGCTAATTCTCTTCCTGAGAATCCTGAATACATAAAACATGAAATATTTAATATACATCCACATAAACATGGGTTGCTCCAAAAGTAATACTTATTTCCCTGAAAAATTCATCCGATACAAAGGGTACACTTTTTGATAGAACACTATTTGGTAGAAAAAATTCTCAGCTACAGAACAATATTTTTCAACATAGTCACCATTGTTAGTTATCCATTTTCACCAGTGATTACCAAGAGCTTGCTGTGCTTCTAAACTCCTGAACCAGCTGAGATGACCCACTGCTGCAGTCTCCATTGCTTAAACACACTACTTCACTATGCTCATGCCCACTGTTCTCTGTAAGTGTCTATGTCCATTGTCTCCCAATGAATTCCTGTCAGCAAGTCCCAGAATAGGCTACTGAGGCATGGTAAGGAAGAACAGTCCCTTCAGACAATATATGCAGGATATGGGGTTGGAAAAGCCATCACTTCATTTTTAATAAAGCTGATTATTAAGAAGTTTATCCCAGTATCCTCAGCATGACTCTGTTAGAGTAAAGCTAAAAGGAATGAGCTTCATTGTGTACCCTTTTTCTATAAACAAATTAATTTGAAACTTTACTTGAGAATTTGAAGGAGTTCTAGATCTCTGACATGAAAAAGCTATTTTCCAGAACGTAAGAAGATGAATTTGTACGATTCAACTGCAACTTCCATTAAAATAGCCTGCATATTTAGCACAGACTTACGAGATTAAAAATAAAAGTTTCAGATTAAAAAAAAAAGAAAGCGACTGAGGAGCTGATCCAGCGATCCTATTAGTGTTCGATGCCTGCAGCTACCACAAGAGGTCAGTAAGTGAACTACACACAGTATTCAGTTTTCCAGACAAAGCCAGACAAGCAAATCACACGATAATGAAGAAACTTCAGAAGCACATTTCACTTTTGAGAAGAAAAACAGACATATCTTGATCCATTTGCTATGAAATGCCCTTTCATTCTGTATCTACAAAGGAAAAAGTAAAAAACCATTTCAAGCAGTCAATACTTTTAGCATCTTGTATATACATAAATTATTTACAATCATTATTGAATTCTGTGGTTTTAGTTTGCAATAGGAAATTGCCTTTAATGTCTTTATTTGCCCTCCAGGGAAAAATTATTTATGAAATCTGAGGCTGATGCTTATTTCTGTCATTCTCAGGCCTGCTGCCTGTAGCCTTGCTGAGAAGAGCACTAATGCTATGAGAGACCTCTACAATGCTTAGCTTTGTTACACATTACATATTATTAACAATGGGTCTACAGATGTTGTTTTTCTCCACGGTCATACAAAATTTCAATAACAAAAGAGAAACCAGACAATATTTAAATACCTAACACACAGAACTTACATTCTGACATAAACGTAGAACATGCAATACAACATCTGAATTGAAAGGAAGCATGCAGCACGTATTACTTCCAGCGTCACTGCAGTAGGAAACTAAATCCTACACAATCCATACCTGCTGATTGTCCGTCACCTTCAGTCTATACCTGGAGGATGTGTAGGGAGGCACCAAAATTTGGCTAGGGAAAAGACAAAGAGAGAGAAATCAGACTAATGACAAGAACTGTTAAACTGAATACTATTTTGAGGATACGAGAAATGCAATACTTTTTTTTTAATTATTCCTTTTTTAAAACACCCATTACATGTATTATTTCCAAAGGAAACTGGGCAAGATAAATAAAACATCGGTCTGTTGTCAGTTTTACTGACTCTTGCAGTTAATGACACTGCATCACTCTGTAGATGTTAAATTGATTACACTAAAGAAAATACTGAAAAACTCTTAAAGCAGAAGATAATCTACATAAGGAACATTAAAGCATTTTTAATGTTACTAGAAGTCAAGTTTATTGCTTTCTTTCAAAGAACAAATCAAGTGGATTAACTTATTCTCATAAATAATTTGTACTTTGCATTTAAGGGTCACATTGCTTATATGAAAGAACAAACATAAAAGTCAGAAATCATTTTTCTATAGTGAGCAGCTTATGAGAGAAGGAAAATTGCCACACTAGGAAACAAAAGGCCATCTGATCCACTACCCTGCTTCCCTTACATCTGACTGGCAGACAGGACACTGAATTTAAGCACACACAAATCATCCTACTCCTGTTGTGTTCTTTCAGCAACTGGTAGTTTTAAAGATGCCTTAATCAGAATTTATAACTGATCATTACTTAATAAGGACAATTGGAGCTGCCCTCTTCCTTGGAATTACACATGTAACATCCAATAAAAAAAGAAAAAGAGTTGTAAGATTTAGTAATGAACTTATTAGTAGAAAGAGAAACCTATACCTACATATACAACAGTTTGGTTGGCCTGGAAGTTTTAATTTTCCTTTTTTTTTTTTTTTTTTTTTTTTTTTTTTTTTAAGTAAGATGCAAGCATTCTCCAGTTTTCCATCCCTCCTTGTGCCACCTTTCATTTTGCACTTCTGCACATACCCTTTTCTATCTACCATGCAAGTTGACTGACATTAAATACAAGAAATAATTGGGGAAAGCCTCCATAACTCATAATGCTTTTAGAAATTTGGGAGAAAGAAAATGACAGAAATTTTTCAAAAAACATGCTCTCACAACTGGATTTTCTTTTATCATGTTCCTATTGATTCCTTCAGAAAACTTCCACTTCAACACACAGCTTTTCACAGCAAGATCAAAACTCTCGTGAAGAGCAAGGAAGTCTATTCTTTATGGGAGAAGATTATAAAAGATTAAAATGTTTATTCCGCAAGAACACATGAAAGCTTCCATACCAATAAAAATGAAATAAGTAAAACTGAAAAAAGAATGTAATGTAAGTGTTGTATTTATAATTACTAATCTTGCAAAGAAAGTGAGCTTTTTGTAGAAGATAACTGAATGAGTGGTTTACCACACCACAAATTGGTATAACAAATCAAGGTTGGCCCTCACAGCTCTAGGCTCAATCTGTGCTAGACCATTCAACTCTTTTAGGTACAAAACCATCTACAACTCATAGGTACTAATACCACCTATTACTTCTGCTCTTTTTCTACACCACTCAAATATCATGTCAAAAAAGCAATTTTAAATAGTTCTTTATGCAGTTTGCCTCACCACAAGTCCACCTGTTCATGCTACACGTGTCCCAATGTATGATGGACATAAGTTCTGCACAGACTAAGCCATTGAGCACCAGGGCACTGCTGTCACCTCAGTCAAGGAATTACAGAGCTGGGAGCAAAGGGTTATTGGTAGTTCACAGGGAATATAGATGTGGCCTAAATCGGAAAGAAAATGAAAATAAAATATCTTAACATTCAAACATTCAACTGTATTCACATTTTTCCTTCCAAGCACTTCCACATACCTAGTTATGCTACAAAATTAAACACAGCATCAAGAACTTGCTCATGACAGCCAAAGCTCTCCTAACCCGTCACTCTCACAGCTCTGATGCTGTAGATGGGAGGTACCTATCTCATCTGTGGCACCCTGCAAAAAGGAGAGCCCAGAAAGCAGAGGCACCGCAAGATCCCATCAGCAGCATGACCACAGCACCATCCCAGCAGTGTTCTCAGCTCACTACCCCCATAGTACTTTCCCTCATCCCATCCCCCCATGCTCAAAGCACTCTCCTTCACCTGGAACTCATGAATTGAGAGAGAACCATTCACCAAGATAGAATAAATTAATAAATAAATGACCAATGCTCAGCTATAGGCTCTGAACAACAGAGGGGAAAGATGACCTCCCCTGTATGACAACACAGAGTACAGAACATCCCTCTGGGTAGCCCAAGCCAGAGGTAACTTATTGTAACCAGAATCTCAGCTGGGGCTCACTTCCCAAAATGAAGGGAAAAGGAAGAGAAATAGAGCAAATGCCTGAATCTGTTGCTAGTTGAGGGACATGTCATCTGCTGTAGCCAGAACAGCAGCTTTAGCCTGCAGGCATTAATGCCCAAACCCTTTACAGTTAGCACAATAATCTTCCAAACTATCTACTCCAAAGGGAGGGTACCCTTACTCCTTTCCCATTGCCCCTTTCTCCAATGTTTAAACATATATCCTTCAATTTACTTTTGTTACTTCCTTCATTATCTGATTGACACCACATAAAATTCATCACCTTAGCTATCTTATCTGGGTCCTTCTTTTTGTTGCTGTCATTCTTTCCTCAACTGCATACTTAAATCTCTCTCTAACCTCTCCCCTTCCCTCGAGGCTGAAACCATCTGCCCTGGCTTTCACCATGCAACCTAGAGAGGCCCAAACTCCAACTTCCCATAATCTTCTGGTGCAGCCCAAACCATGACCAACTTCTGCACAGATTTTTTCCAGCAACCCATGCAGGGTCACTTCCATACCATGTTCACCCCATCCCTTGGTCACACTAATTTGCATTACAAATTAAGCCATTCTCTCTTCTCAACTAATTACAGTCACAAAACATTTTCTCTGTACCTGTCCTTGAGATTGGGAAGGGAAAGGCTGCCACCTTGATTTTTCATTCCTCAGGAACCCTTTCCTTGTCAGGTTTCCATTCTCCAGCTTACCACTTGTTGCACCATAGAGATCATAATTCTTCCCTTTTGTTTCTGCCTCTCCTCTTACCTTTTAACATACATTACCTGTGCCTCCCTCAGAAAGTTTTCTAATGGTTGTTCATTCCATCCTCCTGTCTTCTGAAGCTTCCAGGCTTTAGTCACAAGATTAACATTTAAAAAGCCTTGGGCTACAGACTCATCAGAGTCCATCCCTGAATACCTTCGAATCCTGTCTTTGTTTCCAGAAATTCATTCAGAATTTCATCTTTACCTTGCTGAACCTCAAATGCTTTGGTAGAGTTTTAAGACTTAGGTATTGCCTCCTCAATTCCATTATATCTCACAACTCTCTCATATTATTCCCATGTTGCTGATAATTATTATGCCAGTTATGGTCTGCTCATGGATATTTTGGTTCTCCTGGGAATACTTCCTGTCCTGGTGGATGCGTTGTCTCATTCCTGCATAGCAGCCTGCCTAATCATTTCCCATTCTTCTTTGCTGAACAGCATGCTTAGACATCTTTCTGCCCAGGAATAGTATTTAGGTCCTAAGAATGGAACAAACTGCTCTGCTAGTCCAATAAGACTCTCAATCAGAGATTTCATTTCTTCTTCTTCTTTTTTTCTTTTAATACTCCCCACTGATAAAGGGAGTTTAGTGTCCTGTTTATTCTTGTTCCAGTGGGACTTTTCTAAAGGAATACATAAGAACATTAGTAAGGTTAGTACTGGAAAAGGGGAAATTTTTAATTTGTTTCCTATACTGTTCTAATTCTTGCTGAAACCTAGAGTGAACTCCCCACTTTAGAGCTGGCTTCAGCCACCGTTCCAGACTCAGTTAAGCTGGAAGGGAGGGAGTGACACCAGTACTTGACTGCATTCTCTGGCTCTCTTCCTGGAGCAGCTATTACTGTCACCCATGCAATATTTGGGTTATAAGTAAGGAGGCAGTTTCTAGGGGATCCTGTTTATGATCTTTCTACTTCTTTTTCTTTTTAACTTGAACTTGTTATTGTGAGGAACTGTTATACTCCTTGGACCCATTAAGTAGCATAAGTCAGTTCTGTTGCATAGAAAGGAGTCTTATTGTTTACGTATGAACACAAAGTCTTTGTCAGACCTATATTTTGGCCAAAATACTCAAGTACTGGTTTTTCAGAACACACTAGTACTCAATTCCTGACCATAGTTTTCTTATCCTTATCCCTTGTTCTAGTGTTGTTTTCCCAATTTCTTATAATCTTACCCAGGAGAGTATCCATAATCCTGGGAATGAGGAGGGGAAGGGGAAGGGTACATATATTGCAGATGGGTCTGAAAAAAAACAACAAAACCAACACAATGGCAACTATCTGAGGAGGAATGGTAATTTACTAAATCCAACAAAACTGAGCAAACAAAGAGACAGGAGTATCCAAGATACGAGATCTTATATTAGTAAAACTTCAGGGGAAGCACATGTGCTTTTTCTCCACGGCAAATTGAGAGAAAGTGTGCCAGAGAGTGACAAGTGTCTGGCCAGGAGCTCTGTGCCTCCTCCTCCCACTCCATCCCTGTTATAATATGTTTGATAAGATTAATTGGGATCTAGTCCTGCTTTCAATGACACTGGTATAAATCCAATGACAACAGTGGGATAAGCATATTACTTCATATTTAACCCAAGTTCATCATACTAAGTGCATATTTTTCAACTGTTTTAACTTGGAATTGTTAACAAAACCCTCTCACTAAGATGAAACAGTCGGCTTTGATAACCAGTCTGGAGATTAAAATTAGTAATAAGATTCTCCATGTGATTTCTGATTTAAAAAAAGCATTCAACTGTCCAAACTAAGTTACTGTGTGATTCTCCTGGGGTGAGTCATAGAATCGTAGAATTGTGGAATCAATGAATCCTAGAATGGCTTGGGTTGGAAAGGACCTCGAAGATCATCTGGTTCCAATCTCCCTGCCACAGGCAGGGCTGCTGACCACTAGATCAAGTACCAGATCAGGTTACTCTCATAGAGTTATCTTTAGATCTGACTCTGTGACAGGGACACAAAGAAAAAAAGGAGAGAGAGGGAAATTAAATGGAAATGCAAATGGGGCTGTTCCCCATGCACTCCAGGGGAGGGGGAGAGGGGGAAGTGTATGGAGATAGCAGATGGGTCTAAAAAAAACAAAACCAAAAAACCAAACAAAACCTGAGATCTTACTCTGGAAGACTGCAGGGAAAGCACACGTGGTTTCTCTGCAGCCAAAACCAAAAGCAAAACATGCAAGAGAGAGTGGCTGGTGTCTGGCCAGGAGCTCCAGCCACCTCCTCTACCCACCAGAACATTAACTCTTTAGCTCTCGTTGTTTTAACATGATTTTCTGATGTGGAATACTGACAGCAAAAATCACCAAATCATAACATCCACCTGATCAGGAGAAGGAAGTTGATGGGGCCTTCTATAATAAGCAGCTTGAAATAGCCTTGAGATTTCAGGTGCTGGTTCTTATGGGGAACTTCAGTTTTCCAGATATCTGTAGGGAAAGCAACACGGCCAGGCAGACGTACTCCAGATGGTTCCTGCAATCTGTTGAAGATAACTTTCTGATGAAGGTGGTTGAGGAGCTGACAAGGAGTGGGGTGTTATTGGACCTTGTTCTTACTAACAGGGATGGGCTTGTTAGGGAAGTGAAGGTTAGGGGCAGACTGGGATGAAATGATCACGAGATGGTGGAGTTCAAGATCTTGAGTGGAAGAAGCAAACCAAAATGTAGGATTGCTACCCTGGAGTTGAGATGAGATGACTTAGATCCCAGGACCTTCCTGGAGCTATCTCCTGGGCTGGGGTGTTAGAAGGTAAAAAGGGCCTGTGAGAGCTGGTCAGCATTTAAACAGCACTTTTTCCAAGCTCAGGATTGGTGCATCCCTATGTGTAAAAAATCAGGGAAGGGTGGCAGGAGACTCGTGTGGATGAGCAAGGAGCTCATGCATAAATTCAAAGGGAAGAGAAATGTCCATGAGAAGTGGAGAAAGGGTCTGATCACTAGGGAAGAATACAAGAATGTTGTCAGAGCCTGCAGGAACGTGATGAGAAAGGCCAAAGCCAACTTGAAATTGAATCTGGCAAAGGAGATAGAGAGTAATAAAGGCTTTTTAAAGAATAGCAACAGTCAAAGAAAGACTAAGGAAAATGTGGGACCCCTACAGAATGAGGGGGGTGATCTTGTAATGGGAGTTGCAGAGAAGGCGGAGATCCTGAATGCTTTGCTTCTATCTTCACTGTGGGAATTCTCCCTCAAGACTCCTCGACAGTGGGGGTAAATGAGAGGGTCTGGGGAATTGAAGACTCCCCTTTGGTGAGGGAGGTCATGGTCTGGGTGTCTGTGCAACATCGGTGCATGTAAATCCATGGGCCCCAATGGGATGCATCCACGTGTGTTGAGGGAGTTGGCAGAGGTGATTGCTGAACCACTCTCTTTCATCTTTGAGAGGTCTTGGAGAATGGGAGAGGTGCCTGAACACTGGAAGATAGCCAGTGTTACTGCGGTCTTCAAATTGACAAGAAGGAGGATCTGGGGAACTACAAGTCAGTCAGCCTCACCTCCATCCCTGGAAAGGTGATGGAACAGTTTGTTCTGGATGCTGTCTCCAGGGACTTGGAAGTGAAAAGAGTTATCAGGAGTAGTCAGCATGGATTCACCAGGGGGAAGTCATGCTCAGTCAACCTGGTGGCCTTCTGTGATGTCATTACTGGCTGTGTGGATGTGGGGAGAGCAGTGTGTGTAGTGTTACTTGATTTCAGCAAGGCATTTGACATTGTCTCCCACAGCTTCCTTATAACAAAGTCGAGGAGATGTTGAATAGATGGTGTACAGTGAGGTGGGTTGAGAACTGGCTGACTGGCAGAGCTCAGAGGGTTGTGATCGGTGGTGCAGAGTCCAGTTGGAGGTCTGTACTTACCATATGCCTCAGGGGTTGGTTCTGGGTCTCGTCCTGTTCAACATCTTCATCAATGACGTTGATGAGGGGATAGAGTCCACCCCCAGCAAGTGTGCTGATGATGCAAAGCTGTGAGGAATGGCTGACATGCTGGAAGGCTGTGATACCATTCAGTGAGACCTGGACAGGCTTGAGAGTTGGGCAGAAAGGAACCAGATGAGATTTAGCAAGAGCAAGTGTAGAGTCTTGCACCTAGAGAGGAATAACCACATGCACGGGTAAAGGTTGAGGGATGATCTGCTGGAAAGGAGCTCTGAGGGGAGGGACCTGGTGGATGACAGGTTGACCGTGAGCCAGCAGTGTGCCCTGGTGGCCAAGAATGCCAATGGCATCCTGGGGTGCATTCAAAACAGTATGGCCAGCAGGTCAAGGGAGGTGATCCTCCTCCTCTACTCTGCCCTAGTGAGGCCTCACCTGGAGTACTGTTCTGGGCTTCCTGGTACAAAAAAACAGGGATTTCATTGAAAGTGTCCAGTGGAGGGCCACAAATATGATAAAGGGTGTGGAACACCTCTCTTATGAGGTGTAAAAGACAGAAACTGTTTTCCTTTGTCTCAAAGTTTGCTTCGTAAGGCCTTTTCTGGTGACAAGACTGATAACTGCCAGTTATCTGGATGGGTGTTATGGTGCCTCATTGTCTCTGCTTATGGTTGTAAAGATAAGCAGAAATAGGTGCAAATAGTCTTTTCCGTGGGGGTACGGCTTGGAGAAGCTGACCACCACAAAAAGACTACAATGCTCCTGCATGGCAATGAAGGCAACATCCGCTGCTGGCTTATCTGTTGGGCCAGACATGTCACACAAACAAAGAGAAAAGGAAAAAACACCTGAGAAATGAGGGATAAAAGGCCTTCACTAAGGATTTTTGGGGGAGAAGAACTTTCAGAAAAGAACTTTGGAGGAGAACTCCCAAAGAAGAGACTTAGGACAGACCCTGAGGCCTGCTTGCTGCCATCTCCCATCCCCCTTGGTGACCTGACAAGTTCCTGAGATCAATGGACCTACTATGAACCTCGCTGGATCCACGGTGGTGATTATATTTCTCTTGCTTTCTGCCAAGTCTCCTCGCTTTTCATCTCTTTTCTATTGCCCACCTTCCCTTCCCCATATCCCTAAGCAACTAGCATTTGTAATAAACTGGTTGGGCTAACATTTGACCCATTGTGTCTTAATCTCACCCTCGGGTATACATATACATATACATATAAAGAACTTCGTCTCCCTCCTTTATATTGGAGCGTGACATGAGGAAAGGCTGAGAATCCTTGGTCTGTTCATCCTTGAGAAATAAGACTCAGAGGGGATCTGATCCACATTTATAAATATCTAAGGAGCAGGATGCAAAGAGATGAGGCTGGACTTTTCTGAGCAGCATGTGGTGATGAGGTGAAATGGTAACAAACTGAAGCACAGGAATTTCCGCAGAAATGTGTATGGAAACTTCTTCTTGGTGAGGGTGACGGAGCACTGGAACAGGCTTCCCAGAGGTGGTGGTGTCTCCTTCTCTGGAGATGTTCAAGACCCGCCTGGATGCCTACCTGTTCAACCTGGTCTAGGGAACCTGGTTTGGCAGGAGAATTGGACTAGCTGTTCTCTAGAGGTCCCTTCCAACCTTCCAAGCCCTAAAATTCTGGGATTCTATGATTTTGTGGTAGGTGGGCCTACTCAACAATCAGGGAACAAAAAGTTCACAGGAAAAGGGCAAACCAAGTCCTGCTTCAATCTAGAGCTGGTCTTATCCACTAGCACAGGCAAAAATAAAAGCATCTAATGACGAAACATAACCCCACCTTCCCAGAAAAACAAACCAAACCAAACCAACCAACCAAACAAACAAACAAAAAAGAATGACATCTGAAGGAGGCAACAAATATTGGGAGGTTGCCAACAGTGAAGAATATTTTGGTTCTTCTCTGTCTAAATATTAATAGCAATCTCAATGGCATTTTCTGTATTTATCTTGTTTATATTTCCCACAATGAAGCTGTTGGTAGGTACTAAAGATAAATCTAACTATAAATGTTTTAAGTCCAACCCATGGTCTGGTATTGGTACTTCACTTGTGTGCCTGTAAACATATGCATTCTCCCAAAATGTTTATTGATGCTTTGAAGGCTCAAAGTCCTTTAGATTATAAATGTCTTTCAGATAGAGATGCTTTTTCATCTTCTTCGCTAAAATGAAATATAGTGATGTCATATTTTGTTATGCTACATTAGTTTGCGTCAGGAAAGGAGGTGGTTGGAGTGATATGGTTGATAAATGATGCACTACTACCCTTGAAATGGTATTAGTATGTGAATTTGTGGCAGTTAAATAGCAGGTTAGGTACTTCTATGACAGTAGTTCTCTAATGGTATTCTTTTTGAAGTCATTGCTGTGTTTCTATCCTGCTACAAGAAAGAGGGAGACAGACTCATTAGCAGGGTCCATTGTGATAGGACAAAGGCAAATGGTTTCAAGCTAAAATACAGAAGATTTAGATTGGATATAATTTATTTTTTTTTACAGTATGGGTAATGAGGCACTGGAACAGATTTCCCAGAACAGTGGTGGATGACTCATTCCTGGAGACACCCACTGTCAGGCTGGACAGGCTCTGAGCACCTGATAGAGCTGTAGGTGTTCCTTTTCACTGCAATGGTGTTGGACCAGATTACCTTCCAACTCAAGGTCTCTTCCAACTCTAACAATTCTGTATTTCTTTAATTTTATGATAAAAAATGCATTGAGACATCTGTATTTAATGGCTTTCAACAACCTCTGTACCACAAAATATATCTAGTATTTTTCTCATAGTCACCCTGCGTTAGGGTGTTTTAAGAAAGTGGATGCACTTCTCTATTGATGTTGTTAGAAAAAAGATATCAAAGGAAGTTTTCCATTATTTGTCAGGAAGCATTCCTATGATAGGGGGACAAACATTTCAGTCTTCTGATTTGGTTAACATCGTTGCTTCATTAGTAGAAGATATTTTGTATAAAATGTCCTAAAAGTTGGTGATGTTTCATTTTGAAATTCTCACATGCACGTTTAAGATTTAGCGCGTTTTTTAAACTATGAAACACACTTTGAATGAACTTAACTGCACTGTAATTGTAATGCACTGATTGCTTTCATTTTATCAGGTTGAAAGGGCAGCATAGTATCCTTTTCTCTGCGATTAGTAACAATATAAATAATTTTCTGACTTTTCTGAATCTTCTGAATCTATAGACAGTAAAAAAGCTAGTGAGGACATCTTTGAGTTTTTCCTTATCTTTTAACTATCTAATAATTTTTTATAGAAGTGTGAAGTATAAAGATGAGTTTACTGTTAACTCTTTTCCTGGAGAACTTTATTTCCCAAACCGCAGAAGCTGAAGGCCTCTTCTAAAGGCACTTTCTTCCTGCTGTTCTAGCTCAGATATGGAGTTGCTCGTCCTGCCTTCTTACACATTCATTAGAGATTATTTCTCTTGAGGCAGTTAATTCTCTCATTTGATCTATCTTCTACCATGAAGACAGACCAGACATTTTCAGGTACACTTGCTTTTCAAGAAAAATAAATGAATCAAATATGCAATACTGAAAATGTCTATGTACAAAATACAGAGCAAAAGAAAGTAAAAACATAAATTCAATTCTAAATCATGCTTAATTTTTACTATGTATTCAAATAGGGTAATGATGTCTTCAACCTACTGTAGCTAAGAATGAAGTGTTCCTAATGTACTTCACAATGAACTTCTGTTACTCCACCTATCCTACGTTACTTTCCTGAGTAGTTCTGAAACCAGCTCTGGGAGATGGTGACTTAACTGATCCTATGAGTGGCAGCCATTTTTGAGTTTTTATATTCCTTTCTAACCATGTCTGAGCTGCCACAACTTGCAGCATATAACAGGTGGTGTCTGAAATAACTTCTACTTTAACTTACTGTCTCTAGCTGCAGTTCTACACAATTCTTTCTCTGCAGAGAGAAAAGTTTCAACAATGAGGTAAGTACTTCTAAGAAGGGGAAGGGAAGAGTAGGACAGACTACAAGGCAAGAGCTCCTACTAGTATCTGAAGGCATTTTCACGAAACTGAACATTTTGTGTAGCAGTATTCCAGCACATCTATCAGCATTGCTACAAATCTTGTCTTCTCAGTTTCCTTCACCACCCTGGTAAGAGTGCAACTAACCTCAATTTCTGTTGCTCTTTTTAACTTATGTCAACTACTGATGCAGTAGAAAGAATGATGACATTGCCAAGCTTTTCTTTTTTTATGTCAAATTTCACTTTGAAAACAGTTGCTGAAAAGCATCCAATATGATATCAACATTAACTAAATCACAGTTAGATAAAACTATAATTACAGAGGTAGGTAAAAGAAATGGACTGGTCTGGGAAAATATTTGATTTGGATAGAAAAAAGGAGACATTCTTTTCCCCACTAACTTAGTCATTAAATTTAAGTTATATAAACTTAGTAAAGGCTTAAGCTATTTTGGCGTTCACAGACAGGACATCTTTGAGCTGATTCTCTTCCTCCAGCATTTACTATCTGAGCACCACTGAGAAACTCACAGTAGCTCTCCTTGAACTTCAGCTGCAAGCTAGAAGAGGATAATTTTGATACTAGGACCTTCATATTTATAGCTAAATAAATAGATAGTTAGATAAATAAATCAGTAATGGTGTTGTTTTGACCAGTGACGAGATTTCCTGTATTTCCATTATTTAGTGGTTATGTGTTAATTTATCTATATTGAACTGACTTAATTCCTGAAGAATGTGCTGGAGAGAGGAGAAAGTAGCACATATTGTCATTTCATATGATGAAGTTGAATTTCAGATACGTGATAGTAGAAAGACATTGTCAGAGGAGTATATAAGTCTAGTCATCTGAATATGGCACTTATGAAATGATTAATCAGATTGCACAGATCAGATATTTTTATAACACTGCTCAAGGAGTTGTTATTACTTTGGTTTGGTATGGTCCTGTTGTTTTTGTTTGTTCTGTTGTTTTATTTTGTTCTCCCCTTGAATACAGGAAGCAACAACAGTAAAATAATACATTTAGAAGCAGTGCTGTCTTTCCCACTAAAATTCATTTACCTGTCTTCCTTTATTTCTTCCCTCATTCTTTTTTTTTTTTTTTTTCAATTCTTAATTTGTTCTCCAGTGGTTCAGGAATGCAATGAAAACATAATTCATTGTTAGAAGTAAATATAAGTAAAGCAAATCCCTTTGGCTATTATGAAAAGAAAAACATGGAAGTAGCAATGTTGAGCTACCATTGACATTATTCATGTTAAGGCAGTTGCTTAAACAAGATGAGGTCCTCTGTGCAAATTATTTACAAACAGGAAATAATAGACAATTCTCTTTCGGAAGAGCTTACTGGTTAATAGAAATAAGAATGGGTGAGAAAAAGTTTTAGTCCCATTTTACAGATAAAGAACAGGTAAAAAAAAAGAGAAATAAGTGCTCAATTAAATGCCTCTGTGAGTATGTGCTTATTTTCAGATTGAGTAGCTCCATCTCAGTTCACCAGTGTATTCAACTTTATCAGCTGAAAATCCAGCCCAAGGAGTTCTCCTTGTATCAGTTAGTCTAGTCCTTTAAGGGTAATATCATTCAGCTGCTTTTTGCTATGCAAATGAAATGCTGTAGATTTTAACATAGAAGTGTTTTTTATCAGTCTACCATATGTTTTCCATAGATATCTATGTGGTCTAAATGGCTTGAATCAAACTACTGACACTAATATGCAAATCAAGTTGGATGGAGTATGTGTATACTGCGGCTTCCTTCTGCACTACTGATTTAAATATGAGTGTTTAAAGTATATCTGTATAGAATATTTAAACAGTTTCCACATCCTTGTCTATATTGAGTCCTATGATGCTAATGAGGATAAAGTATTGGGCAACTACTCCTTCTCAACCTATCTCTATATAATTTAGAGGATCTTAGTGCCTGCAAAAATTTAAAATTTAGTGTGAAAGCAGCATATTTTAAATAGTTATTTATGTATCAAAGTTGTTATGTGGGCATATATATATTTATGGGAAGTTAATGTTAAATTATGCTATCTCTGAAGAGATTTTATTAGAGACACTGACACTTTAAAAGTATTGATTTCATATTATCTATTTATTGTTTATGGATGTGGTCTTGTAATTAAAATCTCTGGCTAGTCTCTTGTCTATACCCTTTGCCCATTTTCTTCCTTTCAATGACCTGCAATCTGTTCAGACTAGATATCAGGTGGGCCATGATATCAAGTCAATTATTTCCATTGAAAGAACTGCTAGCACAATTTTTATTGTTCATTTAATTACCATGAAAAATTCAATTTCTGTGCAAGAGTTAAAAGCCATTTATGCTTGCACCGCTGTATTGATAAAAAAATATGTGTACATCAGTACGTAATAAAATACTGCAAAATTTCTAATCTTACTGAAATGTGCCTGAATTTAAAATTTTTAATACGGACGCAAAAATATTACATATATGCTAAGCAAAATTTGAAATATATTCACTCTTTATAGAAATTTCTCTGGCAGGTATGATTTGATAATAACTGCACACAGATTTCTGACAATTCTTTATTTGAGCAACAGTAATTATAAAAAAAAACACCAAACCACTGGCAAAACAAGCAGGTATAGGTCGTATTTCTCACCTTTAGTAGTTCACATCACTGTTATGTTCAGGTATCAATATGATATCATTATATTAAATATATTTCAATTATCATGAATTGTATATTTATTTATTGACTTGTTCATTACACAGAGAAGTCCATACTCCCAAGAGCCATATTTTTTTTTTTCAAAAATAAGCAGCTTTTATTTGTTTATTTATTTAATGTTTAATACCAAATTACTAACTGGCAATATACAAACTAATGACTACATCTGTGACTGTTGAAAGCCCCTTGGAAGCCACTGTTGCTCTTAAGTATCAATTTTTAAGAGCAAGCTCACAGATCATTTGTTTTAAATTTGTCTGAATACCGCTTTGATCTCATGCTCCATTGCTCTACCTTTGCTGATGAAGGGAATGTGCTTGGTCAGTGAGTCGCATGTTACTGAGTTAATGTACTGAGTCATAAAGCTCTTCTTTAACTCAATGCCTTTGTTACAGAAGCTGTTAGAAAAAGTGTAGACAGTATCTTCTCATTATAATAAGCATAATGAATAATAAATTTTATTTCTAAAGAGAAATCTGAAGTTATTGTCAATGAGGCAATTATCTTAACAGTGGTATTTACAGTTTAAAAGAAAATATTCATTTACTTGGATTTGGAAACTACTAAAAGGCACAGGGAGGTGATTGTCCCTCTCTGCTCTTATGAGGTCCTATCTGGAGTACAAGGCTGTGGGGTGACCTGATTGCAGCCTTTCAGTACCTAAAGGGAGCCTGTAAACAGGAGGGGAGTAAACTCTTTGAAAGGGTAGATAACAGCAGGACAAGAGGAAACGTTTTAATTTGAGGGAAAGAAGATTTAGGTTGGATGTCAGGGGGAAGTTTTTTATGATAAGAGTGGTGAGGTGCTGGAATGGGCTGTCTGGAGAGGTTATGGATGCCCCATCCCTAGAGGTGTTCAAGGCTAGATTGGATGGGGCCCCGGGCAGCCTGGTCTAGTATTAAATGGGGAGGTTGGTGGCCCTTCCTGTGACTGGGGGGTTGGAGATTCATGATCCTTGAGATCCCTTCAAATCTGGACCATTCTATGATTCTGTGTGATTCTGTAACTCTGATGTATTAAATGCCAGAATTTTAAAGGTGCATACCCATCTTCTATTAATCTCAGCATTAATAGCAATGTGTGTTTTATTTTCCAAATGCATGCACATGTATTATAACCAGATGGTTTGATATTCTCACCTTATCATAAAATAGGCACAATTCACTAGTCTAGTCTGTTATTTCATCCTGCCCAAAGTAGCTTTTAAATAGGAAATGTTTTAAAGTACTTCGAGAAATACCATGGTTTAGGTAGGCTGGACTCCTAAAAAGACAAATCAAATAATAATGTTATTATATATCATTTATACATTTATGTAGCATCAGTTACTAGTTTGCCTCTTGGATACATGAAATTTCTGTTTTCTAAATTCGTCAATAACAGATTAATATATGGTAAATTATATTTGGAAATGTAATTAGTAATTTTTAGGGTTTGACATTTTCCACCTTCTCCTGCTTAAATTGATTTTTACATAAAGCAATTAAAGACATCTTTTTTCCACTGATGGAATTATATTTGTCACGGTGCTGTCCGTGACAGTGACCCAAGGGAAAACCGAGAAGGGAGAGGGGAGAGAAAAAGAAAGTGCGTCAGTGGCCGCGCGGCCGCCCGAGCAGAGCCGCGCTCCGGGAGGGGGAGGGAGAAACAGCGGGAAGAGATGAGTCTACAAGAAAACAACGGCACGATCTGAGAAGGAACGGTAACTTTACTAAATCTAATAAAATTGAACAATTGAGAGAGAGATAAAAATTTCCAACCCAAAAGCTGTGAGCTTACGTTAAGGAGGACCTGCAGGGGAAGCACACGTGCTGAACCTCCACGGCAGCCCAGAGCAACGCGCCCAGCTCGAGCGCCGCCTCCCATCCGGTGCGGAGCTCCGCCCCTCCCCTCTGCTGCTCCCCCAGCATTAACTCCTTGACTGCTGCATGATGCTCTGATGGGGAATACCGGCATCAAAACCAGAAAACCACAACAATATTTAACTTCTGTTGTGTTAATGCATGTTATATAAAGAAGAGAGAAGGTGCTTTAGTTGTACTTTCTTTCCCCCAAGGTCATTGTCATTGGATGGGTGGTAATTTTCCAGAACAAATATACTAATTGTTAGCCCTCTTAAAAAGTAGCCAGTCAAGACTTCAAATATAAATATTTCTTTCAACATAATTATTATTAAGACTGAGAAATTACCTTCCTGTATTAAACAACATCTGGAGATGTCCCAGAAGATTGGAGGCTTGCTGATGTGACTCCCATCTACAAGAAAGGCCGTAAGGAAGATTCGGGGAACTACAGGCCTGTCAGCCTGACCTCAGTATCAGGGAAAGTTATGGAGCAGATGATCTTGAGAGAGATCAAACGGCATGTGCATGGCACCCGAGGGATCAGGCCCAGCCAGCATGGAGTCATGAAAGGCAGGTCCTACTTGTCTGTTCTCATCTCCTTTTATGACTGGGTGACTAGATTGGTAGATGAAGCTGTTGATACAGTCTACTTAGACCAGCAAGACCTTTGACATGGTCTCCCACAGTATTCTCCTGAGGAAACTGACAGCCCATGGCCTGGACAGGTATATCCCTCCTTTGAGTAAGGAACTGTCTTGAGGGCTCTGCCTAGTGGGTAGTGGTTAATAGAGGTAAGTCCAACTGGCATCCTATTACAAGTGGTGTCCCCCAGGGGTCAGTACTGGGGCCCATCTTGTTTAATATCTTTATTGATGACCTAGACGAGGGGATTGAGTGTACCCTCAGTAAGTTTGCAGATGACACCAAGTTGGGAGGATGTGTCAATCTGACTGAGGGTAGGGAGGCCCTTCAGAGGGATCTGGATAGGCTGAATAGCTGAGCTGAGCTCAGTGGGATGAGGTTCAATAAGACCAAGTGCCAGGTCCTGCACTTCGGCCACAATAACCCCATGCAATGCTATAGGCTTGGGGCAGAATGGCTTGAAGAATGTAGAGAGGAAAAGGACCTGGGGGTGTTGGTTAATGCTCGGCTTAACATGAACCAGCAGTGCGCCCAGGTGGACAAGAAGGCCAACAGCATCCTGGCTTGCATTAGAAATAGTGTAGCCAGCAGGAGCCAGGGAGGTGATCATTCCTCTGTACTTGTCTCTGGTTGTTGTGGTTTTGTGGCTTTGATGCCGGTATTCCACATCAGAGCATCATGCAGCAGTTAAGGAGTTAATGCTGGGGGAGCAGCAGAGGGGAGGGGCGGAGCTCCGCACCGGATGGAGGCGGCGCTCGGTCTGGGCGCGTTGCTCTGGGCTGCCGTGGAGGTTCAGCACGTGTGCTTCCCCTGCAGGTCCTCCTTAACGTAAGCTCACAGCTTTTGGGTTGGAAATTTTTATCTCTCTCAATTGTTCAATTTTATTAGATTTAGTAAAGTTACCGTTCCTTCTCAGATCGTGCCGTTGTTTTCTTGTAGACCCATCTCTTCCCGCCGTTTCCCCCTCCCCCTCCCGGAGCGCGGCTCTGCTCGGGCGGCCGCGCGGCCACTGACGCAGCTTCTTTTTTCTCTCCCCTCTCCCTTCTCGGTTTCCTTTGGGTCACTGTCACGGACAACACCGTGACACTGGTGTGGCTTCACCTTGAGTGCTATGTTCAGTTTTGGGCCCCTCACTACAAGAAAGTTGTTGAGGCCCTGGAATGTGTTCAGAGAAGAGCAACAAAACTGGTGAGGGATCTGTGGCACAAGTCTTTTGAGGAACGGATGAGGGAGATGGGATTGTTTAGTCTAGAGAAGAGGAGGCTCAGTGGAGACCTCATCACAGTTACAGCTTCCTCAAGGGAGGTTGTGGTGATGGAGGTGTTGTCCTCTTCACCCAGATAACTAATGACAGGACGAGAGGCAACGGCTGCAAGTTGTGCCAGGGAAGATATAGACTGGATATGAGGAAAAACTTTTTCTCTGAAAGAGTGGTCAGATGCTGGAATGGCCTGCCAAGGGAAATGGTGGAGTCACCGTCCCTAGAGCTGTTCAAGAAGCATCTGGATGAGGTGCTAAGGGACATAGTTTAGTACCTCAGTGGGTAGGGATGATGACATGAGAATGGTTGGGCTACATTATCTTGTACGTCCTTTCCAACCTAGTGTTTCTATGTTTCTATGCTTATAATATGTTAATAATCAATATGGAAAATGTTACTTCAAATTGTTCCTATTAACATTTTGCTTTCTTAGCTAATATTGTTACATATTGCTAGTATTTTCCATGCATTTAATGTGAACAGTGGCAGACATGCTTCTTAAATAAATATAAATCTATAAAACTAAGAGCTTTTGAAAGTACCTTTTGAAAGAGTCAGTGAGTACTTTCACTAGACATACAGCTTTTTGTTAGTGCTACCAAACATATTCAAAATTTATATATGGCTTTTCATATGCTAAATGATACCTGTTAGTTAACTGTAATGATTAAAAAAACCCAACAAAACACCAAAAACATAAAGGGCTTCAGATGTACTTCGCAGTTAGAGCCACATAAACCAAATAACAAGGTTATCAAAAGAGCACTAATTGGCAACAGGTAAATTAAGATTGAAAATCAGAAGTTTTCTAATTGAGGAATAAAATAGACTCTAATGGGTTACTATTTTAATTGTTCTTGATTTAAAATATGCTGTAATGTAAAGATGTCAACATTGAATTCAGACTGATTCTGTGGCATGAACAGCAATTAGTCATAAGCACATCACTTATGCTTCTGATTTATATATTTTTGCCTTGGGCTCAAGTGTTCCTTTACTATGTGAATACAAACAGTAAATTTGGTAATTTAATCTAGCAGTTCATTTAGGAGATAAACCACTACAATAGATGGCAAGGGGATGAACTTTTATTTATTGAAGATTTTTCCATTGTTTTTGTGCACATCCTCATATCTCATATTGTCCTACCATATGATTAATTAGTGCATTTTCTACCTTTTATACTAAGGAAAAATAATGCATTATAATGATGCTCTTCTACATTTCTTGCACATCCAGAATACTATAAGTGTAGCTAAAGAATAGAATTTGAGTCACAGCTGCATAAAAAAAAGTTTTTAACTATAAGAACATATGTTGGAATTTGCTTAATTTTAGAAAACTCCACTGACATGCTGTGTCCATATCTCACTCTATCTGACAGATAATACAGGAGTAATTTTCCCAGTATTACTCTGTATTAAATCGTTCTAAACTTTTCCTTAAAACACAAAAAAAGGAAAAAGTCCTAAACTTCATCATCTAAATTAGCCATTAAGTTATGAATGAATCAGCTGATGAGTATCCACTGAATCAGCTAGATGAGTATCCTGAACTACTTTCAATCCTTAATTTTTATATGATTCTGTGATGATATATGGCAGTTTTTATGTTTTTAATTGTTTTACGTTTTTAATTGCCCAATTGTTTTCAACATGTTAGTTTGGAGTAGTGCATGAATATACATATTTTTGAGTACCTTATGAGTGCTGTGAATTTGAGAAAAGTTTGACTGAGCAGTAGTGCGATCAACTTTTGAAGAGCTGAGGTCACTGTGAACATCTCCTCTCTCTCTTCACATCATTTGAAAAGGAATTCAGCTACACAGTTTAAGAGCAATATTTAGTTATTTAGCACATCAGAATTATTTATTTTTTATTTTTTTTAAGTTCCATTCTTTTAGTTTTTTTGTTATCTCAAAATTTACAGAATAGCAATTTCTATCACACGGGTTGTTTTAGAGATGTACGCTCAATAGGATTGTGTCTTATTTACAGTAATAATTATTTGCAAGGAATGTCATCAGAAACTTTTCTTGATGTTACAGTGCTATTATATGTTCTGATGACAGGGAATCATAGAATCATAGGGGTTCAAAGGGACCACTAGAGATCATCGAGTCCAACACCCCCTGCCAAAGCACCAGGTGTCACGCTCCAATATAAAGGAGGGAGATGAGGTTCTTTATATGTATATGTATACCCGAGGGTGAGATTAAGACACAACGGGTCAAATGTTAGCCCAACCAGTTTATTACAAATGCTAGTTGCTTAGGGATATGGGGAAGGGACGGTGTGCGATAGAAAAGAGATGAAAAGCAAGGAAACTTGGCAGAAAGCAAGAGAGATATAATCACCACCGTGGATCCAGCGAGGTTCGTAGTAGGTCCGTTGATCTCAGGAACCTGTCTGGTCACCGTGGGGGATGGGAGATGGCAGCAAGCAGGCCTCGGGGTCCGTCCTAAGTCTCTTCGGGAGTTCTCCTCAAAGATCTTTTCTTTGGGAGTTCTTCTCCCAAGTTCTTTTCTGAAAGTTCTTCTCCAAAATCCTTAGTTCAGTGAAGGCCTTTTATCCCCCATTTCTCAGGAGTTTTTTTTGTGTAACACGTCTGGCCCAACAGATAAGCCAGCAGCGGATGTTGCCTTCATTGCCATGCAGGCGCATTGATTTGTGGTGGTCAGCTTCTCCAAGCCGTACCCCCACGAAGAAAACTATTTGCACCTATTTCTGCTTATCTTTACAACCGTAAGCAGAGACAATGAGGCACCATGACACCCCTCCAGATAACCGGCAGTTAATCAGTCAGAGTCTTATCACCATAAGAGGCCTAACGAAGCAAGCTTTGAGACAAACGAAAGGAAAAACAGTTTCTGTCTTTTACACCAGGTCACACAGCTAAATGTCCAGACGGGTCGACTCCACAACCACCCTGGGCAGGCTGTTCCAGTGCTCCGTCACCCTCACCGTAAAGAAGTTCTTGTGCACATTCGTGCGGAACCTCCTGTGCTGCAGTTTCTGGTCGTTTCCCCTTCTCCTGCCTCCACACACTGCTGAAAAGAGTCTGGCCTCGCCACTTTGCCCCCACACCCCAGATATTTGTAAAGCTGGATCAGGTCCCCTCTCAATCTTCTTTTCTCAAGGCTAAAGAGACCCGGTTCACTTAGCCTTTCTTCATAGGGGAGATCTTCCAGGCCCTTTACCATCTTTGTGGCCCTCCGCTGGACTTTTTTCCAAGAGATCCCTGTCTTTTTCATACTGGGGAGCCCAAAACTGGACACAGTACTCCAGATGAGGCCTCACCAGGGTAGAACAGAGGGGGAGGATAACCTCCCTTGACCTGCTGGCCACGCTCTTTTTAACGCATCCCAGAATGAATCCCAGAAGAATCCCATTTTTAATGCATCCCAGAAGACCCTCTTGGCCATGAGGGCTCACTGCTGGCTCATGGTCAACCTGTCGTCCACCTGGACACCCAAGTCCCTCTCTACAGAGTTCCTCTCCAGCAGGTCATCCCCCAGCCTGTACTGCTGCATGCAATTATTCCTCCCTAGGTGCAAGACTCTACACTTGCTTTTGTTAAATTTCATTTGGTTTCTGACTGCCCAGCTCTCCAGCCTGTCCAGGTCTTGCTGAATGGCAGCACAGCCTTCAGGCGTGTCAGCCAATTCTTCCAACTTCGCATCATCAGCAAACTTGCTGAGGGTGGCCACTATCCCCTCATCAAAGTCATTGATGAAGATGTTGAACAAGACTGGACCCAGCACGGACCCCTGGGGGACACTGCTGGTCACAGGCCTCCAACCAGTCTCTGCACCGCCAATGACAACCCTCTGTGCTCTGCCAGCCAGCCAGTTCTCAACCCACTTCACTGTGCACTCATCTATCCCACACTTCCTCAGCTTTATTATAAGGTTGTCATGGGAGACAGTATCAAATGCCTTGCTGAAATCAAGGTAGACAACATCCACCACCCTCTCCCCATCCACCCAGCTAGTGACAATGTCATAGAAGGCCACCAGGTTGGTCGAGCATGACCTCCCCTTGGTGAACCCATGCTGACTACTTCTGATAACCTCCTTTTCTTCCAATTGTCTGGAGATGGCATCCAGCACTAGCTGTTCCATCACCTTTCCAGGGACAGAGGTGAGGCTGTAATTACCCGGATCTTCCTTCTTGTCCTTTTTGAAGACCCGAGTGACATTGGCTATCCTCCAAACATCAGACACCTCCCCCATTCTCCAAGACCTATCAAAGATGATCGAGAGTGGTTCAGCAATCACCTCCACCAGCTCCCTCAGCACCCGTGGATGCATCCCATTGGGTCCCATGGATTTATGAACATTAGCATTGTCTAGGCACTCACAAACCATCTCTTCCTGACTAGAAGAAAGTCTCCCATTCCCCAGACCCTCTCACTAACCTCCAGGGTCTGGGATTCCTGAGGGAGAGCTTTTTCACTGAAGACTGAATTCCAGATATGAATTCCAGATATACCTTCCTCGTTGCATCCCTGCAGGCCCTGACAACATTTCTATATTCTTCCCAAGTGGTTAGAACCTTTTTCCACATTTCATGGACCTTCTCCTTCCCTTTGAGTTTGTGTAAGAGCTCTCTGCTCATCCACACAGGTTTCCTGCCACCCCTTCCAATTTCTTGCTCACAGGGATGCACTGATCCTGAGCTTGGAAGAAGAGCTGTTTAAATGCTGACCAGCTCTCACAGGCCCCCTTACCTTCTAACCTAGCCCACGGGATAGCTTCAAGTAGGTCCCAGAAGAGATCAAAGTTGGCTCTCCAAAAGTCAAGGGTAGCAATCCTACTTTTTGCTTTGTTCCTTCCACTCAGGATCTTGAACTCCACCATCTTGTGATCACAACAACCCAAGCTGCCCCCAACCTTCACTTCCTTAACAAGTCCTTCCTTGTTAGTGAGAATAAGGTCCAGTAACACCCCTCCCCACATCGGTTCCTCCACCACCTGCATCAGAAAGTTGTCTTCAACACATTACAAGAACAATCTGGACCATGTGTGCTTGGCCATGTTGCTCATCCAGTAAATATCTGGATAGTTGAAGTCCCCCATAAGCACCAGCACCTGGGAATGTGACGCTATTTCTAATTGCTTATGGAAGGCCTCATCAGCCTCCTCTTCTTGATCAGGCGGCCTGTAGTACACACCCACAGCAGTGTCACCCTTACCAACCTGCCCCTTGATTCTCACCCACAAGCTCTCCACTGCTACGTCACTCTCCCGCAGGTGGAGTTCCATACATTCTAACTGCTATCTCACATAAAGAGCAACTCCATCACCTTGCCTTGCCAGCTGATCTTTCCTAAAAGGCACACAGCCCTCCATGGCAACATTCTAGTCATGAGAGCTGTCCTACTATGCCTCTGTGATCACAATGAGATCATGGCCTTGCGACCGCACACAGATCTCCAACTCTTCCTGTTTATTTCCCATGCTGCACGCATTAGTGTACAGACACTTAAGGGAAGCAGCATCCCCCCACCTCTCACCATGCCTAGGAACTCCACTCTCTTCACCCATCAAGCTCTGTTTTGAGCCTTGAACTACCCCCTCAGCCCCAGTGGCTCTCATTTTGCCCCCTTCCCCCTTCATACCTAGTTTAAAGACCAGTTGACACACTAGAGGGAATGGATGCCATCCAGAGGGACTTGGACGGGCTTGAGAGGTGAGTCCATACTAACGTCATGAAGTTCAACAAGGCCAAGTACAAGGTCCTGCACCTGTGACAGGGCAACTCCAAGAACAGCTACAGACTGGATTGAGAATGGCTTGAAAGGAGTCCTGAAGAGAAGGATTTGGGGATGTCAGTTGATTAAAGGCTCAACATGAACTGGCAATATGTGCTTGCAGCCCAGAAGGCCAACCATATCCTGGGTTATATCAAGAGTAGTGTGACCAGCAGGTCAAGGGAGGTGATTCTGCCCCTCTATTCTGCTCCTGTATGACACCACCAGGAGTACTGCATGGTCATGCATGTACTGCAGTACTGCATGTACTTCTGGGGTCCCCAACATAAGAAGAACACTGAGCTGTTGGAGAAGGTCCAGAGAAGAGCCACGAAGATGATCAGGGGGTTGGAGCACCTCCCCTGTAAAGACATGCTCTTCTGCCAGATTCTAGGGGGGCAGAATTTCATATAGCAGCCTTCCAGGACCTGAAGGGGCTTACAGTAAAGTTGGGGAAGGACTTTTTATAAGAGTGACAGGACAAGGAGAAGAGGGTAGATTTAGATTAGATATTAGGAAGAACATCCTTATCCTTCTCTCCCATTTGTTTGATTTATAATGTGCAATTCCTTTTTATATAATTATCTTACATTCTTTTACCATCTGTACTAAATGTGTTCTCTCTCCTTATCTTAATTTGATCATTTTTGGTTTTCTTCTCCCTGAAAAGCAGATGGGAGGGTGAAAGGTACCTGCTACAGACTACTTGGGTGATATTTGGTTGCATACACTACCTACTTCCTTGGGTGCTTACAATTTATTTCTTACAGAACAGGCAGTGGTTGAAATAACAAAAAATGTAGAACTCAAAAACAAACAAAAAAACATACTCTTTGCATCTGTTATCTCAAGATGGGTGAAATGCCATAAATTCTATAAACAGACTTGCATACAATCTTCTGAGCTAGTTTATAATTATTTGGAAAGAACCTTCCTTCCTGGATGTCTATTCTGGATTAGGGAGATGCAACCATGTCAGTATCTTTACTGACAATATCTTTATTGATGACCTAGACGAGGGGATTGAGTGTACCCTCAGTAAGTTTGCAGATGACACCAAGTTGGGAGGATGTGTCAATCTGACTGAGGGTAGGGAGGCCCTTCAGAGGGATCTGGATAGGCTGAATAGCTGAGCTGAGCTCAGTGGGATGAGGTTCAATAAGACCAAGTGCCGGGTCCTCCACTTTGGCCACAATAACCCCATGCAATGCTATAGGCTTGGGGTAGAATGGCTTGAAGAATGTAGAGAGGAAAAGGACCTGGGGGTGTTCTTTGATTCTCGGCTTAACATGAGCCGGCAGTGTGCCCAGGTGGACAAGAAGGCCAACAGCATCCTGGCCTGTATTAGAAATAGTGTAGCCAGCAGGAGCAGGGAGGTGATCATCCCCCTGTACTCAGCTCTGGTGCAGCCGCACCTCGAGTACCGTGTTCAGTTTTGGGCCCCTCACTACAAGAAGGACATTGAGGCCCTGGAGCGTTTTCAGAGAAGGGCAACAGAACTGGTGAGGGGTCTGGAGCATAAGTCTTTTGAGGAGTAGCTGAGGGAGCTGGGATTGTTTAGTCTGGAGAAGAGGAGGCTCAGAGGAGACCTTATTGCACTCTACCACTTCCTGAAGGGTGGTTGTGGTGAAGAGGGGGTGGGCCTCTTCTCCCTGATAAATAATGACAGGATGAGAGGGAATGACCACAAGTTGCGCCGGGGAAGATTTAGATTAGATTTGAGGAAACATTTTTTCTCTGAAAGAGTGGTCAGGCACTGGAATGGCCTGCCTAGGGAAATGGTGGAGTCACCGTCCCTAGAGCTGTTCAAGAAGCATCTGGATGAGGTGCTAAGGGATATAGTTTAGTACCTTAGTGGGTAGGGATGGTGATAGGAGGATGGTTGGACTAGACGATCTTGTAGGTCCTTTCCAACCTAATGTACCTATGAACCTATGAATGTGCTATGTAGTTAGAGTCCTTGCTACTACTTCCACTGGTATTTCTTTTTTCTTTCACATCTACTCATCTGAAATTGAGCTGTATGATCCTTCATTGTCCGGCACTCTTTCAGTAATAAGTTAAATTGCAGATACAGTTACCTATCAAGAAACTTAATTTGAGAAAGTCAAAGGAACATGAACCACTTTGTCAGAATGGTAAATATGACGCTATCTTAGATTTGATCATTCAAGAAAAGCACGTGAGTTAGACCGCACTGTGATCTTCCAAGAAGTCCAAGTCCTGTGTAAAGAATCCCTCCAACAGCCTTTTCCAAAACTATTGGTTAGATATCATTAGATCATCAGAATCATTAGACAAAATTTGACAGAAATTGAGGAAAATTTCAACAGTGGCAAGATTTGAGTCCTTGGTGCAGTAGCGTTAATCCTCCCCATGCAAACTCCCTGCATGCAGCTCATAATAGGGATGAATAGGGGTGGAGTGACTATTATAAGACCTCCATCATCAGCCCTGAGTATCATCAACCTTCTTTCTCTGCATTATTTACACCTCTTCTTTAATCCCATCCTCACTTCTCCATCATTCTAAAGCTGTTATTTTTCATTGTACAGGCAATGTGCACTCTCTGAGCTGACCTGAGTGTAGTAGTAAGGTGCAGTGGATTGCCTGGTCACAGCCTGAATCAGTGAATGAGCGATCGGAGTGATCGGTGATCTGAGTGATCGGAGCAAAGGAGCCCAGGTCCACTTGTCCTCTCCCTCTCTCCCTCTCGGTGATGCTTCCAGCTGTGCTTCCAGGAGCAGAAATACACTCAGAATCAGTGTGGGTTCCCCCCTCACCCCCACCCCCCCCTCTCTGGATCCCTTCCTTCTGGCATGCTAGTGCTCAAATGAGATGCGGCTGCATTCCTTATCCTAAATGGTTGCCGGGAAGGGCAAGTTCATTCCCATTATCTCTAGTATGTCTTTCTATAGTGCCTGTACCTCAAATAAAGGCACTGTCACCGCCTTTGTTTGCTTTACACTTGGCGAGCCAGGCAGCCAAATACCTTTAAAAACGTTCACTATGACATTTCTGAGTAATATCGTGGGGTGGTTTGCATGGGAAAAGACCACCCCCTTAAATGATCTTTTGCCCACACACATCCCAAGATTCCTAGGATCCCTATACCATGGAATTGATTCTATCATTGAAAAATGGGGCCCCCTGCGAGACAGAGGAAACATCCATGAATCCCTGTCCCGACTAGCTGAGTATTTTCTCTCTCTTAACAAAAACATACTGACTACTCAGGTGCAAAAATTAGCTGTGCCTATGGTGGCATGGCCACTGCTGATGGTCTTGAACCAGATGAACACGACTGAAGAGGGTCTGATTGATGAAAATCAACTCTTGCATGACTGTATTGAAGATCTAGAAAAACAAGTTGCAATTTTGATGGGAAAAATACCTAAACTGGTCACTCCCTTATGGAAGGTCCGGAATATCTCTCTAGAAGTTACCGGGGACCCTGTAAAAGACAACCCACATAACCTGGTTTCTGTACAGTGTATGGGAACTGTTGAATCATGGCCTGAACCACTGATTGATCACCTGAGGTGAGCACTGAGTCAGCTGCAGGGGCACAGGTGAAGGTAATGTACCTGTGTGATTGGAAGGGGTGGAGTCTGGCTCCATCACTCCCAGGCCTGATTTATGGGCTGACCACCACCAGGAAAGGATCTCTTCTTGGAGATCCCTCCTGAGTGGAGTCATTGGTCAGCCTCAACCATCGTAAAAGGTGAGCCTCCCTTTACTTACCAGTAGTCTGTGTACCATCTATATAAAGCCTTATGGAAATATACCATCCTCTGCGATATCTCCTCTGAATTCCATGCTTTTGAATTATCCGCCCTACATAAACGAAGGCACTAAAAGGTTGGATCTTGAGGTTCCACTTGAGCTAGATCCCTTTGAGATCCAACCAGTTGTAACTCAAAAAACAACAAAAAATAAACACAGGAGAGACCAGTGGGGCTGCACCCTGACCAGTGGCCCCCTGCCCACAGCATTTTACATGTAACAGCTTGCCCATATACAGCAGCTAAATTGGTGGACCTAGAACAACGATTTAGACAAAAACCGTGAGAGAGTGTACCAGCATGGCTGCTCCGCTTATGGGGCATGGGGGCAGAAGGTGTTATGGTAGATGGGCCAGAAATTTCAAAACTGGCATCCATTACCACTCACCCTGCCCTCCGACAGAGACTATATGCCACTGTCCAACAAAATGATGAAAATCATTCATTAATCAAATGGTTAACAGCTGTGTGCCATATAACATGGCCAAACAAAAGTGATGTCCCTTTAAATACAGGTCTATGGCCTTCTAAGGAAGATTTGCAAAATTACATTCGGGAACTGGGTATGAGAGAGGCAATCTATGAAGAAGATTTTGAAGCCCAGAACTGATGAAAGTCTCAGCAGGAATGAGAGATCTTATCTTGCAGCAAGCTCCACCTTATCAGTATGGTATTTTGGTACTTTACTGAACCCCCTAGTGGCCTCAGAGGCTATCATACAACAGGCTGCCCAGCTGGTGGCAAATCTGAGGGAAACAGAGTGCCTGTAGGATAGGTGCAATGCCCGAATGGTGGTGGAAAGGTCGGAGATTCATCCACCACCATGATCTAGGAGACCAGCCTCTAAGGTAATCCAATCTGAACCTATTATGGTATCAAGGAAACAGATGTTTAATGACCTGATAAGAGCTGAAGTTCAATTTGAAAAGACTGATGGACAGCCTGATCAGGTACTATTTGTTGTAGTAGACGTGGCTGGGACAGCAGGATGTTACGGGACAGGACCTCCCCTGCTCTGAGATTGATTAATTATGCATGCTTAGGGGCACAGATGATGATAGATATATGTATATAAGGAGCTGCCGTGCCTTATTAAACGCCATTTTGCCATTTTCTACATATCCATATTAGTGTCTGTGATGGCAGTGGCCCTAGCCTGGGGAGATCGCTAGCCCTCAGCAGTCCAATCTCCAAGAATGGAGTCAACATATGGTGCCCTGTGTGAGGCCCCGTTGAGGAAGATTGGACTGCTGCCCCCTTTCCCCCCCCCCTCTTTTTTCCCTCCAGCTTGAAGCAGTGCGGTGACGGTACTGAGCCAGGGCCCGGTGGAAGTGGAAAGGCACAGTGACGGTGCGGAAAATCCGGGTCTTAAACTGACTGTACGTGACCAGCAGAGAACAGTGGGGGGACAACGCTGGCTGGCCATACGGATCATGGAATCGGTAATTGAGTTAATATTCTTGCTATGTAAGTATTACTTTTATAAGAATGCTCCTTCTAAGATGGAGATTACTGCAGTTATTTCCCAGTTAAAACAGGAGGGGGAGGTTAAAACCCCCCAAGAGATTCTCGACCACCAGAGATGGAATGACCTTACCTCTGGGCTTGTGCAACATACTATGAGTACCCAGATGGGATCTGAGTTAAAAACTTGGGGTTTCATTTTGAAAGCCCTGAAAGCAGCTAGAGAAGAAGGGAAAGTATGGGCTGAGACCCTAAAATGCTTTTAGGCTTAAGCAGCGACAGTGGGGGCTAGACACTGGACACGGGGGTTCCGGAGGGGATCCCAGCCATATGTCCGGTGGGAGCCCGGGAGCGGTTGTCGTTTGCAGAGACCAAAAAGAGACAGGGCTGGCTGAAGTGATCACTCTGCCACCGGAGGCTATGAGTAAGATAGTACCAGCATTTGGTTATACTAGGCTTGGGAGAAAATAGAAGCAGGATGGCGCTGACAGCACTGATCGTCTCCCGCTTGAAAAATGAAAAACAACAAGGTGATGGAAGCCTACAGCTGCTTACTTACCTGCCACCACTATATCTGGAATTCCTAGTCAAAACATTATATCCTTTATCTCAGTTATATTCCATACATGGGGGGAGTGATGGGAGAAATAATGGGAGGAGCAAGGCAATGGGAACTATTACAACTCTGGAAACAGTTGCTCAATAATCAAAGATTCCAATCCTCCCCCAGAAGGGAAGGAATTTGACTCATAGAACATATTCTACAAGACATGGAATCTAGAAGTCTTCATGGTGCCATTGAAAAAACATAAACCTCCTCAGGTGCCCTGGGCAGCCATGGTCAAGCCATCAGAGAAGAAAGATTTGGGGATTGTAGAGCTTATGGCATGACAGGGGAGCCAAAATTTCCCAGGTCTAGGGTCTCTAGAGGAGACCAGAGACTCTACATTGAATTAACCATTCATTGATCGAGAAAAATTGTACCATGAGTGATGGCGCTGGTAGATACTGGAGCAGAAACATCAATCATATGTGGTGACCCAAGTAAATTCCTGGGCACTAAGGCTATGATAGGTGGGTTCAGGGGGCAGATGATCCCGTAACCGAAATGTGGTTGAAACTGGGGATTGGGCATCTTCCACCCCAGGAATACAAGGTGTCTATTGCCCCAGTTCCATTGTACATACTGGGGATAGACATCTTGTGGGGTCTGACCTTCCAGACCACTGTGTGAGTTCAGAATAAGAGAAAGATGTGTTAGTATCCAGGTGGTGCAGGCAATTTTAAGGGGCCATGCAAAAAATTGTGCCTATTTGTTAGCCACAACCACATCAGATCACAAATACAAAACATTATAGACTCCTGGGTGGGCAAGAAGAAATTACCAAGACTGTGCAGGAGTTGGAGAGAGTAGGGATTATTAGACCTGCACACAGCCCATACAGCTCCCCCATAAGTCCAGTCAGGAAGTCAGATGGTACATGGCAAATGACAGTAGACTACAGAGAACTAAATAAAGTCACTCTGCTGATACATGCAGCCTCCCCACTTAGGATACAAATCACAAGCAAAGACCCCTCACTTAAGCCACAAGTTGGCACCATGAATAATCTTCTGCTCCCTGCGCCTGGGGACCTAGAGCCTGGGAAACACAAGGTAAAATGGCCTTGGAAGGTGCAAGTAGGACCAAAATGGTGCGGTCTCCTTGCACCTTGGGGGAGATTGTTAGAGGTTGGGGGAACAGTAAACCCTCCTGTGGTTGGTGCATGGCCAGCAAAGGTAGTAGTTGACACTCCAATTTTCATTGCAAAGGGAACATTAATCATGTCCTTATGGCAAATTAGAACTCCTCCCTTGGTACCTGATATAGTGATCCAGCCACCGATATCAGGCCAAAGGGTATGGGTATCAAAGGCCAGGAAATGCCCTAGTGCAGGCAGAGGTATTGACTCAAGACTGAAATACAGCCTGTATCCTACCATGGAGGGCAGACTTACCCCTTCTCGTACCTGTTAAACATCTATATTACTCCCCTTGAGGTTATCAAGTTCACCAGACAGCCCGCAGGAGCAACACCACTCCAGCACGCTCCAGTGTCCATGAGGAAACATCTTGACATCAGGTAGTGGACTGTTGATCTTTTGGGAACTGGCGAGCGTGAACCTAACTGGTACTGGTCCTTAAAGAAGATACGCTTCCAGAAGGAACATCAAGTACTAGCCCAGGAGAACCACAGAAAGGGACTACAAAAAATGGCCTTCAGTGCCTTAACACTCTACATTGCGGCAGGTATTGTACATGCATCACAATGTAATTTGTATTTTGAGCCATCATAACAGCAGGAGATCATGCCCATCCTGCTCAGTTGCTGGTTCATGCTGTGAAGGGGTGGAGTGCAATGGGATTGCCTGGTCACAGCTGAATGAGCATCTGAGAGACTGGAGTGGAGGAGCCCAGGTCCACCCGTCCTCTTGCTCTCTCCCTCTTGATGGTGCTTCTGGCGGTGCTTCCGGGAGCACAGATACATTCAGAGTCTGCGCAGGTTGCCCCCCCACCTCCCTGGCTCCCTTTCTTCCATCGCGCCAGTGTTTGAACGAGGGGCGGCTGCATTCCTTATCCAAAACGGTTGCTGGGAGGGGCGAGTTCATTCCCATTATCTCTAGTATCTCTTTCCATAGCACCTATACCTTAAATAAAGGCTCTGTCACTGCCTTTGTTTGCTTTACGTAAGGGTACAAAAGTTTGTCTTGATAAGACTCTGTCCCTCACAAGTTTCCTAATCTCTGTTTCAAAACTAGAATAAGAATGACTTTCATTGAATGAATTTCAAAACCAGAATAAGAATAGTTTTTTTCTCATTCTGTTCATTGGCTTTTTGTTAATCTTGACTCCATCTGTCCCTGCTCCACATGGGCTTCCTCCTACAAGATACTGTTCTTCCCCAGGTGACCCTGTCTTGGGGTCCCCATAGGCTGCAGCTCTTCAAGCAAGAGTCCAATATGAATCCATACTACGGGGTCCATCCTTGAGGAATGCACTGCTTCAGCACAGGTCTCCCATGGACAGCTCCCCCTGTCCTCCTGATGCACTGCTGGCTTTTCTGTAGGTAGTATGTGGAGACCTGCTCCATGTGGTGCTTGTGGTCTTCAAGAGGACAGCCTACTCTACTATGGATCTCTCCTGGGTGACAGGAAGCTTTTGCCCTTTGCCTGGAGCACCTCTTGCCCTCCTTTGGCACTGACCTCAGGGGCTGCAAGGCTGTTGCTCTCTAACTCCCAGCTTCTTCGTATTTTTTCCTTTTCTCCCAGAGATGCCAACAGCATTATTCATGGCTCAGCTCTGGCAGCAGTGGGTTCTTGTTGGAGCCAGCTGGAGCTGGTTCTTATCTGACATGGGGCAGCTGCTGGGCTCTGCTCACAGAAGCTGCCCTTGCAGCTTCCCTGCTACTAAAACCTCAGCACGTACACCCGGAACACTGGATAGATTGTAGACCTCTAAGTTACACTGTAATATATTTCATTCCACAAATATAATAGTTTCTTCAGCATCAATAGAAGAGAATGACTGATTATTAAGGCATTAATGATTGAGCCATGTCAGCATGGGGGGAATATGTGCAAATAGAGGATTTTATTAGATTCATTCTTTTTTTTTATGTGACTGACTGAGCAATTTTATGATATACTAAGGTTGATTTTCAATCCTGTTTCGAGACTTCTGTTATAAAAGGCTAAAATTTAAAAATCATCATCCTAGAGAATTATTAACTGGAGTAATATATTTAAATTTGTCAAATTAGTTTAACTGCCTCAGTGTCATAGGTAGAATCTGGATCCATAATTATTCAGAAGTCTTTCTCAAAGAAAGCTGCTGTGATGATGAAACCACTGAATGAGTCTCAAACTTGAAGAGAATCTGGCTTTCTCCACATCTCTTTACTTTCTGTCATTTGTGAGATGTAACGGCCAGTACTTCCCTTGATGTCATTTTAATTCTGTAATCCACAATGCCAACCACCAGCTGCAAGCATGCAAAGTGTGTCAGAATGAGAATAGCTGCTATCTTGCAGGTAGTTGCAGAGCTGGTGATATATACCCTCAAAAGCACATGTTTAGGCACTGTGACCATACATCAGGAAGGTGCAAATGTTTCAGAGAAAATGACAGTGAGTAAAGAATCAAATATGCTGAAAATTATATGTAACGCTGTGGGGTGTAAAAGGTACGAACGATGTCAGAGGAGAGACAAACTAACAAAACTAGATCTTGCTACTAAAACCTTCATCCCACACATGTGTCAATAGTTTACAGGCCGGTTCAGCCCAGTTTCATGACGATTGGTACAGGGGACACACAGACCGATGCATCAGGAAAAGGAAGATGGGCCAGAAACAAAACAGTGGCAACAATCTGAGGAGGAAAGCTAATTTACTAAATAAGATAATGGAAAGCTAAATAACTCAATATAATACGTTATTATTAGAATTAAAGCTAATAAATCAAATAAAATGAGCAAGAGAGAGTGTCCAATAAACTAAAGGCCATTTTAATTTGTTTGCCGAAACCATGCCGGATTACTAATGTAAGATAGTATAGACTCCCAGGGGGGCAAGAAGAAATATCAAAGACGATGCAGGAATTAGAGAAAGAAGGTATTATAAGACCTGCACACAGCCCATATAATTACCCATATGGCCAGTACGGAAGTCAGAGGTTCATAGGTTCATAAGGTTGGAAAGGACCTACAAGATCATCTAGTCCAACCATCCTCCTATCACCATCCCTACCCACTGAACTACTAAATCAAATCCCTTAGCACCTCATCTAAACGCTTCTTGAACAGTGCTAGGGATGGTGCCTCAGACACCTCCCTAGGCAGGCCATTCCAGTGCCTGACCACTCTTTCAGAAAAAAAACCGTTTCCTCAAATCTAATCTAAATCTTCCCCAGCGCAACTTGTGGTCATTCCCTCTCGTCCTGTCATTATTTATCAGGGAGAAGAGGCCCACCCCCTCCTCACCACAACCACCCTTCAGGAAGTGGTAGAGTGTAATAAGGTCTCCTCTGAGCCTCCTCTTCTCCAGACTAAACAATCCCAGCTCCCTCAGCTGCTCCTCATAAGACTTATGCTTCAGACCCCTCACCAGTTTTGTTGCCCTTCTCTGAACACGCTCCAGGGCCTCAATGTCCTTCTTGTAGTGAGGGGCCCAAAACTGAACACAGTACTCAAGGTGCGGCCGCACCAGAGCTGAGTACAGGGGGATGATCACCTCCCTGCTCCTGCTGGCTACACTATTTCTAATACAGGCCAGGATGCTGTTGGCCTTCTTGTCCACCTGGGCACACTGCCGGCTCATGTTAAGCCGAGCATCAAAGAACACCCCCAGGTCCTTTTCCTCTCTACATTCTTCAGGCCATTCTGCCCCAAGCCTATAGCATTGCATGGGGTTATTGTGGCCAAAGTGGAGGACCCGGCACTTGGTCTTATTGAACCTCATCCCATTGAGCTCAGCCCAGCTATTCAGCCTATCCAAATCCCTCTGAAGGGCCTCCCTACCCTCAGGCAGTTTGACACATCCTCCCAACTTCGTGTTATCTGCAGACTTACTGAGGGTACACTCAATTCCCTCGTCTAGGTCATCAATAAAGATATTAAACAAGATGGGCCCCAAAACTGACCCTTGGGAGACACCACTCGTAACAGGACGCCAGCTGGACTTGTCATGACTACTGTAATAACATCCAGTAAGGATTGTATAGCAAACGTCTTTATTGAGAAAACTAGGAATTCTGTAAGCAATTGCAATTGCAGGAGAGCTGCTTTATTATGGTATCCAAAAGCAGACATGATGGTGGCCTTTCAGTATCTAAAGGCCTTCTGTAAGATGGAAGGGGACAGATTCTTTAGCATGGTCTGGCTTGATAGGACCCAGGAAATGGTGTCTAACTGGAAGAAAGGAAGAATTTTTTACAATAATAAATAAATTAAAGGGAGGTTTATATCTTTATTTATTCTTTGTTTGTTTGTTTGTTTATTACTAGTTTCCCATCTTGCAAAATATTAAAAAGAAAGTACTCATCATTATCCAAATTCTTAAATCATTACATTTTGTTGTTGCGCAACAGATGGCAGCAGAAGGGCAGTTTGAGAAAATGGTGTCTGACATGGAAGTGCATGTGAAGCAAACATGTCACTGAATTCCTCCATGTGGAAAAGATGGCACCCACTGGCATTCACCAATGCTTGCTGAATGTTTGTGGAGATCAAACAGTGGATGACAGCACAGTGAGGAGTGCACAGTGCATTTCAGCAGTAGTAACAGTGACATTGGGGCACCCCTCCTGGTGCAGATTTTGACAAGAACAGCATGCAGGCTTTTGTCTTAAAGAGACATTACTTTAATTGTGATGAACACAGGTTCTGAGGGAGATTTTGGTGGAAAAAGTGATTGGTGGTGAGTGTTTGCAGTTTCTTTCCTGAAAACACTAAAAAAATTTGCTAAACTCTGTGTGCCTCAAGCACAGTTTATTTCCTCTACTGTGAAGTAACTGCTATTGCACAGAAATGAAAATCACAGTGTCAATTTAACTACACAGTTTACAGAAACTATGTCCCTCATTTTTCAAAGCTGTATTCTGCAATGAGCCAGCCAATAGCTAATACAGAACCAGATGTAAAGGAAGTTAATGCACCAGAGTTAAGCAGGACCTCTATTCAATATGATGAAATAACATGCTAATTTTAAAATTAAATATAGACTATAATGGAAACATAACTGGATTGTATCTGGACCAGGGTCTTGAACTAGATTCAGAGAGATTAAATTATCTAATATTAACAATTCTCTTCTTGTAAAATTATTCAGTGGAATTACTTTATGTTCTCTTTAGAATTAGGTATGTCTGCCTGGTTCCAGTGCCGCTAACTACAGAGAGTTTTGGAAGGCAATAATCACTGTGTCTCAGTCCCATATTTGTTAAATAAGGTTAAAATTATCAGATTATATACTCAGATACATTGTGAGGAATATATTACAGATGAGATAAGCAAGGACAAAATATGAGATGGACAAAATATGAGATGTACAAAAACTTTCAAAAAAGAAGGAAAAAATACCTACACTTAGCAGTAACACTGATTAAAAATAAACAAAAACAAACAAAAAATCATAACAACAACAACAAATAGTTTACATAAACTTTCAGATTCTCTCAGGAAGATTACTGAAATGTTTTCCTCTAGAGTTGCTTATGTGATAATATCAATAACAAATCAAATTAATTTTTCCATGAAGTTTTTGTAAGTTAAAGCTATAACTTTATCTCCTCGTATCTAATGAATAGAGAATATACCAGTATTCTCTAATTCTTTAGGTTTTATAGAGACAATGATTAATCTTTAGAGCAACTGGGGGTTATGTGATATTTCTGAGATTCTGTGAAATGATGCAGTCAGTATTTGTGAGCATGTTTTAAAATACAGGTATTTTTTTTCTGCAAATATTTTGTCCTCAGCCAATACAGATTTAGATGTTTGTCTTAGGGGTTGTGATCTGTATACTGCTTATTTTATGGAGAAGTCTTATAACAGCTTATTTCTTGTAAATATTCAAAAGTAAGTGGTAGACCAGAACATGCTTATCATCAGTTTGCATTTTACAAAGCGAGTCTTCTTAATTTACTACAGATCATACAAATTTTTCCACTTTTTTTACCCTCAGAAAGTAGTGAGATTTTCAATAGAGCATCTCATGCTTAGCAGCACTGACAGATAGATGCAGCTTCAGTTTAAATGAAAGATGTGTAGGCATGTTTAGCTACATTAATGTGAAATCAAGTCATAAACACTGTTTCTGCAATCTGGGCTCATGTTCTTATAGTCCTTATCTTTATGTATCTCATTCCTCTCCATTCCCAGTGTATTATTATTCTGGAGTAGATTGTACAGTGCTTGTCTGTGGCCAAAACTATACAAGTAATTAGGTATAAAAAGTGAAAATAGCTGTAATTTTAAAAGTGTGTTAGTAATTAGAAAAATTCTTTTAAAGATTTTGATAAAAATTTCCTGATGATTTTGGCCAACATCACTTTTATGAGACTTCCTTGTGTGCTTTTGTGCTGCTTCTCTGTAGACATTACCTCTGGCCTTACTATGTGTTAGTATGATGAGTGTGTTGTGGTTGTGGAATGCAAGAATATGGCATGTGTATTAAGAATCAACGTGATGCACCATAGATTCTCCATTAATAAACATTAAGTACTTGAGTCTGAGTGCACCCATTTTATTTTTTGCCCACTGCCATGCTGCAAACTCCAGAAAAGCTTTGTGCAGTCTCTATTGCACTACAGGCTTGGCACTTTTGGAATAAAGCAGCTTGAACTTTCCACAAATTTCAGAGAACTTTCCAGATCTCTCTATTGGACCAGAGATTTTTAAAAGGCAATATTTTACTTTTTATGTAATTCTATTGCTCCCAGTGTAATAAATAAAAGTAACTGAAATATCCTGTTTTATCTTTACATTTTTATCTGAGTAGAAAATAAACATCCAGGCACTATTCTGTGCCAATAGCTCTTTGAAGAAAAGGAGAAACAGGCACCTTTTTTTTCCTGTTTTGCAATAGATTCCAAGTAATTTGTCCAGGTCATTTTATTCAGTCAGCATAGCTTTCTGACAATGTTCCTTTTTCCCCAGGGGAGGGGACGCAATAACTCATTACTATTGTAGGGCTCTTCATTAGCTATTTAGACAAGTTGCTGTCTGACTCCCTGATAAATTCACACAGCTTACTCACAAACTCTTACTTGATAAAGTGGCAGAGTTCTGGCTTGACAGGTTCCCACTCTCTAGTAAAATAATCATGTGCCTTCTGCAGTGTGCACACTGCTGGAAAACTTTCTGGGTCTGGACAAGCCACTTGAAGAGTGACTTGGCTGCAAGACATAGTCATGCTGGCTGAACCTTGTGGTGGTTTCACTTTGACTGACAGCCAGACTTCTCCAGAGCTGTTCTCTCACTCCTCCCTCTCAAAGGAAGGTGGGGATAAAATATAATGAAAAAGATCTTAATGGTTGAGATAAGAGCAAGGAGACTGCTCACTAATTGCTGTCATAGGCAAAACAGACTCAGTGTAGGGGGAGTAATGAAATTTATTCCCTGTTACAGTCTGAAGCAGTGAGAACTGAAAGGAGACTAAAAACACTTTTCCACTAATACATCCTCTAACACATCAACCCCACAAGGGAACAGGGAATAGGGGCTCTGGTCACTCCTTGACACTTCATTTCTGCTGCTTCTTCATGGTCATTATCTGTGCCCACTCCAAGTGAGTCCCTCACAAGGGATGTCATCCTTCCCAAACTAATCCTGTGTGGACTTCCCATGGGCTGCAGCTCGCCAAGTACTGCTCCAACATGTCTCTGCACCATGGGGCCCAACCTACAGGAGCTCACTGCTCCAGAATGGGGCCCCACAGGCTGCAACTCCTCCTGATGCACCACAAGCTCCTCTCCACAGGTGGCAGCTCCACCAAAGGATGTGCTTCTACAAGATCTCCATGGGCTGAATCACCCTCCAAACCACATGTATATGCTGCACCACGGGCTCCTCCTACACATGGAGATTTGCTCTATGTGGTCCCCATGACCTGCACAGGACTACCTGCTCCACTATGAGCCTCTCCTGGGCTGCAGGTGATTCTAATCTCTGCCTGGAGCTCCTCCTGCCCTCCTTTGGCACTGAAATTGGTGTCTGCAGGGCAGCATCTCTCATAATTCTCACTTCTTTCTTCCAACTTACGTAGTGTTTTTTCCTTTTCTTAAATCTGCTCTCCCAAAGGCACAACCAGTATCACCCCTGGCTCAGATCTGACTTTTTGGAGCAGCAGGTCCCTTTTGGAGCTTGTTCTGATCTGACATGGGATAGCTTCTGGGCTCTGTACACAGAGGCCACCCCATAGCCCTCCCACTAGCAAAATCTTGCTATGGAATTCCAGAACATCTGTGATATCTCCTGTGAAATTCTTACCACAGATAGCATACTGACAATCTTTTCTGTGTGCTTCTGTTTTACTGGGCAGCAAAAATACTTGTTTAAAGGCAAATACAAATTCTTTCAAACTGAAACAGAAAATAAACAATTGTGGTCTGACAGACCATCTCAAGTCCTGCATCAGTGTGCACACATGCACACATTAGCGTATCATACCACACAAATGACACCTCCTTGAAGCAGACATTTGTTTCTGTCTCTCAGTTTTGTCACCTTAGGGTATTCCAGTGACTGTATCACATTATGTGCAACTGCTAGCCCATGTTACCCTTCCTCTTTCCCTCTTGTTCTAGACTAGGTATTTTCATCTTTTGCCTGTTTGTTGGTTGTTGTCTCAGAAATACACTGGAATTCTCTGTTCTGTATCAGCAGCCATTTCCCTCATGACCAATTTTTCTTTTTCATGATGATGTGTGCAAAGGGGATACATATGAAAGAACCAATTGGTAACTTTGAATTGAGTCTCAGGAGACCCAAGATCTGTGGTTGGATTAAAAAAAACCCATTTTATCTCCTGAATTTAACAATATTTAAACTTTCAGAGCATCTTAGGACAGAACATAGAAAGATTCTGTTTCCTGTAAATACAACACGGTCATTTTTATAAGGGTTGGACAAGGTGACCTCCAGAGGTCTCTTCCAACATCAACTATTTTGTAACTTTTATCTATCTCAATAATAGATCTAAGTATGTCATATCTTACTACTGTAATAACTCTGACAAAATTGTCTTTGGTGTTTCATGCTTGTAGCAGTTATGTATGAGAGCTTGAAAGGATTAACTTACTCTGAAGGAATCTTTTCACATAAATATTTGTACAAAGTCCTGCTTTTACTCCTGTTTTACAGAAGAGGTAACATGAGGGAATGTTTTTTAGCTTGGAAAAACCCTTCTAGAAGGAAAATATTTAGCAGTATCTTTCAGATACTTTCAGACACTTGGCCCAGGTAGCCAAGAAGGCCAATGGCATCCTGGCTTGCATCAGAAACAGCGTTGCCAGCAGGAACAAGGAAGTGATTGTCCACCTGTACTCAGCTCTGGTGAGGACACACCTCGAGTATTCTGTCCAGTTTTGGACCCCTCACTGCAAGAAAGACATTGAGGTCCTGGAGCATGTTTAAAGAAGGGCAACCAAGCTGGTGAGGGATCTGGAACACAGGCCTTATGAGGAGCGGCTGAGGGAGCTGGGATTGTTCAGTCTGGAGAATAGGAGGCTCAGGGGAGACTTTATTGCTCTCTATAGCTACCTGAAGGGAGGTTGCAGTGTGATGGGGGTTGGCCTCTTCTCTCGTGTGGCAAGTGATAGGACTAGAGGGAATGGCTTCAAGCTTCGCCAGGGGAGATTCAGGCTGGATGTTAGGAAATGCTACTACTCTGAAAGAGTAGTCAGGCACTGGAATAGGCTGCCCAGGGAGGTGGTGGAGTCACCAGCCCTGGAGGTGTTCAAGGTATTTTTGGACGCTGTGTTGAGGGACATGTTTTAGTGAGAGCTATTGGTGATTGGTGAATGGTTGGACTGGATGATCTTACAGGTCTTTTCCAACCTTGGTGATTATGTGATACTGTGATTCTGTGATTCAATAGCTGTGAACAGCAGTTAGGAACTTGAGAGTCATTTTCTTACAACTAGTTGAATTTTTTTCTATCCTTGATGTTGGGAGGGATCAGGTCTCCAGTTTTCTGATCATCTGTACTTGGTAGAAAAAAACATTACCTTAAATAACTTATAGTTACATAAAGCATAACAAATAAACTTAGCAACACACTAGAATTCAAGGTAGCATCACATTTTTTATGGTTAGAGAGTACAGTTACATTCTTTATGGACTCTTCTGTTCAGTTGCTCATCCAAAACTTTATGGAACAATTTTTTGGAAGTCTTTCTTTCAAAAATACTTTGGCCAAAATTGAATAAAAAATTAATTATTCCATTTGAGGTGTTTTTTTTTTTTTGTTGTTTTTGTTTTTGGGTTTTTTTTACTAAATTTGTAATTAAAAAAATCATTTTCTAATTGAAGGAGTTCTAAAATTAAAGGATGATATGCTCAATTTATAACATACCATCAGCAAGTGACTGCAATTTTCTGATGGCAGTCTATCTTTACCTATAACTGCTTAAAGCATATTTTGGTAAAATATTATATAGACAGTATGATAACTGGGTATTTAACACTTTTCCAAATTGTTTTCTCTTCCATGTACTTATTGTGGGAAGCATATTAGATGATATTTAATAATATGAACTAGTCAAATCATTTCTGTTTGTTCATACATTTACTCTATCATGCCACTTCCTACATTCTAACAATCTCTCTGATGACAAATGAAGAAACATCTGAAGTGTCAGAATAAAAAAGGAAGCCAGTGTAAAATAATAGAGGTTTTTGTTTTGTACAATTTATACTTCACTTATAAGAAATGTAGGCTAGAGAGGGAGGGGGTGGGATTACAATTGCTTACTCTGCAGGCTTCTACTATCTGAAGCCTATAGAGAGTCAGTTTTGAAATACAGTGGAAAGAAAAATGAAAACACAGCCAGCTATGTAGGATTATTTATATATTCTCTTTATAGTTATCAACATTCTCCCGAGCTCTGATTCTGAACAGATTTTTGTTTGGATTTACTTCTATGTTTTGTTTTGCTGCCTTGAGTTACTGTTCTGATTTCAGCAGTTCTGGTACATGTCAACAACCTCAGGTCTTTCTGAACAGAAACTAGCTGGATATTTCTTTCCAAAGGCTTTGAATGAGGTCATAGAATATCTTGGGTATTGTAGCAAGCTCTGCAGAACATTCATATTTCATCTATATTGCATGTGAAAGTGACTCAATCCAGAGGTAATGTTACAAGTTTTATATGACCAAGGAGGACCTATGTAGGTAAATATGTATTTTAATATATAGAAACATAGAATCATAGAACATCCCAAGTTATATCTACTATATTGTATTTTTTTAGAAGAAGGACATGTCAATGAAATGCATATTGAAGTTCACAGGATCACAGAATCACAGAACTGTAGAGGTTGGAAAGGATATCTAGAGATCACCTAGTCCAACCCCACCCACCAAAGCAGGCTCCCTAGACCAGGTTGCACAGGTAGATGTCCAGGTGGGTCTTCAATATCTAACAACCACTCTGGAGAGCCTGTTCACTGCTCCATCACCCTCTCTGTGAACAAGTTCCCATACACATTTGTACAGAACTTCCTATGCATCATTTTGTGGTCATTTCCCCTTGTCCTATTGCCACACACTGCAGAGAAGAGTTCAGCCTCATCCCTTTGCCTCCCACTCCTTAGATATTTACAGATGTGAGTCTTCTTTTCTCAAGGATGAACAGATCCAGGTCTCTAAGCCTTTCCTCATAAAGAAAGTATTGGAACATGGAGGTATTCCATGTTCTTTATCATATTTGTGGCCCTCTGCTGGACTCTTTCCAGGAGATCCCTGTCTTTTTCGTACCAGGAAGCCCAGGACTGGACACAGTTCTCCAGGTGAGGCCTCACCAAGGCAGAGTAGGGGGGGGAGGATCACCTCCCTTGACCTGCTGGCAACACTCTTTTTAATGCACCCCAGAATACCATTGGCATTCTTTGCCACCAGGGCACACTGCTGGCTCATGGCCAACCTGTCATCCACCAGGACACCCAGGTCCCTCTCTGCAGAGCTCCTGTCCAGCAGCTCATCCTTCATGGGTTTTTTTTATTTATTTTCCTGCCCAACTCTCCAGAATGTCCAGGTCTTAGTGAATGGCTGCACAGCCTTCTTGCATGTCAGTCATTTCTCCCAGCTTCATATCATCAGTAAACTTTATGAGAGTAGCCTCTATCACCTCATCAAGGTCATTGATGAAGATGTTGAACAGGACCAGACCTAGAACCGACCCCTGAGGAACACTGCTAAGTACAGGCCTCCAACTGAACTCTGCACCATTGATCACAACCCTCTGTGCTCTGCCAGTCATTCAGTTCTCAACCCACCTCACCATCCACTCATCCATTCCGTGCTTCCTCAGCTTTGTTATAGGGAAGCTGTGGGAGAAATTGTAAAATGGCTTGTTGAAATCAAGGTAGACCACATCCACTTCTCTCCCCCCATTCACTCAGCCAGTAGTGACATCACAGAAAGCTACCAGGTAGGTAGACCACATCCACTGCTCTTCTCCTATTCACCCAGCCAGTAGTGACATCATAGAAGGCTATCAGGTTAATTGAGCATGATCGCCCCCTAGTGAATCCATGCTGACTACTCACTATAACTCTCTTTTCTAACTGCCTGGAGATGAAACCCAGAACAAACTGTTCCATCACCTTTTGTATGGGAACTGCTGAATCACGGCCTGAACCACTGATTGGTCACCTGAGGTGATATACCTGTGTGATTGGAAGGGGTGGAGCCTGGCTCCACCTCTCCCAAACCCCATTTAAGGGCTGACCACCACCAGGGAAGGATCTCTTCTTGGAGATCCCTCCCATGTGGAGTCCCCTGTGAGCCTTGTCATCCTGAAGATGAGCCATCTTCTCTTTTGTATTATTTGTATGCTATCTATATAGAACTACTAAAAATATACCATTATCTGTACTATTTATTTGTGAAGTACCATCCTTGGGAGTTATTTACCCCACACTTGGCGAGCCAGCCAGACCTAGTGATAATAATTTGTACTTACCCAACATGTCCTTTATTTGGAATATGCTTAAATGGGCCAGGGGGAGAATGTTACCCCCCTAAACCAAACAATCCTTGGTCTAATTCCAGGGTTCATGGGGTCACCCTACTATGGGTTGGCATCCATTATTGAGAAATGGGGACCCATGCGTGTTCCAGGGACTGCCTCTCCCTCCCCATCTTATTTGACTGACTACTTTCTAGGATTAGATAAAGACATACTCGTTACCAAGTAGCGGCGCTTAGCCACCTCTGCAGTAGCCATGGCCATACTTAAATTAGATACTGCAAATGATATCATGGAAACTGAAAATCAATTATTAAGAGAGCGTTTTGAGAAACTTGAGCAACAGCTGGGTACGTTAACAACCAAAATGCCTGGCCTAAATATCCCCACAAGACAAATACGGAATATATTGGTAGAGGACATCCAAAAATCAGAGGAGGCAGACTTAGATATTGCAGAAAAAAAGATCTCTAAGGCAGATCTTGAAACTCCATCTATGATGGACCCATTCGAGATTTGGCCTATTATAACTCTAAAAACAAAAAAGGTACAAGATAGACCAGCAGGGGTGCCTTCTGACCAATGTCCTCCTGCTGAAACCTGCCTCCATGTGACAGCTCGTCCATATACAGCTAATGAGTTGATGGACCTAGTATAACGGTTCCATCAAAAACCAAGGGAAAGCATACCATCGTGGCTCCTAAGGTTATGGGATGCAGGAGCTGAAAGTGTTCTAGTGAATGGGACAGAGATGTCAAAATTAGCGTCCATAATAATAAACCTGGCCTTGATACAAAGGTTATATGCAGCCGTCCACTACAATGATGAAAACCATTCTATTATAGATTGGTTGATGGCAGCATGCCGCCTAACATGGCCTAACAAAACAGATGTTCCCCTCAACACTGTTTTGTGGTCCTCTATGGAGGACCTCCAGACATACATCAGAGAATTAGGTATGAGGGAGGCTATGTACGTGGACACTTATGAAAGCCCTGATACAGAAAAATTTACAGCAGGCATGCGAGATTTAATATTACAGCAGGCCCCCTCCCACCTTTACGGGACATTAGTTTCTATATTAAATCTATTGGTGGCCTCAGAAGCCATCGTACAGCAGGCAGCCCAGTTGGTGGCAGATTTAGGAGAAACAGAGCACATAAGAACCAAGTGCAATGTCTGCATAGTGGAAGAAGCTGAGGCCTTCCCCATTAAAACTAGAAAGCCTGCTCCACGGATACCCTAATCAGGCCCCGTATGGGTCTCCTGAAGGACCATGTTTAATGACCTCATATGGGCTGGGGTTGCATTTACCAAAATTGATGGGCAACCCAACCATGTTTTGTTACAGCTGTGGAAACAGCTTAAAAATGATCAAAAATTTCAGAGTGCTCCCAGAAAATCAGGAGTACGAATTATACAAGAAACACCGACAACAACCTGGAATCTGGCTGACTTCATAATACCAAACAGAAGGAAAAAACACCCGCAGGTGTTGCGGGCTACAGTGCCTGAGCCACCTGTGGCAAAAGATTTGGATCTGGCAAAGTTCATGGATTAACGAAAAACACTGGTCCCCATAGGGCCTCCAGATGTGACCGGAGGCCCTATGTGGAATTAACAATATTCTGGTCTAAAAGAAATGTACAGAAAGTGATGGCTCTAGTGGATACCAGTGCAGAAACGTCAATTATATATGGAGACCCAACAAAATTTAAGGGTAATAGAGAGATGATTGGTGGGTTTGGGGGACAGACTATTCCAGTCACCCAAACATGGTTGAAATTGGGGGTTGGGTGTCTCCCACCCTGGGAGTATAAGGTGTCGATTGCCCCAGTTCCAGGATATATCCTGGGCATAGACATTCTATGGGGTCTGGCTCTCCAGACGACTGTGGGAGAGTTCAGACTATGGCAGAGGTACATTAGTATCTGGGCAATACGGACAATATTGAGGTGCCACGCAAAACATGAGCCCATTTGTTTGCTGAAACCACACCGGATTACTAATGTATCAAAATGGTGCAGGAATTAGAGAAAGTAGGTATTATAAGACCTGCACACAGCCCATATAATTCCCCCATATGGCCAGTATGGAAGTTGGATGGAACATGGAGAATGACGGTGGATTATAGGGAACTAAATAAGGTCACGCCACCCATCCATGCGGCCGTACCCAATATTGCCTCCTTAATGGACACTCTTAGTAGGGAAATTAAAAACCTACCATTTTGTCCTGGATTTAGCGAATGCGTTTTTTAGCATACCTACTGCTAAAGAATCACAAGATCAATTTGCATTTACGTGGGGAGGCAGGCAGTGGACCTTTCAGGTCTTGCCACAGGGGTACGTGTACTCACCAACATACTGTCATAATTTGGTGGCACGTGACCTGGCTGATTGGAGAAAACCGAACAATGTGAACCTATACCACTATATTGATGACCTCCTGTTAACATCCGACTCACTGGAAGCAGTAGGGGAGGCAGCAGATTCATTAACTGCCTACCTAAGTGAAAGAGGATGGGCTATCAATCCTCAAAAAGTGCAAGGTCCAGGTCTGTCCATAAAATTTCTAGGGGGTAGTCTGGTCAGGAAAGACCAAAGTGTTACCCAATGCCATCGTAGATAAGGTTCAGGCATTTCCAGTCCCTACAACACCAAAGCAGCTGCAGGAATTCCTAGGTATACTGGGATATTGGTGTTCCTTTATATCTCATTTGGTGCAGCTGCTGAGACCTTTATATAGACTTACAAAAAAGGGCTTGGGATTGGGGGAGAACAGAACAGGATGCTTTCCATCAGGCGAAACAGGCGGTTAAACAAGCCCAGGCATTGGGTATATTTGATCCTGCCCTCCCAGCTGAGCTAGATGTTCACATAACTCAGGATGGCTTTGGCTGGGGCCTGTGGCAATGTCAAAGTTCTGTTCAGACCCCCATTGGATTTTGGTCTCAGGTGTGGCATGGAGCAGAGGAAAGATATAGTATGATTGAAAAACAGTTATTGGCTGCCTATTCCGCATTACAAGCAGTAGAGACAATAACCCAAATGGCTGAAGTTATAGTCAAGACTACATTGCCAATCCAGGGGTGGGTAAGAGATCTGACCCACCTTCCTAAGACAGGGATGGCCCAGGCACAGAAGGTGGCACGATGGGTCACCTATCTCAGTCAGAGTAGCAGTCTGTACACACTGTTGAAAGAAGAGCTCTAGAAGATTCTAGGCCCAGTAACGTATCATAGTGATGCACCGAAACAAACTTTGGTTGCTCCACCACAGAAGAGTCCCATCTAGGAAGGAAAATATCCTATTCCTGAAGATGCCTGGTACACGGATGGGTCCAGCAAGGGCAACCCAAGTAAGTGGAGAGCAGTAGCGTACCATCCTGCCACAGACACAATCTGGTTCGAAGAGGGGGATGGTCAAAGCAGCCAGTGGGCAGAGCTGCGGGCGGTGTGGATGGTTATAATCAAAGAACCTGGTGATGGTATCCTGAATATTTGCACAGATAGTTGGGCTGTGTATCGGGGGCTCACTCTTTGGATCGCACAGTGGGCCACCCAGGATTGGACTATTCTCTCCCGACTGATCTGGGGCAAAGATATGTGGTTAGACATATGGAATGCAGTTAAACACAGAACTGTGTGTGTCTACCATGTTTCTGGTCATCGACCCCTACAGTCACCAGGAAATTATGAAGCTGGCACACTGGCCCGAGTTAGATGGGTTGAGAACTCGCCATCTGAGAATATCACTTACTGGCTACATCAAAAGCTGCGGCATGCTGGGCAGAAAACCATGTGGGCAGCCACTAAAGCGTGGGGACTGCCCGTACAACTATCGGACATCGCTCAAGCATGCCGAGACTGTGACGCCTGCTCTAAGATAAGACCGAGGTTGTTGCCTGAAACCATCTTGCTAGAGGACACAATTCTCTACAGAGGTGGCAGGTTGATTATATTGGGCCCTTCCCTCAGTCTGAGGGGGCGAGATATGCCCTAACCTGTGTCGACACCACGAGTGGGCTAATGCAGGCCTATCGCTGGAGTGGAGCCGGGCCGTGGAATGCGAGCGCTCAGTGGGCCACTTTTGGTAAGCAGAACTGGCGCTGTGGGATGAACCAAAAAGCCAACCAGGCATACACTATAAAGGCGCTCACAAGGTTGATGGCTGCCTACGGGACACTGCAAGTCATCAAGAGCAACCAAGGAAAGCATTTCACGGTTGCAATGATACAATGCTGGGCAGAAGAAAATAACATTGAGTGGAGATTCCAACTGCCATATAATGCAACGGGGGCAGGCCTTATTGAACGTTACAGTGGTATTCTCAAGGCTGCCCTGAAGACAGACTCTCAGTCCCTGCAGAGGTGGACAAAGAGACTCCACGAGACCCTGCAGGACCTGAATGAAAGACCTAGAGATGGCAGACCCAGTGCCTTGAAAATGTTACAAACAACATGGGCCTCCCCACTTAGGATCCAAATTACGGGCACCGATAACGAAGTGAAACCTCAGATTGGCCGTGGAAACAATCTTCTGCTCCCTGCCCCTGAGGTCCTAAAACCAGGTACCAATAAAATAAGATGGCCTTGGACGGTGCAGGTAGGACCACGATGGTGTGGCCTACTTGCACCTTGGGGGAGATTATTGGAGGTGGGGGGCTCGGTAGCCCCTCCGGTAATTGGTACATGGCCTACTGAAATAATGGTTAACACTCCAGCCTTTATTGCTAAGGGGGCCCCTATCATGTCTCTGTGGCAGATCAGGACACCCGCTTTGGTGCCTGATATAGTCGTACAGCCACAGACATCAGGTCAAAGGGTTTGGTACAGGTGGCCAGGGAATGCCCCTGTACAAGCTGAAGTGTTAACCCCAGACAGGAATACAGCCTGTATCTTACCCTGGAGAGTGGATCTTTCCCTCTTGGTACCTCTAAAACACTTATATTACTCCCCGTAAGTCTGTGAGTCACCAGGAGGAACCAAACAATGCTGCAGTGTTCCAGAGTTGCTATAAGACCATGTGAAGCATCTGGTGATGGTCTAACCAGGACTGATGGAGCATAAGATGGACCTGCACTGAGTGATTGCATGCTTCCAGTAGATACCACCAAGCACTGGCCCAAAGTGTTCGACTGATATGCCAATCATCACTTATCTTGGATTACATCAACATGCGTCGCGACGGGCAATTTTGTAAGCGTTGCGATGTATTGGATCTCTGTATCAAGGGGAGCTCAACTTATGGTTACTTGATCAGTGGTTCATGTTGTGAAGGGGTGGAGTGTATGGGAACTGCTGAATCATGGCCTGAACCACTGATTGGTCACCTGAGGTGAGCACCAAGTCAGCCACGGATGCACAGATGAAGGTGCTATACTTGTGTGATTGGAAGGGGTGGAGCCTGGCTCCACCTCTCCCAAACCCCATTTAAGGGCTGACCACTACCGGGTAAGGGTTTCTTCTTGGAGATCCCTCCCACGTGGAGTTCCCTGTGAACCTTGTCATCCTGAATGTGAGCCATCTTCTCTTTTGTATTATTTGTATACTATCTATATAGAACTACTCAAAATACACCATCATCTATACTATTTCTTTGTGAAGTACCATCCTTGGGAGTTATTTACCCCACACTCCTGAGAATTAAGATTGCAAGTGCAACAAATACTGATAATGGCATTGCAAAACTAGTTAGTGCTTGATAGTTTGGTAAGGAATAGATTGTTTTTGTCAAATTGCATGACTTTAATTATTGTCTAAAGATTGATTATAATGGCCAAGTTGTTAAACAAATTGCCCAGAGTATATGGAAAATTGCCCATGTTCCCATCCAAACTTGGAAAGGCCTAGACTTTGATCTTTTTTCCTGTCTCACAGGTGACCCATAGGTGAAACGTATTCTGTTTTATCTATTGTTTGTTGTTGCAACTCTTCTGTTTATTCGTTGCATGATCCTGTGTTTTATTCAACTTATGCAATATGTTGTATTCTCTATGTACTTTGTAACCACTTCAACTGGTGATGGACAAATCCAAGAGATCAGAGCATCATTTGTAACCAAGACCAAGAAATCCTTTGTAGCAACTGTGTAACATTTAACTCTCCCTTACCCCCCGCCCTTCTTTTCCCTTATGTTGACTTTTTTCTTCCTCGACACAACGAATGATCACTTATGCATCAATTTCAAGCAACCTTCAAGTGACTGGGTGGATTTAAAAATGTCTTACTCCAATTTGTAGGAGGGAGAAGAGGATCTTTTTAATATGTATACCCTATAGTGAGGTTAAGACAGAACGGGTCAAATGTTAGCCTGACCAGTTTATTACAAATTCTAGTTGCTTAAGGAGATGGGGAAGGGAAGATGGGCAGTAGAAAAGAGAGAGAAAACTAAAAATAAATAAATAAAGCAGGGAGTCTTTTTAGAAAGCAAGAGAGAGTCACCAAGGTTCATAGTTCAGATGCTGATCTCCAGTAGCAGTGGGTTGTTGGAGGTTGTGTTGTTTGGGTGATGATGGTGACTTCTTTTTTAATTCTCCTCTATTTCCTTAACAAAGGTACAAACTTATTTATATAAGTCCAAAGTCAGCTCTTTCGGGAGAGGTAGCTCCTAGCTTTTGGATCTCCACAGGAACTCCTTTGTTCCCACCCTCCAGGCCTTGCCAGGAGATAAGATGGAGCAGGAAGATGCCCAAATTGTGCCTTGCCCTCACAGAGAACAATGGTATCATCCCTCAGTCTCCCTTGTTAGTTATCCTGTCATAGGCTGGATCTTCTGCCAGTAATCACTCCTGAGCACTCTCAAATGCAAACTCCTCCAAAGAAGTGCTTTCAAATGTAAAGCTGTCCACAAAATGTTGCTTTGTGACACTCACCACTCCCCTCCTAGATAAACCAGAATCTTATCACAAAAAAAAAAAAAATGCCTCAGAAAGCAAGCTTTGAGACATGAAACAATTATCTTTCACAATTGTCTGTTAGTGAAAAGGGATGCAGAAGCCCAGCTACTTTCTATTACTTTCGTCAGTGTAGAGGAGTACATGGGCACTTGTTATTTATATTGGATTGACGTTTTCTTTATGATGGAAAAATACTGTATTTCAAGATTTTTAAATGCTAAAAAGGAAGAAAACTGAGCCACTAGGGAAGCAGAATTAGTAGTACCCGAATGCTACTACTTCGTCCTCTAGAAGATCTATGCTTGGCTGACATCTACAGGATTTAAACAGTGCAGGTTTCAGTCTTTGGGAAAGATTAAAATGGCTGGATTTTTGTTTTATCACAAGAAATACGTGCTCTCTTTGATCCATTGTCCTCCACCAAGAGGAAGATGGACATGAATCCTAATGACCTTCTGAAAGTAATTTTGGTGCTGCTAATACACAGTTTTTTGACAGAATGTGATGTTCTCGCTTCTAAGTAATGACAGCCTAAGACTAGATTAGCAAAAACTATGGAAGGTACCAGAATATAGTAGATATGAGGACTTGATTTTGGTTTTAGTTGAAGAATAATGACCACCCTCTCATTCTTGGAGTACATATCTTCAAAAAAGAAGTTGAGTTGTGGCTCTCATACTTCGCCTATGAATTTTCCAGTGCATTCATCCTTCAGGTATGTGATTTGTAGCCAGTGGTTTTCAACTACATCATGCATGCAGTCTGTGGCATCAAAATTATTAGACAGCTTTGGATTAACTAATTATTTTGTCTCTGTAAGTTTTGTGATGTTGTTTGCTGAGCAGTAGGCATATAGCCTGAATTCAAAGAACTTTAGGATACATCATCATCCCTAAGAGGTGTATGCAATACATGATTCTCCATCTGATAAGATTTTATATCTGTCTGCGATAGTATCCAAAGAACTGGAATTAGTTTGTAATAGGACCAGCTAACATCCAGATTCCACTGGGATAGCCTTAAATTGGGATAAAGTTTGGTTGAATCAAGTACAGCCTCAAAGGCCAAAAACCTAAAGTACCTGCAAGTAATTCATCTGATGAAAATATAATTCAATTTTCATAGTAAATATCTCTGTAAAAAATAATTTCTGGAGTAAGAGGAAAATATGCATGAACTGGACTTCAAACATAACTGTTACATTCCTTGTTTTTAATGCTTTCTATTTTCCAATAAAACAAATCTTTTAGAAATGGATTTAAGTCCTCCCCACTGCTTGCCTAGAGTGGCTTAATATTCTAAGCTTTGCTTGAAGAAGATCTTTTCTTCAAGAGCTATTCTGCCTCAGTGTGATAGATGGTACATGCAGTGGCAAGAATGGCCCAGTAGCAAGCTGTTTACTGCATTATCACATTCATTTCACAAGGAGAACAAACTTTTATTACTAGGCGTTATAGATTATGACTGCTAGTAGTGGTTCATCACTGAGCTGTTTTTTGTATTGTATTTCTACATTTGCATATGCATGTCCCTGATGGTTTCAGAGACACCGAGTGCTACTTATTTTTATTCTGTTACTTTTTGTTGTGTATTTTCTTTCTGCTTACTTTACTGGATACTTCTGCTCATAAAGCTATTAAAAAATATGTACATGTCTAGTATAGCTATTTTTACCAGCTCATCTGCTTTTCTTCTAAAAAGGTGAATTTTTTTAAATAACTGAGTGGGGGTTTGGGAACTTGACTCTCCTGGTTTTGAGGAATTTGACTCTCCTGGTTTAATTTATGATCACCTGCTCCCTGATTACCCCAAAGAATAAACTTTGAAGGAACTATTTTATATTAGATCCAATTACTTTTATACAACTCAGTTTAATGATGAGAATAACATTTTGCTAATTTTGGTACCTTGCTACAGTATTTTAGGAAGAAAAAGTAGAATGCCTCTATTTCTGTTTATTCGCTTAACCATGACCTTAGTTCAAGGAAGCACCTCTGCAGGACAGTGTGTAAGGGCATGTTCAGCATTAACTTTGTTCTTGAAATTGTCCTGATACCAGAGCCTTTCATCAGAAGAGGCAAATTGCTTCTTTTTAGACATTGCAAGGAGTGGAAGTTTCTGTACTTTCATCTTCTTTAATTCAAACTAGAGTCAAGATTGTGAGTTCAAATATATATTTAAAGACCAAAGAATGTTCAATATCCCTAAAAAAAGACCCAAAAAACCCCGTTATTTCCTTTACATCTGTTCCCCCTGACATGGTGGCAGGGTTTTTGTATTGCATACTGTATCAGCAAATCATTCCATCAGTGATTTAGGACAACTATATGTTGCCTAACTTTCATCCCAAGAAGTGCAATTATAATTGGTAATTATTTTACCTGAAAGATACTATGGAAGGTGGTTTAATTAATCTATTTGTATAGCAGTTAAAATAATGAAATATGAGGGAAATTTTATTTGCTGATTTTGGTTAAATTTGGTTAATTATAACTGATTTAGTGCTAATTGTGTAAGTCTCCTGCAAAAAGCTAATTGAAAAATAGATTTCACAGAATTCACTGATGCTCTCTTTCTTTCTCATTGCACATAGTATACTTTTAAATCTAGATACTGATATTATAACTGTCATTTCATCATTTTCAGTGATGTGCTGTGACAGGACAAGGGGCAATGGGCAAAACCTGCAACGTGGAAAGTTTCATACCAACATGAGAGAATTTTATTGTGAGAGTGGCAGAGCACAGGAACAGGCTGCTCAGAGAGACTGCTTTCCTAAGGAATCTGCTTTAGCAGGGGCTTGGCTTGATGATCCTCAGAGGTCCCTTTCAACCCCTAAAATTACATTATTCTGTGATTCTGCAAAACACTGTCTTATGTCTATACATATCCCTCCATCCCCATCTGTCAAAACTGGTCAAGTAACTGAGACAATTAAGGTGCTTCTGAAATATATTTATCCTTTATTTCTTTATATGTTTAAGAAAATAACTAGCTCATAAAAACAAGCTCGCTATGATAAAATGAGAGAATACTGGAAATGAACAAATCTTTACTGTACTTAAGAAGACCCTAAAATAATTTAAGCCCTAACTCTTCCTAATCCATCAGTAACTTTACACCACAAAACAACACTTCAAACATGCATAACCAAATAAACGAGAGACATCTTCATTCAAAATAATTTTAGGTATATTAGGATTCTGGTAATGATTCCCTGTTGCTGGTATGTGGAAGATACCTGTTTTCGCGTGTTCCACTCATTCATTATTCAACTAGTTAAGAACGTAGATGGTTGTCCGTGCCTCCTCATAGCTCTTCTATGACTGAGCAATCATATTCTCACTTTCATGGTGGAAGAAATCATTTAGAAAACAGAGTAACTTTCCCTTATTATTTGGGCAGTTCATGAAGGATCATCTGGATGCTTACCTCCACCCCCACATAACTGCTAGACCAGCACCACTCACAAGATCATGCAGCCAGGAACGGGAAAATCACTTCTGTGTATTTCTATCTAATAACAAATGAAAAAATGGGAATAAAAAAATTAACTTAATTCTGGAAGGAAACTGACATTACTAGCATTCAGCAATATTATTGCTTTAGTTGAATGAAAAGCTGATTGAAAATATTTTTTAACACTGGAGAACTAACATAGCACTGCTTTGGTCCCAGACTTCAAAGTACAAATACAAGATTTAGTACTTACTACACCATTTACTTCAGTTTCTGAAGAATGCATAATTAAAATAATAAAATATGAATCAACAATAGAGGAATAGGTGCATTCATGAGAAAAATTTTTATACCACACTGCACCCCTAGGCAAGAGAATGCTCTTCATCTCCAAACCTAAACAGAATGATACTGCAGATACACTTGTTTAAACAACTGCAGTACTGAGGAAAAAAAGAGTAGCAATTACTTTAAATTCATTTCCTTTCAGCCCAGAAATGCTTTTTATGTGTTGCAATGGCTACTGAATTCCCTGACATGAAATAAAATCCTATTTAAAAAAAAATAGGCCTTTAGAAAAAGTCCTTTCTTAAAGGGCACAGGTTGGAAGGTTTCAGAAAAATAGAAATCACACTGAGGAGACTATTAATTGCAGTCTCTACTGATATAATCTTCCTTCTATAAGGGCTGCTCATATCCTCACTCCTGCTTGCCCATTGTCAGCTGCATTTCTTTTCACTTTTATTTGCAGCTTGTACAGTCAAGGGGCAGCAAGTAAATAAGAAACAACCAGAAAATACAATAAAGAAAAAGAAAATAAGAAGGATAAATATATTCTTTTCTATCTTCTAAAATACAGCAGAAAACAAGTTTTCAGTATGTGGAACGTACATAAGTGGTGACTAGGAGTTTCAAGGCCAAAAGTACCATGAAGCTGAGTATGACTTCTTGGCACCTTGAGTGCTTGAGGGCTGGTAGAGATGGAAAGAGCTAATTTGGGTCTCATTTTTTTTGCCAGATGACTCTAGATCTACTCATGTAAGAGGAATAAGGCACAAAAATGACAGTATAATCGGTGAATGTGAAAACTGGGTCAATGTGAATATAATTCTAAGACACCTTGTCCTTAACCTGACAAAAGACTGTTTTTCTCTTTGCTTGAAGCTCACTCAGCAGATCCAGGCACGGTTGAGAAAGGAGGAAAGAAGCAGCCACTATTAACTCTTCTTGCCTATTAGAAGATCATGTATAACAGCTTGCAAAGTGGACTGGAAGGGCCTCAGAGCTCATGCAGGTCTGGATAAAAAGATGAGAAAGTGATTACTGATGCAATAAATACCATGTCCAGCAGTAGCACTCAAGGAAACCCATAGCATCCTTTCCTTCCTCTCTCTTTTTTCAGTTATCTTGTCCTCCAATTACAATAAAAATATAGAACTATTTAATATAATTTTTATATATGAACTATTTACAGATAAAATATTACGCTATTCAAAATTGTTTCGAGCTTACATTATCAGATGAAATCCCTATTTTAGCTCTTTAGTCTCAAGTTTGGCAAAATATACAAAAACATTTGGTGACAAGAAAACAGAAATTAATTCTTTTCATTTATTTTCAGTTATATTTCCCTTTGGATATCTGCTCTGTCTCTCTTCTGATTTATCTGTACAAAATGGCTAGGGGCAAGACAGGGAAAGATATGCATTTTGAGGGATTCTTTTCAAAGAGTTTTAATGAAAATTTCAGTTGCAGAAAAAGGTTTAGATTTTAAGTGATCTTTCAAGAATGCCTAAATATCCAGACTTCCAAACAAACTTCTTAATATATGTTAGTAACACAGTAGTCATATATACTGGTGGTACCCTAATCTATTGTTTTGCTAAATGCCTAAATCTCTGACCAATTCAGTACAACACTGTTGAACTATTTTCTCTTTGTTTTGACCTTTAGATATTTCAAATACTGAGGTATTTTTGAGTGACAGGAGTGAAAAGAATAAAGAAAATTACTTCATTGTTATATAACTGGAATTGAAAGCATTTCCTTAGAACTAGCTTGAAAATTATCTTCAGTAATTGAGAGGCTGTTAGGTACTTTGTGTATTATTTAAAAACCTGGGTCATATTTCTGTAATGTTAATCAGTGTGTTTTTCACTATGTTATAGTTTTCACAGTCTAATTATCAAATTGCCAGTGCTACAAAGTACAGAAGATAGCACACTGTATTGTCTGAGTACTATAGAAATGTATCATAAAAAAGCTGTGCACTAACATAAAATCATAGATAAATAGAATCATTAAAGTTAGAAAAGGTTTCCAAGATCACCAAGTTCAGCTGCTCAACTATTGTACCATGTACACTAAGCCATGTCTCTCAATGCCACATCTCCCCAATCCTTGAATATTTCAATGACCACAAATAATGTATTTCAGATTCCTACTGTCTTAATTTTGTCTGCATAAGATGTCTGCATGAGAAACGTGGTTTAGCTGTGCATGTCTCTGTTCACTGCAGCGCAGTTGGACTAGATGACCTTTGAAGGTCCCTTCCAACTCTCAGGATTCTGTGATTCTATGATTCTAAGTTTATTTTTGATTTTGTGATGCATCTGAGGATAAACTAATAAGAGACTTGTGGGTATGTGTACAATTACTTTATCTCTAGCTTTACAGGAAACCCAGTTCTGAAATGTCAGTCATATGCTGAATAAAATGTACTCTACCAGAATGTAGCAAATGGTATTCATTTGCTATTTCATGTTTTGTTGTTGTGGGTGCTGCTGTGTTTTTTTTCCTACAGATTTAGCCATAGTGGGAAACCTGGGCTAATTTTCAAGATATCTGTAACCATGATCTTAGTAATTACTGGGAACATCAATTGATTCTATTGCTTACATATAGAGTATTATATATGTAACAAATTTCTATATTGATGAATAATAAAACTACCATTTTAAATGTGCATAAAAATGCTACATAACTTCTAAAATTTTACTTGGGAAAAAGTATTTGCAGTCGAAATTAGAATTTTTCTTCACCTCTGCTAGTCAGGCTTGAACAGTCTGTGAAATTAGAGTCTATCTGAGCTCATAAAAAAGGAATTATCTAAGTGTTTTGTTGTATATACTTTAAATGTCATGGACTTACATAACTAGCATGGTGCAAAGCATATACGTCCGTCTTTGGAAAATTGAGGAAGCAAATACAGCATCCAACAAATGTATAACAATCAATGCAGTACTATTTCAGCAGAAACTGCTGGAAACTACCTCCCATATAGGACTACATACACTTAACTTGGCCTTTTTGAGTTCAGATTGATTCCAAAGAACTGCCTAGTCTAGACTTTCAATTTTTTTGAGATTGATAGTCTTTGTAACATGGACAAAAACTTCCTGATCGTTTCTCTGGAATATGAATAAGGTAACAGGTTGTGTCTTCATTTGTCTCTATGAGCTGGTTTGAAAACTAATAAAGGAAGTGTCTATAAGGCAGAGGTGTCTTTCAGGAGTTTTGAAGATCTTCAGCAGATCTGGGGAGCATGTGATACCATCATAATCACTGAAAAGGCCTACACAGCCTTTAAATGTGCTCTATGAATCCTGATCTTACTGGAATTCTGATTTTTATATTATCAGTCTCTTTTCTCTTCTCCCTACTTGTATGATAACTGTACAAAGCATTGAAAAGGCTGCCAGTGAAATTATTTTGTGAAACTGTCTCAAACAGAATTTAGTCACAAGGTGAAATTCTTTATGAGAAAAAAATTGGTCATTAATGATCACTTTCTGACAAACAAAATGTTTTACTCAGAGTTCATATTCTTTTTCTTTTTCTCTGTCCTTTTGACAATGTTTGTTGAGTGAATTTGGACCCAATTCAACATTGCTCTTACTCTATATAATGATTCACAGTAATATAGAGAATATATATAATGTTCCATTTTGAAATTCATAGCTTCCTATTCCTACTTTGGTAGCCATGTATGGGACAGGTGAAGTAGTGACTAAGAGAAGCTCTTCTGCAGTAATACAGAAGGAATGTTTTGCTGTAATCTGTTCTTCGCTTCTAGATGGACCTATATCTACCTACCTAAGCTTGATACAATCTCCAGATGTCTTAATTCTATCTTATTAAAAAGAGTACGCTACATCCTGTTTTTTGATGAGCAATGTTCTGCTAATGTTAACAGAACAGAACAGTCCAGTTGAAAAGGATCTACAAAGTTATGTAACTACTTCAGGGCTAAGTGGAAGTTAAAACATGTTATTGACAGCATTACCCAAAGACTTCTTAAACACTTTCAGTCATGATCCATCAACTACCTCTCTAGGAAACCTGTCCTATTGTTTGACCAACTTCAAGGCAAATAAATGTTTCCTCACATCCAGTCTGTTCGTCCAGTGGCACAGCTCTGTGCCATTCCAACATTTCCTTGTCACTGGTTACTGAGAAGAGACCAGTGCATCTCTTTCACATTCCTCTCCTCAGGAAGTTTCAGAGAGCAATGAGGTAACTTCTAGGCCTTCTTCACTCCAGACTGAACAACTCAAGTGTCCTTAGCCTTTCCTCATAGGACATGCCTTCCAGTCTCTCACCAGATTTACTACCCCACTCTGGACAAGTACTCTAACATCTTTTATATATTGTGTAGTCCAGAATTCACAGAATCACATAATTGTGGGGGCTGGAAGGAACCTCTGGATATCATCTAGTCCAACCCTCTTGCCAAAGCAGGCTCCCTAGACCAGCTTGCACAGGTAGGCTTCCAGGTGGGTCTTGAATATCTCCAGAGAAGGAGACTCCACAACCTCTCTGGGCAGCCTGTTCCAGTGCTCCATCTCCTTTACTGTGAAGAAGTTCTTAGGCACATTTGCGCAGAACTTCTGTGCTTCAATTTGTGGCCATTTCCCCTTGATCTACCACCATGCTACACTGAGAAGAATCCAGCCTCATCCCTTTGCCTCTTGCTCCTTAGATATTTATAGACATGGATCAGATCCCCTCTGAGTCTTTCTTAAGGCTCAGCCTTTCCTCATAAGAGAGGCGCTCAGGCCCTTTGTCATCTTTGTAGCCCTCCACTGGACTTTTCCGAGGAGATCCCTGTCATTTCTGTACTGGGGAGCCCAGAACTGGACACAGTACTCCAGGTGAGAGGCCTCACCAGGGCATAGTAGAGGGGGAAGGTCACCTCCCTCGACCTGATGAACAGGTACTTTTTACTGCACCCCAGGCTGCCACTGTCCTTCTTGGCCACCAGGGCACATTGCTGGCTCAAATTCTCACAATATGCACAATATTCAAAGCGAGGCTGCAGTGATAGTACAGATAGTGATAGAAACATCCTAGTGGTAGAACTGACTATGCTGTGTTTAATGTATTGTTCTCATGGCTGCCAGGGCACTCTGCTGACTTATGTTGAGCTTGATGTCAACCAGCTCTCCCAGATTCCTTTCTTCAGGGTTGCTCTCCTAGTCTGCAGAACCTGGCATGTGCCTTTATTTAACTTCCTTGCACTGATTGTCTAATTTTCCATGGCATCTAGATTCCCCTTCAAGGCCTCTCATCCCTCCAGAGAATCAACAGCACCTTGCAGGTGAGTTTCATTAGCAAACTTGCTAAGGATATTTTCAATTTCTGCATTCAGATTTTTGATAAAATTTTGAACAGGACTGACCCTAGAGTTGAGCTTTGGGAAATACCACCAATGACTGGCTGCCTGCCAAACACAGCTCCATTCTCCACAGAACTTTGAGCTCTACTATCGAGCCAGTATTTCGTTCAGCATAGCGTAAACCTGTTTATCTCACAGTTGGACAATTTGTCCAGAAGGATGCTGTGAAGAAAAATACCAAAGCCTTTCTAAAATCCAGAAAGAATATGTCCACTGTCTTTACTTCATCCACTAATTGGATGACCTTATCATAGAAGGAAATAAAACTACTAAGGCCCATATTGGCTGTGTTGGATAATTGCCTTGTTAGTTAACTGTCATTCAATATCTATTGAATAAAACTTGCTCTCACAAATCAATAAAACTTGCTGTCAGTGAAGCTCATGTCAGACTGCTGCCACATGTGGCTGAGGTTTTCTGAAATGTCTCCTTTTATGGATGCCATTTTCAAAGGCAGGTAGCTCTAGCTGCTGCTTACTATAATATACTTTATATACTCCATGGTAGACCCCTACAGAGTCTTTGGAGACAGTGGCAACTACTGTGGTCACTGTTGTTCCTTTCAGTCCTGGGACTGTAACCCCATTATATCATTGTTATGTTTAACAGCAAATAGGTGCATGTTAAAAAAAGTAAAGTTTCAACAAAGGCATGACTAATTACTCACTGAGGTCATCAGGACAGATTTACTAAATAATTTAGTGATGTTTAGTGCTTTCTCTCTTCCTCTGCCTTCCTGTTCTGTGATCATTTCAGCTTTCCTGCCCACATCACATCATAGTCACTCAATCTAATCACTTTCACTGTCTCTATCATAGCTACATCCTTCCATAGACAGTTCTTAGAATGATAGTATCATAGGATGCCTTAGGTTGAAGGGGACCTTAAAGATCATCTAGTCCCAACCCCATACCATGGTCAGGGTTGTCAACTACTAGAACAGACTACCTAGTATCCAAATCCAAACCAGTCTTGAGCACTTCCACGGATGGGACACCCACAGCTCTGGACAACCTGTTTCAGCACCTCATCACCCCCACCAGAGCCCCAACCTTTCTTCCTAATGTCTAACCTAAAACTCCTCTCTTCTGGTTTAAAGCCATCCTCCCTGGTCCTATCAGTAACAGACCACATAAAAAGTTCTCATCTTGCTTTAAGTTCTCGTTGAATACTGGAAGGTCACAATGAGGTCTCCTTAGATCCTTCCTTTCTCCAAGGTAAACAAGCCCAGCTCCCTCAACCTTTCTTTATAGGGCTGAAGAGGTGGTCCAGCCCTCTGAGCATCTTCATGGCCATCCTCTGGACCTGCTCCAATAGCGCCACATCCTTCTTGTGGTGGGATCTGGATTCAGAACTTCAGATGCATCCTGTCCCCTTACAAGGGCACAGTAGAGGGGAACAACAACCTCCCTTTGCTTTCTGGCCACCCTTCTTTTGATTAAGCCCAGGATACTGTCACTCTATAGTTAATTCCTTTTACTGAAAGAAGATTCTGCTGAAAATAAAAAGAGAGGTACAAAGTTCAACAAAGTTATACCGTTGTCAAAAGTTTTATGGGCTGTTTCAGCCCAGTTCCATGAGGATTGGTGCATGGGACCCACACCCCAGGAAAGGGGGAAAGGGAAAAGGGAGATGGGTCTAGAAATAAAACAGTGGTAACAATCTGAGGAGGAAAGCTAATTTACTAAATAAGATATCAGAAAGCAAAATAACACAATATAATACAATATAATTGGAATTGAAGCTAATAAATCAAATAAAATGAACAAGAGAGAGTGTCCGATAAACTGAAGACCTTACACTAAACTCTGAAGGTGAGACAGCTAGTGAGCACTCGCTGCTAGGTTGATCCCAAAGGAAAGAGTATGTCTCCTGATACACAAACAGTTTTTATTTTTCCCTCTGAGCAGAAAAGTGCAAAGTACAAAGCAACGCAAAGTCCTCTGGGGAATGTAGCTCTCTTCTGAGACAGGTATACCCATAACTATTGATGATCCACAGAGCTCGAGCATTAATTCTTTAATTCTCAATGCACTACATGATGTTATGAAGTGGAATACCAATACCAAAAATCATGAAACCATGACAACTGTATGACTCAGTGGTCAGAAGTAATCGAGTTAAATGCTGATCTGTAAACATTTAAGTTAGAACTTGAATCAAAATCATTTGATTCAATTATGTAAGAGAATTATGTAAGCTCATAATTCTCCTCTAAGACTGACCACAGAGCAATGAATAATTAATGCAGTATGTTCCATGTGTAAGAACAAAGAAGTAAGATTGAAATCCAGATTTTGTTACTCTTTAAATCAGAAATCAGTAGTCCTAAGCTTCACTAAAGTCTCTGAAAATGCCAGTTGAACTTACAGGGAAGCAGACTACTCTAGAGATGAAACAGTTGTCAATCCATCTTTCTGTGCATTCAGTACTATCATTTTTATTTTCCCCACCCATTCCAAATAAGAACAGGTAAATCTTCAATTAATAACTATTACAATTACTTCATATTGTTTTGGATGATGGTGTTAGAACTCATTTGTCAGAACACTGAGGTGTTTAAGATATGGACATCCCATTATCTTGTGCTGCCATTTGATTATATGTATACCCAGCATGAGATTAAGAAGCAACATTTCAAATGTTGGTCCAACAAGTTTATTACAAATATTGAAGGGGAAGGCGGTCACTGTTACCAATAAGGATGATGGGGAAGGGAAGGTGGACAATAGGAAAGATAGGAAAGAAGCAAATATTAGTACAACACAGGGAAAGTCACCAGCCAGGATCCTAGGGGTGGTCTGGTTGCAAGCGGCTCTGATGGTCTGAGGCAGAAAAGCAGGGGTGGCAGGGTTGGGGTGAACAGCAGCAGCGACGGGCAGCCAGGAAGAAGCAGCAGTGTCCAGAAGAATGCAACAGATCTCAGGTAGCAGGCTCAGGAGGGAGAAATCAGACAAAGTAACTTGACACACCAATGAAATATGTCAAGCAGTGTGAAAGACAGAAACTGTTTTTCTTTGTCTCAAAGTTTGCTTTGAAAGGCCTTTTCTGGTGACAAGACTCTGACTGATAACTGCTGGTTATCTGGATGGGTGTTATGGTGCCATTCTCTGCTTATGGTTGTAAAGATAAGCAGAAATAGGTGCAAATAGTCATTTCCCTGGGAGTAAGGCTTGGAGAAGCTGACCACCACAAAGACAATGCTCCTGCATGGCAATGAAGGCAACATCCGCTGCTTGCTTATCTGTTGGGCCAGACATGTCACACAAATAAACTCCTGAGAAATGGGGGATAAAAGGCCTTCACTGAACTAAGGATTTTGGAGAAGAACTCCCAAAGAAAAAATCTTTGAGGAGAAATCACGAAGAGTCTTAGCATGGACCCTGAGGCCTGTTTGCTGCCACCTCCTATCCCCTGTGATGACCTGACAAGTTCCTGAGATCAGCGGACCTACTATGAACCTCGCTGGATCCACGGTGGTGATTATATCTCTCTTGCTTTCTGCCAAATCTCCATACTTTTCATCTCTTTGCTATCGCACACCTTCCCTCCCCCATATCCCTAAGCAACTAGTATTTGTAATAAACTGGTTGGGCTAACATTTGACCCGCTGTGTCTTAATCTCGCCATCGGGTATACATATACATATAAAGAACCTCGTCTCCCTTCTTTATATTGGAGTGTGACAAGCAGGTATTCCCTTTATTACAGCGCTGGGTGCATGGGGGATCTCTCCACCAAACATGCACACTGAAGAGAGAAACAACTACACATTTAAAGGCATAACACATTAATATTGATTACATTCCAAAGATATGGACAGAAATTCCAAAGTGAGTGACATCTCCAGTGGTCATAGCATTAAAGCTAAAAGTAAATTTCTAGATGTTAAGGGGATTACTTTATGTTGACAGCAAATCTGCCTTCTTCACAGACTTCCCCACTGAGTTGCAAAACAGCATTCCACTTATCTTCTCTGGACCATCCATCGTGTTGTAAACAGCCACCCTACCCATCTTTGTGTTGTCCTTATCTTCATGAGACCACCCTTGTATTGAGTTGCAAACAGCAGCTCTACCTGTTTACACAAGCTATGTGGCTGTTTGGGTTATGCAATGAGTCGTCTTTACTACAGAGAAGCTGTTCTCATGATTCAGGTTCTGATGGCAGAACACCTGGAAGAAGCGGCGAGGTCCAGGAGAAAGCAGCAGGTCTCAGTAACAGGCCCAGAAGGGAATCTGTCAGCATGCAGGGATCAGTTCGTGAGGGTTTTGATGGAAGAACACCTATCCTCATGGTGGTTGATTCCTCTTTTATCCTCCATTTTTCCTGCCTATGTGACAAATCCTGTGCTAGGGTGCCAGGCAAGCATCCCCTGAGATGGCTATCTCTCCCCCCCCCCCCACCCCCCCCCCCGAAGATGAATACCACAGAAAAGAGTGTTCTCCGGCCACTGAGCTGCAACTTATCTCTTTCGTTGCCATCTCTTCTGTTGCCCCAGGACATGCCCATCTGCTGTGTCCCTTAGATAAAGGATTTCGCAACCCTTGCCCAGGACTTACTTGGACTTGTTCATCAGCGAGCTTTGAAGCAATGGTATAAAAAATAATCTCTTACAGCCATTCAGTCATATTTTCACTGAGTCACTGGGACATACACAAGCTAAGATAGGAGGTAATGCAAAGTTGCAGAGTCTAATGACTCCTTGCACCCACGACAGGGAGTAAGCAGTCTCACAAATCTCACAAGGTGGTTACTAACTCCTCATGCAATGATCAGGGAGAAAACACAGACTGATTCATGATTTGTACCTTGATTTGACCTTAATGACTATTTCACCGAGCACTCAGGATTGTTATAGGTTTGAAGAGAATGATACACACCAATTGTTGCCAATAGTAAGGAATTTATTGAGCAAGAAATAAATGAGCAAAACAGCGCTGGGTGGCCGGAAATCTCCGCTCCATCAGAGGTGCGCAATGGGGGCCTCCCATCCCCTCTTTTTATTGTCTCTTATCTCTGCATTCATGTCTTATCTTTCTCTTTCTGGGCTGCACCGGCTGTTACTCGGGGTCGTTTTCTGCCTCCTGGTGATTGAGATGATGAAGGCCGTAGTCTTCTTCAGCTACGATCATGCGCACTTAAGAGGAGATTTTCACTTATTTTTCTTTTACAGCTTCTCAGAAGGTCACTGTTATCTGTTGTTCATTGTCCAGGTGTTAGAACTAAGTGCTGTGGCTCCAATTTGCACAAACTGCAAAGTTTCTAGACAAAACATCTATATTCCTATTTTGAGACTCCTACAAACTACATAGTTCTCAGAAAAAGAAAAACTGAAAAACACTGACACATCTATCTTGAGTCGGTTTGATTAACAAGTACAGAACTTATTTTTACCACAAGGATCAAAAGAGTCAGGAGTCAGCCAGCGTCTGATTAGGTTGAAGAAATTCTGAAATGTATCACATCCACTTTTCCTTCTGACTTTGAGATGATCTGTAATCCTGAGAGTAAGACAAGGTCTGAGGCTCTGGTTCAAAGTCAACTAGTAAAATCCAGAAACATATTCATCCTAGCATGATGCTAATGGAGTATTCAGTGGTTGCTTGAGAGACTGTATATGTGTCTAGATGTAAGTGATACTTATGTGCTGCAAACGTCAAGAAATGTACTGCAATACCTGGTACAATGATAGGATGTGAGTGGAACACAGAGGTCACTTTGGGTGTTTTTTGCCTCTTGAAAGAACTTGTGACATTAAGAGATAGTAGGAGGAAAGGGGGCAGGAAGCTGTCCCATATTTCATTCTTCATGGTTTCTTTTAAGGCTGAAGACAGCACAAGTGAATAAGTCATCTAAGAAAAATGAGATTCAGTTGCTAATTTGTTCTGTAGAGAACATGGCAGGGTTCATGGGCCTGGCATTCCCAGACACTACTAGAAAAGTAAATTCATCCAAGGGAGATGCAATGCCAGGAATGTGGTTGCTTTATTTTTGTTCAAAGAACTATGAGCTCTTTAATGCTATTCTTGCTGCATTCGAGTCATTGTCTTACCATCTCCTCTAAAACTGAAGTATGTGACCATCGTGCCAAGTCTTTGATCTGACCCTTGACTTGTTTTCAGTCTCCTGTCTCTAGATGATGACAAATGGGTAATAGCCCATCCAGAGGCTGAGTTGCAATTTCTTACAATAGTTTGGCAACTCATCTGATACGACACTACTGAATTAAAATCAAAGACTTACATTGATTTTCTTGAAAGAGAAGGTTAACATATTTAACAGGTTAACATATTTTACAGTCTTGCTATATAACCACAAGGATTTCTGCACAGAATGCAGTGTTCCAACGTACTTTTTTTCACAAAGGCATTGATAGTGCACCCAGGCTGTGTGTGCTTTTAAGTGGTAAGAAAAATACTGGTAAAGCTTACCAGATTTTAGTGTGATCTTAGGTATTTCATGTTATAAAATGAAAGTGCCTAGGCACTGATTCTGGGAAATAAATAAGAAGATTTTTTTACTTTCTCTCTCTGTCTGTCTCCTGGTCCTTCATGACCAGGAAGGAATGTTTCCTGAGAAGGAAATATATACAATTTATACAGCTGTATTTTATTGTCTCACCTCTGCTTCACCTTTGGGTAAAGGTGACATCCTCACTCAAGGAAGATCACAGTCACTTCATGGCCATGGCTTCTATTATCTTCTTGCCTGAAGAACATAGATCTATTTGACTGTGAAATAGTTCGTCCTCATATTATGCAACCTTGATAACTGTGTGTTAGGTATTACTCACAGGTGCTCAATTTGGAGCCAATACTTCTTAAAAAAGAGAAGATAAAAAGTTGAATGTACCACCTCAACTTTAAAAGTGGAAAAAGATGTTTCTTAGGAAACCCCAGAATAAGAAAACAGAAAACATATCTTTGAAAACTGATGATGTGTTTTTGAGGTAACTGTAGGATGTGTACACAAAAAAAATTTCAATACTTTGTGCTTCAGAGTTTCTTCTGGATATCGTACTGTTTTGCAAAGAGGCATGCATGAGTGTCTGCGTGGATAGCAGCCAGCTCACGTGGACAAGTGAGGCAGCAGATGTTTTTGTACACCCTGAACAACACTTGGGTTTGATTTTGACTGTAGATTAAAGAAGTAGAGCTAAGGTAGCAGCTGAATAAAGTTTGATACTGTAAACAGAAAAAAGGCCTTACTTGATTCTTTATGTGCTCAAAAGAGCAAGATTTTGTACACCGATAGCAATAAATAGAAATGTAACTGTTCCACTGTTTTTTTCCTCTCATCCACAATATTCTCAAATACACTGAATAGTCATTCCTCTGTTTGGATCAAAATATGCCCTCTGGGTATTCTCTACATAAAATAACACATTGTCCTCTAGCCTTCCTGTTGACATTATACCAATATTCTAAGTAATATTTTGAGCATAGACCAAATCTGCCTTTTTAAATTTGAACAAATGTAGAGTCTATTTTTTCAGAGCATTTCATAGGGAATCACACAAGTATTATTCAGTAGCTCTTCTCCAATCTTCAGGAACTTTTATTTTGCCTCATTCCAGGACATAAGATCAACAGGAAGGAGAATGTATATTAGTACTTGTAATGAATGAAAGTTGAAAAATAGGAATGGTTTTGTACAAAATTTATGAAATTTTGCAGATGGAAGGTTAAGTAGGAGTGGCTTTTAGAGACGTGCAATGAAAGCGTACTGATATTTGCATGGAGTCAGCAGCTAAGATAGATTACAATGTTTGGAGGAGAACACAAACATGAATTCTTCCCCACCTTTCCTCCAGCATGTCAGCCATGCGTTTTCAATTACAAAAATGACAATGGACACATCCAGAACTCCAAATTCCTTATAATTTTCATTCTGATATATTTCAAGAGTGATAATATATATTCTTTAAAATTGTTCAAAGACCAGATGATTTAGTTTCAGTTTGTTCTGTAGAAAAGCAACTTATTATGTACAATAAATTTTTTTCCTTCAATAGCTCAGTTACAGATTGTTTTTACTGTCCTTCAGCTAGAATACTGAGAGCATTTAACAGGTGAAATGCAAATTAATCAGGTGTCAGTGGTTTGCAGTCCGGCTTGACCTGGTACCGTGACAATTGAGGCAGGGGGACCCACAGGCACACACCCCGGGGAAGGGGATGGGGGAAAAGGAAAAAGGGAGAAGGGAGATGGGCCTAGGAACAAAACAACAGCAATGATCTGAGGAGGAAAGCTAATTTACTAAATAAGATATCAGAAAGCAAAATAACACAATATAATACAATATAATTGGAATTGAGGCAAATGAATCAAATGAAATGAGCAAGAGAGAGTGTCCGATAAAATGAAGGCCTTATGCTAACACTGAAGGTGAGACGGCAGGGAGCACCCGCTGCTGGGTAACTCCAAAAGGAAAGAGAGATGATCCCATGACTGCAGACAGTTTTTATCTTTCCCTCTGAGCAGAAACACGTAAAAGTGCAAAGCATCACACAGTCCTCTGGGGAATGTAATTCTTCTTGTCTTCTGAGACAGTTATACCCAGAACTATTGATGATCCATGGAGCTGGAGCATTAACTCTTTAACTCTTAATGCACTACATGATTTTATGATGTGGAGTACCAATGATAAAACAAAAATCATAAAACCATGACAACAGGTAAGATTATAATAAAATAATACAGTTATCCTCTGCTACATCACACAGGGCTGTTAACAATTGTAAACATTATTCTGCACTGAGTTGTTTGAGAAAATCTGAGAGCCCAAATAGTTTGGAAGATGGCATTTTCACCCAAGCGCCTTTGCTATGTTTCAGAATTTCTGTACCTATTTTCATCCGATCCTAGCTGATGCTGCTCAGTTTCTGTTCTTCAGATGGAACTCCAATAGAGGTCTACAGACAAACAAGATTAGCCAATTTAGAGAATGCCCAGCACACATCTAGTCTGTGAGAGGCATGCCTTTCCTCAGACATAGGAATTTTTTGATGAAAATTAATTTTTAACTACCAAACTTTAGCAAATCAATTCCTTCTCTGCTACCAATCATGCAAAGATTTCTCAGGATACTCAGGTGTCAAAGTTATTAAATGCAGCTGAAATGCTTGTGGAGAATAGAGACTAGTTAGCAGATTTGTTGACAAATCAGACACTTCTTGATTAAACATGAGAACAATAAGTCAACAGTTCCTTCTTCCAATAGGAATTCTGTCTTGTCTGGTCAATGTTAAATGAAAAGTGTGCCCAGGGGCACTGAGTTATACTTTAATAACTGGTGTCTGTTGAAATTCCATTTACACAGGAGGTGTAATACCACACTCGTCCATTACCTTAGCTCTCTAAGGTAATGGAAAAGCTGGAAAAGCAGATGAGCTGAGATTACTGCTAGAGGATATGGCTTCTCTTAGTGTTTTCTTCAGAGGAGAATGTTTAAGTTGCTTGCACATGGTTTGGTGCAATCTGCTGGGGGGCAGGAGTTGTATAAATACGTTCTTCCTATCTTACCGAAAAGAATCCATCTCTATCAGAGCTGCAGACAAAATGTAAGATTAGTTAGAAGGAAAGATGATGAATTTTTTGTATAATAGGTTGAGATTTCTGCTCAGAAAATGTATCTGTATATAGTCTTTGTTTCTAATAAAACTATGCTTGCCTTGCTGTGAAAGAAAACACCTTTCTAGTGTTTCCTTCAAACACAAAAAACGCATTATACCACTAGATAAAATTATGAAATATATGCTACTTAACCTTTGAGGCCAGGCACTGTGTTAGGATTCCAGAATTACAGAATCACCAGTGTAGAGCAGAGGGTTAGGTTCCCATCCTTCATCCTGTTGGGCATGTTTCTTCAGATGCAACCCAGGATCTGGTTTGGCTTTCTGGGCTGTAAGGGTACAGTGTTGGCTCATGTCCAGCTTCCCATACACTACTATCCCTAGAGATGCTGTTTGAGATCAAACCACTATAATAATAAAAATGCATTTGCATTCAAAATTAATTCAATATTCCAATGAAGCTTGAGGTAGAAATGCATCTTCATTACTGTGCTCATCTTCTCTTCTGAGGTTGAGAAAAAGCAAAGAGAGAGAGAAACAAATGTGAAAAGAGGTTTCAGTATAGCAGATCAACATAAAATTTAAGAAACTGAGAAGAGATGCTGCTTCTTGCTTGATTTCTCCAGCATTCAGGGAAAGTGATCTACATCCTCTTAAAAAATTGAAGGTCTTCTTCAAAGAGCCACCAGGCTTCATCACATATTTCTTTTCCTAAGCAGAAGAGCATCTAAAATCAAAGAGTCATAGAATCATAGGGGTTGGAAGGGACCTCAAGAGATCATAGAGTCCAACCCCCCTGCAAAAGCAGGTTCCCTACACCAGGTAGGGAACATCCTGAACATAAGGCTGAATACTCAGGTGTCTTAGTTTCAGCAGGGTTGGAATTGCTTTCTTCAGAGTGTCTGGTATGATGCTATGTTTTGGTCCAAGCAGAAAAACAATGTTGATAACATATCCATGTTTGTATTATTGGTAAGCAGTGTTGTATAGAGCCAAGGCCATTCCAATTTCCCAACCCATACTAACAAAGGACTGGGAGGGGGCAGAATCAGGACAGCTGACTTAAATTGGCCAAAGGGATATTCCATGCCATATGACATAATGCAGAAGGAGAGTTCTTGAAGGGGGTGGGAGCCTATCTCTCTCTCTTACACTGCTTGCGGGACTAGCTGGGCATCAGTCAGTGGTGAGCAATTGCTTGAGCATCACTTGTTATATGCATTCATTTGTTCATATTGTCATCAATATTTTCCTTTTCTATGTCTTATGAAATCGCTTTATCTCAACCCATGAAGTACTACTTTTTATTTATTTTTTATTTTTTTACTTTCTCCTTTCGATTCTCTCTGCTATCCCACCAGGAAGGTGGAAGGGAGTGGAGTGAATGACCATATGGTGCTAAGCCACTTGTTGTGATAAAACACATCAAGTCAAAGGAATTGTTGCTTCCAAGTTCTCCTGTCATCTAAGCACCATCACTGAGACAGAGGCCTTTAAAGGATCCTGGCAGCAGACCACCCAAACACTGTTTGGAGAAATAAACTGACAGGAGACTAATCTCATTTTCTTTTCTGAGATGAAGTCTTCCACCCTGACCTCCTGGCTGCTTGGAATAATTTCAGCATTGTTGCAACACATTCAATTATCCTCAAGTGATAGAAGGTGCCTTATCTGGAATGTTTCCACCCAGGGAAATGAAATGCAAACAGACTTCTACAACCAGTCCTCTCCTCTGGGGATTAAATGTCCCTTCTTCCATACTTTTTTCAAAGAACTTTTTTTTTCATTTATGACTTTTTTTTTTCATTTATGATGCAGAGCAGTGTCAGTATGTCACAGCAATAGCTATAGCCAAGTGTGTGACACACACTGGGCTGATCCCATGCAGGGCTGAGGAATTGTTCTGCCACAAGCCAGCTGTAAGGAAATGATACAGCAGATAATAAAACTAGGGCCGAGGAAAAATGACCCTTCAGGAAATAAATATGGGACTACTTTTTGAAACCAAGCCTTCTTTCCTCACCAAACTGAATATATGTTGAAGCTCAAAGAGAACTAACAGTTTCCAAAATTACAATTTCTTTTTCTGGTTTATTAGATAATTACTGAAAACTTGTACATTTGTATGCTTCTGTACTTTCATGTAGGTTTTTGTCTGTCTTAAAGAATCTGAATAAATGACAACCACGGACAATGGAATATAAAATTGACATCTTTATATAGATCTCTTTCCTTGATATCAATGAAACCAGAGACTTTATAGTGGATGAGTTGTCTCCTGCTCAGTGTTCACTGGAAATCATCCTGGTAATTATTCCATTATCTCATGTAAAATCTAAGTAAGGCTGGATCAAGTCTGATGCTCACACTCTGTGACTTGCCTATAGTACTTGCAAGATGCATCTAAACCAGCAATTTTGTGGGTACTTCCCTGCATAGTCGAATCTATCGAATTCAGACATCGAATTATCGATTCTGACATCGAATATAAGGAATTTGTGAAAATAGAATAAAAAAGTCACTCAGTCAGTACCAGAACATAATGCTGCTGAAAATCTGCTTCCCTGTTCCCAGAGCAATGAAACTGATTTATTCAGGTCCATACAGGAGCTGCTTAACAGTTTATAAGCATATACAGTACAGCTTCAGATATTCTGCTTCAACCTTCTGCTAAGAAGATGCAAACAATGAACAACAGTCTGTTAATCCACAGTTTGAAGAGGCCTCAGGTTCTGAAACCACCCACCTCTCCTTTGTTCTGTTTTTGCTAAGCATATAATGATATTTTGAAGTTGAAAGTCAGATTCTCCTTCTGTTAGGACTGCTCTTGATTTTGGTAAATACTGATGCCAACTGAAAGCTGTTACCTGTGTCAAGAACAAAAGAGTGTTTATTTTAATGCACATTATAATCCTGTCAGAAGTATTATAGGAGTTTAGCAGTAAATAAGCTTACAAATAATTAAATGCAGTTCACTATATGGACAGATCACTACAGGAATTATGGTTGAGAATTTTTTTCCTGATGTATTCACATCAGTTGTTACAAAATAGGTATTCACTGGAGTTTAATACAAATCATAATGATTGTAGAATATTTCACTTAGGGTGAAATTCATCGTTATTAACTAATGTAAAAAAGCTAAATAGAAATATGATTAGTTCCTCTGTCAGGTGTAACTTATTAGGCTACAATTTCTTCATTTGTATTTTTTCTTTCTTTTTTATTTAGGCATTCTAAAAATGGGTAATATAACATTTGAACTTATGTCATTTTTAATAGGATTTTGAATAGCATTTCTCTGTAGTTGCTCTTAGATTACATTTTAGATCATTAACATTGAATCTGGAGTGCAATGGAATTCTCAGGTCACATCCTAAACCAGTAAAATTTGTGAGTGACCAGAATGGAGGAGCCCAGATCCACTAGTTGTCTCTCCCTCTCAGTGGTGCTTCCAAATGTGCTTTTAGGAGTGTGTATGCACTCAGAGCCTACATGGTTTGCCCCTTTTTTCCTTTTCCAGAGCTCCAGAGTTCAAAACAGAGAAGGCTGCATTCATGAGCTCACCCTTTTTTCCAAACTGCTGCTGGGAGGGCAATTAACTCCTCTTTCTTTGATATGTTGCTCTACAGCACTTGTATCTCAAATAAAGGCTCTGTCATCACCTTTGTTTGCTTTACATTGATTAAGACTATCTGAAATACAACAGCTTTTCTGTGTATCAGAAGGGGAAGCAGGTGTTTTACTTTTATTATTATTACTATTATTATTACTATTGTTATAATTGTTATTTATTATTACTATTATTATTGTTGTTATAATTGTTATTTATTATTATTATTATTATTATTATTATTATTATTATTATTATTATTATTATTATTATTATTATTATTATTATTATTATTATTATTTTCAAGTGCAGGATTAAAGGGCCAATCTCACTCCATACAGTCATTTTAAGTCAATTTACTAGAGTTGTTTGTCTAAGAAGATGAATTAAACGGTAAGGTGAAGTACATGAACTATACTGTGGAGATAACTTTTTAGTTTGCTCTGTTGTAAGTACATTGAGGGGAAAGCATGAAAGGACAGAAAACTCACTGGGTTTGCACTGGAACACTGGTTGCAGTGTAGCATGTGCACTGCATGTTTGTATCTCAGCTACCTCGTGCTACAAAAGACATCTTATTTTGATACTTACATGCTAATGTTATTAGTGCAATGAGAGGCTTAGGGCAGATATTATCCAGACTTCTGTGCCTCAGGTCTTTTGGTTTCTAGGAAATTACTGGCTTATATATCTATGTGTAGCTGCAGAATCTTGGTGGTATCTCCTGGGTTCCAGATGAATGGCATCTTAAAAAAAGCCCTTAAGAATGGTGAAAACAGACAGCAAATGTTCCTTTTCTTCCTACAGACATTTGGTGCAAAACAATCAAAGACAAAAGGAAGGATAGATATAGATGTGTATATGTGTCTTATATCTGAACTACAAGATGGTTGCCACTGGCATTGCTGACTGGTACAAAAAACCCTACTTCAGGCCATGCTGAGCCTTTACAATAACTTTCAGTCTGATTCTGGATTCAGAAGGTAATTTCAAGTTGAAATAGTCTTCAATTGAAAGAGACGATACTGGGAATATGGTATAAGATGTATGTGAAAGAAAATTTCCAAGGTTATACAAAAAGGGGAGTGCAAAAAATAAAAATAAAAAAATAAAAGCTATTTCTACCATTCAAATTAAGAATGAGTCTCTTCCACAGACTGAAACTAGATAAACAGATGTCACTGATTCCTTGAAAACAAGGAATCCAATTCCACTGAAAACAAAAATTCACTTATTTTGTCTTGGTGTTGCAGGTGTTCCTGAGCCAGCAAAGTACTGACAGAATTGCAGGCTGTGATACTAGAGTTAGAAAGAGGGAGGAGGTTGGACAGAACAGATAATAGTGTGGCAGAAGTAAACACACTCTGACTGCTTTGCTCTTTCCCAGTGTTGTGCAGAGCCTGAGGGCTGCAAGAGGTAGGAACTACTTACCCTTAGAGGTAGAAACTACTTACCCTATCTGGGTAGGACAGCTAAACTCTGGGATCTCATGCACCAGCATCTGTGTTTTATCCTCACAGCTGTTTGGCTGTGCATGTCACATTTAAGCTCCTGTGTGGGAAGTCATTGTTAAAACATTTTCACCCTGGACCTCTGCTCTGCCTGCTTTGACATGGAAAACTACAAAGTCTGAGTTTACAAATGTCAGTCTGTCTAACTTGTCATAGCACCTCCACTTTGAGCTCAAATCCCAGCAGCTGGTAGATTTTTGTTCTTTCAAAACAAACAAACAAACAAACAAACAAACAAACAAACAAACAAACAAACATTATTTTCTCCATCTGAAGCATTGCACACAGACCTTGCCTTGAAGTTTATCCCTGGGAAGAAGTTAATCTTATTGAAATCTCCCACTAGGGCACCAACTTTCCTCATCAAACATTCTTTATGTTTTTCTCCCCCTATAAATTACTGGAGAATATAATTCAGAACAAAAATTAATAATAGCAAACCTGGAACATACTGTTGACAAACTGATCCAGGTTTTTGTAACGATTCTTGTCTGACTTACCATTGTGTCTGATTACCGTTCAATCATTTATGCAGCCTGTGCTGCTTGCATGGCTGAGAAATCTTGTATTTGTTTAGAGAAGTAGAGTTGGAAGAAAAAAATCTCTTGGTCAAATTCATAGAGGAAAAGACTTAGTAGGAAAACTAAGAACTGAATTAGAACTCTAATCTGGGATTTTAAGTATATATCCTGTCTGCAGTTTGGTACAACTGACAATTGTTGATTGCCTGAACCATTGTTAATGTTGGGATGTGAGAAGTAGATTGTGTTTTTGCAGTGAAAATTTCCAGTATTTCTGTATGTAGCATAGGTAAGTTGCCGAACAGAGTAAAGTTGAGATTGGGGCATTCTAACCTAGATAAAATTGGCATGGGCACTAGGGAAAGGTAATTAGATAGGGTAGGGGAAAGTGTGGTACAGGACAGGACTAGTGAATAGTTATGGAAGGTATTGTCCTCCTACCACTGTAAAAAGTACAGAACATACCTGAATATGGAGGGGATTGGTAAAAGGCATGGAAATATAGTGTAGTGATTGCATCTGAAGATTGTGAGCCTGAGATGCCAATGAGTGCCAGGACAGGTTTGACTGCGTTGGACCGAGGGTATATAACAAAATGGATTTTACTGACAAGTTGAGCAGTTTCTCCCTTGTCAGTAGGGGGTGTGCACCCATTATTGCAATAATAAATAAAATTGATGCTATCACTAAGATCTTTGCCTAACCCAAAATTCTTGACTTAGAGTGGAATACTTAGAGTGGAACAGGAATAACATGGAGAAATGACTAGACTGCTTTGCAACAAGGAGACTGACTCATCTGGGGGCATGCACATGTTCTTGTTACATTTGCTTTCCATGACTGTGCCAGGTCAAAATAGGAAGACATGAATATTACTGTAGAATACAGCTCAGGGAGGTACAAACAGAGAATTACACAAGTGTTTGTATATATCTATTCAAGGTGGGGAATGGCAAACATCTCATAAAAGACTGAAATTTGTGAGCTAATTTCTGAGGATTTCATTGACTTTTTATTTGTTGCTGTTATGAAGAAGCAATCAAAACAGCTATGCTTTTAGGGGGTATAGCTCATTTGTGTTGCAGTCATGTCAACCAGACTATAATGAAGAATGACGTTTGGGTCAGAGAAGAAGAGCTGTTACTGCATTAATTGTTCATCCGTATGGATTTTCTTTTAATAAATTCCATTTTAGTGTCTATTTGACACATCTATTTCGATTTTACATGTCTGTCCAGAAGACTGCAAGTGTTGACGATACCTAAGATGACATTTTAGGCAAAACAAAAACACCCATGTTAAGGAGAAGTTATGTGTTAAGAGAGTGACAGCAGAGTGACACCAATTAGTTAAAGGTTATGAAGAGCTACTTTGTAATGGACATGTAGTATAACAGAGTTACTTGTTACATTTTAATAACTGGGTACATTGTTTGATTACACAGTTAGATCATTAAGTTTTTTACAAGGAATAAATTAGGATTTCTGTTTGAATCACAGCATGTCTTCTAAGAAAACATATCACACCATTATTATTATTGTATTGTCCTAAAGCCCTTAAGAAATCCAAGAAAGGCTGCCAATAATACGAAATATGAAAGACATTCTCTTTCCTTTTGTCTCTCCCTCTTTAGATGCATGGAACAAAGGTCACATTGGAGACCATCTGCAGTTCTCTCACAGCGACTCCAGCTGAGAATTTGTGTACTTGAGGTAAGCAAGATAGAGCTGGAAGGATACCTCATCCGTAATACCATCAAATGATGAAAGATAATGGCTCTGGATTTTACTATCTTTTGAATCTCTTGCTTTTTCAACATTTTGAAGGAAAGCCTTCACATATTTATGTTCCCACTGGCACTTGAACTGTAAAGACTGTAGAAAAATACTGTGCTGCACAATCTTTGTGAGATTTAAATTCACTATGATGCCACAAAGAGCACTCGTGCAGGACTAGGACCAGAGATAAAACTGAGAAAAAGACTGCTGAATAATGATTGTATAGAGCTCCAAGACTCCAGTGTACGCAGTAGTTGGTATCTTACATTGGATCATTATTTCAATCACTTTCAATCAGTCCCCTGTGCAACCTTACAATTAACATGTAGGTTATTATCTCCCTCAAAAAACTCATCCAAGGTAATGTGAAGACTATTACCTATTAGATTGAACAGATACATTAGGGAAAATCAGACACATCTCAAAGCTGTTATTCTGGTCTTGAATGTGTATAGAGATTTTGGTGAATTGGCAGAGTTGAGTTCTGAAGGTCTTTTTGTTTCAAATTAGTTTGAATATTTAGTAGATCTAATGAAGTACAGGGACATAAATTAGCTGCAATATTTTGGAATGGAACTGTACATGATTTAAAGCCATGCAACATCAATTCTCTTTCCTAGGTATTCCCAGTTTTTTAAGCCCTAACACTGGTGTCTTTGTTTCTAAAGCATTTCAGTGACAGTGGTATGTGAAGACCACTGGGATATTCATCATAGAACTCTACAGTAATCAGGGTTGTGTTGCATTATTAGAAACTAAGCCTGGGAATGACTAGAAATAACTATAACATTGCATGTAAATTTGTGGTATGAAATTCTCTATATGTATTTGAAAAACTAGCATGTTTACTATACATTTTGAAGTGTAGATTACCAAGGAAAAAGATGTTCATGTTAGTTCAGTATTTTCTTAAGACTTTGAACTGCAAATTGAAGGAGTGCAATTATATGCAAACAAAAGCATGGACATCTTTCTTATTAAAATAGAGAAGCCACCAAAACTCTGACATCAAAGCAGTTAACTGCCCTGTGGCTAGCCGATGTCAATGATTGAAGGTACAATACAGATTAAATTGGACTGAATTCAACTGGGTGCTGACACAATACAGCCAGCAAAAGTGAGGCATACATGACCCAAATAAATATGTATGTTTGTGACAATGACACACATAGTAGGTCATTCTGTAGGTCTCGCCATATATCATAGTTCCATATTTCATTGTATAGAAAAAGAGAAAAACAGATGAAGTTTGTGGTCATGAGTTTTAGAACATCTGAGACCTAAAACACTTCCATTTGAGGGAGCACTCTGCCTATTGCATCCTGGAAGTGCAGGGTTCTAGGATTCTAGGATGCATCAACAGAGGAGTGACAGCAGGGCGAAAGAGGTGATTGTCACCCTCTACTCTGCCCTTGCAAAGCTCCATCTGGAGTACCACATCCAGGTATGGAGGCCCCTAGCACAGGAAAGACATGAAGCTGTTGGAGCAGGACTGGAGAAGGGACATGAAGATGAGAGGGCTGAAGCACCTTTTCTATGAAGAATGCCATCTCTGGAGGAATTCAAGACCAGGATGAATGTCCCTGGGCAACCTGATCCGGTGGATCAAAGCAACCTACGACAGGGAATTAGAACTAGATATCTTTGAGGTCCCTTGCAAACCAAGCCATTTTATTATTCTATGATTTTTAATTTATAGAAAGATAGACAGTGTCCTATTCCCCAGAGTGTTTGTGTAAAGGTATGTTGGTAACTTATTTTGCTTGTTTTTCTATTTTCAGAATTTCCTAAACTGCAAAGGGACACCAATTGCCTATTGTTATTTAATGAAATAATTGCTATTTATTATCAGATTTGTTAGAAGTCTAATTTTGTCAGTCCAAAACTGTAAGATTTGTCAAAAATTTAATAGTTCTTTTGGTGGCACAATTTGATTAGATTATTTTATTTCATGTAATTACTTCCAGTGTTTTAATTGATCCTTCTGAATAGTTACTCTTAACATAAGCCATTGATCTAGTTTAAAAAAATGGGCCAACATAATACAGAGATGGCACAGGGGCAATAATTGGCATTTGCTGTAAGGCAAAGGAAGATGTGGGAATCTGAAGATCTTTCTGCTCAGCCCCTTGCTTTGTAGTACTCAGGCAAATTTAGCTTCAAATTGAACCGCTAATTTAGCAAACTTTAGTCTTAGAGAGCAAGCTGTATAGAAACCAGGGAGATTGCCTGTGCAGTTTGTGAAGAGAGCTTCTGTATATTCAGTCCTGTTAGAAACTTCCCATAATAAGACATAATGGCAGAGAAGATTATCAAGGAGTTCATCAGGAAAAGATGTGGTCATTGCAGTTCTGACCAGCTCTACCTGCAGTGTACACTTAATAATTTAACTCCATTATTATGTATCCATAAATCACTTAATTTGTTTCTACCTTTACAACTTACCAAACCATAATTAAAAGAACTCATTATTAAGGAAGTCTCCTGTCTCTCAAGCATGTTTATATTCTACATACTCGCTGTTAAACATTTTATCATGATGCAGTGGACAGTATTTTGTAGTGCATAAAGATTTTAATCTTAAATTTAAATAGTTCTGTGTAGGAGCAATTTTAATCAGAAAGGAGCATTTCTTCTGACTCAGGAAGATGTTTGATATTAACTCTGAGACATAAAAATCTGAAAAGAATAATGGCAGGCATATTTTTTAATTCAGAACTTTTATTTTATCAGGATCACGAGGTTAATATTCAATATAGTTATTTTATATACTTCACTGCACATTATCTCCTACAGAAGAGAGGAGATAACCCTAACCAATACTAGAGATGAAACAGTATATGTGTATTAATTGTATTCATATTATTAAACAGGTTTTTCTATCCTCTATTTCTAGGAATGCAATTTGGAGGATATGCATATGTGTGAAGTGAGCTATTCTGACTATTAACACTTCAGCTGTGTCTGTGTTGTTACTGCAGGCTACTAGCTTTGCTGAAGTAATAATTTATTCATGTCAGAGGATGGAAAATAGGATCTTCAAAGCACTATTCAGAAGGAATTACTTAGTAAGTTGATTGTGTTGTGGGTTTTTGTTTGTTTGTTTGTTTTGTTGTTGTTTTGTTTTTCCTGCTAAGAGACTACACATCGTACCTGGATATCATCTCATAAATACCACACAGTGAGTACTTATGAGGCAGATAATGGAGGATGGCTAGCATATACAAAAATAATAGACATTAGAAGTAAGGAAATACTAACTTTGATAAAAGATGGATTTTCCAGAATAATGTGCTTATTGGGAATGCTGTGGATTTGCTCCACAAAACAGTTCTTCAAAATATTGGTGATGCTTGCCATTCTGAAATCCCATAGAATAAAGGGATTGGAGTATCTATCCTATGAGTAGAAGCTGAGAAGATCTGGGACGGTCCAGCCTGCAGATCAAGATGCTCAGTGGGAATCTTATCAAAGTGAACAAATACCTGACAGGCAGGTACAAAGAAGACAGAGCCATGGTATTTTTCAGTACAGTCCAGTGACAGGACATGCACAAACTAGAACACAGGATGATCTCTCTAAATATCAGGAAGCACTTTATTGTGTGAGTGACAGAGCACTGGCATAATTTGCTCAGAGTTTCTGTAGTCTGCCCCTCAGAGATCTTCAAACTACACCTGGAAGTGATTCTGGGCAACCAGTTCTGCATGTCCCTGCTTGAGCTGGGGTTGGGTCAGAGGTCTCTACCAGCTTCAACCATCCTGTGATTCTGTGATCACAAGACTTATCCCTGAGTAAGATCAGAGACAGGTAGAATTTGCATTTTCACTTGTGTCTTTATCAGAAACAACAGTCACCTTTTACAGAGGTATTGCATACTTAAGTAACGTAATAACATAATATTGGATGGAATGAAAAGACCTTGAATGAGAGACTGCATGAGTGTAAAGTGTTAAATCACTAATGTGTAGTTTATGCTTTCAGTTTCTGATGAAAAAATGCATGCATGTATACTTTTTTCACTAAACAAAATAATTATTTCTGAGGTAACAGTGAACAGCTGTTAGAGAATTTATATATGAGTGGTACATAACAGATTCATTGAAGAATTTGCATCAGTATTAAATTTCCTTCTTAAAAGTCACTACTAGATTACACTGGCAAGACATAACACATATTATCGATCATTTGTAAGTTACACAGGGCCACAGAATACAGGTCATAGGTTCATAGGTTCATTAGGTTGGAAAGGACCTACAAGATCATCTAGTCCAACCATCCTCCTATCACCATCTGTATGGGAACTGCTGAATTACAGCCTGAACCACTGATTGGTCACCTGAGGTGAGCACTGAGTCAGCCATGGGTGCACAGGTGAAGGTGATATAACTGTGTGATTGGAGGGGGTGGAGCCTGGCTCCACCTCTCCCAAACCCCATTTAAGGGCTGACCACCACCAGGGAAGGGTCTCTTCTTGGAGATCCCTCCCATGTGGAGTCCGCTGTGAGCCTTGACATCCTGAAGGTAAGCTATCTTCTCTTTTGTATTATTTGTATCCTATCTAAATAGAACTACTTAAAATATACTATAATCTATACTATTTCTTTGTGAAGTACCATCCTTGGGAGTTATTTACCTCACGCCGTCCCTACCCACTGAACTACTAAATCAAATCCCTTAGCACTTCATCTAAGCGCTTCTTGAACAGCGCTAGGGATGGTGCCTCAACCACCTCCCTAGGCAGGCCATTCCAGTGCCTGACCACTCTTTCAGAGAAAAAATGTTTCCTCGGGTCTAATCTAAATCTTCCCTGGTGCAACTTGTGGCCATTCCCTCTCGTCCTGTCATTATTTATCAGGGAGAAGAGGCCCACCCCCTCCTCACCACAACCGCCCTTCAGGAAGTGGTAGAGTGCAATAAGGTCTCCTCTGAGCCTCCTCTTCTCCAGACTAAACAATCCCAGCTCCTTCAGCCACTCCTCATAAGACTTTAGGTTATGTGTACCAAACAAAATACTTTATCTCAGGGAAAGATATATAGTTGTGAAATGGTTTTGTTTGCACTAACTGATGGGAAGACTTCTAGTAATGCAAAAATGTATGTCATGGTAATATTGATTTTCATATAGTCACGCCTATAAATATAGGCTTTATAGAGTTAATAGCATCTTGATTTAGTCTCTAACCCAACCCAAAAGTCTCATAAATGTCTATCCACTTATTGATTTGTCTGGAATAGTGTGGGCTGGTAGGATTTTTTTTTTACACAAACACTTTTCTACTCTCAAATTTTAGCTAGCTCTTCCAAAGGAATGTCTAATACAGTCAGAAAGAGGAATTATATTCCTTACAAGTGAGCTATTGACAATCATAATACAGATGTCAGTTTAGTTTCCAACAGGACCTTAGAGTACTTCATTCAAAAACATGCAGGCAAGCAACAAGCAACAATTAATGAGTCTGAAAATATGAACAACTCTGTTCTCTATAAGGTAAAATAATCACTTTGTAAAACTGTGCTGTTTTTAGGGAACAAAAGACCTTGTAACTATCACCAAGACATCAGCTCTTTGCTAATTTACTATAACATTTTTTTCTTCTATTTCTCTATCCGACATTTAAATGCCTTCAATTTTTCACATCAGGAGCACATACCTGCAAAACATCTCACCAGTTGAGAGCTGAAAGATATTATTTTTATCATTTCTAGGCAGCAGATTCACCTAATCATTACATTCTTCATCCTTTCATGGGAAGGAAGACGAGATGAATAAGCAAAGAGAGACAGCACAGCTTCTCTAATAAGCCTTAACAATTTTCCTTTGATTTAATTTGTAGAGGAAAACTGAAACATATTGGTAGGAGTTAATGAGTTGTAGAGGGAATCAAGAATGGAAATAAAGCCATGGTTAGATGGGACTAAACAAGCCATGTAGTTTTCAATAAAAGTAGCTTTTAGCAACTAGGAAAAGATGTATGTCATTGGACAGGATGCAAATGCATGCAAGGAGGAAAGGGAAGGGCAAGTTTGCCTGGGGAGTAAATCCATTTAGGTCATTATAGTTCAGTATGGCCATCAACCAGGAAAGCATTTCAGCATCTGTTTGATTTTAATATGTGACTCGCTCTTTTGAAATCTGAACTCTGCTAACTTGTCAAGTTCAGAGTGAGGTGATTTCATTGTATCTAGGCTAGCATCCCCTTTTGAATGACACCAGCCCACTGCAAAATCCAAAAGCCAGATAACTCAAAGGTCAGAATCACTTTGGACTGAGTGTCTTTGCACTGTTGTAAGAGTAACCATTGGGAACTGGAGGATAAGCAATGGTCATGCAGCCAGAAGGAGTGTGTCATCATCATGGAAAACTTTTCATTTCTAGAAAACTAAGATGACATTTCATGTGAGGGGTACAGGAAAAACAGATTTAAGTTGGCCAAAATTCTAGTGTGTTTGGAACGTGTTTGTGTGTTAGCTGTTGGGACTGCTTGTACAGTTTAGGGACACAGCAGGGACAGGCTGGTTCTGGGCAGCCACGGTGCCCGGTATCTAAGAAGTAGACAGAGCAGCTCCTTCTGTCACCTAGGGCACAAGCAGGCTCTTCCAGGTGTATCTGTGAAGACAACTGATCCTGCACTTACTAGCTGCTGCTAACTAGATTTTTCAGTTGATCTTTCTATCCTCATTCTGAAGCAGATTGAAATACTGTTTTGGTTTTTCAAAAAATAAATGAAGAAGAGGTAGATATACAATCTTGTCAGTGTGACAGTGTACCATAATATTTATTTCCTGCAGAAATGGGAATACTGAAGATTCACAGTTCTCCTTGAACAATAGAAGTAAATTCCTAATCCTCAAGGTTTCACAGAAAAGCATGATTCTTGCAATGTCACCAGAAATATCATTTGGACTTTTTGAATTTTTGCTTACTCCTGATCTTGCTCTGAGAGGATGCAACAATACACTCACACAAGCAATTTTCAGAATGGTGATCTGCAATTTCTGAGGCACAGATTCAAGTCATGTGCTTTTCCTCCAGTCAGGGTCATCATCACGTTCACAGCTTACTTAAAGTTTGTTTTTCTTTTATTCTGGAGAGTCTTTAGTTCTCAGCCTTCCTTTCTCATGCTGTTCATCGACAGTATCTGCTCTGAACATCTTTTCTTGTATTCCCACAGGGACCTGTCGATCTGATTTAACACAGACTTGTTTTTTCTCCTAGGAAAGCATACCAATACAGAAGAGCATCTATATTTTCATATGACCAAAATGTTCAAAAGGTATTTTAAAGTGGTCACATTTATGAAAAGCTACTAATTAAATGGTTTCCTTGAAACAATTCAGAAATCAAAATAAAAAACGATGCATTTTTCAACACCTTTATGTTTCATTTACTCTCAAACTCTGCAGGACGAGGTGGCTGACAATTATTCAGGGTTGCCAATTAACCTGCTTAGCAGGTTGCATATGTAACTGGCATAGATTGTCAAACCTCATTACTGAGATAATAATTCAACCATTCAACACACTCACTTAAATCCAGATAATCTGAATAATAAGTAAAACAGGAAAATAAAATAAATACTTAGATATTATATTTAAAAATTTGATAAAACTGTCGTGGAAATGCAAAGCATACTATTGACTAGTAGAAATCCAGTAAAAGCCAGAGAAGGCTGGGGTTGGTGGTTCTTTTTAATCATATTACACAGCATGATTGTCAAAAAATACTGCATGTTGCCTTGGTTTTAGGAATGAAAAACAGTTTACATATAAAGATGACATGACCATGTATATTATCCATTCATATCTAGAAATAAATGTAATGTAAAAAAATGCAGTTGTCATTAATGGAATGTTTCAGAGCAGAAGTGCTCGTGTTTGTCTACTTTCTGATCTGTGTGGAATAACCTTCCGCCTCCTCTCATACATATCCCAGGCTTGTCCACTTGCCTGGCTCTAGAGCAAAGCCAAAGGAATGTCAAATAAAGTCACTGAATAATATTATTTTATTATAATAAAATTATAATATTGCTTGGATTGAAGGACAGGTGGGAAGAAAGAAAAATTATCCTGGTTGTCAGAGTCATTGAAACAGTAAAAGTTGCACTTTCTCTGCACAGTAATGCTCTACATTTTAAAGTGCCTATGTAAATAGGAGGGATAAGGAATAGAATCTTTCTGGAAAAAGAAAAACATTTTCTGGGCAGATTCTTTACCTTTCATAGGAATAACATCCATAAAAATGAGTTTGAGTGTGAAATAGACATCCAGTTTGGATTCAAGAAGAGGAACAATAATTGCCAAAACTTCATTAGAGTTCTATTAGAATGATTTAAATCACAGACTGAAGAAAAATACCATGACACATATGACAGCACCCAGCTCCTCCCACACGTATGATTTGTGAGGAGCCCCACGGAACAGACAACAATACATTAAAGACATAGGAAAAGACCTCAGTGTAGTTTACTGCCTACAAGAATAAGAAAGTGGTTAAAGAAGCTGTTGCTCTTCTAGGTAGTAGATCATTCAGTTTACACATCGCGTAGATCTTATGGCCAAGAATTACAGCTTAGCGTAGGCAGTTCTAAGACTTGCAATTTATCAACTCAAAGGAAATTTAGAAAAAAAAAAAGGAAAAAACCCACTACTTTAGCAGCTTGTGATAGACTTGCAAAACAATAACAGCCAGCATGGAAGGATAGCAAGCATGTCAGGAATGAATGCTGACCTCAGCTAGCTTTGTTGGGATTTTTTTTTCTGTAAAAAAAAAAAAAAAAAGCAAGAATGCATGCTCAAGCTGCTAGATGTGTCCTAGACTGCTTATGTTGTTAAATTTATTATTTTGAATCATAAGTTGCCTTCTTACTGAAACAGACACACATTATATTAGAAAGACTGAGCATATTGCACAGTTCTGGAACAGCATGCATCTTTTAAATGTCTATTCTAGCATCTGACTATAGAATATAAATGCTATAGTTGTAAATGACTAATTTGAATTAAAAAAAAAAAAAGGATAAAGTGAATCAGCATTATTCATGGATGCTACATCCAAGTACAGGATTGACAGATAACAGGAACAGCTTGCAGGAAAAAAAAAAAAACCATTTTTGCCTAATTAGTACAAAACATAACATTGATGAGTTAAGCTTTCTCATTAAAACTCTCTGTGATAAAAAAGCAACAATCATAAAGATAAGTATAGTTGTTTTTTTGTTTGTTTGCTTTTAACATAAAGCAAGAGCTCAAAGAGAGCAGACAAAATCCATGTAAGGATCTTCCAAAAGGCGTCAGATCATGTAAATTAAGTTAGTCTTTGCTAGAAGTTCAGAGGATAGGTTCCAGTTGCCTTTGGTTCCTTCTTTATGTGGGCAGAAGCCCCACAGCTCCCATTCTACTTTTCTAATTCTTGTGCGGATTTCCAGTGTTTTCAGATCACTGGTGATTTTCATATATTATGTACTAAACTTACAAATGGTTCCTCAAATTACAGACTATATGTCACGCTCCAATATAAAGGAGGGAGACAAGGTTCTCTGATTGCATGTATACTCGGTGTGAGATTAAGAAGCAACGGTTCAAATGTTGGTCCTACCAGTTTATTACAAGTATTGACCAGGGAGATGGGGAAGGCAGCCTTGAGCAGCAAACAGTTGTCCTGGAGAAGTGGCACTGGGTCAGCACAGGAGAAGCAGCATGGGGTCAACCCTGGGAGAGGCAGCAGCAAACAGTGGTCAGCTTGTGAGGTCTCCCAAAAAGAAAGCTTCTCCAAGAGAAAACCACTCCAGAGAAAGCTAACTTTTGTGGCTGCAGGACCCCTCTATTTATCTTCCAGATTTCTCCAGTCTATGTGACAAACCCCTCCTGCTAGTGCGTCAGGCAAATATCACATGAGATGGCTATCTCGCCCTGAAGAAGAGTTCCACAAAAGGGTGTTCTCCGGCCATTGAGCTGCAACTTATCTCTATTGGGCTATCTGCTTGTCCCTTAGACAAAGGATTTGCAACCCTTGCTAGAGATTTGCTTGGACTTGTTTGGATTTGTTCATCAGCAAACTTTGAGGCAATGGTATAAAAACAATAATAATCTCTTACACTATAGCCACAATAAAGAGTGATAGTAAATTAAGAAACTCCATTAGAATAGGAATATTTAACTATCTGGCCATCTAGATTGATCCAATTTTATAAATATTTCAATAATGGCATATCTAGAGCACTGTCAAAGATGTGAGTGCACATTTCTGCGTGCTTTGGAAGTTAGCTGAAAGCAGTAACACAGCCTAGGTAGCGTGGTTCCCATACTGTGAAGTCAGGATATATTCTAAGGGAGGTTCAAGTCTGGATGGAGATGAGACCAAGATAAAGCTACAATAAGTGTATAAATTTCTATTTATCTGAAGTACCATTGCAGAGACTGAACATATGCTAACTGCATCTTCAGCAAAGATAGGTCACTCTGAGTGACAGCTGTTTTGAGTGATTTCTGGAAATAGAACCAGTTAAAAACTTTTTGCTTCCCTATCATTTATTAGGTTTTCCATTTTTAAGAAACATGTTTTCCACTGATTTCTCTTTTATAACTGTCTGAGATTGCCAAAAAGAGTAACTCCATTATATTGTTGACAAAGCACCCTTTTACAACTCTTCATTTTAAAATGGTGATTTTCAGTGACACTATTATGTCTTTCATTGACAACAGTCACCTCTGTATTTTACAAATTTAAGTACCACCTGGACCAGGTAAAATTTTATTCATCCAATAGCATTCAGGCTTGTCTACTTCTGTGCCAATCTGTTTCATTTCTCTCCTTAGTCACCCTGTCACTGACTTAGCACCTGTTCCCATATATAGGCGATGCTTAATTGCTAGCATGCTTGCAGCAAACTGAACTATCTAATTCCCACAGAGATAGTTGCAGGGTGAAGATTTTTTTCCCTGTGGTGCAAATTATTACTGTTCATGGTTGCCCATTTCCACTGAAGGGAAAAGGCAGACAGCTTTTAATGAGAAGGTGAGGAGGAGGGATTGGGGAAGAAGACAGGCTCGGAGCCTCCCTAGGGCTTAGAGCAGCTACTTTGCAAAACTCTGGGGTACTCTGCAAGGACTGTCCCCCACCCCTGAACTAAATGTGCCAGGGTCTGGAGGCACAGGAGCTGCTGCCACATGGCCTCTTTGTCCCAGTTCCCCCAGTTTTCACGCAGTCCTCCTTACAAAGAGATCTCTATTGGGGAAGCCTAGTTACAATCCACTAGAACCCACAGTGAGAATGTGGCTAAATACCAGGCTGGGAGAACAAATAGTAGGCTGTGTCTCCTTCCCCACCTTGACCTCATCTTAACTGCTTTCCGGACAGTAGAGTGGTTTTAAATCACTGCAAGCTGCAAAGAGCTCCACCTGCTCTATTGCACTCCCTGTGCAAGCATTTTATCACTAGGGTGCACTATTTTTCAATATTATATTATAATTAAAGCACAAAAATTCTCTTCAAGCACTGGTGAGGAGCTGTTTGAAAAGTGGGTCTAGAACAAAAAATTAGTCCATATAACATCCAAAGCAGAAGGGTTTGCTGGCTTCCTGCATCCATGTTGAGCTCTTCTGACTCAGGAAGCAATAAGCCTTTTGGTTTAGGACTGCAGAATATGGATGATTTTTGTTAGCCTCTGCAGCTTTCCCACTGCTCAGAGAAGAAAGCCTTTATGTTTCAGAAAATGAATTAAAAGACTGCCAGGGATTCATTGCAAAAGGACACTTTACTATTTTAGGTAACTCCCAAGATTCACAAGTATAAGAATCAGCATTAAAATGTGAAACATTTAAAATGTAATGCAGTGATTAACCATGGGATTTCCATAATAAACATCATTCAGTGTATGTGCCAATAGAATAAATGCAATAATGAAGCAAATAAATGACCTCTGACACAAAAAAAATGTCTTGTGTTTCATATACTTTACTTTAACCGCCTCCTCTTTCCCCCAGTAAAAAGAAGCTTTATTGACAAAATGTACTCTGGTAATCTAGTCTGCAGCCTTAAAGAATGTGTAGCTCTGGGAAAAACTGAATTAAGGCTTCTATTTGTAAGATGAGGATTGGCATCTAATAAGTTAATGAAGTGGAAGTTGATTAGCTGTAAAAGACAAGGAATGTGTTGTTTATCAATCTTTTTTTCAATTCAAACACATTCAGGTAGTTAAGTTCACAAATCTTATTAATTTGTTCCTTTATTAATATAAATATGCTCTAAACAACGCACTAGAATCTCAAGAAGCTACAAAAATATATCTCAACTTTTAATTTAATGTGTATGAGATGAGTGAATATTGGAGGTTCTGAAATTGCCAATTCTAGTCAAATATTTGACAGCAAAAAAATTCACTTGAACTTGTGTTATCTGAGGTTATAGACTTATCTCCCTGTAGAGCCTGTATCTGAGCAAGGGTAAGATGGCTTTACCAATCTCTGTTCTCTTCAGCAAGAAACCTAAATGGCTGGATTACTGGCTCTCCCACTGTGCTCAGCACAAATTCTTTAAAATCCCATTCTAGAGGGCTTCTGAGACAAAATGTAAATTAATAAAGAAAAAAAATGCATTGATTAGGTCACATATTCAATACAGGCATAGTAATCCCTGTTATCTGACTGAGTGGAATGGCTGTGACTGGGCTTCAAACAGCTAAATAAGTAAGATATCTGCTGCAAGGCTGTCCATTTGAAAAAACAATATGGCAAAAAATAGGCCTATTCACACAATCTACTACAAGAACAAATTACTGCAGGCCCTCCTTGATTTATTTCTATTTCTGGAAAAGATAATTAAAGCAAACAGATAAATCTGTTACAGGTTAAAATTAAAATTACCTGAGAATATATACAGAACATGAAATATTAGGGCTGATAGAACAGCCCCAATTTTTATTTCTACTTTTACCTACATATACATATTGAATTTCTTGCTCTCTGCTTTTACCTGCACCTACGTCTTATGTATTTATCTAGGGCTCAGGTTCTATTTGCTGCACTGTGTTCATAAAAAAATAGCATCAGCCAAGACAGAGAAGCATCATAACAATTCCTACAATGTGTTGAAGACAACCTTCTGATGCAGGTGGTGAAGGAACCAATGAGGAGTGGGACCTTGTTCTTACTAATAAGGATGGGCTTGTTAGGGAAGTGAAGGCTGGAGGCAGATTGGGATATAGTGATCATGAGATGGTGGAGTTCAAGATCTTGAGTGGAAGAAGCAAACAAAGAGTAGGATTGCTACCCTGGACTTTACAAGAGCTGACTTAGTTCTCTTCCAGGACCTTCCTGTAACTATCCTGTGGGCTAGTGTTTTTGAAGGTAAGGTGGCCTCTGAGAGCTGGTCAGCATTTAAACAGCGCATTTTCCAAGCTCAGGATCAGTGCATCACTATGAGTGAAAAATCAGGGAAGGGTGGCAGGAGACCTGTGTGGATGAGCAAGAAGCTCATGCATAAACTCAAAGGGAAGAGAAAGGTCCATGAAAAGTGGAAAATGGGTCTGACTCATGGGTCTGACATGAGGAATAATATCGGAATGTTGTCAAGGGCCTACCAAAGTCAACCTAGAACTGAGTCTGGCAAAGGAGATAAAGGATAAGAAGAAAGGTTTTTTTAAGTATGTCAACAGTCAAAGAAAGACTAGAGAAAATGTGGGTCCTCTACTAAATGAGGGGAGTGTTCTGGTGACGAGGGATGCAGAGAAGGTAGAGATATTGAATGCCTTCTTTGCTTCTGTCTTCACTGTGGGAACTCCCACTCAGGACTCCTGGACTGTGGGGGTAAGGGTCTGGGGTACGGAAGACTATTCTTTGGTGAGGGAGGAGATGATCTGAGATCATCTAGGCAACATCAGTGTACGTAAATCCATGGGCCCTGATGGGATGTATCCATGTATGCTGAGGGATTTGTCAAAGGTGACTGCTGAGTCGCTCCCTATTATCTTTTACAGATCTTGGAGAATGGGAGAGGTGTTTTAACACTGACGGATGCTGACCGTCCTTTTAACACTGACCAATGTCACTGCTGTCTTCAAAAAGGACAAGAAGGAAGATCTGGGTAACTAAAGGCCAGTCAGTCTCACCTCCATCCCTGGAAAGTTGATGGAACAGTTTGTTCTGGGTGCCATCTTGAGGCAGTTAGAAGAGAGTTATAAAGTCAGCATGGGTTCATTAGGGGGAGTTTGTGCTCAACCAATCTGGTGGTCTTCTATGATGTCATTACTGGCTGGGTGGATGGTGTGAGAGCAGTGTATGTAGACTACCTTGATTTCAGCAAGGCATTTGATACTGTCTCCCACAGCATCTTTATAACAAAGTTGAGGAAGTGTAGAATTGTGGAATAATAGACAATGACTTTTGCCATGATACCCTGACTAATACTTAACCTCTGGTGAAAAAAAAAAAAAAAAAGGAAAAAAGAAAAATCAAACAACTATTACACTTTTGTGCACTTTAATGCTTCATCTGAAAACCAGATATTCTACAGCAACAAATTCAGCCTGTAATGGCATGGGACACTAGCTTCATTTCCTGAAATAAGTTAATTCTTCCCAGGAGCTTTTTTCCCCAAAACTTTCTTAGGGTATGAAATAATTGGCTACTAAACAGGGTGTTATTGACTCAAACAATGTTGCAGAAAGCATGCAAGGCTTGTCTGAATTATGGGAAGAGACAGAAGAGTTGATATGTACTGATTGAGCCCATCCTGAGCAAAAGCTTCCATGTGACATTTACACAGGTTTACTGTGGCTTTCTTGATTTGGCTGGTTGAGACTTGGAGGGTTTTACTTTCATTTGTAATAGGAAAAGACCAGAGGAAAAGAAACAGAAGGGCACATCTTCTTCCCTTGTCACAGGTTTTTCCTACCTGTTGCCAGGTTTTTCCTACCTGTTTGCCCTGCAAACAGTGGGGCAGTGAGAAAGAAAGGCTGTCAGCTCCATAGCTTATTGTTGGTGTGGAGGACAGCCAGTCTCACCTCAAGACAAAAGAGAAATTATGAAAAATTTGTCTGCACAGTAAGAAAAAAAATGCAAAAATAGTTCTTATCACCAATTCTGTATAAGTGATTGTTTCCCATTTTCCTTTGTAAACATGATCACCCCCAAGCTACCAAACCCTCTGCAAGTCCCTTGTGGCTGCCGTCAGCCCTGCGCACTGACAGGCAGCGTGTCAGGTCAAGCTGCTGTGCAGGCTCCAAATGCCACACAAGGAGGGTTGAGGATACTGGCATGGGCAGAGCTAGCTCCCATGGCCTGGAAGGGTGAAAACAACTTGCTAGTAAGCAGCATGGAGTGCTAAAGACTGAGACTGATACTAATGAGTACCATGCAGAGGTCATGGTTTTATTAAATTTCATACACTTGGTACAACTGTAAAACAAAACTCCAAAAATGCAGCTCAGCTCACACAGCCCTCCAAGTGCAAAAAATTGTAATCAAGGTGCTGAGGCAAACATCTCAGAGCAGTCAGTGAGATCTCTGCCTCTCCATATCAAGTTGCTTGTTAGGACTGGAAAGCACTGCGCAAGTAGAAGTGTTTTTATGGAGCTGGTAGGGCAGCAATGCTGGTCAATGGACAGGATGCAGAGCCTTAGTGCCCAGTCACACTTGTTTGTAACAAGTCTCAATAAGTGCTTGTACACTTACATGCATCGTGGGGATAAATGAGAGGAATTAGAAGTCCTGGGCAGGGTCATAGTCTTGTGATCATAGCAATGTGGTGCACTAGTTCTATGAGGCAAAAAATGCAGCTCTGGGAAGTCTGCCAGGATGGGTCCAGCTCTTCTGTAAGAATGGGCTGGGATGAGAAGCCCTTGATATAAGTGAGCAGCTGGGGTGCATGAAGCCATCATACAATGAATCAGCTTATGGGTTAGCATTGGAGGGCAGGCCAAGGTGGGTTGCATTGGGGTAGGTGTCTGTGACAGAATGCCTAGTCAGGGAGAAGTAGATGAGGCAGACAGCTGAAAGAAGTCTAATGCTTGCAGACCATCAAGGGCCAGGGAACTAAGATAACCTAGCATCGTTAATGAAGTAGCAGAACACAGGAGCACCATTAAATGCTCCTGGTAGATCTCATTTTGGATCTATCCATCTTTCTGCTCCCATCTTCTGTGTAAGCAAGCTGCTGCCTTTCAAAGGATGGTCTGCACTTCCTGTATAACATAGACCTCAGAAGTTCCCAAGAGAGCTTCTTTGTCATCTTACATCATGACAGAGTATCTTGCAGCAGAAAGCAATGGTTTCTGTCCACTCTGGCCTTATCCTGCTGACCAGTTTGGTGTCATGAATGTGTAAACACATGCAAACAGGACAAACTGTTTGCAACCTCCAGGAAATCATTTCTTTTCTACAAGCAAAAAGGAAGTTACATCTATAGGAGGTATGTGTGCATGCACCTGCTTTAAATAGTACTGAGTAGAAAGAAAAGGGACTGGAAAAAATGGCTGCAGAAAGATTACTGAGACATACATATTTTAGCATTTCACATGATTTCTAAGTTTCTAGACTTATTGAGAGAGGCCTTCAAGAAGGCGATAAGTGTTGATTAGCTGTAAGAGATTTTCATGGTGATGTGCTAATTCCCTCCAGATCTCTGGAAAGATTTGAAAGCATCAATTCGGAAATCTTGTAGTATGTTGGAGGGGCATGGGAACATTTCTGGAGAAACGGAGGGAGGATTTTTATCTTATCATAGAATCACTAAGATTAGGAAAAAAATATTAAGATTGTCTAGTCCAATCATTAAGCCATCATCACCATACCCACCAAACCATGTACTTCAGTGCCAGATCTCAACATTTCTTGAACACTTTCAGAGCCACTGACTCTACTACTTCCTTGGGGAGCCTGTTCCAGTACCTCATAATTCTTTCTGAGAATAAATTTTTCCTAATATCTAACTTGAACCTCCCCTGGTGTAACTTCAGGCCATTACCTCCTGTCATTTTGCTGAGAAAGGAGGCCAAACTCCACATTATTAGAACCTCCTTTCAGATAGTTGTAGAGAGTAATAAGGTCTCCCATGAGTCTCTTCTCCAGACTGATTCATCTCAGTGAGGGCCTAAAAGTAAACACAGTACTTGAAATGCTGCCTAAGGAAATAGCTAGCTAGGATGCAGTTTAGCTCCAGGAGTCTTGCTTCCTCAGCTCTTTACAGCCTCTAACTTGAAACAGAAATTACATTCTTAAATATTCTTTAAACTAGATGGCAAACTGTTCAGATTCAGCTCAGGATCTTTTCTCTCTACACATTTACACACAGCTACATACCACCAATGTTCTGCTTATTTGTTTTCAGTAACTTTTTATTGTATGATGAATTCCCTCACACAACATATTTGTCTTCATGGATCTAACTTCTGATATTGTTTATTAACTCCAATCAGCAGTAAGGCAGACACAGTCCATGAATTAGCATGTGGCAGCCCCAGAAGCTCAGGATACAGGACCTTTGTTTCTTTGTCTTTCAGGAGCTTTGACCTCAACAGACACACCTGGTGAATCTAGCTGTGGTACTTTGGTTGCCTACCTCAGCTCATCTGCTTGGATGGCACTTCACCTGTTAACAATGTAATATAACACATTCAAGAGATGCCAGAAAAGGAAAGGTTTATATGTGTAACTTGCTAAACTGTTAAAATAGCTTTCTTCTGACACTGAGCAATTACACAAAGCATACTGACTTTCTCTTTGACTCATTATCAAGCAGTTTCTTGTACGGAATCCAAACACCTTGTTTTCCAACATCTGCAAAAACAGGTATATTTTTCAAAGCAGAATGTTTTGTTTGGAGGTTTTTTTAATATTGATAATATCAAGGAATCTCTCTTTCACTTCCTAGTTATAGTTAAAGCAATGACCTTCTGTGTTTTCCTACGCCTAGAGCAAACTATTGTCAAGGTGATGATACCACCAATAGTAACACATTAAATGTCAAATTGGACTGGCAGTCTGTTTGGCTGAGCTTCAAAGTCATGGGAAGAAACCATGACTCGGCTTCTGTTGAAAGCCACTAGTTAGATGTGAATGTCTCTACCTCACTGCTCTGTACTCCCAGGTAATCGGTTTGCATCAGTTTGTGTCAAGTGATGCCCATTTGCTTTGACATGGCCATCAAACCTATGCAAGGAAGGAGAATTCTAACCCTTGAGAGTGCTTTATGAGTTGGATGAAATGCATAAACATTCAATATGTTGCTGGATGCTGAGGATATATCAAATGAAGTATTGTTGAAATTATCTATGGAAAGAAATCTTGGGTGATGTCAGGTGTGAAATGCTGAATGTGAAGTGAGTGAAACATTGCAGCAGAACCATGCATTTGACACTGTCTGCAAACTCTAGCTACTTAGCACTTGCCTCTACTAAAGATCCAAGGCAAAGATGATCACCACTCAGTATGTGAAACTGAAATCTTACTCAGAAATGCCTTTCAATCTTCCTCTTTGGCACACCAAATCTGTGCCTAGTGGAATGAAAGAGCAAAACTACTGGCTATAGCAAACGTCAAGATAATTTCTGAAACTAAGCCTGAGTGAGTGCATGTCATTCGTTCATAATTTCAAGTCAGCCATTAACTCTGAAACTTAAAGGTGACCATGCAAATGTAGCACCACAATATCTAGGAAAAATGCGAGAACTTGTGTTGCTATAGAAGCTCTTGCTCACTTGTGTTCGCTCAGTTGGGGATGACCACATCACAATTTCCATAGTCTTGAGCAGGACAATACATAAGGTTTATGGCTTATGGCTCAAGACTGGGTTACAGTGCCACTAGGGCCAGAAACAGTTTTTGTAGTCCCCGGTTTTCAACAGTTCAGCATGTACATAGGATGGTGAAATGTGGCTGCCCTTCTGCAAAGCTGCGGAGACTCCCAGTCTGTTCCAAGAAACAAAGCTAAATGAAGCATGCAGAAGCTCATAAACAACACAGAGATGCCAGCTCACCTCAGCATCACACCAGGACAATTAGTTGCAGCACTGTCTTGCACTGATATGTCTTCCAGTTTCAATATTCAATTAATTCTGTCAGCACAGGGACTTCCAAACCATGCTCGTACAAAGGAGTTGTTTCCTTTTTATTTTGCACTCCCACAGCAGTCCCTCCTCTGTGCCTCTTCCAGTCTGGCTAAATTTTTTTTTGTAATATGATTGATCAGAAGTCTGTCTTGTCAGTCTCTCTGTTCAGTCATGATCTTGTCAGGCATTTTACATTTAGAATGACAGTTCTAAACCTAAAGCTGAAATGAAAAGAGATTATAGGAATAGGAAAAAAAAAAAAGGATCAGAAAGAAAACCCTGCAGGCCATTCAGAACATTGTACTTATGTGCTGTATAGCAAAGAAGACACAGAAAAGTCCCTCAATCTAACAAGGAGAAAGGAATTTCAGTAGAATGAGAAGAGTCATATGCTTGTTGAAATTACAGTAAACCTTCTCCATCTACTGCATGCATGAATTATTGACAAGAGTTTAGAGAAAACATTCACAGAATCATAGAATCACAGAATGGCTTAAGTTGGAGGGGACCTTAAAGAACACCGAGTTCCAACCCTCCAGACATGAATGGGGCTGCCAAACAACAGATTAGGCTGCCCAGAGCCCCATCCAACCTGGTCTTGAATGCTTCCAGGGATGAATCTCAGTGGGCAACTTGTTCCAGCACCTCACTACCCTCTGAGCAGAGAAATTCTTCTTAACATCTAACCTAAATTTTTACTCTTTTAGTTTAAAACCATTCCCTCTTGTACTATCACTATCAGACCATGGAAAAAGTTAGTTCCCCTTCTGCTTGTGACCTTCCTTCAAGTTCTAGAAGGTCACAGTGAGGTCTCCTCAGAACCATCTCTTCTCCAGGCAGAAAAAGTCCAACTCACTCATCCCATCTTCATAGGAGTGGTGCTCCAGCCCTCTGAACATCTTTGTGGCCCTTCACTGGAATAGCTCCAACAGTTCTGAATCCTTCCTCTACTGAGAGCCCCATGCCTGTATGCAGTACTCCATATGGGGCCTCATGAGAGCAGAGCAGATGGGGACAGTCCACTCCCTGCCCACTGCCACACCTCTGTTGTACAGACCAGGATACCATCGGCTTTCCAGTCTGCAAGAGCCCCTGGCTCAGATCCAGCTTTTTGTCCACCTGGAACTCCATGTCCTTCTCTGCAGGGTTGCTCTCAATCAGTTCTTCTAGTCTCTAATTGCTATCTGGGATTGCCTTGACAAGTACTCTTTATAAGGAAGTGGAGTCAAGGGCACAAAGTGAACATAATGTAGAGAATGGGAGAAGGACATGGAAAAGAAGGATCAGGAATGCAGCTGCATCTGCAAAATAAATTCAGCTGGAACAGTGTAAAAGAACAATATGAAGACTTCCTTTTACCTTTGGTTCTCTTCTTTGTGTATACTGACATATGAAGAGTAGGCATTAAAAATACCTCTATTATCAGCTACAAACATACATACACACAAGAAAAAAGAAAAAAAAAAAGATAATAGGGCTGTCTCCAGTCAACTCTCTGCTAGATCTACTGTCTCAAACCTTGCACAGTCTCCTGACAGTGTGAGAAAGACTTTGAGAGTCCTCTTTGGGTTTACAATAGTGATTTTTCTATTGGAATCTTTCTACTGGGTGTTCATTTGACTACTGTTCCTATATGGGTACAAGGAAAATATTTTCATGTAGCCAAAGGCAACCTTTCAAGCATAGCTGAAAAGGAGTAAATTATTTACAGTTTTGAATCTATAGGAAAGTCCACAGCAGGTACTTATCAGGAGCTGAGAAACTTGATTGTTAAAATTGTCTCCCCCAACATAAACATTTTCCATTGTCATATCTCTAAACTATTCATTGCTTTGCTTTCCAAAGACAACGTAAACTACTGAAAATCAAATTCTCATTTAGTGCCCAAGCAATGAATAATATTAGTGCTCAGTTAAATATGAATAAAGATTAACTGCCTTGCTCGTATTAATATATAGGAAGATCTGATGCGTTAATGTTAACACAACGTACCAGCACAGTGTTCATTTTAGTTTAAAATCAGAATAAGAAGAATATGTCTATTAAAATGGTTTTAAATAAACTTAACAGCACATGGTATTTTTCCTATAAAGGGGAAGCATACATGAATATGCTAGCTGAGATGGAGATAATGATAAAGGCTCTAAAAAATACAGGGAAAACAACTGCAGTTGATTCTCCTTCTCAGCATCTAATTGACCGTAAAAATGGTGAGTCTCCAGGCTTTCCCAGGCTCCCATGCATTTCAATGCAATGACGAATGCCCCTTGCCACTGTCAGTGGTTTACGGGCTGGTTCAGCCTGGTTCCGTGACAATTGGTGAGGGAGGTCCATGCCCCAGGAAAGGGGAAGGGGGAAAGGGAAAAGGGAGATGGGCCTAGAAACAAAACAGTGGCAATGATCTGAGGAGGAAAGCTAATTTAATAAATAAGATATCAGAAAGCAAAATAACACAATATAATACAATATAATTGGAATTGAAGCTAATAAATCAGATAAAATGAGCAAGTGTATGGGAACTGCTGAATCACGGCCTGAACCACTGATTGGTCACCTGAGGTGAGTACCGAGTCAGCCATGGGCGCATAGGTGAAGGTGATATACCTGTGTGACTGGAAGGGGTGGAGCCTGGTTCCACCTCTCCCAAACCCCATTTAAGGGCTGACCACCACCAGGGAAGGATCTCTTCTTGGAGATCCCTCTCATGTGGAGTCCCCTGCGAGCCATGTCATCATAAAGGTGAGCCATCTTCTCTTTTGTATTATCTGTATACTGTTTATATAGAACTACTTAAAATATACCATCCTCTATACTGTCTCCTTGTGGAGTACCATCATTGGGAGTTATTTACCTTACAGCAAGAGAGAGTGTTCAATAAACCAAAGGCTGTGGTTATGCTAACGCTGAAGGTGAGACAGCAGGGAGCACCTACTGCTGGGTCAATCCAAAAGGAAAGAGAGATGGTCCTGTGACTGCAGACAGTTTTTATCTTTCTCTCTGAGCAGAAACATGTAAAAATGCAAAGCATCGCACAGTCCTCTGGGGAATGTAGTTCTTCTCTTCTGAGACAGGTATACCTGGAACTATCGATGATCCACGGAACTAGAGCATTAACTCTTTAACTCTTAATGCACTACATGATGTTATGATGTGGAATACCAGTACCAAAACTCATAAAACCATGACAGCCACAAACCACAGATCTGATTTTATGTAGTTCTGACTGAGGATAAAGACAGAAGAGTCAGTCTGTGGTACTCTATTCACATTGAGAAGTTTCCAACTCTAAAAGCAAATCAACTCAGCTCAGTCATCTCAATTAAGTGTCAGCTGCTATTCAGCTAAGCAGAGATAGCACAAAGAGTCCAAAAGAATCAGTCATTATGGTATATTTAAAAAGGCTTTACAGAAATTAACATTTGCTAGAGACAGCGAAGGAAAATAAACATGTTTAATTTGCCAGTCTAATTGCACCTATCTTTCAGAGGCTCATCGTACACCTCCACATTAAGTTAAGAAGTAGTGAACTTTAGCATAACACTGTAAAATACTTGGCAAGTGCTATCATTCTACTTATGCACACAGCATCCAGTACAGTTACAACTCTAGATCTAAAACTTCATATTACAAATGCTTTTAAGGTATTGAACAAAAAATGATACAGCTATTTTCTTACATGTTTGCTCACACTTAATAGAAGAAAGAAATAGAGAAGCAAAACAATAGGTAAAAATGCAGTGAGGGCTTTGTCAATGAATCATGCTGTTACATACTCCTGCAGTACCAAAATACTAATAATACTGAATACGTAAGTCAGTGACAAAAAGGATGAAAACTACAACAACAAAAAAAAAAAACAAAACAATTTTGAGGTAAGAAATTTATAGCTGCAATGCATCTATCTGCCTGTGAGCCCAATCCTTATAGAGATATTCTCAGGGTAAGATGTGATTTGCAAAAAAAATATCCAGTAGCTGTTGATGTTCATGGAATCATAGAATATCCTGAGTTGGAAAGTACCCATATGGTTCATCGAGTCCAACTCCTGGCTCCACAAAGGACTACCCAAAAATCATACCCTATGATTGAAAGCATCATCCAGAAACTTGTTTAGCTCCAGCAAGCTCTGTGCCATGACCAGTTCACTGGAGAGGCAGTTCCAGTGCCTGACTATCCTGTCAGTGAGAAACCTTTCATTGATATTCAGCCTATCCCTCCCCTGTTACAGCTTCATACCTATCCTTCAGGTTATTGGTCACCAGAGAGAGAAGATCAGCATTTGCCTCTCTGTTCTCCCTCAAGAGAAAGCTGTAGGCTGCCATGAGGCCTCCCCTCAGCTTTCTCTGCGCTGGGCACCAAGGGACTTCAGGTACTTCTCACACTCCACCCCCTCTAGATCCTTTATCACCTTTGTAGCCCTCCTCTGGACACTGACAATTTTATGTTCTTTTTGTACTGTGGTGCCCAAAACTGTACACTGTACTAAAGGTGAGGCTGCATCAGTGCAGTGCAGAATGAGACAGTCACTTCCCTCAACCTGCTAGCAATGCTGTGCTTGATGCACGCAAGATACAGTTGGCCTTCCTGGCTGCCTGGACACACTGCTGACTCATGTTCAATTTGCTGTTGACCAAGATCCCCAAATATCTTTCACTGCAGCTGCTCTCCAGCATTTCATCCCCCAGTCTGTGCATACGGTCAGGGTTGTCCTTTCTCAGGTGCAGAATGCGGAACTTGCTCTTGCTAAACTTCATGCAGTTGGTGATTGCCCCACTCCCTAATTTGTCTAGACTTCTCTTGTAAATCATTTATGGACCAGTTTGGCCCTATTTCATGACGAATAGTGCAGGGGACCCATGGACTCACACCCCCGGAAAGGGGAAGGGGAAAAGGGAAAGGAGTAGAGAGATGGGCCTAAAAACAAAACAGTGGTAACGATCTGAGAAGAAACAAACTAGTTTACTACATAAGATATTGGAATGCAAGATAACACACTATAGTACAATATAATACAATATAATTAGAATTGAATATATCAAATATAGAATTAGAGAGAGAGAGTGTTCGAAAAAAAAGATCTTACTCTAACGCTGAAGGCGAGATGGCTAGAGAACACATACATGCTGCTGGGATGAGCTGAAAGAGAAAAGAGGGACCTCATGACTTGCCAACAGAATCACAGAATCACAGAATTGTAGGGATTGGAAGGGACCTTTAGAGATCATCTAGTCCAACCCTCTTGCCAAAGCAGGCCCCCTAGACTAGATTGCACAGGTAGGTGTCCAGGTGGGTCATAAGTTCATAAGGTTGGAAAGGACCTATAAGATCATCTAGCCCAACCATCATCCTATCACTATCTCTACCCAACTACTAAATCAAATCCCTTAGCACCTCATCTAAATGCTTCTTGAACAGCGCTAGGGATGGTGCCTCAACCACCTCTCAAGGCAGGCCATTCCAGTGCCTGACCACTCTTTCAGAAAAAAAATGTTTCCTCAAATCTAATCTAAATCTCCCCAGTGCAACTTCTGGCCATTCTCTCTCGTCCTGTCATTATTTATCAGGGAGAAGAGGCCCACCTCCTCCTCACCACAACCGCCCTTCAGGAAGTGGTAGAGTGCAATAAGGTCTCCTCTGAGCCTCCTCTTCTCCAGACTAAACAATCCCAGCTCCCTCAGCCGCTCCTCATAAGACTTATGCTCCAGACCCCTCACCAGTTTTGTTGCCCTTCTCTGAACATGCTCCAGGGCTTCAATGTCCTTCTTGTAGTGAGGGGCCCAAAACTGAACACAGTACTCGAGGTGCGGCCGTACCAGAGCTGAGTACAGGGGGATGATCACCTCCCTGCTCCTGCTGGCTACACTATTTCTAATACAGACCAGGATGCTGTTGGCCTTCTTGGCCACCTGGGCACACTGCCGGCTCATGTTCAGTCGAGCATCAACCAACACCCCCAGGTCCTTTTCCTCTCTACATTCTTCAAGCCATTCTGCCCCAAGCCTATAGCATTGCATGGGGTTATTGTGGCCAAAGTACAGGACCCGGCACTTGGCCTTATTGAACCTCATCCCATTGACCTCAGCCCAGCTATTCAGCCTATCCAGATCCCTCTGAAGGGCCTCCCTACCCTCAGTCAGTTTGACACATCCTCCCAACTTCGTGTCATCTGCAAACTTACTGAGGGTACACTCAATTCCCTCGTCTAGGTCATCAATAAAGATATTAAACAAGATGGGCCCCAAAACTGACCCTTGGGGGACACCACTCGTAACAGGACGCCAGCTGGACTTAACTCCATTAACCACTACCCTCTGGGCACGGCCCTCTAGCCAGTTCTCCACCCAGAGAAGGGTGGCTCCTATCACCAAAGATTTTAAATTTTACCACTTCATCGTCACTATTGCCAAGATGAGCACTAAATGCCATTTCACCCATTAGACTTTCTCTGTTGACATGTACCAGATCTGAGAGGGCACCTTTCCTCATCAACTCCATTAGTACCTGTACCAGGGAGTTGTCATAAAGGTGTTTTAGGAATTTCCTGAGCCTGTTTGTATTGGCTGTGATTCCCATAAGGACAAAGGCAGTTGACCTAGATGCCTCTTAGTTCCTTAAGAAATAATTATCAATGTTATTCTGTCAAAAGAACAGTAATCTGTATTAGAAATAAATGAATAAATAAATAAATAAATAAATAGATAGATAAATAGAATTTAACAAGAAGTTGTTATAGGGAAAGAGAGGCTTTATAAGGTCATGACTGCTGTGGAAAAGAAAGTATTGCAATGCTTATGCTTATATTTAAGGTATACAGATCCATTGACCAATTCATAGCCAAATGGAGGATAAGCTGGGATTCTTTTCCCTATATAATTCCAAGTGCATTGGTATTACCAGTTTGAAATATAAAGTAAAACACTTGAATGTATAATAGTAACAACAAGACTTCAAGTTAGAAAGCTCAAATATGTGAGGATGCAAACTACCTACATCAGACTTCAGTCATTATTTGTAACTTTCTGGTGCCCTTAAAAAAAATGCTGTGGGGTAGTTTTCAGATGAATGACTGCTGTTCAGAAAGAGCAAAGTTTCTGCTTAAAGTAATGTGGGAAAGACTGCAGCAAAGAAGGAAATGTTTCTTACTGCAGCAGAAAAAGAATAAGTCTTCATTTGTGAAGCCCACGTTTTCTCAAAATCTTGCATTTTTTATAACATGAAAACTCTAAAGGAAACCATATCTTCCTGAAAGTTACATCGACTTTCCTGTTTTTTGTTGCTGTTCTCACTTATTACACCCCCTTTTCAGAGATAGGAACATCAACCTTCCTGTTCTTTGTTTTTGACTGTTTAAATGACTTGTCTTTTCAGCATAATTTCTTTTGTTCCAGCAAAAAGCAGCTTCTTGGTCTGCATTGTACTGAGCAAGCCTTATCCTCATGAGCCAAATGAAGCTAGCTTCACTTGTGATACCAGAATACCAGAAGCCACCACCTCAGTACCACAGAAGTCCCACATATGAAAATGAATGTCTGTTCTGAAAACATTTTTCTATTGGAGAGCTATCATAACCACTACCGTTGGATATTGCAGGAGCCTGCAAACAAGACAAATGCTCAAGAACTGGTTTTTCTCCCTGCTTCTGACAGGAAGAAAAGCATTCAAATCACAACTTTTCAGTTTTGAGACAAATTCTGATGTGGATTTTTCTGATAAATAACAACAAATGGAGCCAAGCTGCAAGTGTTCTTCTAGGTGGGGCAGTTCTCAGTCAGTTTTTTCCATAGTAGAAGCAGGAAACAAAAACCTTTAATGTGTACTCTTTGTCATCAAATCTGGGAGCTTCACTGACAGCCAGACTTAAGCACATACTGCATATGTACATAGAGGATAATTACATTTCTATTAGAAACCACCTCAGTGCTCGAACAATTTTGTTCAGTTGGCAACTGCCCACAAACATCACATGGAACGAACTTAATGGAAAGAATTTTGAGGGACACGTGAGCGTCTGAAAAATATTAAGGTTTTGCTGCTCACCATGGAGCAAGCACAGAAATATGTGGGCCTCTTCTCCCTGATAAATAACGACAGGACCAGAGGGAATGGCCAGAAGTTGCGCCGGGGAAGATTTAGATTAGACCTGAGGAAACATTTTTTTTCTGAAAGAGTGGTCAGGCACTGGAATGGCCTGCTATGGAGGTGGTTGAGGCACCATCCCTAGCGCTGTTCAAGAAGCGTTTAGATGAGGTGCTAAGGGATTTGATTTAGTAGTTCAGTGGGTAGGGATAGTGATAGGAGGATGGTTGGACTAGATGATCTTGTAGATCCTTTCCAACCTTATGAACCTATGAACCTATGAACCTATGTGACCTTTGTGCATAATTACAACTCGATAACATGGCTTTCATTCTGAATGTGGAATACAAAATGTCTAGTGTGAACTGCTCAGAAAAATAAGGCCATGATTATTAATAGAAATTATTTGATGGGTAATTTCAATTAAATAAATTCAAGGAAACAAGAAAAATAGGCTAAATCAAAAGAATGATTTATATATCATATCATATATCATATCATATCATATCATAGAATGGCCTGGGTTGAAAAGGATAATCTAGTTTCAGCCCGCCTGCTACGTGCAGGGTCACCAGCCACTAGAGCAGGCTGCCCAGAGCTACATCCAGCCTGGTTTTGAATGCCTCCAGGGATGGGGCATCCACAACCTCCTTGGGCAACCTGTTCCAGTGTGTTGTCACCCTCTGTGTGAAGAACTTCCACCGAATATCTAACCTAAACCTCCCTTGTCTCAGTTTAAGACCGTTCCCCCTTGTCCTACCTCTATCCACCCTCATAAATAGCCGTTCCCCCTCGTTTATATGCTCCCTTCAAGTACTAGAAGGCTGCAATGAGGTCTCCCTGGAGCCTTCTCTTCTCTAAGCTGAACAATCCCAGTTCACTCAACCTTTCTTCACAGGAGAGGTGCTCCAGCCCCCTGATTATTGTTGTTTCTAGCAACATCTCTCAACTGGGCACCAGGCAGGCAACACACCTCACTGTGGGACAGATCCAGATTCAGGCCCTTGGTTCCCCTCAGAAGGGAGTCCCCTATGATGGCAGCCCTTCTCTTTTTTCCTGACTGACGCTGTAGCAAAATGGGGAGCAGACTGAGTAGCATTGGGCAACCTCTCTTGAAAGGACGGACTTGTCACCAACATCTACATCCCCCAGTCTGTCCACCTCCAGAGCCTCACACCTGTTACATAAGGGCACCTGGGAAGCGGGGACAGGCTGAGGGGCAGACCGCTTGTTGCCCTGAAAAGGGACTTGTCTCCATCCCTTGCTGTCTTTGAGGTCACTCATTCCCACCTGACTGTAAGACAGCAGATTACCCCCCTCTCCTTGTGAAGCATCTCCCCCACACCCTTCCTGTAGGGATGGCAGAGCACATCTCTACCAATCAAACCCTTTCCCACAATCCCAGATGCTCCTCAGCCTTTCTACTTCCTCCTTTAGCTCTACCACAAGGTTGAGCAGATCACCCACCTGCTCACACTGCACACAGGTGGTGACTTGAATAATTCATCTGAAGAAACTCTTCATCCCACCTTGCAGAATGCCAGCTCAAGGTTTAGGGCACTGGAGTCCCATTTAAGCCCTGTTCTACGATCTTAACTGGAGGCTTTTATGATGATGCACTCTAGGCTGGCCCTCTGCTCAGGTCTGAATTTCACCCATTGCTCCCATTCCTCCCATATTATTAAATACATCATTAGCACAAGTAGGATTTGGATTCTTTCAACTGTACTGCCATAAAAATCACGACATGGAGACATTTTGTTATGCTTTTTTTACTACTAATAAATAAAGGGAAGAAACTTCTCACATCAACTCATCAACTTGCAAGAATGAATATTCAGTTGTGAAAGACAGAAACTGTTTTCCTTTGTCTCAAAGTTTGCTTCGTAAGGCCTTTTCTGGTGACAAGACTCTGACTGATAACTGCCGGTTATCTGGATGGGTGTTATGGTGCCATTGTCTCTGCTTATGGTTGTAAAGATAAGCAGAAATAGGTGCAACCCCAACGAGTGGGTTAGTGGTGCTCGAGAGCCCATCTATAACCTAAACCGTACTATCAGATTACAAGCTGTCCTTGAAATCATTACTAATGAAACAGCATATGCCCTTGATCTCCTTGCAGACCAAGCCTCACAGATGCGGGCAGCAATACTCCAACATCGCATTGTTCTGGACTACCTGCTAGCTGAAGAAGGGGGTGTCTGTGGCAAATTAAATGATTCTACTTGTTGTCTAAAGATTGATGATAATGGGAAAATTGTCAAGCAAATTGCTCACGGTATACGAAAAATAGCTCATGTTCCTGTTCAAACTTGGAAAAGCCCAGACCTTGACCTCTTCTCCTGGCTCCCAGGTGGACCATGGGTAAAACTTATTTTATTCTATATATTGTGTGCTATTGCAACTCTTATGTTTGTTCCTTGTATGATACCATGTTTTATTCAAATAATACAACGTGTAGTATCTTCTATGTGCTTTACTTCCTCCTCTGCTGATGGAGAAGTGAGACATATCAGGGCGACGATTGTAACCAAGACTAAAAAAAAAACGTGTGTAACAATTATATGAACATTTTGATTCCCTACACCCCTCCCTCCTTTACCCTTCTGCTTCCTATCTTTTTCTCACCATCATGGATCACCAGTGCCCAATTTTTAAGCAACCTTTGAGTCACGGGGTGGTGTAAGAGACTAATATCTTTTACCGTTGCCTCAAAGGTTGCTGATGAACATGTCCGAACATGTCCAAGTTAGTCCTGGGAAAGGGTTGTGAAATCCTTTGTCTCAGGGACAAGCTGATGGGCATGTCCTGGGGCGGCCTAAGTTGCAGCTCAGTGGCCATTGAACACTCTTTTGTGGAACTCACCTCCAGGGGAAGATAACCATCTCAGGTGATACTCCCCTGACGCTGCAGCTCAATGACTGGAGAACACTCGTTTATGGAACTCATCTCCAGGGGGAGATAACCATCTTAGGCGATACCCGCCTGATGCCCAAGCAAGAGAGGTTCGAGGGGTTCGTCACGTAGACTGGAGAAATCTGGGAGATAAATAGAGGGGTCCTGCAGCCACGAAGGTGGAGGGTTTTCTCTGGAGTGGCTTCCTCTTGGAGAAGCTTTCTCTCAGGAGAGACCTCCCGAGCTGATCACTGCCTGCTGCTTCCTGGAGAGGCCTTCTCTTTGGAGAGACCTCACGAGCTGATCACTGTTCGCTGCTGCCCCTCCGGGGGTTGACCCCTCGCCGCTTCTCCCGTGCTGACCCCGCACCCCTCCTCCTGTGCTGACCCGGTGCTGCTTCTACCAACAACTGCTTGCTGCTCAGGGCTGCCCGTCGCTGCTGTTGTTCTCCCCGCTTCTGCCGCCCCTGCTCTTCTGCTTCGGACCGTCAGAGCCGCTTGCAACCGGACCGCCCCTGGGTTCCTGGCTGGTGACTATCCCTGCTTTGTACAAGCCCTTGCTTCCTTCCTATCTTTCCTATCGCTCGCCTTCCCTTCCCGATCACCCTAACAGTGTCCGCCTTCCCCATCCCCCTGGTTTATAGTGGTAATAAACTGGTCGGACCAACATTTGAACCGTTGTTTCTTAATCTCACGCTTGGTATATACATAATCAAAAGAACCTCGTCTCCCTCCTTTATATTGGAGCGTGACATCAGTATATTTATACATAAACTGAATTATGCAAAGTGAGCACCATTACTAAGGCATATGCGTTCAGAAAAGCAAGAAGACTTGACAATTTCAATAAGACACTCCAAATGACTAAAAAGATTTGTGTTTGCTTGTGTTTGCATGATGGGATATTTCCAGTTAGAAACATTCAAGGAATGTAACATGTAGAGATCTCAGGCCTCTTTTTTTTTTCTGCTTCTGATGCTCAGAAATGTCAGCACAGAACATCCATCTTCAGAGAGAGTCATCTCACTGTCCCACTTAGAGAAGAAGAGCACACTGACATGATGAAGCAAAGCACTTCTAAAAATATTTAGCCTACTCAACTAAACAGATTTAAGTGCATGCTTTTAAGTTAAACATTTACGCAAGGATCTGATCCAAAGCCCACTGAAGTCAGTAGGAGTCCTTCCACTGATACCAAAGGGTTTTGGCTCAAACATACTACTTTGCTGAATAGCAATGGAAGGAAGAATTATGAAGCATGAAGATTTCAAGTCACAGTTCATTAAATTCTTTTATTTGTACAGTTATAGTCATGAAGTATCAGTAAATAATATCCTGAATTAACTCATAGCTCTCCAGATGCTTGAATAGGTGGGCGAAATTGAGCTAAAAATGCAACCAGAAATGAAGGAACATCATTACAGGTAACTGCAAAGGCCATTACTGACTGCCAATAAAATGCAACTCAGCAGACACCACATATAAATAAGCCCCCATCACTCTCCATTGCCCTTCTGCCCATGCACTGCAGTATCTCCTTGTTCTCCTTCCATGGTGGCTTTGCCAAAAGCATTCCTCTCCTGCCAGTCTTGGAAATACATTGCACCAACTTGTTGCTGAGCAGCACTGGTGAGCAGGGATGGCTGCCAGGGCCACAGAGGGCAGAGGTCTCTAGCTGCTTGCTCCTTGGCCTTCATACTCACACTCCTCCTGTTGCCCATCCCTTGCCCAAATGAAGGTAGTGAAAGCCAGACTGTCGTTTTGCTCTCTCCTCCAAGCTTTCCAGTGTTGCTAGATGAGCTAAAATCTTGGATTACACGTAACAATTATTTTGAAAGTTTCTCTCTGCTAAATCTGGTAACTGTTTATTTCCTTAAGTGAGGCACAAAAATATCCCATTTATAGTATAGGAAAGATTATGAAAATGTACATACTCATGGAGAATGTCTCCAGCTACAAACAGGCTTACATACACATACAAAGGCATACACGGAAAATAGCCCCTCACTTTCAGCAAGGAAGTGAGAATTCTTGTTGAATAACAATGAAAATTATCTCAGAACCCCGAGTTGACATGGAAAACACATCTCATGCTGGATCACAGGTTGGAGATCACTAAATACCTAAACCTAAAAATTCAACCACATTAGTCACCAAGTATTGTTCACAAAAATCAGTCTGGTAACTATCTATACTACATGTGTAAATGCCTCCTTACACACTACCAGTATCCGAGTCTTTGCATATCTTAACAAAAAGAGAGATGATAAACTGATAGATATGTGAAAGTGTTTAACATCCATCTGCAGACATAATGTGGAGAATGAAAAAGACTGTCACACTTCCAGGCTTACCCTGCTCCTTGATATTTACTCTCACAGAAGGACAACAGAATGATGCTTGCTAGGCACAATGACCTGTGCCAAATTTTATCTGCTTATGCACATGACATGGTCTGGTATCCCTTTTCCTGCCAGCAGATGGATGAAGTGGTGTCTCTAGCACCATGCAAGAATCAAAAGTTGTACTGGTGTATATAACAGTACAAGACTAACACAGCCCATCTGAAGCTGTTTCAGGCTGGTATCAAGTATTTCATTTACACCTGTACTGAGGCAGTCTGTAAGTGGCCTCCTGGGAAGTAGAATAATCAAGTGTTCTTCATCAAGTACACAGAGATGTTAGCAACGATAAAGACATCAAATTGAAGGCAGCCAGAGATAGAGAAGAGAAGGCAGCGTTTTTTAAAAGTGGTAGATGAAAGCTCATGTTAAAATTTACCAGACTTTCATAACAGGAAATGGCTAAAATATGCCTTGCCATGCTATAGGTTTCTTAGGGTTCTTCATTTTTTTTATTTGTTCATTTATTTCCTATTAAGTATGATCTAATTTAAACAGGAATTAATTCCAACTTAGATTATGGAGTGTTAATGAAAGACCATTAAACACAGAGGTTCCTTTAAGCCCTATAACCTGTGAATCTGTAAGTTTATAGATCTCTTCATACCTCTGCCCCAAAAGGAGGATGATGGAATGCAGCAAAGTAATTGGGAAAAAGAAATCTTTCCAATGCATACAAACCAGGTGCAAGACTCTGTTTTATTGGTAGGTCTTAAAACTAGGTATGAAGGGGGAAGGGGACAAAATGAGGCCCACTGGGGTAGTTCGAGGCTCAAAACAGAGCTTGATGGGTGAAAAGGGTGGAGTTGAAAGGCATGGAGAGAGGCAGGGGGATGCTGCTTCCCTTAAGTGTCTGTAAACTAATGCGTGCAGCATGGGAAATAAACAGGAAGAGTTGGAGATCTGCATGTGGTCGCAAGGCCATGATCTCATTGTGATCACGGAGACGTGGTGGGACAGCTCTCATGACTCTAGAATGTTGCCATGGAGGGCTGTGTGCTTTTTAGGAAAGATCAGTTGGCAAGGCGAGGTGGTGGAGTTGCTCTTTATGTGAGATAGCAGTTAGAATGTATGGAACTCCACCTGCGGGAGAGTGACGTAGCAGTGGAGAGCTTGTGGGTGAGAATCAAGGGGCAGGTTGGTAAGGGTGACACTGCTGTGGGTGTGTACTACAGCCCGCCTGATCAAGAAGAGGAGGTTGATGAGGCCTTCCATAAGCAATTGGAAGTAGCATCACGTTCCCAGGCACTAGTGCTTATGGGGGACTTCAACTATCCAGATATTTGCTGGATGAGCAACATGGCCAGGCATGCACGGTCCAGATTGTTCTTGTAATGTGTTGAAGACAACTTTCTGATGCAGGTGGTGGAGGAACCGATGTGGGGAGGGGTGTTATTGGACCTTATTCTCACTAACAAGGAAGGACTTGTTAAGGAAGTAAAGGTCGGGGGCAGCTTGGGTTGTAGTGATCATGAGATGGTGGAGTTCAAGATCCTGAGTGGAAGAAGCAAAGCAAAAAGTAGGATTGCTACCCTGGACTTTAGGAGAGACAACTCTGATTTCTTCCAGGACCTACTCGAAGCTATCCCGTGGGCTAGGGTGTTAGAAGGTAAGGTGTTAGAAGCCTGTGAGAGCTGGTCAGCATTTAAACAGCTCTTCTTCCAAGCTTAGGATCAGTGTGTCCCTGTGAGCAAGAAATCAGGAAAGGGAGGCAGGAAACCTGCATGGATGAGCAAGGAGCTCATGCGCAAACTCAAAGGGAAGAAGAAGGTCTGTGAAATGTGGAAAAAGGGTCTAACCACTAGGGAAGAATACAGAAATGTTGTCAGGGCCTGCAGGGATGTGATGAGGAAGGCTAAAGCCCACCTAGAACTGAATCTGTCAGAAGTGGTAAAGGATAATCTGTCACGCTCCAATATAAAGGAGTGAGACATGGTTATTCGATTATGTGTATACCCAATGGCGAGATTAAGACACAACGGGTCAAACGTTAGCCCAACCAGTTTATTAAAAATACTAGTTGCTTAGGGACAAGGGGAAGGGAAGGTGAGCGATAGAAAAGAGATAAAAAGCAAGGAGACTTGGCAGAAAGCAAGAGAGAGAGTATCAACACCGTGGATCCAGTGAGGTTGATCTCAGGAACTCCTCAGGTCACCGTGGGGGTTGATGGCAGCAAGCAGGCCTCAGGGTCCGTCCTAAGAATTTCTCCCCTCAGGGAATTCTCCGTTTTCTCTTCGGGAGTTCTCCATCAACGATTTTTTCTTTGGGAGTTCTTCTCCCAAGTTCTTTTCTGAAAGTTCTTCTCCCAAATCCTTAGTTCAGTGAAGGCCTTTTATCTCTCATTTCTCAGGTGTTTTTTCCTTTTCTCTTTGTTTGTGTGACATGTCTGGCCCAACAGATAAGCCAGCAGCGGATGTTGCCTTCATTGCCATGCAGGAGCATTGTTGTCTTTTTCGTGGTGGTCAGCTTCTCCAAGCCGTACCCCCCCAGAAAAGACTATTTGCACCTATTTCTGCTTATCTTTACAACCATAAGCAGAGACAATGAGGCACCATAACACCCATCTAGATAACCAGCAGTTATCAGTCAGTCTTGTCAGCAGAAAAGGCCTTACGAAACAAGCTTTGAGACAAAAGAAAGGAAATCAGTTTCCGTCGTTCACAACAATCAAAAAGGCATTTTTTAAAGTATGTTAACAGTAAAAGGAAGACTAGGGAGAATGTGGAACTCCCACTAGGTGAGGGGGGTGTTCTGGTAATGGGGGATGCTGAGATGGCAGAGATACTGAATGCCTTCTTTGTTTCTGTCTTTAGTGAAAAGTGAGTGAGAAGGTCTGGGGAATGGGAGACTCTCCATTAGTCAGGGAAGAGGTGGTCCATGAGTGCCTAGGCAATACTAATGTTCATAAATTCATGGGACCCAATGGGGTGCATCCACGGGTGCTGAGGGAGCTGGCGGAGGTGACTGCTGAACCGCTCTCTATCATCTTTGAGAGGTCTTGGAGAATGGAGGAGGTGCCTGAAGACTGGAGGATAACTGGTGTCACTCCGGTCTTCAAAAAGGGCAAGAAGGAAGATCCAGGTAATTATAGGCCAGTCAGCCTCACCTATGCCTCTGATGGAACAGCTTGTGCTGGATGCCATCTCCAGACAATTGGAAGAAATGGAGGTCATCAGGAGTAGTCAGCATGGGTTCACCAAGGGGAGGTCATGCTCGACCAACCTGGTGGCCTTCTATGGTGTTGTCACTAGCTGAGTGGATGGGGGGAGGGTGGTGGATGTAGTCTACCTTGATTTCAGCAAGGCATTTGATACTGTCTCCCATGACAACCTTATAACAAAGCTGAGGAAGTGTGGGATAGATGAGTGGACAGTGAAGTGGGTTGAGAACTGGCTGACTGGCAGAATGCAGAGGGTTATCGTTGGCGGTGTAGAGTCCGGTTGGAGGCCTGCAACTAGCAGTGTCACCCAGGGGTCCATGCTGGGTCCAATCTTGTTCAACATCTTCAGCAATGACCTTGATGAGGGGATAGTAGCCACCCTCAGCAAGTTTGCTGATGATATGAAGTTGGGAGGATTGGCTGACACACCTGAAGGCTGTACTGCCATTCAGCAAGACCTGGACAGGCTGGAGAGCTGGGCAGTCAGAAACCAGATGAGGTTTAACAAAAGCAAGCGTAGAGTCTTGCACCTAGGGAGGAATAATTGCATGCAGCAGTACAGGCTGAGGGATGAGCTGCTGGAGAGGAGCTCTGCAGCGAGGGTCCTGGGTGTCCTGGTGGACGACAGGTTGACCATGAGCCAGCAGTGTGCCCTGGTGACCAAGAAGGCAAATGGCATTCTGGGGTGCATTAAAAAGAGCGTGGCCAGCAGGTCAAGGGAGGTGATCCTTCCCCTCTACTCTGCCCTGGTGAGGCCTCGTCTGGAGTACTGTGTCCAGTTCTGGGCTCCCCAGTACAAAAAAGAGGGATCTCTTGGAAAGAGACCAGAGGAGGGCCACAAAGATGGGGAAGGGCCTGGAGGATCTCCCCTATGAAGAAAGGCTAAGTGAACTGGGTCTCTTTAGCCTTGAGAAAAGAAGACAGAGAGGGGACCTGGTCCAGCTTTATAAATATCTGAGGTGTGGAGGGCAAAGTGGCGAGGCCAGACTCTTTTCAGCAGTGTGTGGAGACAGGACAAGGAGAAATGGCCAGAAACTGCAGCATAGGAAGTTCCGCATGAATGTGTGCAAGAACTTTACGGTGAGGGTGATGGAGCACTGGCACAGGCTGCCCAGGGGGATTGTGGAATCTCCTCTGGAGACATTCAAGACCTGCCTGGACACCTACCTGTGCAACCTGGTGTAGGGAACCTGCTTTGGCAGGGGGGTTGGACTCAATGATCTCTAGAAGTCCCTTCCAACCCCTACGATTGTGTGATTCTGTTTTCTCAAAGCCTCCCACTGTCAGAGACTCCCAGGCAGCCACTGCCTGAAAACATTCTTGCATCCAATGCATCAAGTAAGACAGGCCAGGAAGAAAGCTGTTCTGTTTTGTACTGCATTGAAGGGGTTATAAAATACTTTGGCCATGCTGAGAAATCATGATTTATTTCTAAATAAAAAGCTGTAGCTGTTTTCCTTTTTTAAATCCCCTTTTCTCCTCCTAACAACAGTGGCTGTTATATGGATATATTTGCAGTGTAATGGAATCCATATCACCTCTATGTATTATTACTGTTGCAATCCCTTAACACACTGTTCCTTACATCCCACACGACACTGGCAATTACTGCTGAGGCATGCCATTTGTACACTTTCCCTTCCCAGGAAGCTTCAGCAGTTAACACAAATGCTTTTCCCATGTAATATAAAACACAGGCAAGTGTTGACAGCATGTGTGGCCTCATGAGCCATGGGGGACATGGCCCTTTCCCTACCAGAAAGCTTCATGGCACCAAACCTCACAGCCACGTACATGTGAGATGAGAAGGAAGTACAGAAGACTCGCTTATGCCTTCTGCTTTTGGTGTGTGCTGCAGCAAGCCTGGAGCACTGGCCATGCTGTGCAGGGCTGTCTGGGGGTGATGCAGGGAAGGCAAGTTACAGAAACGTGTGTGCCTTTGCTGCGTGCCTGCATGGGCAAGCACATGTCTGAGCATGCTCCCTTCAATAAAACAAATCCAACCTGGGCTCAGTTTTTCCTTCTCCCCTTAGACTCGTGCCCCTTCTCTGGGCTCAAAAGACCTGAAAGTAAGATGAGGAATGCTCTGAAACTGGTCCAATTTTACTTCATCTTTTGACAATGTATTCTAATGCTTAAAGAGAAATTAAACATAAAAAAAGAAAAACATATCTTGCAGCAAAATAATCTGGCTGCTGTTGTACTAGTTCTGTAAAACTTCAGATCTGATACCAGTGATCTTCCCTGATCTTAGCAAATTTTGCTCCTGAATTCAGCTGAACAAGCAGGGTTTGAAAGGAGCAGCCCTTGACTGCATTTCAGAATCTCAATCTTGGTGAGCTTGGTGCAGCACCACGTCAACAACATGCTCCAGAGCAGGATTCTCCTGTTGTTTTTTTTTTCCACAACTTCTCTGCATTTTAAGTAGGGAAGCTTTAGCAGCTTCAATTCCAAATAACTTTAGTACTTCCCTGCTCAGCAGCACATAAAAAGGCCTATGTGCTGGCTGCTGTGGGGTGCTACTGCCTTTCCTGATTTCAGGCACCCTGTAAGAATAGGCAATACATTCTTGACGCTCCTAAAATGTGGGCTCTGATACTTAATGGTTAAAGACTAATACAAAATGACAGCACCAATCTTGCCCAGCCCAGCAGTCTTTTGGCAGCAAACCTCTATAATCTAGAGACTAACTGCTTCTAACACCCTATAAAAATCCTGCAATAACGCATCCTGCCATATTAGCACTTAAAAAATTCATTGTGGATTTTCTTTTAGTTCTCCCAGTGTGCCCCCAAAATTTTATGTTTTTGAGAGAGATGAAGAGCAGTAATCCACTCTCAGCAAACGCGTATCTGTGCCCTGGGCACAGTATTGAAGTAAAGTCACAATAACCCACATCCAGCATTTTGTTATTTCAAAATGCAGCCAAATAATATTCCAGAACACCGCGATTTGGGAGCGGGACGGCTGCAGGCAGTGCGAATAGTCACGCTCACGCTGCTCAGCACTCGGGTGAGCTTTCCAGAGCGCGGAGCCAGCCCAATCGGCGGAAAACGCTGAACCCCCCTGTTTAACAGCGAGCGGCCCCCTGGAGAGCAGCGCTCGGCGTGGGAGCTGTGCGGTGGGGAGAGAACAGCCGGCAGATCCGGGTTTTGCAGCACCCCTGCTACAAGAGCCGGATTGTGCGCGTATACGGCCCGCCGGCTGGCGAGTGCCGAGGAATCTGACTGGCATGCTATTTTGAAAGCAAAGATTTAGAGATACGGGGCCAAAACTCCGTCCGCAGGTACCTCCTCTTGCTGCCGTGCTCCGCGTTATTAGGGCTGCCGGAGAGCTCCCGCGGCGTCGGCGGAAGCGTAACCGCCTGCGAGAGCAGCCGGGGGTGTGCGAAGCGGAGGAGGGATGTGGGGGCAGAGAGAAACGTGTCCCCGCCGCCCCCGGCGTGACGTCAGCGCCGCTCTGTGCGGAGCAGTCGGCAAAAGATCCGCGCCGCGCCGTGCTCTGTGCACAGCCGCCCGCGCTCCCGCAGCGGCGCTGCTGCCGCTCCTCGCCCGCTGCTCGGCCCAACTTCCCGCCCCGCCGAGGCCGGGACAGCACCGTGCGGCACACAGCCTCGCCTCGCCGGGCTCCTCCTGAGGTGGGCGGCGGGCGATGCCTCTTCCTGCTAGGTGCCTGGCACCCGGGGCGCAGCGGCGGCGCTCGGCGGCGGCCCCTGCCCCTGCCCCTGCTGCCCGCTCGGGCACCCCGAAAGCAGGTAGGAGCCAGGGAGCGGAGCGGCTCCGGAGCGGGGGGAAGGTTCGGGGTGGGATCGGGGGGGGTGGGGGCGCTTGGTTCTGGGGAGCTCTGCTGCTGCTGGGATTGAGGCAGGGAGGGCTGTCGATGGCTTGTTCTCCTTTCCCTTATACTCCCCTCCTCCCCCCCACACGGGTTAAAATAATGATAAGGGAATGGAATTGTGGAGCGGGGTTGCCCGGTGCCGCGGCAACAGGGATGGAGCCGCTGTGCTGGTGGCGGCTGCAGAGGGACGGGCGGGCAGCGCTGAGATCCCGGCGTTGGGTGACCTCTGCGGCAGGCCTTTCCGAGAACGGCTCCGCAGGCAAAAGTGGGCTGAGGGAGGAAGAATTTCAGATGAATTTTGCAAGTCGTTGCCTTGCTTCCCCCATAAAACCTGCTTTGCCCTCCCCTTGCAGCCTCCGCTCCTGGCCGTGTTCATTGGGGGTTTCTTCTTTCTCTCCTTACCTTCCTCAAAAGGTTTGACTGTAGGTACTGAAGCAGGGATCAACGGCGCTTAAAGATGCTGAAGGGTGTTTGGTTGCTCAGTTTGTTAACAGTGGCTGGGATCTTGGAGATAGAGAGTCGCAAACCTGCCAAAGACATTTGCAGTAAGAGCCGCTGCCCTTGTGAGGAGAAGGAGAACGTGCTAAACATTAATTGTGAAAACAAAGGATTTACAACTGTCAGCCTCCTCCTGCCACCACCGTCCAAGATCTACCAGCTCTTCCTCAATGGGAACGCACTGACCCGCCTGTTCCCCAATGAGTTTGTCAACTACTCCAATGCTGTAACCCTCCACTTGGGCAACAACGACATGCGTGAGATCCACACAGGGGCCTTCAGTGGCCTCCGCACCCTCAAGAGGTTGCACCTCAATAACAACAAGCTGGAAGTGCTGAAGGAGGATACATTCCTAGGCTTGGAGAGCCTGGAGTACCTGCAAGCTGATTACAACTACATCAGTGCCATTGAGGCCGGTGCCTTCAACAAGCTGAACAAGCTCAAAGTGTTGATTCTCAATGACAACCTCTTGTTGTCCCTTCCTAGCAATGTCTTCCGCTTTGTGCTCCTCACCCACCTGGACCTGCGGGGAAACCGGCTGAAGATGATGCCTTTTGCTGGTGTGCTGGAGCACATTGGAGGCATCATGGAAATCCAGCTGGAGGAAAATCCATGGAATTGCACTTGTGACTTGCTGCCACTTAAGGCCTGGCTAGACACAATCACCGTGTTTGTGGGTGAGATAGTCTGTGAAACCCCTTTCAGGCTACATGGGAAAGATGTGTCTCAGCTTACCAGGCAAGATCTCTGCCCTAGGAAGAGCTCCAGTGATTCAAACCAGAAGGAGAAACACCTTGTCCTCTCAGACCCACATGTCTCAAAGTTGTTGCCCACAGCCAACTCTGCCATCAATCCCACCAGAGCCCCAAAAGCCAGCCGCGCCCCCAAAACAAGGAATCGCCCCACACCCCGTGTCACTGTGTCAAAAGACAGACAAATATTTGGACCTATCATGGTTTACCAGACAAAGTCTCCTGTGCCCATCACCTGCCCATCTGGCTGCGTCTGTACGTCACAGAGCTCAGACAATGGCTTAAATGTGAACTGCCAAGAAAAAAAGATAAATAATATCTCTGAACTCCACCCTAAGCCAACCACTCCAAAGAAGCTTTACCTTACCAGTAACTATCTACAAGTCATTTATAGAACTGATCTGGTAGAGTACAGCTCTCTGGATTTGTTACATCTAGGGAACAACAGAATTGCAGCGATACAAGAAGGTGCCTTTACAAACCTCACAAGTTTACGCAGACTTTATCTTAATGGCAACTACCTTGAGATTCTCTACCCTTCTATGTTTTATGGGCTGCAGAGCCTGCAATATCTTTACCTAGAGTACAATGTCATTAAGGAGATCCTGCCACATACTTTTGATGCTCTTAGTAATCTTCATCTGTTATTCCTCAACAACAACCTGCTCAGATCCCTGCCTGACAATATCTTTGGTGGCACTTCCCTCACCAGACTGAACCTAAGGAACAATCATTTCTCACACCTGCCTGTGAGAGGAGTCTTAGACCGGCTGTCAGCTCTAATTCAGATTGACCTCCAGGAGAACCCCTGGGACTGCACGTGTGACATTCTGGGGCTGAGGAACTGGATAGAGCAGGTCACTGACCAGAACAGCCAGCAGTCAAATCCCCCTGTTGTTATCAATGAAGTCATATGTGAGTCTCCCACCAAACACTTTGGGGAGCATTTGAAATTTCTGAGCAAAGAAGCCATCTGCCCAGAGAACCCCAGTTTATCAGATTCATCTCTCCTGCCCATGAATCAGAACACAGATACACCCCACCTCCTTGGTATCTCGCCTAGCTCCTATCCGGAAATACACACAGAAGTTCCACTATCTGTCTTAATTTTAGGCTTGCTGGTTGTGTTTATTTTGTCGGTCTGTTTTGGGGCAGGCCTGTTTGTCTTTGTCCTTAAGCGCCGGAAGGGGGTGCAAAGCATGCCCAGCAGTGCGAACAACTTAGATATCAGTTCATTTCAGCTGCAGTATGGGTCTTACAATACTGAGACCCACGATAAAACCGAAGGACATGTTTATAACTACATTACCCCTCCTGTTGGACAGATGTGCCAAAACCCAATCTACATGCAAAAGGAAGGGGATCCAGTTGCCTATTACAGGAATCTCAGTGAGTTTAGCTATAGCAGTCTTGACCACAAAAAGGAAGATCCCACCAGTCTTGCATTTACAATCAGTGCAGCTGAATTACTGGAAAAGCAGTCCTCAGCGCAGGAACCAGAGCTGCTGTATCAAAATATTGCAGAAAGGGTGAGGGAGCTCCCCACTGGAGGATTAGTTCATTATAACTTTTGTACCTTACCCAAAAGGCAGTTTGCCCCTTCATATGAATCAAGACGCCAAAACCAAGACAGGATAAATAAAACTGTTTTGTATGGAACTCCCAGGAAATATTTTGCAGAACAGTCTAAACCAGAGCATCCTTTACTCCAAGGAAAGCTACAAACAGAACCAGACTACCTCGAAGTTCTGGAAAAACAAACTGCAATCAGTCAGTTGTGAGGGGGGCATTGGGAGAAGAGGAAAGATTTTTAAATGAGCTCAGCATCACATTCGATTGATTCTCAACTCACCGCTGATATCATCTGTTGCATTCCAAACATTTTTACATTTTAAATTAGGGAGTGAGAGAGAAATTGAACCTTTACAGCATAATAGGGACATGGTGTTGCTTTTGCAATATTCCCTTTAAGTTATTTCTATCTCTCTCTCCTTTTGACCTTTCTGTGGAAACTGTCACTGCAAATATATGTTTCTGTAATAGATCTTGCATAATTTGATTTGGAAGGAAATGAGGAAGAAACTCTTTGGGTTTTTTTTTTTTTCTGTTATTTTATTTCTTTTCATAGTGTAAGCTTACTGTGGTACATAGAAGATCTCCAAAGATCTTTTTCCTGGACTCTTGACTTTCTTTTGTAAATAAGAATATACAATACTGATGTTTCAATTACCAAGTCTAGCCACTGGGCGTCACTTTTTTGTGTTAAAGTGCCTTTGCACTTTAAGTACGTTATTACTTTATTGTTGCTCTTAGCTTTGATAAATTGAACCTATTTTAATGTGTTGTATTTTTGAAATTAAAAAAAAAATAACTGTAAAATAGAACTATATGTCAGATGCTTTAAATCAGAAGCTTTGATCTGTAGGAAAGCTGCCCTTCTTTAGATGAATCTAGTTCTAGAACCATAAGGACTGAACTGTAATTTATTGAGGTGTTTCTTTTCCCCTCAGGGTTTGTTTAAAGCAACTCACAGAAATCAACTAAGAGGATTTAACAATGGACTAGAGGTTATCAAATGCCTCAGCTGGGAGTAACAGTTCATTAATAAAAGACGTTTAACACAACATAATAGTGAACTGAACAATTAATGACCTTCTTAATTCATTGTATTACAGTTCTAACACAGTAATGTTCAGTGGTTCAAGATAATTTTAGTATTTAAGAGAGCATTACTCACAAAATTTATGCATTAAGTTGGGTATTTTTATATATTTTATGAGTTAATATTTATAAATTTTGAATGCTCTTCTGGTACAGGATATAACATTTATTTATTTATTCATTTATCTATCTATTTATTTATTTATTTAGCAGGAACGCCAGCAGAGGTCATCCCATGCCTCATTAATACGGGCAAATTAACCAACACCAATAGTAAAATATCAGTAAAATATGAACATGGTAGTAGAGCTCAGTTACGTGCATCATACTAACTTTCAGTAGTCTGAACAGTGTCAAGTTTTCTGTCCCTAAAACAAAAGTAATACTGCAGTAATTCTAATCTCTCATAGGAAACTTTTAAGTCCATTATCTTAAATTTTATAAAATGTTTCAAGTTAGCTGCATTTACTTGGCATTAATTTTCTTAGGGCCATAAGTACACAAATGCAGTATGTCTTCTTTCCCATTAACTCAGGCCTGTTTTACTTCAAGGTTTACCTTATCACCTTCACTTTACACTTCCTTCTTGGAGAATATTGAACCCATTTACAAGTCAAACTTTATTGCACGTTATTAGCTTCTAAATAATTTTTAGATGCAAACAGTATTGTGTGATTTAAACAAACAGCCCTTATTTTCAACAAAACCAGTTTTGTTTTGTCTATTGTAAATCCTTATGCAACTGGGATGGTGATCTGCATATAAATTAGGCCAGGCTTTTCAATTCCTTATTAAAGCAATTGATGGAGTCTGAAAGAAGCACACTGTTTCCTTTTCATAAATAGGTTACTACACATAATAATCCTTTATTATCATGCAGAGATTGAAGTGGCCTTTGCTGACTGATTTTTAGAGCTTTACTATAGTTAGTAATACAGTATGTGCAGCTTGAGAAATGTTCAGTGATAGCATTTGAGCTATAAATGACTACAATCAATGTTGTTCTAATCAAGACTTTGCCAAAAGGAAGTCACTTTATATTTAAGAACTAGAGAGGTTTTCCATATGTGTTGCCAGATATCTGAGTCATTCAGCAAACTGTCTTCTAATGATTGATGTGACATCCGAGTACATTACTATGCTAACATGTCTATTCTTTATGTTCCAAGCCCATAGCATCTATGGCTGTCTATTAGGTCAGGTTTAAAACTGAAGTGCCACAATGAAGTACTGACGAAACAGTCTTCTAAATGTCTTCACTTCAAGAAGCAGGTGAAATGATATCACATTAGCTGAATTCGGAACATTTTGACTAAAATAAAATCCATCTTTTGAGAGAGATATTTGTCTGAGATCTTCCAGTTGTGACTCTCCTTGTTATGGCTCCAAACCCTGGGTGCCTGAAAGCATTTATTGCTTAGAAAAGTATATTTTAAAGTATTTTACACTATTAACTCTTTTCATGTGCGAATTTAGTATTGCCTGAAAAACAAGTCATGTGCTATATCTGGCACTATAGGAGCTAGTATATTATAATCAACTTCTCTCTAGTAAACCAGAACCAGTAACTGGGTATGTTTTTTGCTCAGAAAAACTTCTTTTGTTTGTTTTCTTTTCTACAAGAATAAGCTTTCAGTTTTATAGTGTTTGCAAAGGACAGACAGAGAGAGGTATTTGATACTTTTATTAATTTTGTTGATTCTGTTTACCTGTTTGAGCCTCAGACTATTTTGCTCAGCAATATTTTACACAGATTGCAGTTGCTTTACATTGTGTTAGCTTTTCTAGTGGAATTTATATAGTGACTCGATTTTGTTTTGAATCACCAGTACCAACTTAAAAATCATTATAGTTGTAGTTGTTTAGTTGTGTAATATGTTGTGTTTGCTTTTCTATTTTTCAGCTGATATCTGTGAAACAATTGTCTTCAGGAGGTTTCTAGGTGGCAGGTTTTTTTTGGTTTTTTTTTTTTCACATATGCTTAAAGAGATTTGTTTAACAGGGAAAGTGTCTTGGCAGCATCTGCATAGAAGGGTTCTACATTTCTTTGGCTGTGTGGCCCTGGAAGCTGCTGTCTGTTATGGGAATGCTGTTTGCCTGAGCAGTGACTCAATAATGAATCAAAGAATTTTATTTCATAGCTTGAAGATTTAAGCTGTGAAAATTATGTAACCTGTTTGTTGTTGTTGTTTGTATGTTTGTTTTACCCTAGGAAAATAGGACGCAAGTTTTTCTTCCTACCTTTTCATTTGTGAGAGTACACATACATTTACAGAAACAATGATAGTGCAGACTGAAACAGTATGAAAACTATACAGTTATCTTGAGAGCAAATAAGAGCACTGTGCATCCAATGAATGAATACACTTTTAGAAAGACATCATTCTATCTAAGTGTGAAGTAAAGCTTGACAAAGGATCATCTTAGAAACTGGATTTCAGTAAGTGACTTCAATGGCAAAATGGAGACATGCTGACCTAAGACTACCAGTACTCGAACTACCCCATGCTTCCTCATCAGACATCTGCCTCCTAGGAAATTATGTGGTTTTGCCAGTAGTAGAGCACACCTGGAGGATGGTGTATTAATTGCCTTTTTCTTCTGACAAAGCAAGTGCTACTTTTTTTTCTAATCTGGTTTCTTCTGTCTTGTGTGAAACCAAATGTTCCTTGGTAGGCTCTTTCTTTCACTCTCCCTTTCCCATCAAATTTAATCTGTTCACATTCCAGCTCAAGCCCTCCTTCATCTCTGATTTCTGCACTTCACAAGTCCTCAATGTGTACTACACCAATCTTTCACTGTCCATCTTGGAGCTTTCCTTTTCTTCTTCACCTACCTCTAGCAGTACTATTTCAGTGTTGAAGGGAATTAAAGTCCTTGCTCCATTGGGAGCTCTGACCTTACCTTCTCCCATAGTTATTAAAATTCAGAACTAAAAGTAGTTGTTTTAGGGTCTCTACAGACAATATTGATAAAACAGGCCATTCAAAGGTGACTTATTCCCTCCCAAAATATATGGCATGAACTGAGCTTCAAATGCATTTGCTTTTTAACTGTAACTGTCTAGGGGTTACATGTTGAGCATTGATTAGATAGCTAATAATTCCTTCACAGCTTGTCAGTGAGCTTGATCATTTTCTATCACTTCTGTGTATGTACTCTACTGATTAAGACATTTTCATATTTTCTGTGAAAGAAACATTCCCAGTGCAGTTTGGTCAGTGTCCTGCTTCAGTCAAAGGCATTGGCTTCTTGTACTGATAGGCAATTACATTGTATGGTTTATCTGGTTTTCTTCTTCGGGAGGCAAAGGGATAAGACTGGACTCTTCTCAGTAGTGTGTGGCAGTAGGACAAGGGGAAAAAGCCACAAACTGAAGCATAGGAAGTTACACATAAATGTGTGTGGGAACTTCTTCACAGTGAGGGTGACAGAGCACTGGCACAGGCTGCCCAGAGAAGTTGTGTCTCCTCTGGAGAAGTTCAAGACCTGCCTGGATGCCTACCTGTGCAACCTGGTCTAGGGATCTGCTTTGGCAGGGGGGTTGGACTAGATGATCCCTAGAGGTCCCTTCCAACCCCTGCAATTCTGTGATTCTGCTTCCCATTTACTGCTGAGTTTATAAAATGAAAATCAAACTTTAGAGAAGTTAGAAGTTCTAATTAGTGGTATCAGTGTAGGGGTACTGGCAGGTTAAATTGCCCAAATATAAGTCTTCTTGTATACATATACAAATGCCATAGTTTTAAACTGCTCATGAGTGAAACAAGATGCTGGAAATGTTAATGAAACTGTTTAGGCTCATGCAGGCTAAACACTGATACAGTTTCTGATTTTTCTTACTAGCAGTAGATGTCACTCACCAGAGACAAGAGGAAAGAACTATTTCGCAAAGCTCCCTCCCAAAAAAATTGTTCAACTCCCCAACCAGCAGATAAATTAACTTATGCAGATGATGTGAAATTTCTTTTATTTTTCCCTTCAGTTTTTCAAAGTGTTCTGTAGAAGAAGTATAAAAGTTACTCTTTTATATGAAGACCATTAATTCTGTTATTGATCTCATAGCTTTTCCGGGCAGCAGGCCAATCATTTTAACTGAGGTTCTTAATTCAAGCTAATGGGGGAGATGGTTAATGAGAAGTTTCTGTTGTTTTTGTTCTTGTAAGGTTGGCTGGATTTCCTGAAGCTGTAGATTAACATGTTTATGAATACAGATGAATAGATCATTTGGAATGAAAGACATGTAGGAGCCACAATTGGAGATCCAATCATTCGGAAGACTAAATAGATTCAAGAGTATGATTGAAATCTGAATAAAAAAGGCATTATAAAATTAATTTTCTTTCTGAGATCATAAACATGGAGAACTCCTATATGACTACGGCAGCAGTTTTTCTTACATAGTATTTAAGATTTAAAGGAGTTAAATTAGAGGCCAGATGCATCTCCATTATGTTCAAGAATGTTCTGGTAACTAAAGTAGTTTCAGTTTGGTTCTCATCTCTGATTGTTTGCCTATCTGTGCGTGCATCTAATCATCACGGTTATTGCACTATGCTTGAGAAAGTGATCCGTGGGAAGCCTAGAAGAGTACAGATATTTGCAGTATTTCCAAATCTGTTTAATGTGTATTTTTAAAAAAATACGTCGGATTTGTCTAATTAATGCCATAGTCTTTTAACTTCTAGGGACCTTTGTAAATTCTAACATTTCAGCAAATTATTCAGATCAATATATGTGGTTGGTTACAAAACAAGAGCAACGCATAACCATATTGCGATTTAAAAAAGGGAACTGGCATTACCCATTAGAAATTCAGAAAATTTATGCTGGTATTTACAGCATAACAGCAATTACACCAACAATGTAACCAATTACACCAGCAGTGTGACGTTGGGTTTCTGTATGGTGACAAAACAAGTATAGATTTGTGTCTTAGCAGCACAGATTTCTTGTAACTTCTATTTGCATTGCTCCTGAGAGCCAGAAGTGTTAGGCACCAATTATCTTCTGTGTGGGAGGCAATACAGCCATTTTAAGAATGCTGTCTGCATTGGAAAAAGCACTGCTAATGTATATAGACCTGTTACAGTTATCTTGAGAAAAGAGCTATTTCCATACAAATGCTTAGAAAATAATTCCCCTGAAATCACTGATAATATGTCAGAATCTATTTTAAGACATCTTGTTTTTTGTTCTGAGAGGCCAAAGTGTTGGAGTTGAAGCAGATTTTTCCCATGTTACAAACTTTTTTTATTTCTCCGGGTATTTTTCACTGACTTCAGTCCATGCCAGTCACTTACTTGAACAGATAAAATAGACAGAAAAAATTGAGAACTGTGAAAATGCGGTGACTATGTAAATTCTCTTTAATCACAAAAGAGCAGTATAATAACAAAGGAAGATTGTCACAGGCTTTTAAAGTTTTTTGACTACAAAGTGAGCAATTTTGCTGTAATGCGGAGTACCATTGTTCGCTGTGCACCTGAGTGGCCTCACGTGGATTCCCCCAGGACTGGTAGTGGCAAGAATCTTACCTAACACAGGCAGTCACTTCAGCGGGAGTGGGAGAAGAGAAAGACAACCTCTTTTGTCTTCTTGCATAAGATGCCATCTAGGAGTCTTCCAGCCTGCATCTTTCACATAAATCTGGTCAGCATATTTACAATTTGTGCTTGAGTCACTAGTATCACATTCTTAGTAGTTTGAATACAGTGAGAAGTTGGTGAAAACCCACTTTTGTGGCCAACATCTTAAATGCAATAACCTCCCATTCTCTTGAGAGGGTAAGGTTTTGTTTGGAAGATCAAGTTTATATGTCTGCTAAATTTTACAACTAGAGTATTCCTTACTGTATTCTTGAAGAGCAGGAACATGGCATATATTCTACTAAGTCTTGGTTTTTGTTGTCTTCTTTCACAAGTAGCCAAGTTCCTCAGTACCAGGGCGGTTGGGAGTTGAACCACTCAAGTTTCAGAAGCTGAGAGATCCACTCTAGTGAGCAAAGCCTTGCTAAACTTTACTGCTCTCATCACATATGCTGTGCTTTGCTGAGCTGATGCTCCTCTTCAGATGTATTCTGGCTTGAAACACATACACATCAATAAATTTCTATGGAAAACCTTAAAACACTTAAAATAAAGAGTGGGGATGATAGGTCAGGAAAAGCCTATCAGATTTTCTGTGCTTTCTCCAAAGGTTTCAGAGGGGCTTTTTACAAATACTAGGGAAACAAAAGGAAATCTAACATACATCTGTGTAAATTCTATGTCTTTCTGTGCCAGAAGGATTTATGAGGGGGAGACAGACTGTAATTTTCTTAACTATCATGATATTTAAATGAGACTCCCAGAAAGATGAGAACTTCAGCACTGATATTTTTAACAGTTTGATGCCAAGTGTGTATTTGTTGTGGAATCCTGGAGGGAAATAGCCATTATCAGATATGCTGGACAGACAGCTCTCTTGGATAGCTGAGAAATCAAAGCCTAAAAGTTATACAAGATTGATACAACTCAGGCATATGCATGGCACATGTGAAAAGACAATAATAACAGGGGAAATGTGTAATGCTACAATTCTCACTTTAATTGGAAGTGTAGTTTTCAGTTTGATTTCTGAGACCTTATTTACCATCACATGCAATTCATAAACTACTTATCAGAACTGAGTACATAATTCTTAATTATTAATGTGTCTTCTTTTTCCATAACACAGTGTTTACAAATTTGTTTGCTGGTGTCTTATGTTTTCCTCGTCTTCCTATTGTCCTCAAATTATTTGTGGGAATATTCCTAGCTGTAGAGTGTTAATGGGAAATTCATAGTGGATGCCTAAAACAGAACTACCAAGGACTTTGTTCATATTATTGTATTAATTTTTGCTAAATAGGGAGACAGTGAACCTAGTTAAGAGATCAGTGGTTGGGAATTTAGAAATTGATGTTCACTTTTACATTCTGCCTGTGGACTCAGGGATTATTGGCTGGGATTATGTTTCTTGTCTTATTCTAGTGAGATTTACTGAAGATAATGATAAGTGTAATTGTTTTTCAAAACCAGTGGTTAAGGCCTTGTAGATTTATCGTACAATGATATTCTACTGCTTCTTTCCTCAGCATCTGTTACACTAATTTTGTGATGTATAAATTTCAGATTGCGTTTTCTGTTTTTACAAAAAAGAAGCATTATGAAAATTATTTCATACAGGGAAGAATATTTGCATCATATGAAAAGAGATGACATGTGAAATGAAATGGCAAAAAATTATAGTTTGTTTTTATACTTGCAAATATGCACAGAATACCATCTCCTAAATTTTAATGTGTTGAATCACATTATTTATGTTTCTACTCGGTGGAATTCTTTCAGCAGTAGTTCTTAGCATACCATATATTTTTCACTTTTTTTCTACATTATGTCAATTTGACTATTGCAGACAATTTTTTATGCTGGCAAGTGAGCCAATAGAGGCTCTGAGTGGCAGACAGCTTTTGAAATAAGAACATGGCACTCTGGGAAAAGATTCATTCAACTTTCATTTTTGTCTCTTCTCTGTTATATATCATCTTTTTTTTTTTTTTGTACACTCTAGTTATATTTAACTACTCTCTTACCCACTGAATATGTAGGATGCAGGAATATTTTCCATATTAAATCCAGCTATAAGACTATAAAATCCAATTATTTGTATTGGGTTCTCCAGTAGGAAAGACCACCATTTTCCAGTCATCTATAACATAGGTAGACTTGTCATCCCTAGAAGTATGAGGGTGCTTCTACACATCAGGGAATTGATCTATGAATCTAGGACAAAATGCTACTAGAATCTGTGACATTATATTCATTTAATGCAATTAAGCTATCATTTCATCTCCATCTTTCAACTGGCTTTTGATTAATCTATTGAATTCATTCATTGGCTAGTTTTGTTATTCAGATACATGATTAGATTTTGTGTGCATCCAAGTGTCAGTGGTTTGTGGGCCGGTTTGACCCAGTACCGTGACGACTGAGGCAGGGGACCCACAGGCCCTCGCCCTGGGGAAGAAGAAGGGGAAAAGGGAAAAAGGGAGAGGGGAGATGGGCCTAGGAACAAAACAGTGGCAATGATCTGAGGTGGAAAGCTAATTTACTAAATAAGATATCAGAATGCAAAATAACACAATATAATACAATATAATTGGAATTGAGGCTAATGAATCTAATAAAATGAGCAAGAGAGTGTCCTATAAACTGAAGGCCTTACGCTAACGCTGAAGGCGGACGGCTGCAATAAATACCCACTGCTGAGTTCGATACCGAAGGGAAGAGAGACGGTCCCGTGACCGCAGACAGTTTTTATCTTTCCCTCTGAGTGGAAACATGTAAAAATACAAAGCATCGCACAGTGCTCTGGGGAATGTAGTTCTTCTCTTCTGAGACAGGCATATCCGTAAGTATCCATGATCCATGCAGCTAGAACATTAACTCTTTATCTCCCAATACACTACAACATGATGTTATGATGTGGAATACCAATAATATAACAAAAATCATAAAACCATGACACCGAGTTTTAGCCTGCTAAAAACAATGCTGTCACTTTTGTTGCTTATTGAAATGTAACATTGTTCCTGTCTTCTAGATAAATTACGGTAAATTTATTTTGCCTAGGCATGGTAATCCCACACTCTTCTTTATACTTCCAGATAATTTGCCATTGTTTATAGACTATTTGTATAAAAATAGGGCACACTGTACTCCCCAAACTATTTCTGCCCTTTCAGGTGTCCTGCAAACTGCTGTGGGCCAGTACTGTATCAGAAGCAGTAGTTAGAATTGTCCTTCAGTGACTTATTCTCTGAAAATTCTGGGAGAAATACATTTGGATTACAAATGCAAGCATTCTGTGACCCTTTTTTATTACATCCATCTTAGAGATTTTAAATGTTAACTTTGCTATCCTAAGAATAATAGATATTATTTGTTAGTTCCCTAGCTGCTACAGAGTGTAATGTTAAATCATTGAAAAGGTTTATGGAAGCTGATGATGTAGCCACTGTTTTGTAGACCTCTGGAACTAAGCAATCAACATTTATATTGCTAGCAAATCAGCACTACAGGCAGTGCAGTAGGTTCTTCATTTTATTTTAATCTTTTTATAAGGAATACAACTTGCTGCTGTTTGGGGATTTTAGTCCAATCTAAAAAAATGAGAGGTCTTTCAAAGTTCACACATAGTTCTTTCGGGTATTTAAATGAATAATTTGTACAATAAAACTAGTTGTTATATTTACGTATTTAGTTCTTTACAAAAATACTTAGTAATACAAAATAATGAGATAGATTGGCATATTTATGCATTTTCCATTTTATATTTCTTATTCTGAAAGATCAGAAGTGCTTAACAACTCTAAAAAATCCATTCTGCTGCCCTCAGAGTTTAGATGTGAGTATAATAAGTGGCAGCTGCACTTGCAACAGTAAATGTACATTCCAAAAAAAAAAAAAGCTAAAAAATCTTTGAGATAGGCACAAAGTCAGTCAGAAAGTCATGTTTTCCCAAGGATAGCAACAACTGTTTCTTCTTCATGAACAATAAATTGTATTCACATAAAATATATAACCTTATTATCATGTAAATATTTGTCATATTAGAATCAGTTTTGATCTTTTCACAGTAGATAAGCTTCCTATATTATTACAGATAACAAAAATCCAATTTCTGAAAATGTTCTTCTATTGTTTTATTTATCCTCTGCTTTTTTTTTTTTTTTTAGTGAAAAGCTTGTAATTACTTGGTCTTAATCAGACTGCTGAGAAAGAACAAAAGAACTAAAGTCACATTTCCCACATCCTGGGAATCTGATTATTTTAATTCACTTTTTTCTCTTCTTTTTATTTCTTTAAATAAAGGAATGTGCTAGGGGAAAAGACTCAGCTCAGTGTGGAATGATACAAGCACAAGTCAGGAATAATTGAAAGAAGTTTTGATCACCCTTTGAAATCCTTGATTAAGCAGTTTTACTAATGCTCGAAGAAATTCACTGTAACTTTTTGATGTATTGCACAATAGGTAGAAAGCTTATTTTCTTCTTCACGCTCTTACCCTGCCAATGGATATTTATTCTGTAAGCAGGACTGACATGAAAAGTCTGAAGTTGTCCACTTTTACCCCTTTGACCAGCATTTTCTTGGGAAAATGAGTACCACAAGGAGAGCGGCGTTAATCCTCTGTGTTTAGCTTCGAGAAAACGCTTCACTGAAAAGTGGAAATTCTGAGCAAAATCAGCAAAACTTTGCAAGACTTGCCAGCTTCTTGAGTCTTCTGGCTAACATAGCCAGAATATTTGCCATTTTATGAGATTCCATTTTAATAATACCAGTAACAGTTGCTTCCAAAGTAATACAATGTGAATGTGAAAAGAACGTGGGCTTTACCGTTAGCTGAAGGAACAGTTTAGCAATGTAGATTGCAATGTTGATTGCAAAGACTGTTCTCTATCTGCTTAATTGTGTTTATTAATTGAATTAGTTGAATTGATAAGCTGAATTTTGTTGCCAGCAGGCTGCTTCTGAGAAGGGATGTAAGGGACTGATGTAGGAAAGCAACAGACACAGAAGCGCAGCCCTGAAGCAAAGTTTGTGGCCATCAGTAATGTGAACACTGTACTTCTAGGAGGGGCCCTCACTCCCATGTAGAGGAAGGCTGCAACTGCTGTTGCAGACCAACCTAATAGTAAAGACAGAAACTGCCATCCCAGACTAGAGTCCATTGAGTGGTATCTGTTGCTGCTCTGCTTGTGACAACAAGCTGCCACTGGGAAAAAAACACAGATCATTGGTTTCCTGTAGTTTTCAAAGGTTATTTTTTCATCATTGCTCATGCTGATTTGGAGTTCTTTCAAATTTACCCACTGTAATCTGCCATGCTGTTCATATACAAACATGAGAAGCAAAATCTGGCACCACTTTATTTTTAAGGGATCTAACAGACTAAACAAATGAGATTCCTCCTTCGCTGCTACATTTGAAGATACTGTTGAAGTTACTGGTAGGAGTAACGGGGGAAAGCTATACTGGATGAACACACATTATTCTGAATGCAATTTGAACCCCTGGGTTGGAAAATATATTTATCAATGCCCTATTAGCTCAGTATTGTTTCCTATAGGGTAGTAAACATTAAGGACCACTTCTTTATATAATGCAGTCCTCCTATTATAGTAGACAAATAGGTAGTATTCCACTAGGTTTTTTTTCCTCTTCTATAAACAGAATCATGTTCATAAATAAACTTACTTTAAAAATGAGAAACTAAAAAAATACAGAAAATATAGAAATTTTTTTCATTTATAGACTGAAATAGTTTAAATAGTTTAGATCTGTCACAAATATATGAACGAGACCATCCTAAACAGGAAACTTGGAACTATGGGACTCCCTGAGGACCTCAAAATTCACAGAACAGATTATTCCTGTCTTCTTTATGAATGGAATTTGACTCCAAGTGCTTTCTGATAGGACAGATGACACAAGGAACACTGGTCTGTGACTGCCCTTGGAATAAAGTGAGTCACACAGCACCGTTAACTTTTAAGCAAAGCTACTCCTTGGAATCAGTGGTTAAATTTTAAATATTGTGCTTTGATATTCAGTATAAATGTCCAGTAAGCACATATATCAAGTAGGGCAGTAGTGCACTCTCTAGTCCAGTACAGCAAGAGATTTAGACTCCAGTGATATTAGGAGGGTGTCCTTTGGCAGATGAACTATAATCATTATTGCTTCCACAGACAGCTCTTGTAAAAGGGCTTCTTTTGCTGCTTGATTTTGTCATTTATGTGGAATTCATGTAATTTAACTGTACCTACCAAAGCATGATGTGTCTTGTCTACTTCAATCATCTATGTTCTTTTTACATTTAACAGGAGAAATCAGCCCTGCCGCAAGTTGATTCATCTCACCCACATCAGCAAGTGGTCATTGTCTGCATACCACTTACTTCTTTGGGAGTTAAACTTTTTTCTGAGTGAAATTAAGAGCTAAAAGTCCCGATGAAACATCCAAAATAGTTTTTACTTCATATTTTCAAGTTTCTTGTAGAACCAAGTGTCTGTGCTTCAAGGGTAAGGCGAAGCTCTTGTCAGGAGAAGAATCAAGGGACAGAAGAAACAAATGTTCTCTTTTATCAAATAATTCTTATGAATAGTGCACCCATTCAATGCTATGCAGTCCTCCATACCTTTTTTCTTCATGACCCAACCACAAATTTAGGGCTTGTTGAGCCCGTAATCTCCTCTACCCTTGCTTCTTCTGGAAGATACCTGGTGCATATAATGCTGTACCATGTTCTTGGTGCCTATGTCCATATTTATCCCATTATATCTTTTTTTTTTTAAGCAAGAAGATCTAGAAATCTTAGAGTGGCAATCTTATACTTCTCACACAGACTTACACATCTTGTGTATTCAGCTTGATAAAAGAGACAGGAGACACAGAAAGTCATTTGGAAGATGCCTTGAACTTACTACCATGAGAGCCCAGGAGATGTTTTTGTACTGAACAGTGAGCAAGCAAGCAATTTTGCTGAATGCTGGAAATCATATTAATAACTCTACAGTAACTGCATGCAGCTGAATCGAGTAAAGCATATAAAATGTTTCTACTTAAGCAACCATTGTTTTATATCTGTCAAACCAGTTTTTGCTTATGAACTGACCTCATTTCGCCATTACTGAGATAAATCACTCTTTTTGCACTTCCTTATCTAAATTAAAGTGCATGGGAAGAAAAGGTAGCATTTTTCAAAGGCTTAATGGTGTCTAAATATTGAACTGAACCAAGTGCTACTTATTGGATAGCCAGTCATAAAATAAATACAAAGCATTTTAAACCAATTAGTGCTCCTTTGTTTCTCGAGCTCTGAGCAGTTGTGGAAGACATTCCCAAATGCCCACTTTACTCTAGCAGTGCAAACATGTGAATCTACTGAAAACAGTGGTCATATTTTATCACAAACCGTGCATGCACAGAGAAGCAGTGTCTCAGGTATTCAGAGATACTAACTGGGAAGGGAAAGACAACCTCTTATTTCCTAGAGTTCTCTGTCACAGGATAATAAAACCCAAGTCTTTCAGCTACAACCCTTCTGAGCAGCTTGTGTAAGGAAAAAAGTGCATCTGCAGCTGTACAAGTTTGTACTGTGTGACTTCTTGTCATTTTGTAGGAGTCAAAGAGAGATAAGTGATCAATCAGTTGACGATGCTGAGAATACCCCCAAAATTGCCTTTCCTCCATCCACCTCTTGTTAGCCATACTGACAAAATGTGTAGTACAACGCATAAAAAAAAGTCATGAAAGTCTTTGTAACAGCTTACCCATGGATTTCTCACCACTAATCTTTGTTTGGAAAGCCATGGACATTACTTCTGTAGCAAGTAAACAATCATTTATTTTTATTACTTTCTTAATAAAATTACTTTTATTGCTCTCTAAAATAAGAAAAATATATAATTTTTACTCTTCTGTTTTGTACTTAGGAGTGACAATGCAGGCCACACTCTTGCTTTAGGTAAGCTCTTCTTTCTCTCCCAGTTTATTCATGCACATACTTCTCTACTTTGTAAAATATCATCAGTACCTACCTTTCTCACATATATGTTGACTCCACAGAAAGAACATATTCACATATCAATTGATCAAATAGGGCAGTTCATCCAGCCAGAAATTGCATAATAATGGGCTTTTCCAAAGCTGTAAGGAAAGTAATGATTTTCCCAGGGAAATTTAAACAAAACAAAAAGAAGTAAATTTGGTAAATACACAAAATGCACATCATTCATTTCCTTCTATGCCAAGTTTAAAACCGAGAAATAAAGTAACTTAAATAGTTCTTTAACAGTCATATGGATGACTCATTCTAATAGCAGTTTGACTCCCTTCTTTGCAAAATGCCTTGTGTGTTTTTTCTCAGTTCATTAGATTCCATTGGCTAGCATTTACTGTTCTGAAAGTCCCAGGTAGAAAATGCTACTGAAGTGTAATGTATTGTTGTTGTACATTGCTGTTTGGTACCCTCCACTTTCCACTGTAAGACACGCTAAATATAAAAGAAAATTCAGGCTGTGGGAAAAACACTTCTAAAAGTATCAAACTTTTATCTACTTTTTTGTCCGTCTTCCTTATTGAGAAAGGATGAAATGCACCCATGAAAGACATAAGCCATTTGCACCCTTCTAATGCTATCCTGAATCACTGGAGTCCATATAATTTCAGTAGCAGCAGGATTAAAGACTTTACTGGAACAGTAGTGAAGTATTATAGGAAGCTTTTAAGGGCACACTGAGTTTGTGGCTGAAAAGAGAATTAAAACTATGCAGCATGTGGCAAACCAGTGCTTTCTGGTAATGAGTCCTTCCCATAGAAAACTGCTCAGTAATGTTCAACCTGGGAATAACTCTGCCTTGTCTCCTTTCTATGAACAGCTTCACAATGAAATTGTATCACACCTACAAAAAGTAGAATTGTTAATGAGTATCTCAGATGTGACACCTTGGAGCAACAGGCCTTCCTCTGCAGCTTCACAAATATCCACTGCTAATGTTCAGTTCAGGAACTAAAAGACAGTTGAATTTACGACTTCTTAAGAAGCTCTGTGAGCCATAATAAGTGAATACACAACAGTTTAAAAGTTAAAAAATAATATCTTAATTCAACAGCAACATAAAGTGGAAAATGTGCTAATGTGTGAGTGGAATATTGCAGGTTGGAAACACATACCTCCCAGAGATTCCACAGGTGTTAAAAAAATAACTTTTTTCTCTCTTCTGTTATGGGAGAGATGTTGAAAAAGAGCTTGCTTACAAAAAACAAGTGAATCTCCTTCTTAACTTGCTGCTATTAAATACTTCTATCTACAACTATCCCATAAGATGACTAAGAGCACCCATATATTTACAGTAAAAGGATTTGGTCAAAAGGCATATGGTTGTTTCTCTATAGTAAGGACTATATTGCATAATGAAGGTTGAACATTTTTTTAATGAATCGGAAACCGAAGTACTTCAAGTTCTGTTGGGCTAGTCAAGCATGAGTATTTGCATGGTTGTGCCACAAATTCATTTCTTGTATCTGTACTTGAGGGTAGTATACAAAAGCACTGACAGACTTTACTGTGGCCAAATGGATGAAGTTTTCCATTCCTCAGGGCCATTTAGCTATTTCCCACTTATTTCAGAGCTTTTCTTCCAAGTTTTCCATTAGGCTAAAAGTTTTAAAAAGTACTTTTGAGCCAATGCAACATAATCTGTGTTAAACAAGATGATTAAGATATATACTACCTACATACCTTTGAGATAATTATCTCTTATCTCAAGATAATTAGTTTTATGGGGTTTTTTGTTGTTGTTATTGTTTTTGTTTTCCAAGTATACACTGTACTTGAAAATGTGAGCAAATTTAGTAGGAGTGCTGCTGTTGATCAAATCATATATGATCAGTGTCATCCTCCAAAAGAGAAAAGAACAGAAATAGCTTATTAAAGACAAAATCAGGAGATTTTCTCAGGGAGACTCTGGAAATCAGTTGTACAATTCAGATTGGTAATCACATGCAGCAAAAATCTTTGCCTGTGACTGACTACACTGTCAGTGTCATGCACCTGCCTGGTGCCTTGCAAAGAGCAAACTAGGTTATATGGCTGTTTCACAGGACCCACATCCTCTGTAAACCTCTAACCTGTAATGAGTGAAACTTAACATTAGGCTCCTGCCTCCTTTACAGGTATGAAAGTTTGTGATTGTCCATATTCTGAAGGCCTTATTCAGCCTCTCCGAGCACCTATACTCTAATTTCAATGGATTCTGGACCTGGATGCTGTCTCTAAGCAACTTAGCTCAAAAGGGAAATAGAAAATGCAGAGCTGAGTCACTGCTGAGAAAAAACTCTCTAATGTCACATCTCACACTCAGCACATGACTATACAAGATCAGGAATGGATGTAAGTGCTGCAGTGGCTGTATCCTAAAATAGGTTGGAGAGGTTAGCTTACGACAATATGACTCTTTTTATATCTGTTTCCCAATAAGATAAATTTGAATCTAATTTGGTTTTTTTAATTAAGAACCTAATTGTTGTGATACATGCGATAAGGCCTATTCTACATCCTTAAACAGGCAACAGTTATTTCCAGACAAAAGTTTATAACTATGTTTCAGGTTATCAGAATGGCAGTGTTGGGTTGTCTTAGTCTAAAAACACACAGAAAGCAATGTAACCCAGAGAATATGTCTGGGGCAAGCAGACCACATATTATCAAACCAAAAGTTTGTCTACTTTTTTCCACATATATAAAACTGTATAAAAACCACATTTTTTTTCCTTATAAAACCTTTATCTTTACAGGCCCACAGAAAGAGAATATATTACCATTAATATATATGGTTGTAAAGAAGTTGGGTAATGTAAGTTTCCTTTCATTGGCTATTTCATTATAATTACAACATCAAGAACTGCTGTACATAAAAGTAAGCTTTGTGAAACATAAGAGGAAAATCAGACTTACTGGCTGTATCGCAAGGCTATTTTAAGAATCAAGCAGGTCTGATCAGATTGGTTCTGTCAAGAACCAATTTTTTAATGTGAGACTTGCCATTCATAGTCTCTAAAAGTCAAGGAGAAATTAGTTTCTATTTCATAATTCCTGATCGTATCAGTTAGCTTCATGCTGTTAGATTAACACACACACTGAACTTTTCAGAGACAGAGCATAGGAAACGATAAGGGAGAAAGAAGTCAAGAAAAGCCTAAAAGGAAGGCAAAATAAATAAAAATAATATAAAGAATTGCTTGGATTTAAATGAACAAATAAACAAAAAGTGGGGGTGCAAATGCTGTGGAGAATATGCTAAAAGATGGTGAGATATTCCTAATTAACAAGAAAAGAAAATAAAAATTTACCAACAGAGACAAAGAGGCAGCAAAGCACCGAATAATACAGTCTGCCTACTTAAGGGGAGAAGAGAAATTACTTAGATATAAGGGCAAAATAAGTTTGCCCTCATATCTAAGTAATAATTTCCATTTCATCTAAGTGTTTTGTCCATGCCATTCAGGGACACTGAGGTGATTGCATTGTACTGAGGCCAACAGAATGCATTTCTGTTATTCATATTCTATTTTGTTTAGTACTAATTATTCAGTATGCTTTTTTAAAAATAATAGAAAATTTCAATAATGTTTATATATTTCATTTAAAAGCAAACTGCAAACTTTATGTAATTCAAACATATTCTTCACTTTCTCTTTTATATTTATAAAATTTTGCTGTAATCTGTGAGACATCTCTTATGCATGTTGCCCAGAAATTTGTTCTTCCATAAGAGCCTCATGTCTAAATACTGCTCCACGTATGTTCAGTTTTCAACTAGTACAGGAAAAGTGCAGGAGAAAAAGAATGCTACACTGGCTTGTTCTCATGGCTCATTTAATCATATACTCTCACAACTTTCTCTAATAAAAGCCAGCACAACTTTTTTTATTTTCCAATTTGTGATATAATTCCTCCTCCCTGTTGAATAATTTCTTACTGGGTTAAGCATGGAAACAAAGCACACACTTTGTTAACTTATTCAAATCTAATTTTGGACATTCTTGTAATTTTTACAATTGACCAAGTTCTACAGGAATGTTACTTTGTTTTTATTTATTTATATGAATGTTTTGGAATTTTTCGCAAATGAAGTTGTGAGATTTGTTCAAATTACACTTTGCTATGGGAAGATTTTCCAGTCAGGTCTAATTATAATATTTTATGAGTTTTTCACCATCCTTTTCTTTATAGTTCTTCATTTCTATTTAGTTTTCTGGCCACAGTTGAAGTCTTCATTAAGCTGCCTATAAAGACTTCCAAGTCTCTTTCCTGAACTGAATTCCAAATTCTTTCCACTTTTGTGGGTTTTTTTTTAATGTTTTAATGTTTCACATTTATTGATGGTGAGTTTCATTTGCTGTCATGATGCTCATGAAGCTTATCCATAAGCCCACAGTTCTGAATAAGATCACAGGGCAACCAAGTCTAGGAGCACTTCACCAAATAGCTGATGTTCAAATCAGAAAAACTTTCAAGAACATCCTTCCATTCTCATACATCATAAATCAGTCTTCCCTAGTGGTGACTAACCCATACATCCCAGTCAAGTTTTTCCTGCCTTACGGTTTACCATCTTTTTCAGGAATTTTTAAATATATTAAGTAATATTGCATCTTATATGGAAAGTGAAATTATTCTTGTTGCATTTTACTTGTCAGGCAGAAATTTTTCTGGTCTCTTATATGGAGATCCATGTTCAGTGTATATGTAATCTGGAAACCACATTTTCAAAAACTTACTTTATGAAAGTCAAGGAAATTCTGTTCTACAGTTTTATATACTTTTTTTTTCCTTGAATCTCATAAAATATTAACAAGGATTATAATGAATTTATGATTTTTTCCCACACTAAGAGAATCTATTCATATTAAAAATAAATTTAGAATAAGATATTATGAGATGCACAGAAACTAAGCATGGGACTACCTAAATACTTTCAGAAATAGAAAATGTGGTTAAGGATTCACTGTATAGATTTGTACTAACTCTCTAGTGGTTTAAAACGACATGCCCATTTTTAGGAAAAAAAAGTAGTTTGATTTCTAGATTTTAAAGATAGAATCTTATATTCAGATATGAGCTTTAATAACTTAGGACCTTTTTAGCAGTCATGACCTGAAACTAGAATAGCAGAATAGGGCATCTTCTATAGAAAAAGTGATACTTCATCAATATTTTTTCATTCTTGAAAGCTTGTTCACTTGAATTATACCTGTAAGAGATCCAAGCACTTTAGCACACGCATAGAAACAAACAGAGATTCAGTTCATCCACATGGTTTATGCCATAGATATTTCTATTTCCTGCCAGCATTGCAGAAATGGTTAGTCCTGATCCGTAGAACTTCTGAAATCTCTTGCTATATGGAGAAAACTGAATACATCATAGGGAATCTCATCCATATTGCATCAAACATGACAATAGTAATGAAACGTTTCTGTAAATTGAGATTAAAATCTGATGAGAGGTCTAAACACCATCATAGTACTTCAACATTCTAGTATCTGACAAAACATGAATATGTTATATATATTAGTATACTATAATATACTAGTATTCTGCCTACAGTTTCTGGCAACATCTCCCACAGATGAGATGGTAAAATGCTAATCAATAGAAAGGTAAGATTTCCTTTCACCATATTTTACAACCTAGGAGATCTAGGATTTCCTAGGAACCTAGGATTTAATTTACAGAGATATCAAGATTTATAGTGTTTGAAGAAAACTAATTATTGGGTTGATTATCTTAAAAGTAAAAAAATGCATTTGTAAATGTATGTAGGGAAGTTGTTAATCCAGATGTCTACAGGAAATAAGAATTTTTCCTAGGGAAGGATTTTCAAGTTTGTGTATTAATCAGCTATACAGGTATTAGATGACTAAAAAATATAGGGAGACCATTTACAAATAATACATGATTGCCTACTGTTTATGGCTTTATTGAGTTCATGAGATGCAAATAGTTAGCAGAGATTTGGGAATATTAAAAAAAATCTTTTTTAAACATTAAACTATACATTCCATATATCAAACGCCAGGGCAAGATTGTACCCTAATGCTTTCATTAGAAGCCTCCTGCATCCCTCAGTTCAGAGCCATGCTTGAGAAGGCCACCCACAAAGGTACTGTGCAGAGTTATTAATAGCAGAACAACCAGGTGTTGCAAAATTGACTAGTAATTTACACCTGAACTTTAGTTGTTAAGATTTTAAGAATGACCATACACAGTGTGCAGTTAAAAATGCCCTTATTCATCTATGAACTCAATGTAGTTATAACTCTGGTCCATACACAATCCTGTGAAAATACACAATAGTGGCTGTTGCAGATAAAGAAATTCATACACAGGCTGTAATTAACTTTTACAAAGAGAACAACTCGAATAAGCTTTGTTCAGGTTTTCATGGTGCTGATTTATGGCACATTCATAAAGTGAAATGTCTTTGCTGAGAAACTGAACTGTGAATGATAAAGACTCTACCTGTATATCTTGTTTTGTTGAGGTGTAAGTCTCCTGAATCTGCAAAATTCAAAGTGATGGGTAGGAACAGTGCAGACACAAACTGACTTCAAGTAAATTAAGCCATCCGCATGAGGCAAGTGACCATTCACAGTGTATTTATTTTATTTGCAGTTAATTGTTTGTCACTATCCATTAGGAAGTCTCAATTGTTTTATAAGTCTGAGAAACACTGAAATGCTCTGCTTACCAGCTTGATTATACCAAGCCACAGAATCACTTTCAAATATTGACTTTTATTTAAAAATATAATACTTTATACTTTATATAAAGTATAATATTATACTTTATATAATACTTTTATTAAAAAATAAAATACTGACTTTTATTTAAAAGAACTGTAAGTACAGGGTAATGAGTGACTAAAGTGGCAATTTTTTGCCCTAGATTTTGAACTGCTTAGTGATTCTGCTTCACATATACATAGCTTTCCTCTTCTAGTAACACTGAACCTTCACATATCTCACAGATTCTGTTTTACTATGCTAATTATAATGTTAATTGCAAGCATAAATATTGGTAGGCAGGATAAAAGACATTGTTTTGTTTTTGTAGCTAGAAACTATTCTGAATAATTAAATTCATTATCACACAAAATCACTAAAAGAGAAAAGGAATGGTGCAAATGAGAAATCAGGCCAAAGTCAGTTTTACTGCTAATCCACAGAAAATTGTTGGTAAACATTCAACTCTGGCTCTCATTTAAAAGAAACCTGTAAGAAACATGTACAGCTAAAAACTGGCATGTTTCTGTGGTGAGATCCTCTGAAGTGATAGAACTTCTTCATGAAATATAAACTATTATAAGCAGTCACCATACGCTTCCATCCAGTCAGTTAATAGCTACGTTACTCAGTTATTTTACTTTTATACTAGCTGTTATGTGAAAAAATAGTGAAGTTAAAGCACATAAGCTGTTGCTAGTTCAGAAAACTTCAGCCTCACGACTAATTGACATTAGCTATCCTATTATTTCAAATCTGGAAAACACAGCAAGGATATTCCTATCCACTGTTACTGACATAAGCTGAGCCGTTTTATTAACCAGAACTGAAAAAAAAATTGAGAGAAATAATATTCCTTTATAACTTCCCAAGTCTTTTCCAGGTTACAAGCATCACAGGGTGAATATATGAAACAGTCTTTTATCAGAAGGAAGATCACTACCTCCTTGTATCCTTTTGCTCAAGCAGCCAAGAACAGATGGATTATGAAAGCAGATCAAGAGTTCTGTGCTACTTCCTTAGGATATTCTCTTAATCTCCCCAAATCTGGATCTTACAGCTTTCCAAAACCACAAATACAGAAAGATGGTCACTTCCAGTACTCATTCTGGTAAGAAATCCAGAGCAAAAAATATATCTGTGAAAATTGCATAAGTCAGTCTGGAAAGATAATGGAACATGCTGGGGGAGCTGACACGTGGCAGAATGCTTTGATATTTACACTAAAGAAATGTTAATACCACCCACCTGTCCTACTAAGTACCGCCTGATGTATGTAAAACAACTGTATTACGGCTCCGGTGCAGAAGGCCAAAGGTGCTGTATTTTCCCATCAGCATTATTACTTTTTTTTGTGTGACCACTGTCATCATTCACTGAATTGATATGAATGTCTGTAGAAAAATACCCTGCTGTTGAGTTTTTCATTTCCACAACTTAATTTTTCTTTTGTTAATTAGACCATGAAAAAGAAACAGAAATGTCAGAGAGAAGAATCTGATGAAGATCCTATGTAGTACTTTAGAGCTTTCAATTTCATACCATCCATAAGGAATCTGATTTCTGTTCACATTATCATCTCCAGAAACAACGATCAGCTCCTTGTGATGGTGTCATCTGGACTCAGTGTTGTCTGAACACCAGTGAACTGTAACATTTTTTTTCTCCTATGCTTACAGAGATGCTTTTACAGAGAGCTGTGTTATTTACATTTACTTTTTAAGTGAAAGGTTTACATTTCCTCTCTACATGGCTGTAGAATATTTAAACAGGTGAAGAATCCAAGTCTTAGTGCAATTCTACTTACAAACCAAATTTGAAATCAATACTAGAGGGTGTTTGGATTGCCAGCTCAATCAGATACTGCAACATGCAATTATTGCAATTTATCCAACATTTGGACACATTTGGACTTTGGCTTACATATAATCACCAGCATTTCAAGGAACACAATAAATTTTCCTTGCTTCTCCTAATATGTCATAGTTATGCATGCAGTGTACCAACTTGCTTCTTATTTGGAAAAAAAGATTTCTATTCTATGTTATTACAGTTATAACTAGTTTATTCAATTTTCATGTTAATATTATTAACATAGAAAGTATTATCCACATCAGGGACCATAATTAGAATGAGAAGAGAATGCGTTATTTATACTATATCAGAGGCTTGATAACGAAGGATAGCCTTTGTTCTACACTTAGAAAAACAATTTCAGAAAACTGTTTACATGAGGTAAAAATTGAAAGGAACAGGTCATTTTATTTGTGGCTCAGATTTGTTTTTAATGCTCAGTATTTTCCTTTGATATCATAAGAGATCATTCTTTAATGCTTTCTGTGTTGAATCTTTTTTTTTTCCTAGAAAGATGATTCCCATCCTTTGCCTTTTGTAAGTCTATTTGACTTACCTGTTTCTATTTTGTTTAATTATTTCAGTTTATTTAGAAACACTGTCTGTTGTTCATAAGTGTTATAATTACACATTTAAGTTAAATTTTGGTGGTCTTATAGCTAGATGAATTTTAAATATGATGCACCTTGTCTGATATGTAGGACATTATAAGACTGTGGGTAAAAGCAGTCAGTATACATAACTTCCAGAAAATATGAGGGTTGATACCTTTTAATCTTGTTGCTTTTTTTGTCTTCCTAAAAAATGTCTTGTTTTGAAGCACTTCTTGTATAGTCACCTTAGGTCTGCTCAGAAGTGTATCTGTTTCCCTAGGCTGTATACACTCATTGTATTCTGTCAGTGTCTTATCTTCATGGCTCCAAGCACACTGTAATGGTTCTCCTCTGGAATAATAGTTCAGTTACTTTTCTTTTTTCAAGGAGCATAACATTTTTTGGCTTAATAATCTTACAAGAGTATTCTGGCAGGGAAATGTTTACTGGGATGCTAAATCCAATTACAGTGGGCTGACAAATGCAAGTTGCATCTGTGGATGACTGAAGAAAGTAGGAATAAGGGTGGATGTTGTGATTTGACCAGGTAGGCAGCTCAGCAACACAGTCATTTGGTCACTTCCCCATTCCCAGTGGGATGGAGGAGAGAATTATGTGCTGAGTTAAAGCTATTTACAAAGCTAGAGAAAATGAAAAGGATCATAGTTATAACTATTTTTATAACCATATATAAATTATATAACTATATGCAAATAGATATACTAAGTGATATAAAAGCAATGGCTCCCTACCACCTGAGTGACCTGACCAAGGCCCAGCTGGTCAAGCAAGCAGCAAGAGAGAGAGAGAGACACCCATCCTGTTCAAAACTCATTCCTCATGATGTCATCTTTGGCCAGTTTAAGTCAGCTGCCCTAATTCTGTTCACTCCAAGCTCCTTGGGCCCTTTGATGAGAATGGACTTGGCCCTGTAGAACACTGCTTAGCAGCAGCTATAAACATTGGTATGTTATCAACATTGTTTTCCTCTTAGAACCAAATATAGCATCATATCAGACACTCTGAAGAAACCATAACAACTGAAACTAAGACAGTGTATTAGCAATGAAGCAACAGTACAGTAGATACTTTGTAAAAAATATAATCTATTATGTATAATTAATATTGGCATTAAAAATATTTCCTTGTAGCAGGCAGATTTAAATGGAAGTTACTCTGATTCCTCTTAGTTCAAGTGTGATTAAGTAATATTACTTTCTTTCCAACAACACTTTCTTAGCCATACTAATAAAGCACATTTTCTGTTTCTTGAATTGATTGTTTCAAGGGGAAATCATACTACAGTACTTAGCTAGTCACTTAGAAAGAACGCAAGAAAAAGATCTGATGCTATGAGCTTTTATTGGTGAAAATTTAGTGTCCAGTAATAGACCCAGGAAAGCTCAGGCTGAGTTTTTTTTACTGCCACCTATGTATGCTTCTGGCTATAAAGGACACCCTACAAGGAAGATGAAACAAAAATAGTGAACAAAATAAAACTGATGCTCTTTCCGTCTGAATGTTCTTTTTGAAATAAAGAAAGCAAGCTCATTTGAGCACAGTCAAATTTCTCTTCCTGAAAATAGTTCAGTCATTTTAACAGTACCTTTGCCTGGCTGCAGGGAAAATGGAAGAAAACACAGAGTTCTGCATATCTCTTGATTTCTTAATGTTATAGTGGATTCACCAACATAGTGTGAACACAAGATTGGCTAATGATTGACAATGTGCGTAAAAATTGAAATGCAGATGGTTGTGACATAGAAGAAATAAACAAAAAATGAAAAAACCCTGTGTTTCAGATAACTGAGCTGACATGGGCTATGTGAGATTGGACTAAAATTAATTGAAAATTATCCTCATATGAAAAAAACAAAACAACAAAAAAAGCAACATTTTGATAATAAGAATTGTGCTTCTAGTAGAATCCATGCCACCTGTTTCTCATGGCAAGAAGCGAGAGAAAAGTGAAGGCCCTTGTGGATAGTTAGTTACTCTGATATATTTGGAAATGAAAGTATAAAGCCATGTTATACTTCTTGTTGATTACATTGAAAGGAAATAAGAAGTAAAGGATGACTTTCCCCTTTCATTTGAAAACTGTCTATGTTTTTACTTATCTGTTGGGAACAGTGATCAGTAAATGCTAAAAAAGTTCTTGATATCAGTAATTGAGCATTTGCATTTGGTCTTCTTCCAGCTGATTCTGAATAAGATCATTTGTACCAAACAAAATCTCAAGGACTGGAAGGTATTCAGACTCTGCAGGCAAGGTCACATTGGCTGAATTCTAGATTTGATTTATACCATAATGAAAAAGTAATACATCTATTTCACCTTTATGAAATAGCTGAATAAAATGCAGGTTTTAAACGACTGTTTAGTACTCTCATCTAAAATGTGCATTAAGAGAATTAAAATACCCATGAATAGAATGCAAATATACTAACTGTGGTGTCAGACAGCCTATCACCTAAATTCTTAACAGCACCTGAGGAATGGACAGTAGCAAGGGCAACCCACCCTTTGAGAGGGAGTCCAAGCTAACTGAAAAAGATCTTGCCTTCATGAACCCATGTTGCCTGTGAGCAATGATCACATTGTCTTTCGGGTGTTTTTCAGTAACTGCCAGCATAACTTCTCTTAATTTTAGCAGGCACAGGAGTGAGACTGATAGGCTCATAATTAAGGGACTTCTCCATTGTTCTTGAAAATTGGAACAATGTTTTCCAACTTTCAGTCAAGCAAGAATTCTTCAGATTCCCAAGACCACTGAAAAATAATATTGGATTCAAATTTGTCATACCAAGAGATTTGTGTCATTTCTGATATTTTCCTGTAAACCTGTTGCAGATTCAGAAAAACAAGTAATATTAAATACTAGGAAAACAAACAAAAATCAAAGAAAAACAACAAAACTGAGAACAAAACAGAAAACATGGTACATCATAGGTGTTCCCATCTTGAATGCTGAATGAAGTTCTAATAAAGTCAGCTTCAGGAGTACAGAAGAACTAGAAAACGTGTAGAAAAAGAATGAGAAAGATGATCAAAAACAACAAAAAATCTCCACTCTGAAGGAATAAATATTCTATCACTTGACATTTGTAAAAAGATGGTACATAAATCTTGAAAGAGATTCACTAGTTTGCATGATATAAAAAGTACCACCTGCACTTTTCAATGATTAGGCAGCAGATTTAAAACAAATTTTAAAACTCAGTATGCCACATAGTATTGAAATTGCGCATGGGCTCTACTTAGTATTGAAGAACAAATTAAACTGAGAGGTTTATATTTATCTGGTCCACATGCCTCTTTCTGCTCTTTACTCTTAATTTATTATTACTAAAAGATGGAAAGCACCACTATGAATATATATTACTGACTGATTTTCACAACTACTCTACTGTAAGTACTCTTCAATATACTATTCATACTACTATTGCAAAAACAAACACTTGAAATTTATTATTAATGATGCCTTCACAGCAAAGTTTCTACCCTCTTGTACTTACATACTCTATACTTTTCCCAAATACCTCCTATCTCATTCTTGCTTGGAGTAACTGACACTCTCCAGGTGAGCTACCTAGTTAATGTTATATATCACCATCATTCAGTGAGGACACAGTGTAGTTATTTTACACTATGCCACTGAGCTCAAGCTGTGAATACAGAATTATTCATTTCCTGTGAACACAGTGACCCAATTTTCCTCCAAGTTCTCTCTTTGACTTTTCAATTAAACCTATGAATTCTGTAAGGAATGCAGGAGATGAAGGGAATCTCTGGATTTTGACTTTTAATTTCCAGCTTTCACAAACAATTTTTCATACTACCACTTCCATCTGTTCAATTTTGAATATGGTTAGGTGCGTTTCACTATGAACTTCCATGGAAGTGGAATCTGATTAATGCTAGCATTCAGAACTAAATTCGGATTAAAACAGATTCTAAAAAGATTCAGACTAAAACAGATTCTAAATTATTAATGGGTAGTTTGTATGTACTTTTCCTTAGCAAAATGTGTACTTTTTATTTACTATCTCTCTGTCTCACAGTGTTTCACAACACTCTTCAGGTTTCCTCCTCTAACATTCTGGATATGCAGAGGTTGTAGTTTTCTCCCTTCTCCTCCCAGCCCTCATTTTATAAAGTTTATCAAGCCAGGTTTGTCTTGAGTCTTCCCTTTAGACAAGTACTTTGTTTTTCTGTGCATCCTAGTAACCATCCAAAGAAGTGTTCTAATTTAGCTTTCTTAAAGACAGATGTTAATGGCTTTATGCAGTATGGTAGGTGATGTCATAAAAGTAGTTAAAATATGTTATTAATGTGCTCTATTTCTTCAAGTAGTATTTAAGTTTTGTATTAATACACAATTTGATAATCCTAATTAATAATTTTCTATGTGGGAACCATCACTATCTTGGATTTCTTTTCGCTATTTTAAGAAAAACTAGATATTACTTTTATACTTTATATATATATTACTTAATCATTTTTATAAAAATAGAGGAACTTAGAGTATCTGTAGGGTAAATAACCCCCAAGGATGGTACTCAAAAATAGTATGAAAGATGGTATATTTCTGTAGGTCTATATAGATGGCACACAAATAGTAAGCAAAAGAGGGTGGCTCACCTTTAGGATGATAAAGGCTCACTGTGGACTCCATGTGGGAGGGATCTCCAAGAAGAGATCCTTCCCTGGTGGTGGTCAGCCCTTAAATGGGGTTTGGGAGAGGTGGAGCCAGGCTCCACCCCTTCCAATCACACAGGTATATCACCTTCACCTGTGGCCCTGTGGCTGGCTCAGTGTTCACCTCAGGTGACCAATCAGTGGCTCAGGCCGTGATTCAACAGTTTCCATAAGGTATCCCAAAATATTTCATAATGACATTGATAGAAAAGTTGAACAGCTTATTTCTCTTTGCAAGTCAAACAACTTTTATTTAAAAAATAGAAAAAATAGAACACATATTTTTACTATCTTCTCAACTCTCGTAATCCTAGTGAGTTCATTGACTTATATCACAGGTGTCCAACATCATGTCTAGCCTGAGCTGCACTGAATAAAGAGGAATGTTCTTAGGCCACCTGTATATGTTGTTCCAAAAGTAATGCCTCCCACTGATTTCCACAGAAACAACAGATACAAAGAGCAAGATAACACTGTTTGATAGAGGAAACTGCTGTAAAACACCTTTTTTCAGTGCACTCACTAACATTAGCTGTTCATTTTTGCTACCGATGAACAAAAGCCTGCATACTGCGTTCATAAAAATCTGTGCCAGAGGAGTGACCCACTGTCACCATTGCTAAAATCCACCACTTACTTCCTCACTGTGCTCGCATCCACTGTTTGATCTCCTTAAACATTCAACAAATGTCAATGAATGGATACAATTTTTTTCACATGAAGGAATTCAGTGATACACCTTTGCACCTCCATGTTGGATGCCACTCTGACATAGAATCACAGATCATAGAATCATAGAATCACCAAGGTTGGAAAAGACCTAAAAGATCATCCAGTCCAACCATCCACCTATCACGAACCGTTCTCACTAAACCACGTTTCTCAACACAATGTCTAAATGTTCCTTTAACACCTCCAGGATCATAGACTCTACCACCTCCCTGGGCAGCCCATTACAGCTCCTAAACGCTCTTTCAGATAAGTATTTCCTAGCATCCAGTCTGAATTTCCCCTGGCACAACTTAAAGCCATTTCTTCTTGTCTGTCACTATTACACAAAAGAAGAGGCTGACCCCCAGCTCACTACAACCTCCCTTCAGGTAGTTATAGAGAAGAGTAAGGTATCCCCTGAGCCTTCTTTTCTCCATACTGAACAATTCCAGCTCCCTCAGTCATTCCTCATAAGCCTTGTATTGCAAGTGCCTCACCAGCTTCGTTGCTCTTCACCAGCTGTGCTCCAGGGTCTTGATGTCTTTCTTGCAGTGAAGGGCCCAAAACTGAACACAGTACTCAAGTTATGTCCTCACCAGTGCTGAGTACAGGAAGACAATTACTTCTCTGCTCCTGCTGGCAACACTATTTTTGATACAAGCCAGGATACCACAGGCCTTTTAGGCCACCTGGGCACACTGCTGGCTCACATTCAGCTAGCTGTTCATTGACCAATACCCCCAGATCAGTTTCTTCTGCACAGTTCCCCAGCCATTCTGCCCCAAGCCTGTAGCACTGCCTGGGGTTGTTGTGGTCAAAGTGCATGACCTGACACTTGGTCTTGTTGAACCTCATCCCACTGGACGGGCTGGATAGCTGGCTTCAGCCCAGCTATCCAGCCTGTCCAGATCCCTCTGTAGGACCTCGCTACTCCCACGCAGATCAACACTTCCAGCCAACTTGGTGCCATTTGCTAACCTACTGAGTGTACACTCAATACCATTGTTCAGATCATCAATGAAGATATTGAAGGGGACAGGCCCCAGCACTGACCTCTGGGGAACACCACTCATTACCAGTTGTCAGCTGGATTTAACTCCATTCACCACCAATCTCTGGGCCTGGCCCTCCAGCCAATTCCTTACCAGCCAAGAGTGTATCTGTACAAGCTACGTGGTGCCAGCTTCTGCAGGAAAATACTGTGGGACAGTGTCAAAGGCTTTGCTGAAGTCTAGGTAGACTACATCACTAGATCATAGGAGATCAGGTTGATCAAGCAGTACCTGCCCTCCATGAACCATGCCGGCTAGGCATGATCCCCTGGTTGTCCTGCACATGCCACATGATCTTTAACTTAAAGACTAACTGCTCCATAGCCTTCCCTTGCACTGAGGTCAGACTGACAGGTCTATAATTCCCCAGATCCTCCTTACAACCTTTCTTGTAGTTGGAAATCACACTGGCAAACCTCCAGTCTTCTGGGACCTCACCAGTCAACCAGGAGTGCTGATTACAGAGAGAGGCACAGCTATCACCTCTGCCAGTTCCCTCAGCAGGTGAATTTTATCCAGCCCCATGGATTTGTGCTAGTTGGAACAGGAGGTCTCTGACTGTTTCCTCCTGAACTGTGGGGGTGTATTCTGCTCCCCAACCAAGACTTCCAGGTCAGAGTGGAGTACCCTAAGGTTAACTGGTCTGAATTTTAAAGTCAGACAAAAAGAAGGCATTCAGAACTTCTGCCTTTTCCTTATCCTCAGTAGTCATGTTCTCAGCCTAATCCAGTAAAGAATGGAGATTCTCCTTGGTCCTCCTCTTGCAGCTGATATATTTGTAAAAGAGTTTCTTGCTCCTTTTTCCCTGGGCATTTGCCTTTCTGATTTTCTCTCTGCAATTCTTAACAACTATGCAAGTAACAAAAACATAAAACAAGTGGGATATTTGACCTTGATTTTGTGAAACTAATGCATCAGTCTTGTTCAAAGGTGAGGTCTCAAGGTGTTCATCAGAGATTTTTGATGAAGTTTTACCCTTCCTCTGCTTCATCCTTGACAACTGTTCAAAAATGTATGTACTGCCAAATAATGACTACAGAATGGTTGCGAAGGAAAGGATATTTTTCTCTGGCAAGAAGAGCCTGTTAAAGAGATGCAATCAGACTTTTGAGTTGAATATGTTTGCAACTCCATATATTCCACTTGAAAATTTGCAGATAATGTATTTACATCAGATGAAAATCCTGCTGCTAACATAAATTGATGATTTTTTTGACAGTCTTGAAACATATTCTCAAACTACTTTATCAGAACAGTGGGAGGGCTGAATTGCCAGCCGTGCTAGGTCACATGCAGCCTACAGGCTGGACGTAACTGACATATATGGTTCCTAAATGACTTTGGCAATTTTTAATGACAATTATAAAAGGAAAAAAATAAATAAGTTTTTTTCATAGCATAACTTCACCTACAATCACAGATATAGTATGGTAGAAACTACAATAACTAAGGAAGAATGACTCATGCTGTTTATAAGTTCCAATTCTTTTCCTTCTTTGCCTACCTAGCAGTATTTATTAGTTGCTTTGCCTTATATATCACTACTAAATATATAAAAATATATATAGAAAGATATATAGAAATATATCACTAGTAATAACATAGAAACTTGAAGTTGAGGCAAAAAGGTAGAATGCTCAGATCTTTTAGACTTGTTGTGTAGTGAAAGCTAGTCTTTAATTTGTTGGCTTGAGTATCATTACTGTAGATTAATCATAACAGTCTGGTGCTATTTTGAATGCTCATATACACAGGAAACAGAAGCAGTATGAGGAATTCAGGATTCTGCCATAATTGTTTTATTAGTATAGGAACATTTACTTCATAGTGATACAGAAATGGGAAAGAGTTGTAAAGAAGTCATCATCACGATCAGATATTTTAAAAACTCTTTTAAAAACCTTGAAATTAGTTGTGTAGAATTTGATAACTTATTCTGTGAGCATCTCTCACTTCTGCTATTGGATAGAGTGTACTAAAATCTTCATATATCTGCAAGACAAAATCCCAGATCTTAAGACAAAATAGTGGTGAAATATTTGTTTTATTTACATATTTCTCAACATTAGAATCATCATAGAATCATCAACATTGGAAAAGACCTCTAAGATCATCTAGTCCAACTGTACACCTATTACCAATATTTCCCACTAATTCCCACTAAACCATGTCCCTCAGTAGAACTTGTAAACATTTCTTGAATACCTCCTGGTGACTCCACCACATCCCTGGACACCCCATTCTAGCACCTGGCCACTCTCTCGGATAAGTATTTCATTATTTCCAACACGAATCTCCCCTGGTACAGCCAGAGGACAATATATGTCATCCTATCACTAGTTAGGTGGGAAAAGAGGCCAACTCTACCTCACCACAATCTCCTTTCAAGAAGTTGTAGAGAGCAATAACACCATCCCTTAGCCTCTTCTTCTCCAGATTGAGCAATCCCAGCTCCCTCAGCCGCTCCTCATAAGGCTTGTGCTCCAGACCCCTCACCAGTTTCATTGCCTTTCTCAAATTAGTGCTGCAATTCTCAATTAGGGTAAGCTTTACTTTTTTTCCAGTGTTTCTGTGCAACTCTGTAAACCTTGATCTTGTTGATTGGAAATGTTTCATTAATCTGTCAGTTGAACACTGCACTTTTTTTCAAGTTTGCAGTGAATTGGAAAGAAGGAGAGCTTTCTGAACATCACAAGTCAAAAATCAAGACGCATTTTGGCTCCAGTTGCTTATTTAAAAATTAGCAATTCATCACATGAAATTGAAGGGAAACAGCTCCAGGTTTATGTCATACTGCTGTGATGTGAAGTGATTCATTACTCTGCTGTATACCCTGAACTGACAAAGCTGAGAAAGAAGTAGTTGGATTTTGCTATGACTTTACACACTGTTCTCGTTAGAATGTGGAGACTATAAAAACCATCAAAATGTGGTTACACTATCAAAAGCATGAAGAAAAAAAGAGGAATATTACAGGATAACACATACTTAGGACAGATAAGATTTCTTTATGAAATTCCAACTAACTGCTATTCTCATAAGATTCAGCAATAAATGAAGAAGAAAGCCTAACCTATGTAATGTGCAGATACCTCTTGGGAGAAGAAACAAAAGTCTCTTTGATAATTTGAGAGTAGACAAAGTAGTCAAGATATTAATATAGCTATAATCCTATACTGGCAGGTCGAGGTAACCTCCACATCATCTCCATGTAACATCAATATTTTGTTAGAGTACTGAAGAGATTTCTCTAAGACACCTTGTACCTGGAGCAGATTGAGTTGCTGGTGTTCAGCTGAGAAAAACTATTTCTAAATTTATGAAATACAATGGAGAAGACTAACCTTCAGAGTCCTGTAGAGGATTCTTGTTGGATTTAGTCATGCCATATTGATGCTTTATCCTTTATGAAGGATAAAGAATGTAACAAAAGAGACAGCCTGGGAAGAGAGAAAAAACAAAAAGGTCGTGGAACAAAGTTGTGCATCTTGTTTAACAAGTGTACTACATTATTTTAAAAATAAGAAGAATTAATTACATATAATTCCTGGTATGAAGCCCTGTAATAGACATGAAATTTAATAATAGTAAGAAATACTCAGGGTTCTTTTTAATAAAATTGAAGTACCAGTTTAATTCAGCATATGTCCTTGAATTTGTTAGGTGTTAATCCATCATATAACATATGTGCTACATACTCTGTGATAGTAACAGAATGTTCTTTATAATCCTAATATGTCTAGCCTCTATTTACACAAATCAAATTCTATGTTTTCTTCTATTGAACAGTCACAGAGGATTTCAAGCAAACTGTCACATATCTTAAAATCCAGTTAATTACTGAAGTAGTAATTTCTGCTCCTCCTCTTTTTTTTTTTTTTTTTTTTTTTTTTTTGTGTGTGTGAGATGGGACACAAACTTCTGTTTTGGTACTATGTGCTTTCTATGTGCATGGCTCTTGTCCGTAATGTATACTCTTACAATGTACTAAGGATGTGTCTCTCTACCCTGTGCTGCATTATGCCATTATGCTGGTAATTTATTCTATAGTTGTCAGAATAAATTATGTCCCTGATGGCAGTTAAAAAATGTGTTCCCATGAAAGTTATTAAAAAGCCAATAGAAAACAGAAGAATGACTCCTGTTAATTTCAGCAGGCCCTGGTTCTGCCAGGTCTACCTGCTTTTTAAATAGGAAAAAAAAAAAAAGGAATGACTGCAACACACTGCCTCAGTAGTTACTTTTAAAGGCTGTATCTATATATTTATGAAGTTTGGAAAAAAATGCATAGCGTATAAAACTATTTGTTGATGTGAGTTATGGATATGGAACATTAGAAGCATTATACTAGAGTAGTGGCAGCCAATAGTTTAATTTATCCAAAATAATGGAATAGCCACTTTCTATACTTTAACTGGCATTAGGTCTAGACAATGCCACACCAAAGAGCAGCAGTTAATACTAGAGGAAGCTGACACAAACCTGGAGCAATTTCCTCTTTCCTACACATGATGGATTGTTCATTTGCAAATGAAGACCTTGAGCCAAAGCCTGCATACTACTGCTTAGATGAATGATTATAATGACAGTATCTATTGATATTATGTATGTGACTGATGTGATATTTTGTTGAATAATTTAATTTGTTAGAAGTTAATATTCACAGACTAGTCTCCAAAATTAAATCGCATTTCCTGATGCTCAAATTATATTAACCTTTGTGGGTTTTAATATAGACTGCTTCTCAGAAAACCACGTATATTTATTTTTTCCAATTAGAGCAAATGCAAAAGAGATTTTAATGAATGTAAGTAAATCCTTTTATTTTACTCTTCACTCAGTTCTCACATATAGAAAAGTACATTTTAAGATTGGGAATGTTTCAGTGGTTACTATTTCATGCTTGTATTAGCTGTTTGGGAAAGACAATGGTAACATTGTCTTTTAAGACACTGATGTGGTACACAGATGAGTGTACAGTTGCAGTGACATAGAACCTACAGAGAAGAGAAGGGGGACTTCTGAAACACTGTGCCCATACTGCTGCTCTCCTTCAGGGTGCAGGAATACTGATTTGCAGTGATAAAAGCTGTTGCCTTGACAGTGATGGTTAGAAAGGAAAGCAAAAAGCTGTATTCTCTTAATCCAAATTCTGTAGTCTGTGTTTTAAAACAAAGAAGATTTTAAATATATCCACAATGCTAGTTAGAAGAAAATACTGCGAGGCGCCAAAATCCTTTCATCACTTGGAATATTAATCTCATTTCTTCGTTTATTATCCTTGACCTGACCTGAAAATCTTTTCCTCATCACTGTCATTACAACAGTATATGTGAGATGAAGCCACTATACCTCCTAGAAAAAAATAAAAAAAAATCCAAATATGTGTAATGCACTTACAATATCTCATTCATTCAGCTTCTGAATAGCTTTCTTTGCTTGTTTTGCCTACAGAAATCCCTCTTATGACAGACGTGATGCCAATAATGTCACAGCTATATTTTTACTTCTTTTGCAGGAATGAATGCTTGATTTAAACATAGTTTCTAGATCTAGATGAGCAACAATACCATTTTGAAAAATGTCACCCAAACACACAATCATAACAGAGCACTGTATACATGATTATGATATTGTAGCTTTGAAGGTCATGCTTTCATTGTCTGCTAAGTGGAATCTCTTAAGGCTGTTCTTAAAAATATTATCTAAGAGTACACAAGAGGAATACCTGATGGTCGTGCTTGGCATTAGAGGTAAGCGAGTTCCTTTTGTCTATACTACAAAGGAACAAAAAAGCAAACATGAGAGTATCTATGTATAGAAACTTCAATAAAAAGGCTGAATATATATTTTAATAACTTCAGACCTTCAAAGGGAAAGATCAGTGAATTCTATTAGCCATGTGTTATGAACTTTGCAATCCAGAGAAAGCATTCTACAAACTATAATTTGACATTTCCAAATAAGCAACTGGTAAAATAAAACTGGTGAGGGGTCTGGAGCACAAGTCTTATGAGGAGCGGCTGAGAGAGCTGGGATTGTTTAGTCTGGAGAAGAGGAGGCTCAGAGGAGACCTTATTACACTCTACCACTTCCTGAAGGGTGGTTGTGGTGAGGAGGGGGTGGGCCTCTTCTCCCTGATAAATAACGACAAGACGAGAGGGAATGGCCACAAGTTGCGCTGGGGAAGATTTAGATTAGACCTGAGGAAACATTTTTTTTCTGAAAGAGTGGTCAGGCACTGGAATGGCCTGCCTAGGGAGGTGGTTGAGGCACCATCCCTAGTGCTGTTCAAGAAGCGTTTAGATGAGGTGCTAAAGGATTTGATTTAGTAGTTGGGTAGGGATAGTGATAGGAGGATGGTTGGACTAGATGATCTTGTAGGTCCTTTCCAACCTTATGAACTTATGAACTTATGAACTTATAAGCAGGAAGAAGTGTTCTTGTTGTATACATAAAACAAGTCAGGGATGCCAGTTACAATATTATGCCAGTCCTTCCAGTGCTGCTAGAGACCTTTAACTATTCAGACAAAAAACCTCATTCATAAGCCAATACCTGAGTGTTTTATTACCACTTTACCTCAAATGGTAACGCTTACTCTGATTTGAGTCTCTCATTTTTATTTGACATTCAGTGGTTTGGATTTCTTTTTTCTTCCACGAACACTTAGATTATAAGGACAGATTCTTCAGAATCTGATATGAGGAATTACAGAAAAACATTCTAACATCTACAAGATGTTTTACTACATGTTGTCAAGCTATTAAACCACTCAGTTTAATTAAAATATGCTGAGATCAACTGAAATACATAGGTGACTGAAATAAGGATAAAAAGCTTTCCTCTTCAATGAAAGTATGTTTTCCTAATAAGCTAATCTATTTAGTGATGCTTCTAGAGGAAAATAATTCTATGAAATGCTTCTACAAATCAGCTCTTGTTCCATTCATTTGAGTCTTCCATGTGTCATTATTGCTTAAAGATCATATACAATTGTTCTGTACATTCAGTACCATAAGGAACTTTACAAATCAAGAGTTCACTTCCTATTTTTTCATAATAGATTTTTCTGATAAGAATAGAGCTACAGGTAGGAGAGAAGTCTGCCAATAACTGTAACTCAGAGTTTTACATTCCTGCATTTCTGAGTTGATGTATTATTGACCAAAAAAAAATAAAATAGTTTGTACACTTTCTCCAGAACTTTTCCTGGAAGCAAGAATTTTTCATTCAGAGGAAATGCCAAGAAAACAAATCTTCCTCAAAGTATCACCAAATTCACACTAAATATGTTTATGACAGCTATGTTGAGATATTTATTATTGTGGTTATAGGCTTAGGGATAAAAAATGTCTTATGAAAACACAGATTATAAAAAGGTAGATTATTATATAGTTTCAATGGTTAAAAGAAAAAAGAGTAATTGTCAGAATAATTTGGCAGAAAGTCTTGAAAATACTGAGTCCCTTTACATTTTAATGACTAGTGGCTAGGCAAAGGAATTAATGCCTTTATCTTCCCATTATTTAAGCCTGCTTTTCTTCTTCATCTACCTGGGCATAAAGTCTGAGTATATTCAGATACAGATTTGCAGCCAGATTACAAGGACACAGCTCCTTTTTGAGGGCAGGGAGATCTATTTGGCACTAGACAGCTATTTTAGCAATTGTATGTTCAATCAGGAGTCTATACAATCCTTCTCGAAGTTACTAAGATCCTCTTCTCAGATTTTAACTTCTATAGCACTAATATGAAAAAAAAAACCATGTTACATCCTTCTATTGTTTTTTACACCATTTCCAGTATTTATTAGTATAGTGAACATGAAGAATTCAAAAATATAAGATGCTGGCCAATGACCATTATTAACCTAAAGGAAAGAGCTCACCAGCTAGGAAATGGCTTAAAAATACCAAATCCAAAAATAAACAGTGAACACTGCCTGTATTTCATACTTTTTTGGTGAACCGATTTACATTTCTAGAAAGGAAATAAAAGAATCTTATGTAAAAATCTGAAGTTTAATTTTCTTCTGACCCCAGGGAGAAACACCAAATCCTTTTGAATTCTGTTGATAGATTTTCATTTCTAGTATTTTATGCTTCAGGAATAACTCAAAACAGGTGTCTGAACATCTAGAAAGCTACATTTAGAGTATTCCTCTGCAACAAATATTGTATATTTGCAATAAATTGTTTAGAAAACGTTTCAAAGTCTAGAACTGTTCTGTATATGACCCTAGAAATCTACAGACTATTGTTTGGAAAGCTTATGCATCTGTTTCATGTATGTCTTTTTTTTTTTTTTAACTATTTGAAAGAATTTTATTAAATTTCTGAAATTAAAAATTGAAGCAGTTAACAAAATGTGGACAGTCACTTAGTACTCATTTTATATCCAAGTACCTATTTCTAAACGAGTCCCTTGCTTGTGTAAGAAATATATTCTGAAGTGTCATATTCCTTACTCACAATTTTACATACTTTTGAGAATAAATATATGTATTATTTCTGTACCATGTAAATAACTGCTTTCTATAACTATACCTATTCCTACTGTCCAGCCCATAAGTACATTCAGCTCTCTCTAGATCTTATCATCCTTGATACTGGGACTACAGGGCTGATCCAAAGCTAAAAAGAACCTATTTCATTTTTCTAAAGTTTCACTCAACTTCAGCTCTGTGGGAGTCTGAGATGCTGCTGCTCTCATAACAAGCTAAAACTGTGCCTTGTGTTATCAAGCAGAACTGAACAGTACAAAGAGATCCTATACAAAAATGCCCCAAAGTTGAGTGTGAGAGTGTTTTGGGTTTTTTTTTGTCAGGTTAATACAGACTACATATGGGAAAAGATTTTTAATAAACATAAGGTGCAGAAAGCACTGAAATGAATTCAGAGTAGAAGTCAAAGTTCACAGTAGAACAATTAACTAAGCTAACCTAACCAAAGATGACCATATCCTATTACACTGTGAGACCCACTGAAATAAGGGAAGGCAGGACCTAAGCACATAAATAAGCTGTGGAAAGTGTTTTCCTTTGTGGCCTCACTACCTCTTTCCTCAACAGACTCAGAATCCCAGCAGAACTGTACACAAACATGATTCAGGTCTCCTTTCTTTATAAAGAAATTTATTCCTAACAAAGATAGCAAATGCTAGGAAACTGAAGGTTCTCGGGATACTCCATTGCCAATATGAGAAGAACGATGGCAAACTAGGACTTTAATTCTCCAACTCCAGGCAACTGTAATGATCTTCTGTCCGACACCAGAACAAAAATATTGCAGCACCAGATGCAACAAGAAAGCCTAAAGAAAGGATGCAAGAGACCACACCCACCCCTCAGAGATTAAAATAACACATTTACATTACACTACATTAACATAGTCTTCTACTTTTAACCCAGTAGTCCATGTTTACATACCAATAGAAAGGCACTTTTCCATGTCAGACCACACAAGTATTATCCACAGTTTAAATGCTTAAATACTTGTTTGTTGCAGTTCTTACATTTGCAAAATACTGTTCTCCTTTGACTCCTCATGTGACAGAATTATAGCACTCTAGTCCTGTAGAACCTGCTTAGCAACCTCTCTAGACCACAAAGGAATCTCTTTGTTTTATTGAAGATGTTTTACTCTCAGTTTCAGAGATGACTTTTCTTACATTCAGTTTAATGAGCTAATTATAAGATCAGATTTGTGTTTCATTTATTGTTCAAATGCACATTTTGGATGGAGCATGTGAGGCTATATAAAGATAAAGGGTTTCTATCTTGGAATGCCAGGAGTACAAATTTTCTCATGACAAAAATCAGTCTTTTAAATGTGAAGAGAAATTATTTAATATGCTTAGAGTTAACTACAACTGCCACCAATAAAAATTATAACTGCAGTCCACTTTATGTGTCAGAAATTGCATCCCCATGGATGAGCAATGTCAATATGAGAATATAATGAGGGTGATAATAAGCAACAAGCAAAGGCAGCTTTGGCAACATAAAGCAAGAGAATTCAAGCCCAGTTCCAATGGGTATGAGATCACAAGTGTCCAGTAAAGAAAATAGTAAAAGAATGTGGAAGATAATAAATTCAATTACTTAAAACTGGACTACTAGTATAGGAAAGAATGTAACAGAACTTAAAAGCAAGGGTGGAATTTCACGCTTGTGCCATAAAATACAGGTAGATAGATAAATAGTAAAGAGAGGAAAAAAAACCCACACACAACAAACACACCTCATTTCACAAACACACATTTCACTAATGGGAAATTCTTCTTAAAACACACATAGTTTTTTAGTATTACTGACTTTTTGAACTGCCCACTTTATTGCCTGTGCATATAAACTATTGTCTTCTTAACTGTAATGTGATAGGTAGTACAAAATAACTCCCATTAGTGACATCATTTTACTGATAAACATAAAGGATTTTATACTTGTCAAGATCATACCCTTATTAAAAGATGACAAAAATACACTAGCACCTTGATGGAAAAATAACTGCAACAATTCAAGAGCCAGTGGTAGCACAACTACAGCACTAAAGAAGACAAAACACAACCCTCATCTGAGTCCAGAATGGGTGTATAGATCAGTCCTGATACTCTAAAGCTCACAAACACAAGAATTTGACTGACATAGAAAGCACCAAGCACACAAAGGTCATATAACTGAGTCATGCATGAATGGAAGGATTAAGAATGTCCATGTTATTTGGAGAGATCTGTGTAGAGCAGACATTTCCAGTAATTGGCTGAACTGGACCAGCTGTGTCATCATGGCAGCAGCTCTGCCAGGCTGAGCAGCCTGATCTGGCTCTGGGACACAAGAAGGGTGCAGTGGAGTGATGCCAAATAATATGGCACTATGCTTAACTTGCAAGAAAATTATGTCAGTTTTCAAAAAGTTAGGTTAGGAATTAGGCTGGATGATGCAGAAAAATTCTGCAAGGTCATTTTGAAAGATCTAAGTTCCAAATGGTAAACATTCTACATGATTGTCACATAGGGTGGCAGAAAATACTAAGCCATATAAAAAAAGCTCCTTAGTACTCATTTCTTTTTTTTTTTTTTTTTTGGCTAATGTGCATGTTGTCTTAAAACAATTATTTGTTAAGAAATTCTCATCAACTGGAAATATCACTGACAGTTCTTTCAGAGTCATTTCTAAAATCTTTGAAGTGATTAGCTTGAACTTTACAGCCAGCTCTTACTTCATCTAGTCTCTTTCAAAGGTAACAAACACTACGTTGTATTACTAAATATCACCTTACAGATCTGTGGCATTGCTTTGTTTATAAGTTTTTGGTTTTAATTAATAAAGCCAAGGAGTTGGCTCCTAAATCAGTTTATGATCAATTTTCTACCTGTCTAGAAACTTCTCTGAACAGTACACAGGTTGTAAAACTGTCTGTGGATATTTATTTGTGTAAGGGTTATCACAGCTATTTGGAAATAGCCAGTATTATAGAACAGGAGGATACACATTCTTTGCTATTAAACCATCCCCTTCACTACAAGACTGCAGTTGCATTATAATTGGGGGATGTGTTGTCACACTTTGACAGTGTACAATATATACATGAATCCTTGCAAACAATAATCTGTCATAAATTAAATCACTGTATAGGTTGCTATAAATTACTGTAGGTTTAAAGAAGTTCAATGATGAGAGAATGACTGTCAGTTTTTTGGGACAATTCCAATTCCTGAAAAGATCTTGACACAAGAGAAAATCTCTCTTTTTCAATGTTTCTATAATCATTCTAAAAGCTGTCACTCTTCCATGCTGAGAAATCACTCTGAAGTCCTCTGTGTTTCCATAGCAAATGCCATTCTTCCCCCCCCAATTCATGACAAAGGGAGTCTGTGCAATAGCATAGAGGAAAAGCATGGACAGAACACTTAAAAAAAATCCAACTATTTTGTTATATTACATGTATTACAGCTCTTCCTGAGCTGTGCAGAAGTCTCATCAAGGGTGTAAAAATCCACCTTAATTCCTTCAGTTATCCTCAGTCTTGGGGATTCTGAAAAGGGGTAATCTTGCCTTATGACACTGAAAGTTTTGTGAGCTCAAAGAGTGGCTAGTTGCAGAGGAAGACACTTCCTCACAAAGACAGTTTAAAGGATAGATTGTGTTCACTTACAGCTTTGGTTATGAGAAAATCAGGACAGAAAGTAATTACAAAGAGAAAAAGACTACTACACTAAAATAATGATTAAAAAATCTCTCATTGTAAGAGTTTAAGTCAGGCATGTCCAATCCACAGCCCATGACTACGTGTTGGCACACACCCACCACTCGCAAAAATCAAACACTGTTTTGCAATGGGCACTGTTTGAAGTGAAACCAGACCACGGGAAGTGTGCAGTAAAGCACTGACTCCTCCTCTCATGCCTTTTGCACACAGTCAGTTGCATGAAAACCCATGTGCAATTCACATAGCATGTACTTGTGTCACTTGTTGATTAATATTTCCACATAACTAAAGGTGTCTCAAAAGAAAACAGAACCTCAAAAAATAAAAATTGTCAATGAAAAGAGAGTGTTCAATTAAAAATAGAAAGGAGAATAGAAGATGGTGTCAGTTTTCAAAGATTTGTGTTTGAAAAGGCATCACATGCAGAAACATGCTGCCAAATTGAATGCGTATCATGGGATGTTTTGTAAAGACAATATAACAGACCTGGAAAAAATGTCACCTCAATAAATTATTTTAAAAATTTTAAAACTCAAACAGGCTCTGTTATAGAATTTATTTAGTTAGTTCCATGATAGCAAACCATTTCCCAGTGATGAGTTTGTTAAGCAATGATTGGAAAACACAACAGATATAATATGTCCTGGTAGAAAACGGGAGTTTTCGAAAATCAGTTTGTCTCACCAGACTGTAGCCACACAAACCAAAGAAATATGAAAACCTACTGATAAAAATTTGGAGAGTAAAGCTGCTAAGTTCAAATTTTATGCTTTGATGATAGATAAAAGTAGTGTTGCTACAGATATGGCACTACTTGCCATTTTCAATAGAAGCACTGATAATGAATATAATGTCATTGAAGAAATGGCTCCTTTGATGCCATCAAAAGATGCAACTAAAACTCTTGTGTAAAACAGTAAAAGAAACATTGAAGTGATTTTCTTTAACTTTGTCAACAAATTTGATATAGTTACTTATGGTGATGGTTGATAAAAAGAGTGACAAATTAATAGAAGATGATCCAACTTTAACTTATGTTTGATGAATTATCACTGCAAGAGACACCAAGAAAATATATGTGGAAAAGCTCAAAAGCTTTAAAAATGGATAATATTGTGCAAATCATTGTCAAAGCTGTGAATTTCATGAAGTCCAAGGGACTGGATCATCAATTCTACCAGTGCCTTCAAATGATGATTATGGGTCATTTATGTTTTATGAAGGAAGGTGGCTAAGTCAGGGTAAGATGCTACAAAGATTTTATTATTTGTAAAGTTAAATAAAGTCATTTATTAAATCATAAGCAATACATGTTCCAGAATAGGAAGATTACAAGTGGTTCACAGATTCATCATTTTTGGTTGATTTAACTACTAAATGATTTAAACATATGTAAATCACCCCACCTGTGCAATATTTACACATGTGAATAACTGTTTTCAAGAATTAAACATACGAAGAGTAAAATTTCACCAAAAATCTAACACGCATTTTGAGAACTCACTAAGAATTACAACTGCTTCCATTGAACCAAGACTAATGCTCTAGTCTCACAGAAACAAAACTAAATATCATGGCAACAGGACCAGCACAATAAGAAGATCTTACAAAGAAAGAAAAAAATGGAAGGCTTATGCACCACTGAAGATTATGACTCACAGGGAAAAACTCCACAAAGGAGGGATCTCCAACAAGGTATCGATCCTCAGTGGCAGTACACCCCTAAGTGGGGTCCACCCCTTCCCGGTTGCACAGGTGATCTTCCCTTGCTTCCCTGTATCTTCCCTTGAGGTGCACAATCAGAGGTTCAGGCTGTGACTCAGCAGTTGCCCTACAGGTACTTATATTCATTAACTGTATTACATATTTAGTATGTGTCCCAAGAGAATTCCTCTTTACTCAGTGCAACCCAAGCAAGCCAAAACATTGGGCATCCAGGGCCTAGTCATTGGGAAGACATACTTGGAGCTGCCTATCACTGTATACTAGGACTGTACACTATAATATTGCCTCAAAATCCTTCAGAAAGTCAAAAATGCTAATGATCGTAATTATTATACTAAGGTCAGTTTTAAACTAAACTTCAGATCACAGGGTCCAGCATGCACTTGGGGCTACATACTTTTAAGTACGTTCAGTATTATTAACGTGCAATAACAGAGCTTTGGGCACTGAACTTAAATATTCAGTAACATTTATTGTTAGAAGCACAGAAGGTGACAGAATGTTATAGCAGACATGCAAACACTACAAGCTTTAGTATACAGCTGTGTGCATTTTAAGTAGGCACTTGACTTTTCCTCTGTGACAGACCCACAATTGCTTAGATAAATATTTTGCAGCGAGCCATCAGAATGTGGAGTCTTAAATCAAGGTATCATTTTAGAGACTGAGAAATCCTTTAAGTAACTAAAAAAAGTAAGCGCTGCTGTTTGAAATAATCCTTTATTTCTGAAGTTGTGAAGCCTTGATCTCGCTCTAATTCTGTGAACAACACAGCTTGGCTACTAAATTTCTACAACATTTTTATTTTTATTTTTTTCCAGATATAAGCATCTACAAGTGTAAAGGCAAAGGGAGCAGTGCAAATGAGCAGATGCTACAGAAGGAAGGAAAAATGAATCTTCTATCTGCAAGGATCTGGACTTACAGGGAAAGAACTCCAAAGAAGAGATCTCCAACAAGGGATCCTTCCTCAGTGGCAGTTAGCCCTTAAATGAGGTCTAAGAGAGGTGGAGCCAGGCTTTACCTGTGCTCCCAGGGCTGGCTAGGTCTTTCCTTCAGATGCTCAATCAGTGGTTTAGGCTGTGACACAGCAGCCCCCATGCAACAAATGGATAGCAGTAGTTCTTGATGTTCTATTATCAATTGAAAATTACCCACTAATGACAACAGATGGAGCAAATTTGTGAAATACATCTGAAATGCAAGCAAAAGTCGAAAAAAACCCTACAGTAATTATCCTAAAAGAATTCACAAATTCAGTTCAGATGATAATCTAAGAATTCTAGTGTACCAAACAGAAGGTCTGTAAAACAGGAAAAATACTTCTAATATGAATGTGAATGAATACTTCTAATGTGAATGAGAAGATGACAATAAAATGGTTACCTAAGTTGTCATTTCTGTTATCTACTTTTGACTTTGATAGTCCACGTAACAGCTGGCCTTCAGACCTTGCATATAACAAACTTTTGCCAAAATAATCCATTAAGGGAAGAACTAGCTTGAGTGAGGAGATAACAGTTCTTCCTTTTTAAACAGTGTGCACAAAGGGGTCACAAAACATGCAGTATCTATTACAGAGGTTGAAGGAAAATTGTTCCCCTCTCTGAGTTTAGGAGACTTGACATCTTGTAATAAGGACTAACTTCTGCCTCTGGCTGTAAATATTTTACAGTATCTATTTAAAAATATCATTTACAAAATCAGTCTTGATGTGGACTAAAAAAGGTCTTTGAATAAACAATTTACTCTTGCTTGCTACCTGTGGTTTCTCTTCTGTAAAATTTGCTACATGCTTTCAAGTAATCACAGAACATTTGAGCTTGGAAAAATCTTTGGAGGTCATTCCATCCAAACCCCCTGCTCAACAGGGTTACCTACTGTGAGTTGCTCAGAAATATATTGAGATGAGTTTTTAACATCTCCAAGGAGGGAGACCCAACCTCTCTGGACAACTTGTTTCAGTGTTCCATCACCATCCCAGTAAAAGAATGTTTTGTGATATTTAGGCAGAATATACTAATTTATGTTTGAGTTTGTTCTCACTGCCTCCTGTATTGTCACTGGGAACTACTTAACAAGCAGGACTATTTTCTTTACAGCCTCCCCTCAGATATCTGTACAGAATCATGAGATTCCCCTCTTTTCTTCTCTATGCTAAGAAATACCATGTCTCTTAGCATTTTGCCATGACAGATGCTTCAGCCTTTATTAAATTTTTGACCCACTACTGGACAATCTCCAATACCTCCATATCATTTGGGCAATGGGGGGAATTCAGAACTGGTTGTAGTACTCAAGTGTTCATTGATGAAGATAAGCCTTTTGAAATTTAACTCTTATCTACTGAATTCTAGAACTTTGCTACTTATTTTGCATTTAGGAAGCTCATAGTTTGAAAGCTATTAATTTTATGTCAACTAATTGTAAGAAATTTCTAATGTAATTGGTTATTTGTTTTAAGAGCATTATTTAAACAGACAGAACAAGGCATTCATATCACTCTGAGGTTTTAGGAATCTGAATAGATGACCCAATGCTGTAATTATTAGCTGAGTTTGTGGGCATCATTATTAAAATAAACTTATTGCTGGCAGAAAAAGTAAACATAAATTGTCATTTTTCTAAAACTGCTGTGGATTTTCAATTGCTGAATTTTTGTTGTTGTTATAATCATTCTTGTTGATCATTTATTTTTATTTCACCTAATAATTCCCAGCCATAAAAAAAATTCCAAGTTCTTGGATGCTGAAAACACATGCAAATTGCATTTGTTGTAAAGTTTTTTTGTAAGATATTGTGTAAGAAGGAATGGTCTTGTCCAGTTCACGCTGATTTGGCATTACTCACTGATGTTGGTCATTCGCTGTTTCAAGGAAACTGTATTCTTACAGTTGTTAAAGGATTGCAGATGGAGTGGAAAAGTAGCTCAGTAAATTTATATGTGTGTATGTATATACATATATGTGTATATAAATATATTGATCTTTCTATACAAATGTTTTTGTATATAAATACAAAAATTGTAGATGAATTTGAACAGGTTCAATTTACATTATGTGATCTTCACTTACTTGGCACATTTAGGTCATGACTGTGATAGAATCCTAGTAATTTATCAGTTTTTTTAACATGAAAAATGAATTGTCCAGGAGCTGACCCTTCTGAACACTAAAATGAACAAATCCACTTTTCAAGCTATGCTAAGCACTGTCTCTGGAAGGAAAACTGTGTTTATCAAAGAGCTGAAATCCAAGATAGAAATTGGTTAAAATAGTGTGCTGAGTGCCCTACGCACAACAATGTCTTTTTACTAGCTGGTATTTATTTTTCATTTATTAGTATGTATCCAAGAAAACTGCAGCACAATTACTTATTTTGCTTGCTCTGGTTTGGTCACCCAGACCTTTGGTATCTCTGTCAGGAAGGATTAAATGATGCTTCTTCTTCCTAAGGTACAATTTTTCAATGCAACAAGGAGTGCATGAAAGCAGGCCATCTGTGCAAAGATGCACTGACCTTTGTGCTTCTTCTCCTTTGTCATTTCCTCATGCTCCTCACCAGCTACTAGCACATCATCTGAGTGGCCCTTCTTAGTCTCAAGAATTACACTCATATCTTCAACACTCCATTAAACCCAGTATCTAGACTGGACTTCAGGTGCTGAACTCTTCTCATAATATATGTGTATAAAGGGACAGAGTCTGTCAGGTTACTTTGATGAGACACAGGTATGGAAATAACATGGAAACAAAATTCCACGTTTGGAAAAGTTCTGGGTATTGGAGAGCACCTTGCAAAATCAAGGCTGTCTGTGCTACCTTATGATACATAAGTCAGAAATAAAAACTTGTACTCCTCTAAATGCCAATGAATGCAAGAGGTTGATCTATCAAATCCTCCTATTTTATGCCATATACACATATGGGTTGAATTTTATGTCTTAAAATCCCTTAATCTTTTATGAATACTCAAAGCAGGAACACAGCAACACTCACAATTAATAACTATGTCAGAGCATATAAGCACTCTGCTTAGGAAGCTGATAGCTGAGCAAAAAAAGGGCTGCTTAAGGGCCCATTGTTCTGATGCTGAAGAAATATTAACAAAAGCTGAAAAGCTTTTGAAAAAAACAAAACACCCGAATTCATAAAAACTTAATAATAATAGATAGTAGCTTGGAATTCTGCTCATTCAGATATGATTTCAGATTCACCATTGCATAAATGCCACATTTAACTTCTAAAGAGTCAAACTAGCTATATTTCTAGGTTAAAGAGTGTCAGATCTAATACTCAAATCTATCTATTAATACATGCTTTCAGAAGAGCACCCCCATCTCAGCATTTGGCCTTAATTTAAGTCATGGTTTCTGTTTACGTATCCCACGTACTTCACATTTTGTCCCCTTGTCATGCAGAACTTGATTCAGATATTCACACATTTGTCTGAAAGCACAAAACTAAAATTGTTCTGCACTTAAAGGAATTAAACAAAATGCTATCTTCCCATCTATTTCATCCAAGAATGAAATGATAGAGGTTTAGACAAGTGTCTATTTCAACCATACATTTCATCTCTTTTCATACTGTTATCATTTTCTTCACAGGGATCAATCAGAGAAACACAGCTATCTTTGAATTCCAAGTGTCTCATTCTGAATCTGAAGCTCCCACTTTGATTATGAGATCACAAAGAGACCGGCACCTTATATTTCAATCATCATTAGCACTTCACCAAAAGATAAACATATATCTTAAATTTAGGAAATATTTGCATAAAATTAATATATAATTTGAATTCTTTCAGCTATACTGACAGCAGTTTTGTCACTCACGAATGAACTGTGCCTTCTAGTAGACTACTTTTAATAGGTATACCTTCCAACAGATGATAGAGAATAACTTATTTCTGCAGTTGAACATTTCTCCTCTGTTTATTACAGCATTTCCTTCATCATCTTTTATATCCCTCCAGCCCACAGGAAATCGCTGCAGTTAATAGAGTTAAAAGTGAAAGGAAAAGTGAAATCATCAGGCAAAGATGAAGGTCACTAATCAGGAATTTCCTTATAGTGTGGAAAAAAATTCAAGCTCAGTTACAGTTTGTCTGTCCACATTCCGCTGGAAGGTACAATTAGCAAACAAACAGGGAGACCAGGTTGAATAGTATTGTGAAAATGTGATAACTCTTGTCTTCACACAATGTGATCATCTTCACATAAACTATTCCTAAGAATTTCTTAATTAACACATTATTTAGAACTAACATTCCACAGTCCATCTATTCCAATAAGTAACTACCTTTACTAGAAAAGTAATTAGTTATGTAATCTGAAATTTTTCATTTATATTTGACTCCCATGACCCATTTAGGGTCACAATATTACCCTTATTAGAATCTATTTTCACCACTGATGATGCATCCTAAAGTTCAGTAAGACTGTAATTATGCTCCATATTCAAGTAACTCATGTCAGAAACAATTAATGCAGGTGATGCTGCTTATGGTCTTGTGCTGATATACGAGCAGAAGAATATCTGTAAAGCACAAATTCAGGTAACCAGCCTAAGAGACCAGTCGCCATAGGCTGTATCAAAGGAGACTCTTTTTTTTTGGAAATCAATTCAGAGTAGACTAACTTAGCAGTACTGAATTAATCTCTGATGAGTCCTTGTTGACTATATAGGATTATACAGGCAAAAGAAGCCATGGAACTACCTTTCTGTATTGCTGATTTTTTCTTGGAATTGAAATTAAAGAGGTTGATGTGAAATTTCCCTGGCAACCCTGCCCATGGCTGGGTGGCAGGAAATAGATGATCTTCAAGGACCCTTGTAACCTAAGCCATTCTGTAATTTTAAGATATCAAATCTATGCCCTAAATTGGCACCCAAATTAACCAGACATGCTATTCTATGCCCTTACACTCTTTTCCCTGTAGACAGGTGTATCTGTGACCTGACAATCTCAGTATCTACGAAGAGCAGGCACTTAGTGCATGATATCTCAACATCTGTCATCAGATTCTGTACTCCAATTAAGGTCTTCAAATGAAAAGTAAAACACAACTGCAAATTAAACAACAGTTAATCACATCAGTCTGTTAAAATCACAGGATGTCTTCATACTTTTCTTGAACAGAAACATAGTTTGTTGAAATGTTGTTTAGTCATACAACAAAGTGACATCATAATAAGCAGAGGTGCTCTTTGGAACCCCCAACTGCGATGCTTAGGTCTACAGAGAATGCCAATAATGAAAACATCAAATTGATTTGCTGCTACCATTCAAGTGCACTTACGGTCCCACCATTTGGGATCACTCCTTCCCCTAGACTGTTGTATATCAAAGTGAGAGAACTTATAAATACACAACCTACCCTAACCTGTTAAAGGGCTGCTCCAAGAGTAATGCCTTCAATGTTGTGATGTTGGCCCACAACATCAGAAACAGATGTTGATGGTATGGCAATTCAGGCTGTACCTTTCTGACACTATCCTATTGCATTTTGTAGTCATGCAACATGTAGTACGGAGGGACAGCCTGACAGAATGGTATCTGACATGGAAGTGAGTATGGAGAAAAGGGACGACATTTAATTTCTCCACAAGGAAAAATGGTACACATTCATGAATGCATTCTGAACATTTATGGAGACAACTGAGATAGGGAAAATTGAGAGTTGACCATAATTTAGCTTCCATAAGACTGATGTTTTTCAAGAAATTTCAACAAATAGAAATATTCACAACTTTCTTGTTGTGTTAGAGATATTGCAAGCTGTCAATGAACAGACAGGACTGCTTTGTTTGGGAGATGAGTTATTTTCTCTTTCACAGTCTGAAGTCCAAGCCAAATCCATGACTTACCTTATTTCTCTTCTAATCTCTCACCATTACATGCAGCTTATCCCCAGTCTGGTGATATCTGTCCTAATGAGCAGGGGAGCTCTGACTCCTGCAGTTCATAGCACCGATCGTCACATCTAGGGATAAAATAATGAAAACCATGGTCGCCTTTTCTACTCAACCTTTTCTACTTACCCTACATAAATGTTCTCGTGATCACTACAGCAGTGAGAAATTTAAGGAAAGCAAAATTACAGATCTTAAAAATGGCAGTTATGCATTGAACCTTGAAGTCATGCTTGCAAAATACCACGTAGAAATCATAAAAAAAAAAAAAGAAAAAAAGAATTTTTGTGAGTATTGAAATTTTGATGATTTTTTTCAAAAGGTTACAATGTTCTTTAAGAAGTTTAGTTTCACTGTTTCTTGGTAAGACGTATGTTAAATAAATGATTATATACATATAACAAACAATAAGAGCTGAATTCTGTACAGAGATGGGAAGGAGCACAATAGGAATTACAGATTCACTTTCACATCCCTTCCTCCAGTCTCAGTCTGAAGTGGGTATAGGATCCTATCCTAAGTTTTCCATCAACCAGTTTAAAGCTGTATCAAGAACTCTTAGGGTTTTAATTCTTAAATACCAAAAACCACCGAATCTGCAGAACTTAGGAAGACGATTAAATCCTATTTATCCTCATGGCCAGATTCTAACATCTATTTCAGCAGACTCAAAATAAAATATTTTTGTTGGCACAAGAAATTACTCTTTTTACACCAGGTCATCCTGCCCATGAGAGAGGAAGAATGAATAGATGACTATAAATTTATACAAGTCTCAAGATATTGAAGCAGACTATAGAAAAATACAAAATTAAAACTGTTCCAGCTGTAAATTTATATTTGTCACATGAGAAGGAATCGAAAAATGACTGTGAGACTTGGTTATTCTGTGTAAAAACGAATATTGCCTCAGATCAACATTAATCATTTCAGTTTTACCTAATGATATTTTAACCCATATTTAAATAGCCATCTGAAAAAAATTCTAAGCTTCCAGGAATAAGCCAGCCATTTTTTAATTGCAAGAAATTAAAATACTGTCCATTAAAACACCTATGGAAAGGTATATAAAGGACAGTAAATTTACAAGGTATGTCATATGAGGGTCAGTCATCTTTTATCAAGCCAATTAGTTTATGAAGTTTATCTCTGTCCCAGTAGCTTATGGTTACAAAAATAAAATGAAATAAAACAAAACTACAACTCACAACACTGAAGCTCGTAATACTTTACCAGATCCAACAACTGCTTCCCTAACTAGTTAGTAGCAAATCAACAGTATTACTTCATTGTCTCTATTTTTGTGATTTTTTAAAAAGAATTTGCCTACAAAAAGGTGTTGTGGTTTTGTGGTTTTGATGCCGGTATTCCACATCAGAGCATCACGCAGCAGTGAAGGAGTTAATGCTGTGGGAGCAGCATTGGGGCGGAGCTCCGCACCGGATGCCAGGCGGCGCTCGGTCTGGGCGCATTGCTCTGGGCTGCCGTGGAGGTTCAGCACGTGTGCTTCCCCTGCAGTTTCCTCCTTAACGTAAGCTCATAGCTTTTGGTTTGGAAATTTTTATCTCTCTCTCAATTGTTCAATTTTATTAGATTTAGTAAAGTTACCGTTCCTTCTCAGATTGTGCCGTTGTTTTCTTGTAGACCCATCTCTTCCCGCTGTTTCCCCCTCCCCCTCCCGGAGCGCCCGCGCGGCCACTGACGCAGTTTCTTTTTCTCTCCCCTCTCCCTTCTCGGTTTCCCTTGGGTCACTGTCACGGACAACACCGTGACAATTATTGGTGGAGGATGCGGGCAGTGCAGTATTGGCACTCCATTGTAAATCTGGTGCTAAGTGGACTAAGGTTTTTCATGTACCTTATAGCATGCTGGCGTCTTTTTAAGCTCCTCGTGTTCAGCACCGGAGTAATGTGTATATACAGCTACTTTAGTGTGCTGAGAGGGTTACATGCCTCCTGCCTAGACACCCTGGCTAACGTGACAGATTATGCAGCATTTGGAATGGTTTCCAGTTACTCTTTTCAGGTCTTTACCTATATTCAAGATGTCAACCTGACAACTGTGTTATCTATTTTTCTGAATGCTCTCTTGGCAATTTATATCATGTGGAGGAAGCCTTCCTCAAAACCAGAGAGTGTTGAATGGCAGGGAAGATGGAAAAAATTAGGAAAGAAATTAGAAGCGTGGGGACCCCCGGTGTTATGCAATTTTGATCTTGAGCACCTGTGGGATCCTGAGAAATTCAGTGAGTGTTTAGGTAAGGAGTCATGGGACTCAGGACGATCTGAGAAGGAATGTATTGTTTGGGGTCTGGCTTGTGCTTATCGAGCTATAATTGATATTCTGGAGAGAAATGGTTTCCAAACCAAGGTCCAAAGCAAAAATGAAAACCTCGAAGTTAGACCTGACCAATCACAGGAAGCACTGGTATCAGTGTCGGTTGCCCCTGTGGAAGGCCAGAAATGGACACGGCCATCCTCGCGCCTAGAACGGAAAGAAGAAGAAGCAGAGAAAAAAAAGGAAGATCCAGGCGAGGGGCCCTCCTCAGCACCACCACCACCACCACCACCACCTAAAAAGGCCACTAAGAAAAGTGATAGACATGGAGAAGACAGCGATGATGATGGAGTCACTGTTACCACTACTCGTCGGCCCCTAAAGATGACTGAAATACAAGGTTCAAGAAAGGAGTTTGTACGGCGCTCGGGTGAATCTATTGTCACCTGGTTGCTGCGGTGTTGGGACAGCGGTGCCAGCAGCGTGTCCCTAGATGGCAGCAAAGCTCGCCAACTGGCAAGCATTGCCGAGACCCAGCTATCGACAGAGGAATTGGCAGATGTCTGAATGGAGTTGCTACCCTCTGGGAACGAGTACTAGTGGCTGTAAAGGATAGATACCCTTACAAAGATGATCTGGAGCCTAAGGTGGAAAGATGGAACACCGTGGAGAAAGGCATCCAATTTTTGAGAGAAACAGCCGTAGTAGAGATGCTGTATGATCCCAGTTTCGTCCCTAACAATCAACACCAGGACCGTGATCCTGATAGAATAAGGTGCACACCTGATGTATATCGCAAGCTCTCAAAAAACAGCACCAGAGAGGTACACAAGTACACTGGTAGCAATGCTCCATAGATTCGAGGGTCAAGACAGAAGACTCCCAGTTTATGAATTGACTATTACACTCCAAAACTTTGAACAACAGTTTCCACCATCACGTGCTTCCATTGCAGCTATAGTAGCAGAAGAAGTAGGTGAGATTAAGGAGACACAGAAAACTATACTGGAGGAACTGTCATTACTGATGAATAGGGATGAACCTGTGTCAGTATTGGAAACACCTGATGAAGACGAGCATGACTCAAAGAATCTGATGAAGCAATTGATCAAACTGTTGAAAGTCTCAGCCACCAAAGGCAACCGCCCCTCTGCACGAGCAAATGACGGCAGTAACATCATGTCAAGTGTGGCCATGTGGAGCTTCTTACGAGAAAACGGAGAGGACATGAGGAAGTGGCATAAAAAACCCACTCTTGCACTGCGAGCACGGGTGAGAGAACTACAGCAGAGATCAGCCACCAATGAAATTGCTCCCGTCACTGCAGGTAACCAATAGAGGGGCCCTGCCCTCAGCCAGGGGAGGGAAAGGGATAATAGAGCGTATTGGACTGTGTGGATTAGATGGCCTGGCACATTTGAGCCACAAAGATATAAGGCACTGGTGGACACTGGTGCACAGTGCACTCTGATGCCCTCGAGTTATAAAGGGACAGAATTGATTCATATTTCTGGAGTGACTGGGGGTTCTCAGGAACTGTCTGTGTTGGAGGCAGAAATAAGCCTCACCGGTAAAACCTGGCAGAAGCATCCCATAGTGACTGGACAGGGGGCTCCATGCATACTCGGTATTGACTATCTCAGAAGGGGACATTTCAAGGATCCCAAGGGGTACCGATGGGCTTTTGGAATAGCTGCTGTAGATGCAGACAACATTCAGCAGCTGTCTGTTTTACCTGGCCTGTCAGAAGATCCGTCTGTTGTGGGGGTACTGAAAGTGAAAGAGCAGCAGGTACCTATCGCTACAAAAACGGTGCACAGACGGCAGTACCGCACCAACAGGGATTCCTTGCTCCCCATTCATAACTTGATCCATCAGCTAGAGAGCCAGGGAGTGATCAGCAAAACTCACTCACCTTTTAACAGCCCCATATGGCTGGTGCGTAAAGCCAGTGGAGAATGGAGGCTGACGGTAGATTACCGTGGCCTGAATGAAGTCACACCCCCCCACTGAGTGCTGCTGTGCCAGATATGTTGGAGCTGCAGTATGAACTGGAGTCAAAAGCAGCCAAGTGGTATGCCACCATTGACACTGTCAATGCATTCTTTTCTATTCCTTTGGCCACAGAGTGCAGACCACAACAAAGGGCATAAAAGAAAATGGGAAGAAACACACATTTCCCAGTGTCTAACACCAATCTTTAAAAAACTAGATCAGATCTTGGTAGATTAGTGGACAATTTGAATTCACACTTCAGGCCCACATGAGGTTTGCTCAGAAGGAACTAGATGCAGAACTGCTGCAAGAAAAAAAACCCCACAACATTCTCAAGAGAGAGATCTGCTTTTCTGTAGACTATTTGAGTATAAAGAGTTAAATAGTCATTTATTTCTCTGATTGAAGTTTCCTGAGCATTTTGTGTATAAGCACCAGAAAATAGAAATAAACAGAGGTCTTGCACAGCATTCTATTGAATTGCAGGCACTTCAATATGTATTTGTTTGTCTTTGTTTATCTGTGGGAACTAGTCTTCAGATACAGTTAATATTTGTAGTGAAATTCCTGCAGCCATTGGTGTTCCATTGTAACAATATAGGAATTATTTCCTTTATCAATAAAAAATGATAGTGGTTTCTAGACAAAAATATAGTTGTAGTGTGCGCAGCTGTCTTAAATATGGTTTAACCCAATAGGTGTTAAACCACATGCTTTGTACTTACCTTCCCCCACTTCCCAATGGGATGGGGGAGAGAATTAGGAAAAATAAAGTGGAACTCATAGGTTGAGATAAAACTATTTACTATGATAGAGAATAGCAAAAAGATCATAGTCTGTATATGTATATAAAAATATTTGTGTATATATATATGAATGTACATAAATTATGCACAAGCAATTGCTCACCACCCCTGAACTGATGCCCAGCTAGCCCCTTGAACAGAAGGAGAGAGATGCACTCCTATCACCTCCAAGCTCCTTCCTCTATGATGTCATATGGTACAGAATACCCCTTCAGCCAGTTTAAATCAGCTGCCCTAATTCTGTTCACTCCCAGCCCCTTGGGCCCTTTGCTGAGAACAGCCTCAGCTCCATACAACACTGCTTAGCAGCAGCTATAAACATTAGTGTGTTACCAACATTGCTTTTCTCCTAGAACCATAGCATAGCATGATAACAGACAATGAAGAAAACAATTCCTTCCCAGCTGAAACTAAGACCACTGCAAAAAGCAAAAACAAATTAAATAGCAACACGTTCTAGCTGTGACACTATTAGCATCCTAGCACGTCTGGTTGACATGTCAAAAATGTCCTAAATACTGATAAAGAAATAAGATTCTTTTTTTTTTACACATTTTCCTGCCATGACATTTTGCTGCAAGCCTAATGCATATTCATCTGTCATAAAATTGTAGGTATATGCATTATATGTTTCAAAGCTATTGTTTCTAGTATAAATCATAACACTTGGCAACTCCTTTCACTACAGACATAATACATCTACTCTGTTGTAATTCTAGCTATACTTATCTTTGAAAAGGACTAGAGAAATATAACTGCTATCAGACTACTATTTAGACTTCCCTCTATGTAAAAGTTGTAAGTTACCACATTCAAAGAAACACAAATAGTTATTTCAAACAATTAGAAAAACAGAAACAAACAAAAAAATCTGCAACATAATATGATCTAGTAATTGTCCTAACCTACACTACCAGTTGATGAGGTTTGACTTCATTGATATTTTGAAAAATGTGGACCTGATTTCATTAGCTGGGAGATGTAAGAACAAACACCTACAGTTTTCAGAGGGCTTAGTTAAATGAGTATATAGAGATGCAGTCTACAGTATTCTTTCTAAACAAGCGAGTTCTAATTTAAATGATAAGGGGAAGTAGGAATTATAAAAGTATATAAATTTAAATTATAAAAGGTCAGCTCTGAAATTTTTACTGTAAGTTACCTTCCAACTTTAGCTTCATTTCTCATGGATACTAATGTAAATTAATGTTGACTTAAGTCTCAAACATTATTGCAAAGGTTCTTTTAACAGGAATCTTGTGCATCTGTTCTGATACTCTTTTACACATCCTGATGTGGCATTAATATTTTCAGATTGAACACTTATCTCACTCTGGTTTATTCATGGTGCTTGAAGTGGCTGGTGACTTACTACTCTCAGCACATTCCAAGGCAACCCTTTCTGGAAGGAGGGGAGTTGATAAGATGGATTCCTAAGTGCTCAAATCTCTGATAAAACATAAAAGCATAGAACATGTTCACTTTCTAGAAACAATTATTTTAATGGCATATTTTCTCTCCATATGAAGGAAATTTAATGCAGACTTCACCAATTAATGGAAGGAAGCAACTTATGATGAAAATAATGGAATAAGAAGCGCAGATATGTTGACCTGCATGGAGATTTATTCCTCTTTCTTCTAACAATCTACTTTACTGTCCCTGTATTGGACAATTCATTTAAAATAACTTCTTTTTCTAGGCTGTGAACTCTATTTATTGTATCATAATTTCTCTTATCAAAGTAGTTTTGTCTATACCATTTTAAGTTTCTTTGAAATAATATCAGACATAACTCCAGGGAGTAATAATTGCAGAATGGATGAATTGCATCTTTTTTTTTTTCAGTATACTTTTCTTTAGCATGTGCAGAGGGATAGAAGTCATTAATTTGAATGTTCTTATTTTCTTCTATTTACTATACAAATTAATTTTTAATTAGATTGTAATAAGTTAAAAAAGAAATTCAATTCCAGTTAATTGCACCCAACATAAAAGAATGAATGGTACAGCATGTAATTTTAACCTCCATCATCTGTCATTAGAAAGAGTGAGAGGAAAATTCTGTTGCAATTCTTTATACTGAGAGCATTTTCTGCTATATCCTAAAATAAAATATGAATACAGATTGTTCAAGACAGGCAAAATTACATTGGAAAAGAATTCTGAAAGAAAAACTAAAAACAACAACCCTTTATTTTATTTAGCTTTGTCTTGAACTGATATTTAGTGTGTATGGAGTGCTGATTAAAACTCTTCTGTTTAGTGGTCTGGTGTGACTTGGTGAAAGAGGAAGTTTCAACCTGAGTTCCTAATTCTCCACAACAGAGTTTAAAATTACATCTGCAGTGAAATAACATGGCTCAGCTGCTCACAAGGTTAACCCAGGCAATTTTTCTCACTGGAAACCCTGGCCCAAAGTCTGCATGCTTTAAAAAGTTTGAAAAACAAAGCTTTTATTTGTAACCAAAGTGTTATGTACTGATATCAAATCCACAAGCCTATTTATGAAAAGAAATCTGTTTTCTTCTGGTTGTTCAGCATTAGACTAAGGAGACAATTTTTTGTTTGAATGCTAAGAGGTCCGCTTTTTTTTTGTTTATATATACTAATGCCTTCCAAAATATTATTAAAAAGGAAAATAATGTCATCATAGTAAATTGTGTCACAGTAATGACACTAGTAAACATTGGAAGATGAGAAGCAAAAAATCATACAACTTATTACTACCTCAAGTCTCAGACTGTATTCTCTCTTTGTAAGTCTTACTAAATGTATTACTTTCAAGGTGCCTACTGAGTGGAAATTTAATCTTCAACAAAAGTTTTAAATTACTAGCTCTTCACTAACTCCCATTTTTTCCCTAACGAATCTCCCTAAAACTTCCTCAAAAATATGTAATTGCCTTGAACATTCAAATGTGATAATATAAAGGATGTCAGAGCTATTTCAAATCACTTTATATATAGAACTCATTAATTCAAAAGTAAATTCCTGGATTTTTTTTTTTAATAGAGTAAGGATTTTCAACTTTATTAGCAATATGTACACTTAAATGAAAAAAAGATTCTATCTATGTATTCTTTAACATGCTTTTATGACGATCCGGATTATTCATTTTAAATGCAAATAGAAATTGATTTGCATTGAGTGATGATTAGTAGACATACACCAACTTAAAACATCCAGTATGATTACAATCTTAGGGACACAATGATGGGAAAATGGGCAAACATTCAGGCAGAATTCTTTTCCTTCCTCCTCATTCTTTAAATGGAAAGTATTGGACAGTAAGCTGTCCAATGAATTGCAGCATCCCTATACCAGTCTTTCTTAAATATATGATGCAATGAGTAAGAAGAGGGACAGAACAAAGCACCTATTAGCTGATAAAAAGGAGGTTCAAATAAGAGGCTCTTTATTATTTCCTTTTCTATTTCCTATTTTTCATTGGACCCAGCACAAGCTTCAGTTACTGAAGACCTACTTTTTAGGTAGGGACAATTGTTCAATTCAAAATTGATTTCATATTTCCAGTATAAAGAAGCCATTCACATACACATATAAAAATTAGTCACAATAATTCTTAACTTTTCAGAGAGGATTATATGAAAAAGCAGTAGCTTTCTGAAAGTAAACAAAAGGGAGTAACTGACAGTATAAAAATGCTTATCCATGAAGGGGATATTATTAAAAGACACAATTATGCACTTACTGTGATCTTCATATAAAACTTCCAGGACTGTTTTAATGTGCTGGGAAAAAAAGATGTTGCTTTTATACTGCAGAAGAAGAAAAACACACTTACACAAAGCTCTAGTTACAGCTAATTTTTTTTTTTTTTAATGACGGAAAAATGTTAATCAGCAATCGCTAAAAGAACAAAAAGCCAAGATAAAACAGGTTTCTCAGACTCAGTGTGCTGTCTACACACAAAACTGAAAGAAAAGAAAAAAGAACAAAGAACCTGCCAAAAACACTTCAGGGTCCATAGATCCCTGAACTGGAAAAATTATGCTGATGCTGTGAAAGAGAGTTATATCAGGCAGAACATTTCATTGGGCATGATATGTGCAGACCTATTCTTTGATCCTGCCCATTGCTATGTCTTCTGATCAGCTCATGGTTAGCTGTGAAATGCAGTTCATACCTTGCACTATATATTAAAAGACACATAAGACGTAAAGATTATTAATGCATAATCACTTTTAAAATGCCCTATGTCATGATGCCCAAACTTTTGGCTTTCCTGGGCTGCATTAAATCAAGAATTGTCTTGGGCCACATACAAAATATGTAATATAGCTAATGTACATAAGTAACAAAACATCTATTATTTTTCTACAATTTTTATTAAAACATTTAAAATGAGAGCAACAGAAACGTAAAACTTGTGGAATATTTGACCTTTTGTTGAAACTAATGCGTCAGTCTTGCTCAATGGAAGTTACTGCAATTCTTAGTGAGTTCCCAAGGTATTCATCAGAAATTTTTCAAGAAATCTTACTCTTCCTGTACGTCATTCTTGAAAATAGTTGTTCACAAATGTATGTATTGCCAAAAATAGTGACTTGAATAAGACACTACTGTGAAGTGAAGGCTATTTTTCTCTGATAAGAGAGGTCTTATAAAAGTCTTGTAAAGCGACAAGTTAAAATTTTTGAGTTGAATATCTGCAGCTCTTTACATTCCATTTGAAAATTCACGGAAAAAATATTTATAATAATTGAAAATTCAGTTGCATTTATTTGAAAAAAAAGATGTTTTTACTGGAAATCTTAACACCTGTTCTCAAATTCCTTTTATTGAGATACCTGCTTTTTGCTGTTCACAGGACATGTCCAATGTAACAAAATGAGCATAATTATTTGCCATAATTTGAGTTAGCCCTGCACTATATTTTCCTTGGTCCCTGGTTTCTGCTCTAACACTGCTGATTTCACACCAGTGTATGGATGCTGTGAGTCCTGAGTGCATGTCAAGTGCTGGGCTGGGCCACTCAGTGGGATACAACTGCTGTCATGATGACCCCAATCAGGGACTGGCCCACAATATGATCTGTACTGGGCCATGGTTGGACATGCTGGCCCTAAATCTTCCCTGCAGATGGATACCATGCCTGTGGATCCACTAGATACCTTCTTTTCTTAAGCATCTTCAACATTACTAAATTTCAACATAGCTCAAGTAACAAATACTTCAGAAAATCAGCTCATAAACCCTTTTAGTCTTTTTTGGTTTAACTTTATTTCTTCTGAACTGTGGATATGCCTACTCAAATGGACACACTTAGTAAAAGTGAATGCTCACTTAAACAGTTGTATTTTCTTTATGTATTGCAATTAGCTAATAGCAAGCAGTTTCCATGCAGCTCAACATCTTTTTTAAGCAAACATTCATCTAATCAAGTCATATGTACAGCATGAACATATCCATTGAGAAATATTTGTAGAAAAAACTGTATCCCGTCCTCATAGATATGTGATTACATGGTGATGAAATCTAATTTGTTGTATTATTCACCAGAGAGAAGTTCCATTACTTTTGGCAGGTTTCTCAGCATGCAAACAAACAAATAATGCCTACGTTGCCCATGCCCATCATGGAATTCGCTGCCCTTTTTTTTAACTACAGAAGTCTATACTTAGCTGTTCTGGGGCAGTGGTTCAAACAAAGAAAGAGGAAGATAGCAGAAGGAGGAAAGTAGGAGTCTTAAAAAGCAAATTATTTCTAATTTATGAAGGCTTCTGCTATCACATACGTTATAATAGTAACTATACTGAATCAACTACAATTCCAAAAGTAATAACAGTCTCTGAGATAATAACATCTCTCTGTGGATACACACTGTAAAGATTTACTAAGACTTCGTCAGAACACATGGAAGATAAGGGGACCTCAGTGTACCTTGTTGAGATTGATATATTTCCTTAAACACTTCTACTGAGGAAGACATAGGAAACCTAAGTTTTACCAATATGTATACATATGTAATGTAGATTATTGACTACGTCACAAAAAATAGTGCTAGCCCCCAGCAAAACATACTTAAACAATTTATAGTTAAAGTATTTACAGTAGCCAGGACCAGTGGTGGTCAGCCAAACTCCACCCCTTCCGGTCACACAGGTACATTGCCTTCACCTGTGCTCCTGTGGCTGATTCAGTGCTCGCCTCAGGTGACTAATCAGTGGTTCAGGCCAAGACTTGACAGTTCCCATACAACCACCATAGGTCCAGTGAGGTTTGTAGTAGGTCTGTTATCTCAGGAACTTGTCTGTTCAACTCAAGGGATGGGAGAAAGCCAGGAAGCTTCACAGCAAGCAGGACTTAGGAGGTTCTTCCAAAGAGGTTTTCCCCTCAGGGAATTATCCGTCAAAGTTTTTTTTTCTTTGGGAGTTCTTCTCCAAAGTCCTTAGTTTAGTGAAGGCCATTTCTCTGCTTTTTTTTTTTCTTTTCTCTCTGTTGGTGTAACATACTTGGCTCAACATATAAGCCAGCAGGGAGTGATGCCTTTGTTGTCTTACACAAGCACTATCATTTTTTGCAGTGATCAGCTTCTTCAAGCCATACCCCAAAGAAGACTGCTTGCCCCTACTTCTTCTTATCTTTACAACCATAAGCAGAGGCACTGTGGCATGGTGACACCCACTTTACAGTTGTCAGTTAGAGTCTTCATCATTCAGAAAGGCCTCACGAAGCAAGCTTTGAGAGAAAGAAAAAGAGTCTTTGTCTTTAACATTTAGCTCTGCTGCTTGTGGAGCAGTATGTTATATGTTACATTTTTCTCCTTCATTTTCCTTACGAATGAGTATTTTTCACAAAGTATCTATTCAAATGAATAAATCAGAGGGCATAAATCAGAGGGCATATCTACAAAGTCCACTAGCACTTCAAAGGTCAGACCTGCTTAGCAATATGCACGTACTCTCCAAATATAAGCCATAGGCTAATATCAGTGAGGATTATCTGTCAGCTCGCTGAGGGTACCTCTTAGTAGCAACACCAGAGAAATGAAATAATTAAAGAATATGAGTTCTGAAGAAAACTTTCACCTCAATCAATTTGGAATCTACTCAGATCATTTTTTTTCCTCAGTAAGATAAAAATGGGAATTAAAAAAAAAAAACAAACACAAAAAATACATAGTCTACTTATGAAAACCACTTGATACTAATAGCTTTTGCTGGCTAAGATGACGATGCCATCTCTTATATTAATTTTGACAAGTTCAGCTTAATTGTTTTCAGTATTCTGTCACTAGAACTGTTCATTTTAAGTAGGTACATCAATTGAAAGTGGCATTAGTAAGTTAGTTAAAGGTTAGTTGTTCAAGTAGCATGACAAACAGAAAATAAGTCTGATTTCATGAAAGAAGAAAGTCACCTTCTAAAGAATATCACATCTACACTCATCTCATATTTCAGTCAACAGGACTTTGATGGCTGAATGTGTAACTTCAAATTATTCCTGTAAATCTTAATTGTCTCATCTTCATTACAATCTTTTTTTTCCTCATTTTTTCCTCTAGATTTCTACACATTGTATAAATTGCTTCCTTGTTTACAGCCTCAGTTTCTGCTTCATTGACTCTCATAGCTCCTTTTCTTGTTTTAAAAAGATACAATGTAGTAAAAACAAAAAACTACACCAGAATGACTGCAGCTGATATTTGCAATAAATATATCATACTTGATTTGAAATCATTAAGAAACACAATTCAGCACAAAATATGATACCTCTGGATGTGTTAAATTGGCATTTAACTTTAATTTACTGTCTGTTATTTTATCAAATTTAACAGAATTCAACTACGACAGAACCACATCTGGGAACCTGATGAAGATGCATTTACTATAATTCAAACCCAGTATATTTGCTGTCATGTCAACTTCTTTTGCTTTTTAACAGTCAAATCTGACTGTCCATAGCATTTCCAGTATCAGCTCAGTAAGAACACATTTGTGCATTGGGTAATTTGAAGCCACACAGTGACTGGTTATGTGCATACACCACTCATACTTCACTTAAAGGACCATTGAATACTGGTCTTGAGAACCAGGCATATCTCAGAGAAAATAACACAGTAACCTCTAAAAATTCTGATCATAAAACTTATTCCATTTGATTAGTCAGTAGAAAGTGCTTTCTAAATTTCAAACGTTTTCATTAAAAAATAAATTATTTAAGAAACTGGTGTTTTTTCAAGACTAATATATTTTTGACAGGTTTTGCATTTTATGACATTCCTTTGTTAAAAAAAAAATGTTTCCCAAATATTGAAGGATTAATTTCACTCTGACATACTCCAATTTGGATATAAACCACTGTGATTTTACTTTGAAAATTTTTTCATGAGTTTTTGTTTGGTTTGTTTGGTTGTGTTGTTTTTTTTTTGTTTTTTGTTTTAATAATATAAAGGAGGGAGGCGAGGTTCTTTATAAGTGTACATATACCCAATGGCGAGATTAAAACACAGCGGGTCAAATGTTAGCCCAACCAGTTTATTACGATTACCAGTTGCTTAGGGATATGGGGAAAGGAAGGTGGGCAATAGAAAAGAGATGAAAAGCAAGACTTGGCAGAAAGCAAGAGAGAGAAAGAGAGAGAGAGAGCATCACCACTGTGGATCCAATGAGGTCCATAGTCCGTTGATCTCAGGAACTCGTTTGGTCACCACCAAATGATGGGACAAAGCTGGGAAGCTTCACAGCAAGCAGGCACCATGGGGGAGGTTCTTCCAAGGAGGTTTTCCTCTCAGGGAAGTCTCTTCTTCAAAGTCTTTGGTTTAGTGGTGCCAAGAAAACCGACTGAGCAACTCGTTACACCAATGAGTTATGTCAAGCAGCTATTACCCCCGTTATAGTGCTGGGTACATGGGGGAGGTCGTTCCACCAAACATTCACACCAAAGAGAGAAACAAATACATACTTAAAGGTATAGCACATGCATATTCATCACATTCCAAACTCTGGTTATCAAAGGGATTAAACCAAAGGGTCAATTTTGCTGTAAAATTTTATACCTTAAAGGGAGAGAGCTCCCCACTATTCCTGTGTGTGTTTTGTTTAAGAGAGACATCTGTTTGGTTATCTCGTTGGGACAACAGGATGTCTGTCCTGCTTTCTTATCGACAGGTTTAGTTGCCTCCACGTTCTTGTATTAGCTTGATTTATGCCCACCCCCATTTCTAAGTTTTGTTCTCTGTTTGTGTAACATATGTGGCCCAACAGATAAATCAGCAGGGAGTAGCACCTTTGTTGCCATGCACAAGTATTATTGTCCTTCATGGCGATCAGCTTCTCCAAGCCGTACCCCAAAAAAGACTACTTGCCCCCATTTCTGCTTATCTTTACAACCATAAATAGGGACACTGAGGGGCCGCAACAACCATCTAGATGATTTGCAGTGTAAATTAGAGTCTTATAACCAGAAAGGCCTCATGAAGCAAGCTTTGAGACAACAAAAGTAAAAACAGTTTCTGTCCTTCACAAACACCTATCTTCTTGACAGGTATTTGTGACACACATGCTACAAAACTAATTATGATAAACAGCTAACATTTTTTACTAAAAGTTTGATGATGTAGTTTATAACCAAGAAGAATTAATTTTAAATCTTTAGATAGTAGACTGTTTTTTTTTTGTGTATTATTAAGCAACTTCATAACAATAATAGAGAATATTTTGCAAGAATTTAAAAAATGAAGAATAGAATGAAGTAGAAAACGTAAGAGTTTTAAAACAATGGAATTTGCCATGTAATTCCCATTCTCACATAATGTAAAACTCAATTTTAAATTTACTATGACGTTTTCTACTTTATTTTTGCTGAAATTCTCTCTGTGCAGTGGTCGTGCAATCTCTAAAACTTGTTTGTGAGCTGCCTATGCTACATGCATCAGGCAGGAAATGATTTGCTTGCCTTTCATAATCTGAGAATCAGAAAGAGAAAAATCTACTGCCAATCCTTGACCTCATATGAATAGAATTGCATTAAATGATGATAAATGACATCCTTTCTAATTAAGCCTCATTAAATACCTTCGTAGTAATCAGATGGTACTGAATTACCCATAGTGTCTGATCTATAAAATCTAATTCAGACCTAGCTAAAATCTATATTTGCTGCAGGCTCTTTCTCTTTTGTGTCATCTATCACAAATGATCTAATGATCTAAAATCAGACCTTGCCTTAAATAGCAAAACCATTGGGATTTATACAGTGTGATACTTAAATATTTCACCAATTTGAGATATAAATTATTATCCAACCTTCTGAGGTAAAATTTTACTGCATTCACTTTACATAGATAAATATAAACTCTGGGATACTTTAACAATACTAAGCCATACTATTTCCAAGACTTGGACTGATAGTATAGCTGACTTCACCCACCCCTCTTTGATTCTGTCCAATATATGAACTATGTTGGAGAGAAAGGGAAACTCAAACATGTCAAATTCTGTCCAGCCATCAGTTTCTCTACACCACGGGGAATTTGCAGCAAGACTGTGACAACTCTACATCATTTAAGTGATTCAAAAAATAATTTTAGGAAATCTGACTGTATATAATGAGGCAATTAAGGACTTGGTTAAATCTGATTAAAGGCATGGGAAAACTCTCATAAAAGCAGTCTTCAAAAAAGATGACATGTTTACCTGAAGACAGACTTAAATAGGGAGAAACCTGAATAAAGAATGAAAATGACAACAGATTAGGAGCAAAGGGAGCAGGAACTCTTCCCATCACTCACACAGAAGCATGTGGAAGTCAGAATTGGCACATATAAAACAGTACTATAGGAAAATATACCCGCACAGGGATTAATGAGTACCCATACTCCTACAGTAACTTTGCCAGACCTACTTAATTCTTTGTTCAGTATGATTTTTAAGAAGGGGGAAAAAAATCTGTATATTGTTTTTCTCCTATTTAATCCTTCTCTGAAGTTTGAAATTGTAATGTTAAAATAATTTATTGTGCATTTCTCTGACATCTACTTTTCTATTTTGCAGTCTAGAAAATCATTATGCCTTATGCATATCACTGATTTGCTTTATGCATTTCATTTATGCTTTATCCATCCATACATTTTGTGTTCTTAGTGCCTCAAAATAAATGTTGACTATATTTACTTATTCTTTTAGCTAGGTATTATGATAAGAAGGAGTCCATTGTTTTGGTTTGGTTTGGTTTGGTTTGGTTTTCTTCTGCTCAGTGACTTCTGAGATTCAGATACATATCTGTGAATAATAATAACATCACTATTATTCTCAATTTATCACTGGAGATCTGAAGTATCTGAAGTATAGACAAGGATACAGATATAAGGATATTTAAATTCCACACGAGGAACTCACTTCAGTTCAGTGACAGAAAAGGCATGCATCTCTTGTGGCTGGATGCTAATCTGAGTATGAGCTTTGCCTTTTCTTCAGTTTCTTATTACTGGAAGCCTGGAACAAATTGATCCAGAACTACTCTCACCTTAAGATTTTTCCTCAGTAAAGACAGTTGGATTTCTGATGACTGGTGAATTTAATGTCCACATTCCCCACGGGAGGAATATACAGAAAGAAAGGAAGTCACTCCAAATATCATCAAATAAAAGAAATGCACAAATACACAAATCAGCAGAATAAACTGTTTGCAAACTAGAACGGTGAGTTGCTGCAGAAATAGCAGAGTACTTATCCTTAGCAATTACAGAATTTCTAAGAAAAAATTCATCAGTAAATGTCTAGCATTTGTTATCAAACAGTCAGTACAACCATTTTTAATGCTTCTATTTTAGCATGTTTCAATAAACCTCTTCACCAGCTCACAATTTCATAGCTCTGCTACCAATTAAACATAATGGCACCCATAAGAACTTGTCATTTTTTTCGTTGTTTGCAACATTTTTTTCTGGTTCTGAATACCCAGTCTAATAGTTGAAAATTTACCTTCTACTATCATGCTTTAGCTTTGAATTTACCCAATAACTTGCCCATAAAGTCTCTTTTGCAAACAACGTGAGCTGGAATTGCCATCTCATGGTCATTTTATCAGTATTTCTATGCTATTATTTGGGAACAGTGTAACAGCTGCTTTGTCATTGACTTCAATGATATTGGAAAAGTCCATATTTGTTTTCATGAAATCACTCATCTCAAGACAAACTGTCATAGCCTTATATAATACTGTCTCCTTGATTTGGATGATAACTTTTCAGAGTATATTAGGTATTAGAATTTTATTACATTTTTATACACAACTTCTACTGAAAATTATTCCAGTTGAGAACTACCATTTGTACTACTTAGTGCATAAGTTGACACTATCATTTTTCACTATCTTTATTGTCTTTCATTATTGTAAATCGTTTTTTCTTTAAAATTAGCTTGTGAATAAGGAGAAGGGTGAGTGCAATAATTTCTGTGCTTAGTCAGTCTCAGGTGCTTCATCACAGTTAATGTATTTGAGCATCACTTTTATTGCACTGTTATCTAAACTACCAACAATGGGGGACTTCAACTTCCCTGATATATGCTGGAAATACAATACTGCGCAGAGGAAGCAGTCCTTGAGATTTCTAGAATGTGTGGATGATTGCTTCCTGACACAGCTGGTGCAAGAGCCTACCAGGGGAGATGCCTTGCTTGACCTGCTTTTCACTAACAGGGAAGGACTAGTAGGGGATGTGAAGGTTGGAGATTGTCTTGGCCAGAGTGACCATGAAATGGTGGAGTTTGCTATTCTGGGTGACGTCAAAAGGGTGACTAGCAAAACTATTACCTTGGACTTCCGAAGGGCAGACTTTGACCTGTTCAGGACACCTGTTGCAAGGGTCCCTTGGGACTTGCTCCTGAGGGGTAAAGGGGTCCAGGAAGCCTGAATGCTCCTCAAGATGGAAATCTTAAAGGCACCGGAGCAGGCAGTCCCGGAGTCCCGTAAGTCAAGCCGGAGGAGAAAAAGACCAGTGTGGATGAACCGGGATCTTTTGTTGAGACTCTGAGAGAAAAAGAGAGTCTATGTCCTCTGGAAGATGGGACAGGCTACTTGGGGTGACTACAGAGAACTGGCCAAGATCTGCAGGCAGAAAATTAGAAATGCTAAAGCCCAGCTTGAAATTAGACTGGCTACTGCTGTAAAGGAGAACAGGAAACCCTTTTACAAATATATTAACAGTAGGAGAAAAACTAAGGAAAATTTCCCTTCTTTACTCAACAAGGCAGGCAAAATAACCACAGATGATAAGGAAAAGGCTGAGGTTCTCAATGCCTTCTTCACATCTGTCTTTAATAGACAGAACAGTTGTCCACACGGTACTTGCCCTGACCTGGAAGTCCGGGACGGGGCGCATAATGCACCCCCTGTGATCCAAGCAGAGATGGTCAGAGATCTACTCCTCCATCTGAACTGCCACAAGTCCATGGGGCCAGATGGGATCCACCCAAGGGCGCTGAGGGAGCTAGCAGAGGTGATTGCCGAGCCACTTTCTGCCATCTATCAGAATTCCTGGTTATCTGGAGAGGTCCCACAAGATTGGAGGCTTGCCGATGTGACTCCCATCTACAAGAAAGGCCGTAAGGAAGACCCAGGGAACTACAGGCCTGTCAGCCTGACCTCAGTATCAGGGAAAGTTATGGAACAGATGATCTTGAGGGAAATCACACGACACGTGCATGGCAATAAAGGGATCAGACCCAGCCAGCACGGGTTCACCAGGGGCAGGTCGTGCTTGTCCAACCTCATCTCCTTCTATGATTGGGTGACCAGACAGGTAGATGAGGGAAAGGCTGTTGATGTAGTCTACCTGGACTTCAGCAAGGCCTTTGACACGGTCTCCCACAGTATTCTCCTAAGGAAACTGGCAGCCCGTGGTGTGGACAGGTTCACTCTTCTCTGGGTGGAGAACTGGCTGGAGGGCCGTGCCCAGAGGGTAGTGGTTAATGGAGTTAAGTCCAGCTGGCGTCCTGTTACGAGTGGTGTCCCCCAAGGGTCAGTTTTGGGGCCCATCTTGTTTAATATCTTTATTGATGACCTAGACGAGGGAATTGAGTGTACCCTCAGTAAGTTTGCAGATGACACCAAGTTGGGAGGATGTGTTGATGTGCCTGAGGGTAGGGAGGCCCTTCAGAGGGATTTGGAAAGGCTGAACAGCTGGGCTGAGCTTAATGGGATGAGGTTCAATAAGACCAAGTGCCGGGTCCTGCACTTTGGCCACAATAACCCCATGCAATGCTATAGGCTTGGGGCAGAATGGCTTGAAGAATGTAGAGAGGAAAAGGACCTGGGGATGTTGCTTGATACTTGGCTCAACATGAGCCGGCAGTGTGCCCAGGTGGCCAAGAAGGCCAACAGCATCCTGGCCTGTATTAGAAATAGTGTAGCCAGCAGGAGCAGGGAGGTGATCATCCCCCTGTACTCAGCTCTGGTACGGCCGCACCTCGAGTACTGTGTTCAGTTATGGGCCCCTCACTACAAGAAGGACATTGAGGCCCTGGAGCGTGTTCAGAGAAGGGCAACAAAACTGGTGAGGGGTCTGGAGCACAAGTCTTATGAGGAGCGGCTGAGGGAGCTGGGATTGTTCAGTCTGGAGAAGAGGAGGCTCAGAGGAGACCTTATTGCACTCTACCACTTCCTGAAGGGCGGTTGTGGTGAGGAGGGGATGGGCCTCTTCTCCCTGATAAATAACGACAGGACGAGAGGGAATGGCCACAAGTTGCGCCGGGGAAGATTTAGATTAGACCTGAGGAAGCATTTCTTTTCTGAAAGAGTGGTCAGGCACTGGAATGGCCTGCCTAGGGAGGTGGTTGAGGCACCATCCCTAGTGCTGTTCAAGAAGCGTTTAGATGAGGTGCTAAAGGATTTGATTTAGTAGTTGGGTAGGGATAGTGATAGGAGGATGGTTGGACTAGATGATCTTATAGGTCCTTTCCAACCTTATGAACTTATGAACTTATGAACAAGAGCAAGAACAATTATCCGAAAAGTGATGTTTTACCTCCACAAACAGCAGAACTACATAGCAGGAGCACAGGGTGGCACCAAACAGAGAAAGAATATCAGCTTTTTTTTTTTTTTTTTAATTATTTTCAGTGATTAAAAGGTGTTAAGGGAAATGTCTGAAGTTGCTTGTTGAAACACTAAGATCTTTATAACAATATGATATTACTTGTAAAATTCCTTTCACTAGTGACATATTCTACAATATTCATGAGATTTTCTCATATCTGTCTATAGAAGGGAATGCATGTCTTTATAACAATATGATATTACTTGTAAAATTCCTTTCACTAGTGACATATTCTACAATATTCATGAGATTTTCTCATATCTGTCTATAGAAGGGAATGCATGAATTTCAAGCATGTGAGGAAAGACCATGACTTCAAATTAATTTTTAAACACGTTGCTACCTAAAGACAGAAAACAAAAAAAGAGAGATGTGGTTTTTTTTCCCTCATGATGGACATTAGACACCTTGGTAAAAAGAACTGTCTCTTTTTTACAGTGTGGGATGGACTAGGCAAAGACCATGGACAGACAATAAATTTTTCAATATTCAGAATATCTACTTAGATTTTCACAGTTATTGTCACAGACTTAACCAGATTTAATGGAATTGACCTTTCTGAAACAATGATTGAAACCATTTAAAAAATTACTTTCCCTGCTGCATTTTCTTTTTATTTATGTCCACACATCCAGCATGGAAACTGGAAATTGCTTGTTTGATTCCGCTGCAACTTCTGGACATAAGCACACACTGAGCTTGTCAGGGCACCCAATCTAGTGCACAGTCAGCAGCAAGATAAACATAGCAAAAAAATGGGAAATACCAGCTGTTCTTTTATGTGAAAAAAGAAACCCTACTAGATATGCTCTGATGAATCTATGATTTGCCTGTTGTGCCACTCTTGATATCTGTTTTACACTGGGAACCTACTCCTGCCGAACTTGATGTTCCTTCTCCAACAATAGGAGACTTTGAGTGTGTTGTCCCACTACTGCAACAGATGGTACATAGTGTGTATTTGTGTGACAAAAAAGTAAATAAAATTTGATGACACTAAATAAAATTTTATGACTAAAATGCTGACTTCAGTGAAATTCCTAATGAAAAGCTTTTAATGATGCAAAGGATAGTGATAACCAAACTTGTTACATATTCATACAGGACAACTTTTCCTCCTTAACCCCGCCCACCCCAAAACAAACAAACAAACAAACAAAAAAAGCAGCACTTAAGCATAGTGCTTATATAATGACTTCTAAATGGGAAGCAAATGAGGTAGGATGACTCAAGTTACATGGGAAGAATGCATGAAAATACTAACGCATATTAAACCATGAACAGCACATTTTTCCCTGATCCTCAATCACATATTTCCCTGTGGTACCATGATGGTACACAGAACAAGGAGTGATATAACTATCTGCATCGTCAGCCATGTTCAGCAGCCTCCAGAAACTTCGCTTCATATATCACATATTCTCAATATTTTATCCCAATAAATATTTTTTCTATCTTCAATTTAACCACAAGAGGAGAGTTAAATCTATTTTGCCTCTCTTCTAATGGAGTCCAGATATTTTGACATTTTTTCACTGAATTATTTTGAGCTCCTTCTCAGCACTGATACATCTGCAAAGGTTTGCAAGTCAGACTATGAGTTTTCATTTGGTATTGTACTGACATATACCAGAAAGCATATACCACATATCTGGTTCAGTGTTTATAATGCAGTATCTACAATTGATTCAGTATCTACTCACTTCAAACACCTCCAGGGGTGTTCTAGGTCAGTATGTGTAGTATCTCTATTGGTAAAGGCTGATTTCAGTGTACGAGATACTTTCACTGACATGTATTCCCTATATCAGTTAAACATAATAACTTCTGTAAGGTTGCCATTCGGCTCACAGAAGCAGCAAATCATGTGTCTCGTAATAAATATATATATATATATATTTATAATATATATATATATATAAAGATATATATAAAAGAAAAGAAGTAAAAAACAAGGATGGGGATTTTTTCTTAGCTCATTCAACACTCAGAGGAAGGAACAGGACCAGTGTCTCCTGAATAGCTCTTGAACTCTCGACATGTTTGCAGGGTGAGTAGCTCTTGTAATTCTTGATAAAGAGAGCAGTTCTGTAATACTTCTGAAGTTTTACAGGTGATCTAAGGAAAGGAGAATGAGCTGTACACAGGCTGCTCACTCATATCACAGCAAAGTAGTAAGATCAAGTAGACTCTACTTAAAATTACCCCCCAGTAAGTAGCAAAAAATTGAATATGGGGTTCCTATAAATGAAAAAAGGATATTAAAAACAAAGATTCCTGACAAACTATGAGATGCTGCTGAATGTAAAAGCATTTTTATGTTCATCTGCTGTCAATAGCAGCTTATAAAGACCTTCAACATTCTTCAGTGAGCCACAGAAAAGAACATAGCTGTATCAGTAACATCAAGAATTAGAAAATAAAATCATAAAGTTTTGGTTCTGACAGAAGAAAATATCAACTATAGATATGTCAGATTCCTTCCGATGAACAACAGTTGATTAACTCGGCAACCTCACAATTAACTCTTTCCTCATCTGTATTTGTAGGTTTAACTTCAAAGTGAAGTTGCATGTCCTTCACTGGTCTGAAGAGACTTCAATCACTCCTTAATCCACATTAGTATGCTACACACATAGACAAAAGGAGATTGGTGAAATTAAACCTCCCTGTCTTTTAATATGTAGAGCATAGCAAAGAACTGAGAAATGAGTGAAAACCAAAAGAAATATGAACAACTTTGGAGAGAATCTTTGACCAGGCAGAAAAGTCATCGAGGACCAAACCTCTTCAATGAGCCAGTTTGAGGAGTCAACTGCATAAACTATTCCTTCCTCTAACCTTATAATCAGCAACATGTCAAGCAGCAACAAGAACGGATTTCCTCAACTCCTTCTTCACTTACAGCCCATAGATATCTTCTCTGACAGTTCAAAAAAAAGGTAGCAAAAATGGAAGTGAAAGATGTAAAGAGAAGACAGAGGCAGATGTTACCTCAGGGATCAGACTGTCAACATTTGCTTTGCCTACCCTTCTACAGGATGTGCTAGCAACATCAAAAGAAGCTCTAAGTTTATGTTGCAGTAGTTTAAAGTAGTTTCAGCTTTCCTAGGAGTTCTGAGGACATTCTTTATTTTCTGCTGTGAGACTGAACCATGCTACATGTCTCCACTGATCTGCATCATCATGAGGACTACGAGTAAAACGTTAACAGAGAAGAACTCAAGAGTAATTATTCCAAACACTAATTTCAGTTGTTTTTCTTCCACATAACTTCTCTGTGGTGAGCAGTAACATTTCATATTTTCTTGTCTTTTATTTGAATCAGTGCAGAAAGTGAGCATCATTCCATTCTTAAGACTGTTGTGATGAATTCAAATAATTAAATTGTTCATAGCAGTTGAACTCCAGTCAGACAACAATGTTAAGAATCAATACACCTCCTTCAGCAGAGTACCAAAGCTTTAAGGTTTGACCAAGTACTGAGATAGAGCTTAAAATAAAAAAAACATAATTCTTTCTGAATAAATGTACGCAGAAAAATGTTCAAAGCATGATAGCAACTCTAAAAACAATGTGCTCCGCAACAAATTAGTTCACGCTTAGCCACTGTGTGATGTAATTTGCAAAATTCCTGAGACCAACAGACCCTTGTGACTTAAATATATGTAAGTAATTCAAACCTGTTTTAGCAGAAAGTGAAATAACTTACATAAGGAACTTCTCTCAATAAATGTTTGTATGCTTGTTTATTTAGCTTTCTTCTTGTGCCAGTGATTCAGCTGAGTTTCCTTACTTCTTTGTATGATCACAAAATCTAGCAAGTCAGATCCTCCATGAGTATCACTATGGTTCTTTTTATGACAGTTCTCATATTTGCTCAGCTTTGTTGCTTAGACATTTTCTACTGCAGTACCAGACTTGCCTTCTCTACATTCCCTCTAGTCAACAGGGAATGTCATAAGTTAAAGCAGTGAGTTTCTTCCTTCCCTACAGAAATCATATGTGTCATTTTTACAGTGTTCTCAATCTCCATAAGCCAAAAGATTGACAATCTTCACATCTCTTTTCAAACTGAGTAGGTTCTGTTCATATCATTGAATCTGTGTTAGGCAGAAAATATATGGCTAATGAAAATGTTGCAGTTTTTAGAGGTGACGAAAATTAATATGGATATTAAACAAAGAGGCTATGAGCTTTCACAGAGAGAAAGCTTCCCGTTAACTTTTTTAATGCCTTTAACTAAGCATTTCAAACTGCCTACTCTCTACAGGAGTTTCTGTGGATTTAACACCAATAAAAATAAAGTAACTTTTTAGACTGAGTTTTTGAAAGCCTTACTATAAATGTATTTTGGGATTTGGGGGATACTTTTCTTTGTAACAAAGTAGCTTAACTTGTAATTACTTAGGAAATTCATCTTTCAAATTATTTGATATTACCCAAATATGTCATTACCCTCTAAATATATAACTATTAATCCAGATGATGAAAACAGATATTCATTTGAGTGGAGTTATTATACATTTTTTTTAATACTCTCTATCTGCCTTTTCCTTTTATAAGCCCTATTTAAAGGATCTGTGAGAGATTGCATTTTTAAAGGTTCTACCTTGTCACTCACTGAAACATTTTCAGCACAGCTCTCCCCAGGGGTACTAAGCTACATGACATTGGGCACAAAAATCTTATACTCACCTCTTGAAAGACAAATCAAATAGTCTTGGACAAATCTCTAGCTGATATAGAAGTGCCAAGCACCATTATTAAAAAGAAAGTAATCTCTCTTCCTTTTGTACTTTACCCACAGCTGCAGTCACAAAATAGAAATGTATTTTGAACTTTCCTGTTCCTTAAACCAGGTGCTAAAAGCACAGCTAGGGCACTGTGCTAAGGCACTATAGTATTCCCCAAGGTGATTTAATGATTTTAAAGTTACATCTCAGATCATCGACTTGCATACAATCTAAGCTATCAACCTGACCTACATTATGTTGACATTCCATTAACTTCTGTTCCATGATTAAATTCTTTTTAGAACAAAATTGAAGAATTTAGAGCAGCACACACAACTACCAAGCTTTGAAGCTTAATCTTGTCTAAAATCAGATACGTTTTTGTCAGAGAAGGTTGTAAATTTTGTGCTACTTTTCACTTGTCGTAACATACCTACTGCTCATTTTCTACAGCCTTTCCTTGGGATCAGTACATCTTTGTGTTTCTAATAACACAATCTAGCTTTCAAGAGTAACTTCATAATGTTTAATTTTTAGCTTGTATGAAGATGGAACAAGTACCTAATATGCAAGTTTTTACAAATTCTTTGTTCATATCAGTACTGTAGTGAAATTCAGGAAGTAAGCATATATTTGTGGGTAGGTCAATTTAAAGACCTTGTCTGCTGAAAGGCACTAGGATAAACTCTGCTTTTAACTGTATAAACTTCTTCAGTTTTTTCTTTTATTTAGGTTAAAATGGACACGATAATATCTTATGTACCTCCATAAAGAATTTTCCCATGCTAATATTAATTTTTTTGAATGGAGGACTCTTCATATTGTTACCAATCCAAACTCTAAAACCAATCCTCTCCCTAAATCTCTGCATGTTTGGTTAGTTTCTGTGGATGAGAGGGCAGTACTGAGAATGATGGAGTATAACCTCAGTAATTCAGTAAAAAATACATATCAAGCTCTTGTGAAAAATGAATTGGAATAGATGTATAGGAAGAGAATTGAACCATCTTTCATAAATGTTGCTTAAAAATACTGAACTAATGAATTTTGACGAAGCTCGACATCAAGCAGATCAAGGAGATGTGGCAAAAGGCATCGCAGTGTTCAGTAACCATTGGTCTGGATGCTAGCAGCCAGGTTGTGAGTAACGACCTGATATCCCCTGGAGTTCAGAACTGAAACACTTAAGATTTAAGTGAATGTGAGATGTTTCTGTGTAAATGTCAGCTATACTAAGGCACTTTTTAAGCTTTTAGACCTGAGAAGTTTTTTCACATGCATACAGCCACTGAGATCTTTCTCAGATTTCTAGCTCCAAGCACTTAATATTATCAGTGATAATTTATACCTTTTTTTGTTTCCTCCTCTTATCAGCTTTAAAGAATTGTCTATACCTTTTGGAAGTGTAAGATATCCTAATAACTGGGAATAAAATATGTCTAACCTGAACTACAGGATTATGGCTTGTCAACGGTTTACGGGCAGGTTCGGCCCGGTTCCATGACGATTGGTGCGGGGGACCCACGGACCCACGCCCCAGGAAAGGGGAAGGGGGAAAGGGAAAAGGGAAAAGGGAGATGGGCCTAGAAACAAAACAGCGGCAACGATCTGAGGAGGAAAGCTAATTTACTAAATAAGATATCGGAAAGCAAAATAACACAATATAATACAATATAATTGGAATTAAAGCTAATAAATCAAATAAAATGAGCAAGAGAGAGTGTCCGATAAACCGAAGGCCTTACGCTAACGCTGAAGGTGAGACGGCAGCGAGCACCCCCTGCTGAGTCGATCCCAAAGGAAAGAGAGTGTCCCGTGACCGCAGACAGTTTTTATCTTTCCCTCTGAGAGTAAACACGTAAGAACGCAAAGCATCGCAAAGTCCTCTGGGGAATGGAGTTCTTCTTCTCTTCTGAGACAGGTATACCTGGAACTATCGATGATCCACGGAGCTGGAGCATTAACTCTTTAACTCTAAATGCACTACATGATGTTATGATGTGGAATACCAGTACCAAAAATCATAAAACCATGACATGGCTAAATGTCTCGTTGGTCTGGTTGCACTCTTATGCACTGGTGCATTGAGGATACATCTAACATTCAGCAAAGGGTGAGAAAGTGTGTAAAAGAGATTCTTTTGGCAGAAGCAGAGTCAAGAAGCAGAGCATGTTCTGAGCAAGTATTTCATGTGCACAGTTCTGTGTACTTACAACTGTGCTCAAATTTCTGTTGCTACACTGTGCCTTTCATAAATAAGTATATTTCAAGGAATTTGCTAAGGACTCTGCAAGGCCAGAACAGAGCATGAGCATGAATCTAATTTATTTAGTGCTGACAGGATCAAAAGCTGTAACTCCTACAGTTAACACTATAGCAGATATGTAAGTGCCTAGAAGGTCGCACAGGTAGCTAGACTTTATACATACACAACTTGGAAGAAAAGAAAAGGGCTTTTGCCCATCATGGTACCTAAATGGTCTAAACATGCCTAATAGTTGTCAAATTCTTTGAAATACATTTCATGTATTTGTGTGACCTTCATTTCACTCTCCTGCTGTAGAAAATTCTTCTCAGTTTCAAAGATAATTTCCATCCAAATTTTTTGACACAATTCATCATATGTCATCAGTGTTTGAGGTTATCGTGTTCTCATCCTTAATACCTACAGCATTAAACTTATTTGGTTTAATTTTCATTGTACAAAATATAAATGCTGCAGCCACAAATAAAAGAAATCCAAGGTCAACAGAGAAGCAGGTTTAGCAACAATATAGTTAAGTCTGTACAAAACATATGAAATGGAGTGGCTCACATAAACATGATTAGTTTATTTCAGCAGCCTTTCTTAATTAACACTTCAGAAATGAAGATTGGCTGAAGGAGCTTGTCTTGTTCATCCTGGAGAAGAGAAGGCTGCATGGAGATCTCATTATGGACCTCCAGTATTTAAAGGGAGATTATAAACAGGGGGGAAATTGGCTTCTTACATGAGCAGATAGTGGTAGGACAAGGCAGAATGATTTTAAATTAATGGAAGGGGGATTTAGATTTTCACTGAGAGGCTGGTGATGACCTGCAACAAGTTGCCTGTCCAGAGAGGCTGTGGATGACACATCCCTGAAGGCATTTAAGGTCAGGTTGGATGTGGCCCTGGGCAATCTGATCTAGAACTTGATGTAGCAATTAGTAACCCTGCAATTAGCAAGGATGTTGAAACTTCATGATCCTTGGATCTAAGCCACTCTATGATTCTAAGTGCATTATATAGAATGCATACTCAGCAGGTATAGGTCTTGAAACTTTCTAGATACCCTCAGTATTTGCAGACACTCCAAGAAAAGTATTTACTGTGAGATTTCTCTGTCTTTTTGACTGTGTAAATACCTTCAAAAACTCAGAGAAAATGTTACCCTATGTTCAATATTGACATGTCCTCCTATAGAGTGGTAGACCTTAGAAGTAGTACTTGTGTTGAAGTATATAAAAAATTCACAGAGAAATTACATTCCTTTATTTGCACAATATGGTCAATGATGAATATGCTAAAGTATAATAGCTACACCACAAGAGGAAGAACACTTCTTCACTGGAGTGTAAAATTAACATGTAAAAAACTCTATTAATATAGAGGACTTAATTTTTTTCCTGGCTTTTTGTTCTCTTTACTAGCTCTTGTTGTTGCTCCTAGTTTTAATTATCAGTAGAAAATACAACACTCATAAAAACAGAAGTGCCCACAGCTGTTTCACAGTAATGTCAGTTGCAAGATCTAGGTCTGGATTCTAGGCAGTTCCTCACTTAACAAACCATTTAACTCTAGCAAGCAAGCACCCCAGTTATATGGCACTGTAACTTGTTAATCTAACCACTGTTACGACTTAATTGGCTCAGAAAATTCTTGAGGAGTTTGGAACTGTAATTAAAACTTAGAAAGTCTTCAAAAAGAGCCTTTAGTTGAGAAGGGGTATGGCTTTTTATAATTTTTAAGAAACAATTAAGAAACTCTTTCAGCTAAAACTCTTGGGCCTAATTAGAGATTAATTAAAGTTACTTGCTGATGCTTAGTTGCTCAGTAGACATATTTTAAGTGACAGGTATAAAATTTACTCTTTTCTATCTCTCCCTTTTGCCTCTGTTTCCAGAAAACAGAACTTTCTCAATTCAATGCAAATTATAATAATTGTCTGTTTTTTCCCTCAGCTTCACAACTTGTAAATTTCCACTGCAATTTGGCTTAAGGTTATAAAATTCATTTCAAAAAATGACAATCCTCTCCAAAAATTTTGAAATTCAACGTCTTCTGTCCCTGCTGTTGGATATAGCAATTGCTAAACACTGAGAATATCAAGCTACACTTATGGAGCTTAAAACCCATATAACAGTATCTTATATACCAGCTATAGACAAGATGGAGAGGTCCACTTCCATCTATACATCCAAACAAACAACACATTTTCATAAGTGCTTAGGCTGTACACTAATCGTGGCCAGCATGTGCAGATTTTCACACAGGATGTCTTGCTTTGCAAGGCACCCATAAGTAATGGCACAATAGGTCAACCACATTCTCAGCAAAATTTAATAAATCATACATTGAGTGCTACACTTTACAATTGATCTAAGTTAGCAAATCCTTTGCATTGTTACATTTGATTTCAGTTATCTCAGGATACTCTAGGAATCTGTATGAAAAAGTAATGTTTTTTCTTCACTTACGTATATGTTAGGTGTTTTTCTCCTCTCCAGTTACAGGAATGTATTCCCTCGTTAACTTAGATCATTTATTGACATTTTAAAGACTTTTCTGGTTGACAAGCTTTAGTGCTGTTCTATGCATTACAGTGTCAGGGATGGATTTCCTATATTAGATGGTAAAAACTTATGTCTTTGCATGGTTTTTGTTTGATAGATTCACTGGTTAGTTGGTTTTATTTGGTTCACTATTTGGGTTTTATTTTGCTTTATTTTCTAAAGAAAAGCCATTCAGTCTTCCAGTTTACTCCCTGACAATAGATTCAGCTTCTAACCAGCCCCTCCCTTACCCTCCCCTCCCCTCTTTTTCTTTTTTCTTTTTTCTTTTTTCTTTTTTCTTTTTTCTTTTTTCTTTTTCCTTTTTCCTTTTTTTCTTTTTTCTTTTTTCTTTTTTCTTTTTTCTTTTTTCTTTTTTCTTTTTTTCTTTCTCTTTCTCTTTCTCTTTTTCTCTTTTCTCTTTCTTTTTAATGTAGGTTGGTTCCAGGTTACAATATTTAGCTGCATAATCATAGCTGTTATAAATCCAAAATCGATCAGTCTCCAGGTTTACAGAGATACAAAGAAAACTCTCAAAAAATGAACTAAGTGGAAGTACTTATTTGCAGTAAAGCAAAAGTTAAAAAAAAAATGAATTGAAATATTCGAATCATTTTTTAAACTGAAATCATCTAATCTGGAAACTCAGACTTTGTTAAAAAAAAAAAAAAAAGGAGTTAAGAGCACCAAAAATATATAATGTGATTTTTTTGGATGAGTTAAACAATCTCAGTTGTGGGACAACCCTTTTTGCTTGTTTGTTGCTGTAGAAAATCCCTATATAATTTCCATATACAAATATGAGCACATTTGCAATATGAATATATGTATATTTATCTATATATCTATGATATATGATATATATCTATTTGTATTCATACACATAGATATGTTGTTATATATATGTACATATAAATAAGTTCTTTCTTACATCAGCTGCCACTGCTGAAGCATATGCCCGGCTATGAAAGCAGACAAATGCTTTTTGAAGTAGATTTTACCTTCTATTTCCACAGTATGTGGTAGGATCCAGCAGGATGTGGTAGTAAGGTTTAAGAAACTGGTCCTATTCTTGTTAAGATCCAGCTGGCTGGGAGGATGATGTGGTGCACTGCAGGTGTGATATGTTGTTGGTTTCTGAAACAAAGAGAAAAAAATGGATTTTTTTTTGTATGGATATCTGAAATATTTGTCTATTCCATGCTCATCACTCAGTTAGCTAGGCTTATTCTTCTCAAGATATATCTTCACAGCTGAAGTCTCTGAGTTAAAATATAGAAACATAGAAACACTAGGTTGAAAAGGACCTACAAGATCATCTAGCCCAACCATCCTCCTATCACCATCCCTACCCACTAAGCTAAATCATATACCTTTACCTCTCTGATGCTTGTGCTCCAACATCCAGGCTCTTGCTAGTTTCTACAAAATTCGGAAGGTTAAATTTGGTCCCAGTCAGCACACTGCTCTCATTGCCTTCTCTATACCATTTAGCCTATGCACAACACCTTTGCAAATAGTACGTGTTTGAGAGAAGAAAATTGAAGATTATACTGAGTCTTCCAGATAGCCTGTGTCATATTTAATGCTACAAATAGCCCAGCATCAGAAGAGTGGATTTTTTGAAAGAAGCCTTAGAACATAAAATTATATGTCCCTGACCCTAGTCTATAAGCAAATCTCTCCAAATCAATATTACACTTAGTTAAAGGTGGTCCATATGAGTACTGTGTGGATCAGATATCTGCAGATTGATCTACTAAGGCGTGTCAAGAGTATCTTTTTCCAGAAAGAGGTACAAAAACCCTGTCCACATCTCCATTGTGTCCCAAAGTCTGGGATGATCATAAGCCAACATTGTTACTCTCCTGTGAATAGCCTGGGATCAATCCAAGCCTTGGTGGATGGCTAGGATTTTTTTTTAATATCCTAGGCCATCTGGTGTTCACCTCAGTCTCACCACTTAGTGAAAAATTCACGTGGGCCAGTTGGAAGCAACATGGCATGTCAAGTGCCATCAACTTGGAAGGTAAGTGTGAAGACTGAGGACTACTCTACTTTAAATCACATTATTTCTGCAGGCAAGCAACAACATGAACAAAAAATGAGGCATCAAAATCTTTCACTGTAGGGGAATTCCTGCTCAGTACAATTCACCAGCCCTTAAGCTCACTTATATTGTCTCTAAGTTTGCAGCACTGTAACTGAAATTGGCATAAGGCACTATCACAGCTGATCCTTGTTAATAGTGATCAGTTCATGTGTGTGAAACATTATTGTTAGAACAAAACACACAGGATCTATACCCAAGAACTGTAACAATCTCAGCTGTACGATATATACTATATAGCTGTACTATCCCCTCAAAAGAGGAAGAAAAGATGTTAATGAAAATTAGCTGGTGGTTTACACATATGTATTCATTTATCAGAGATTTCAGATGTGATAACAAAGTGCAAGTTACTGGCATTTTCCCAAGAGCCTACAGAAAGTTCATAGTCTTGAATTACTGCAATATTTGGCTAAAAAAAATGGAGAAGTGATCTCTACCTAAAGTTTTGTTTCCTTTTAAATTAACCTTTCACTCTTCCTGAAAGGGGATAAACATGGGTTTTCAGGATTGGCACTGCTGTATTTATTTTATTTTTGTTTAGTTCATAGAAAATGCTCACAGGCAGGAGCCATGAGGGTTACCATGGCCTCTTTGCTGCCGGTAAAAAAATGTCTCTGCAGTCAGCACCAGATCTAGTTGACACAAAGTGCTCTCTTCTGAGAAAATTTGCTGGTCACTTGAAAACAAATTACAACTTAACATGTCCTGCACAGTGAGCAGAGAACAAATGTGCTCAGGATGTCAGAAGCATGTAGAGATCAGAGAAAATTTTCAACTGTACCTACCTTGTCTATACCCTGTTTATCCTATAAATTTATCTCAAAGGTAGGTACAGTTGAAAATTGATAATTTTCCTGGTTTAAGGCCAGGATGGATGGGTCCTAGGCAACCTGATCTCGTACTTATCTACCAGCTGCTAACTCTGTCTTTGGAAGGGAGTTGGAACTTGATGATCCCTGGGGTCCCTTTGAACCCAAGCCATTCTGATTCTATGATTCTGTGAACTCGTTAGGAAAATAACAGTAATAATTATGTAATACTCGGAAATTGACTACTATTGACTACTATTTGAGACAACCTCTAGTGATTTTTTCGTTTGTTTGTTTACTGAGCTTCTATATTGATCTAGACAGAGTGAAGGTCTTAGAGACTCTTAAAACTACAAGCAAGCATTTATTCCCTCTCCTCCAGGTCAGTTGAAGCCATCTCCAAGAAGGTGAAAATTTGGACAAACGTTCCAGATTTTGCTGCAGTTTTCTTCTCTCAGCATGCCATTGAAACAGTGAAACATGAAAACTGGATCTGTGGAGAAAAACTTCAGTGTACTTTAATAAAGCCAGATGGAAGTGTTGTGTCTGGCTCCCAAGCTGGAAAACAAAAACACCTGCTGAAGCATATCCTGGGAGATGGACTACCTACATTCCATCCTCCCTTGTGTTTGTTCAGTGTTGTAATTCAGATCTCCCTCTGAGGTTTCCCACAGGACTGATTGTTACTATTTTGTCTAATCATCCTTTTTAAAGCAGAAACTGGAACATTTAAAAGACTACTTTGAAACAGTGTTCTATTTTAGTAAGAGTTAATTCTTTGTACTCTTGGTACAAAGTTGTGTATTAAAAGACTAGTAGTTGTGGTCAGGAAGTTGATGTTTCAGAAGACCAACTTCTTGAAGTTGTCTTTTTTTAAAAGAGTGATAGAACTTCTTACAACAAGGAGAAAGGTTTCTTATGCTCTCTACTTACATGTTGGAGTGAGTACAATGAGTACATGAGATATAAACAACTAAGAGCAAGCTAAGATAGTGAACCTTAACTCCATTCCTCTGATAATCATGTACATCAAATATGAGAAATCATATTTTTTTTTTTCATCTCAAACACAGTATTTTTGTTGTTCAATTTCAGTAAAGACAGTGACGTATTATTCCAATTGTAACTCTATATTACACAAACTGTGTGGTAGCATGCGATACTTTTTTTCCTCTTTTGTGTATGTGGAGCTCCTTGCCCGATTATTTGTCTCAAAATGACAGTACATAAGTTTCTATGGTATTATCTGTGCTTCAAACTCCTCTGGTACAAGGGATTTTTATGCTCTTTAAAATCTTGTGCTTGGTTTGTAGATATGGTGAAAATGTGCGACTGAAAAATCCTGTCAGAGATTTATAATCTATTACTTATCTGCTGAGGCGCATCTCAGTGGCAGAAATAGGGCATCTGATGCCCTTCAGCTACTCTAAGATCACACAGAGCTCCTGCTTGAACATATCCATAAGCCTTAGACTTCCTGAAATTAAAGAGCAGGCAGAATTAATATGGAGTCTGCCTATTCTGTCTTGTTTGATGCTGTAGTAGAGAATTTATTTGACTTCATTTCTCCATGGACAACAAGCCAATAGTATTAATCAGTCTGCTTTTGTTGATAATGATGTACACACGCCTACAGTCCCCACAATGAAAACTTAAAATACGGCTTTTAGGATTTGATGCCTTCCTCATGCACATTTTGGGCTTTATGAAGATCTTTTTTACCAAAATGAACAAAAAGAGCAAGTTTACCTGAACCAAAATTAAGACTTCACCATAGTTGTACATTTCCTAAGACAGTATGATTTTGTCAGATTTGATTAGGTTGGGAAGTAAATGAAAATTGCTTCCATACTAGAAGTTCTTCCTTTAAATGATTATAGCAGTATTATTACTTCATTTTAAGTAAGTTTCACTATGCATGTAGTTAATTACAGTGTCAAAATACTTCAGACACAAACTAAAATATTTCAAACACATACACTGAGATTGATTAAGGATTTATGCTGTGAAAGTGGTAGGAAAAGTATTTATATTTAAATTCAGATGCTCATATAACTATAAGACTGAACTTCAGTCAAATGCTACTGGAGACATTCATCAGTAATCAAATTTCTTTCAGTTTTCTCAAATGCGTGCAAAGGAAATCAAAGGCACGTGATTAAGAGCAACAAACAAACAGCAGCTTTTATTTATATATAGTAAATATTTCTATCACAGATCATCAAAACAATTTGACTCATTAAAGACTATAAAGTAAGCATAATGGATATGCAAAGAATATATCATTCCTTTCAAAAGAAGAATTTTTTTTAATAAATCAGTGAGGAAAGGGGCTCTTTGATATAGGGAATCAACAATGGGATGCATCAGTATGAAATTATTCCTTAAAATTAGTTTTCTTTTAATTTAGTTCCTTAATCTTTCATAAATAAATTCTATTTTCATCAAATGTATATGTTATTTGCAATTATTAAAAAAATAATTAAATAATGATAGGACGCTATTCTGTTCAGTTTACACGCGCTGTACTATACAGTTTCTGCTTTTTTCAGTATTTCATGGAAGCATATTTAAACCGAGACTCAATGAAATGTAGGTAGTGAAGAATACATTTGTATGAAACTTCATAAAAACACCACACAGGAAGAGCCCCGTGATGGCTGCGTTTAGAAAAACTCCCCTTTCAGGCTTTTGTCTCTTCCAAACCTTGTGGGGTTTAACATAGATAACATGAGTTATCTTTTCTATTAGAACTTGATTGTAAGTATAACTTTTCACCTAAAATACTTCAGAGATCTCACTGAAATTTGTATTCACAAGCTGAACGTTGCTGTGAGATGATGCTACAAACTATTGGCTCTTCTGTGACTCATGCTGAAGTGAAATAAAACAAAAAACTAGAATTTTCATACATTTTCCTATGGACCTGCATTTATAGAAATGCTAGAATATTTTGTCTTGTGTTGTGTAAAGAGGCCAAAATCTCAGTGGTTAAAAGAATTAGTTGGGAAATCAACCACCTTCAGATTTAAATGAACTACAATGGAAAATAAATACTAAAACAAAGGTAGGGTATGGACTAGACATTAATAAGACTGTAGATAAGAGAACAAACACTTTCATCCTTTCTTTTTCCTTTTCTTGTCTTCCATTTCCAAGGGGATGACTAGAATTACATCAATATGAGATCTGCATACCTACAAATTAGATCTCTATGCCAGCTACAAAGTCCCTATCACTGGCAGAGGTATCTCACTGGAATAGGAACAACTGCTGTTGAATATGCAAAAGTCAAAAAATAAAAAAATTCCAAAAGCAAGCTATTATCACTTTTTGCTCAGCAGTTAAACAACAAAAGCAAAATCTGAACAGTGCTTGGTTTCCAAAAAAAATGTCTGAATAGGTATAAGGAGGTGATTTTTTTAAGCAAGGGGAATGTGTTTTTTTTTTCAAAATTTTTTTTTTTCTAGAAAATTATTGCAGATTGTTTTGTCGAATTCATGCTTGCTGGATGAGGTTGACAAATTACTTTCTGCAGTCATCTTTCAGCAGTATGTTTATTGCATATAGTTGAATGTAGAGTTCAATGGTTAGAGGGATAAATAAACTTGAGTTGTTTCTAATGCTGTCAACTATCACAGTAGAGAATGTTTCTAGCTTCTTGTAATTATCCAAGAGCTTTAGCCCACATTAACCCTCAGTTAACCCCAGTTGAAAAAAAAAAAAAGCAAGAAAAAGAAAATCTAACGAAGAATCACACAAACTAGAAAAAAGTAAGCTAAGTGGATTACATATAAAAAAAGTGAATATTTTACATTTTTAATTCTTTTCATTTTTTCACTCTTGTGATTTTTGTGGGAAGAAAAAAGGTATTAGAGAAATGTGGAATTTTTTTTGTTTTTTTCAATCACGGATTTTGGACATGCTGGGCCACCTTTGTTCCATATGTCTGTGATTGCAAGCAGAACACGTGTCCATGTATGCTATAAGTTTCAGAAGGAAGACACAGGAAATTTTTATACTAAAATATATTGAACGAGCTTATTCTACTCAATCTCAAAACTGGAAATTTGCAAGTTAGAAATAGCAATGCTGTCTTCAAGCATCTGACCTGAAATCCAGAGAGTCTAATTACAAATGTTCGGCACTGTTCCAAAGACATTCTTACTTTTCAAGACATTAATTTAGGAAAAATTATGTTATATACTTGCAAGGAGATAAGAACTCTCATGCAGCTTGTTCATTATAAGGCTACCTGACATATATTACATATGATTATATGGTGACATATATGATTACTGCATGATTTGGAGTTTCAGGGGCATAAACAAATGACGTAATGAGAACAAGTATAGTTTTCTCCTAACAGAGAGGCCTAATTTTCTAGAGTAAAAGAAAGAACGTAACAGTCCTGCCCTTTTGTTCTGCACTGGTGAGATACCACCTGGACTACTGTGGAGTCCTCAGTACTGAATTGATGTGGACCTGCTGTAGTACATCCAGAGGAAGGCCCTATGAGGACAGGCTTAGAGAGCTTGGGCTGTGCAGCCTGGAGAAGGGAGGCTTTTGGGAGGCTCTGAGGGGGGGGCATTTCACTATAACAGGGTCTGTGATCATAGAGCAAGGGGAGACTTAGACTGGACATGAGGAAAAAGGTTTTTATGATAAGGGTAGTGAGGCACTGGATCAGGATGCACAAAGAGGTGGTGGATGTCTAGTTTTTGCAGGCATTAAATGTCAGGCTAGATGGAGTTCTGTACCCTGATAGTGCTGTAGAAATCCCTGTTGGGACCCCAGTTGGATCAGGTGACCTTTAAGTGTCCCTTCCAACTCAAAAAATCCTACCACATTTTGACATGAGAAAAAGAGAGCATCTCCATGCCACAAATAAAGCATCAATTCTCACATCAAAGAGTTTCTAGTAAATCAGTGGATGATTACCTTTCTAAGGAATAGTGATAAAATAAATTATAAAGGGTTTGTCAGTCAGGATTACCTGTTTCCAAAGTGCTTAAATTCTAACATTTTTCTTCCTTAGAAATAAACAGGCAATCAAGCAAACAAAACAAAACAAACTACAGTATTTGACCTAATCTAAAAGGTAAATGTTTTTAATCCTGCTCTTTATCAAGTCAGTAGTAATAAAAAAACCACTACATACATTTTTAATCTCACAATTCCTCTATAGTGTAAAGAACCAAGACCCAAGCAAAACAGTTCCTATAAAATTAGATCCCAGATAATCTTTCTGGCAGTGTTAACAGAGCAGGTTATTGCAAAATTATGTAGCCAAGTTTTTCCACACATGGAAAAGAGAAATTAAGCTGGATTTCTTGAAAAGAAGCATGACTGACATATCTGGTAACAATGAAAGGTCACAGGATAGATGATAGTTTTAAAAGGGCACGGAGTTGAAATATGCATTAATTTAAAGTAATCTTGGTGTTTTAATAAGAGCTGCTATCCAGTGTCAGGACAAAAAGACAAACAGCTGTGACAGTGGCCGGTGAGGCATGTCCAAGGAAGAGCAATGTCAAGAACAACATGTCTTTGAAGTGTGGTCATGGTTACCATATATCTGAGTAGCTGATGAAACTTTGGGGTAAAAAAAAGCTGAGTATGAGGATGCCTTCCTAAGGTTAGAATAATCTAAAATGTAAAATTCTCCCCAGCATTTTTTTTCTATCGTTTAGAATTACAAACTTAACAAAAATACAACCCACAGGTGAGAAAACTCTAGAGTTACCTGATATGTTATATTTTGTTTAAAACATATTTCACAACACTCATGATGAGGACTCCATAGAGAAATGGATATTACTAACTCCCTATGGAGGAGAACAAGCATTATTTCCCAGTGTGTTAATTAGCCACTATGTCTGCAAGTGGAAACAGCTGAACACAAGTCCTTTCAGTTGACCAAATGCTTAAATTTATATAGGCAAATGAAATGGTTGGGATTACGTCTTTGTATTTAAAGACACGCATCAAATTTTCCAATTGTAGGACTGTCATTTATGGTTTCATATTTTTTTTTATTTGTTTTGTAGCATTCAAACAAATATTGCATATCAGAGCTAGGGTATAAATAGAACATGTTAGTTTTTCACAAATAGGTACCCTCACTGACTAGGCAAAGCATTCTGAATTACATTTCCTCAGATCTACAACATTGAAAAAAATAATAAAAAATCCAAATAGTGCAGTTAGCTCTCAAAAAAGCATATGGAAGAGTTCATCTTAGTACATTCTGATATATCAATAGCACTGAAAACCAACTCCTCTTGATGCAGTCAAGAGGATGGCTATGATGTAGAATGATTTATTTTTTTTTAAATAAACAATCTCCTTTCAGTTTTATTTTTAGTTGGTCATCCTCTCTAGATTACAAAGGACGTAACTTCCAGCAACCAGAGGTATAAAATGAGATTAAATTTTTGCCTCCCTTGTTTAGCAAATACACCATTCCGAGGTCTTAATATAGTGTGTTGCTGTGATGTCATTAGTTTATTCAGCACAAATGTGCACAACATGTCAGATAAAGAGACCTCATATGTACCTCAACAATTTTCAAAAAGTTCTAGAGTTCAAAGAATTCAAGAAAATATTTGCTAACAGGAAGATTTTTAACTCATTGAAAGAGTGCAACTTAAGTTAACACTTTATATGTGGTATGTCATAGTTTTATGATTATTGTCATAGTTATTGGTATTCCTTTTCCCAGTTGCCAGCCCTCTTCTGATGGAACCTAGGATAGCATTGGCCTTCTGGTCTGAAGACACACACTGCTGGCTCATGCTAAGCTTTTCATCATCCAGAACCCCTAATTTCTTCTCAGCAGGACTACTCTCAAGGATTTTTTCTCCCAGTTTGTATACTTATCTGTGATTACCCTGATCCAAGTGCAAAACCTTCTGTTTATTTTGTTGACTTACTAGGTTCACAAGGGCCCACCTTTCCAGTTTATCAAAGTGACTCTGGATGGCATCCCTTCCTTCTGCTGTATCAACCACACTGTTCAGCTTGGTGACATCAGCAAACTTTCTGAGGGTTCATTCAATTCATTCATCTATGTCACCGATAAAGATTTTAAAGAGCATTGGTCCCAAGATGGACCAATGGGGGATACTCATCACCAGCCTCCACCTGGACATATGCCAATGACCACAACCTTCTGGCTGCAACCTTCCAGCCAATTCCTTATCCACCAAGTAGTTCACTCTCCAAATCCATATATCTCCAATTTAGAGACAAGGATGTGGTGGGGGACCACTTCAAAGGCCTTGCAGAAATCCAGGGAGATGACATCAGTTGCCTTCCTTTTATCCACCAATTACATTACTGCGTCATAGAAAGCCTCTAGATTAGTAAAGCACAACCTTCACTCTGTGAAGCCATGCTGCCTGTCTCAGATCACTTGCTGAACCAGATTTGCCTTTTTTTGCAGCTGTAAAAAGGCAAAATAAAAAAACAAGACTAAGTCATAAATGGTAAAATATGCAGGACTGGAGGCAGAAGAAACTATCTGTTTAAGGTACAAAAATTCATGTATAGTCTGTGGCGTTTTCTAGAAGCATTCATAATTATTAATTGACTTTGTCTTAATGAACTGAACATTTTTAGGCATGAGACTAAAAAAATCAAGTCAGCCAGAAATGGCAGCATTATTCAAAGTGATGAAACACCATGGAAAATATTCCTTTACAAAGCACATTAACATCAGAAAAAGAAAAATCAAAGATACACAAATTGTTTTTATGATCATTATTTAATTCAGGACACAAGGATCTTTTGAAGATGAAAATGATTCTCATTAATGTATTATTACCTATTTTCATCTTAAATTTGACATAAGTAAGGTAATAAAAGTCAGTCCCATAAATCCAGTGTGAGAGAAATATCATAAGCACTAGTTCCTTAAAAAGATTTATGTATAAACTTTGGATTTCCTCCCTGAAAGAATAACAGTGGTTATATACAGGTTCATGGTTGTGCCTGACATGGGGGGCACAGTAAAGAGTAAGAAACATCATCCTTTTAGATGAAAGGCAAACAGACAGTTAGCCAGGCTTAACCTCTTGGAAAATTGTTACACTTCATGTACAAGGAGAGCTATGGTATAAATTTGTTGTGATATTTAAAGGTTTATTTAAATGTCCAGTATCCAGTGATCTCATGGAAAGCAGAGAAGACAGAGCACAGACACTCTGGAGGTAGAAGCCAGAATGAATTTATAAGCCAAAGTGACAAACATCATTCCTCAGTGCAGGACAATTCCTTGCAAGATAAATCAGAATAATGTGTTTAATTGCTTACTGTAATAAGTAAATAAATACACAAATGAAAAAAATGCATTTAATACCAACAGAGATAAGCATTTCATATCTAATCACAACTGAGCATGCAGAAGGCCACCGGAAATGGGATCAGAATCCACATTAGGGTCCCCCTAGCTCCTTCATAATCTTCAGCCTGTTCTAAACAACCCCGTTTATAACTGTAGCTGCCTTCCTAGCAGAGGAGTTTAGATTCTGCTAGTTTCCCAGGCAACTATTAGTAATGCAAGCAAAATACAATGCAGAAAAAATATTTTACCCAATCCTGTAGTCAATAATTGCACCAATCTTCCTCTCTTATCGAAGGTAATTGCACAATAAATTTTTTCCTCCCATTTAAAGAGTGGCAGGAAAAGCAGATAACAACCCTACCACAGTAACGTCATTTTCACAAGTCTTCAGTATTACCATGTCACTCTTTCTGGAGTTGAACAAAATGAACCCTTTAAAGTGTGCAGATTAAAACTGTCCAGTTCTGTAGAGTTTCTGGAGGGATCAAAGCAAGAAAGTTAAGCAAAATGCAGGCAATTCTTCCTGCTCAGCTGTATACCTTTTTCTAAACATGCCCTCCTCCTGTTTTGTAGCATATCACACACCAAGAGTGGCTTGCATAAACCACGCTCCGGAAAAGGTGATTCAGCATAATAATACAGGACTGAAATGAGAAAAGCAGGACTGAAGTAATGGTTTATCTCGATTTATTCTTCCTCTTTATTATTTTAACGTTAGATTTTTAATTATTAAATTTTTATTATTTTAAAAGTCTTACTAGACTTTTTGCTCTTGTTCTTTTAAAACAAAACAAAACAAAACAAAACAAAAAAACAACCAAAAAAATAAGGCTTCACTTAAAATTGCAGGTTTTATTTTTCATTGAGTTACACAGGTCTACTGGTAGATTCAGTGTTCCTTGTGACAATTTATAGTTGTTTCTATCACTCAGAGACAGTAATGTTCCTTTTCTGATTATCACAGCATAGAGCATGAACATATTCCTCTATTATAACAACCAGGAAATTCGTTCAGAAAAAAAATAAAAGGAAAATACACATGATTTAATAGGCATTTAATAGTATTAAATGGTATTTAATAGGGAAGAAACATGAATAAAATCGATGTCTCATTGACCAAGTTTTTCCAGAGATTATGCCGCATACTGTACACAAATCTAAAAAATTTCAGATTATGTGTTGAAGAATTCCTGCAACAGCAAGGTGGACATCAGCTGCTTCAGCTGAACAATCCAAGCTGCCACAACGTCTATGGGAAACTTCTGTGATTATGTTGTTCAGCCTGCCTACAGCAAAGAAGGCCTCACAGTCTGCTGATAATTGTAACTATAGGTATTTTTAGAGTAAGCTGTCCTTGGTAGTCTAGTCTGTTTAGCTAGCAGGTGTTCTTCCCTTTGGGCTCTGTGTTATGCACTGGCCATGCTGATACAGTGCTCAGGGGAAAGTACACTGTGTGAACTTTGAGAAAAGTAAAAGCAGGAGGTGGTCTGTGAGAATGGGAAAGGAAAAGTGCACTTTGAACAGGGGACGCCCTGCCAGCACTGCCTTTCACATCTGCTGCCGACGCATTCCTGCTTAAGTTTTTAGGATTAGGATGATATCAAGAGTTACATCCCTCAGGATGGTTTCTCACTGCTGTTAATTGTTGGGAACTGCTTAAAGTTGTCTTTTTCTCTGAGGCTCTCAGCCAATTCTCTGTATGCTCCTGTCTTGAACACTATAAGAATAAGGCTGTCCAGGTAATAAAGAGAGCATGATTTAACCATATTGGTGTATGTCATGTCTCTGGCCGTTTTCTCCGAAAACAATTATGTACCAAGTTTGATGCTTGATCTTTTCCAAGATGAAATATAAACATACCTAAAAAATTTACCAGGTAGATTTGAAGCCAGACATCTACATCCCGAGGGTCAAAAGTAGTTACATTTAGCTATAGTTTTGTCTTCATTGCTATTAAAAATCAAAAGGTCTCTCTCAGCTCAACTTGGATTTTATGTCTGAGGATTTGTAGTTTGGAAGACTTATACATACTTTATGTTTACATCATACAAGTACCATATCAAGTTCTTGTGATTTTCAAGATGCAGTCAGCATCGCAGAACATACATCTTTATAGATCTCAAATATGTCTCATATCTTCCGGCCTATTCACACTTTTGTAAAAAGATATGTTCTCCTTTCTCATCATAAATAATACACACAGGTTCAGTAACAAATAAGACAACCAGTATAAAACTTAATTAGATTGACTAGTATTAAGAATAAATGAGAGATAATGGAGGTCACTAAAGTTGACTGAGCAGTGTTGCAGAGGTTTAGTGACAGAAATAGGATCATTTCCTACAAAGAGTATAAAATAACAATCTTTATGTCATTTTCAATTCTGAATCTATTTATGTTCTCATGATTTTTTTATTAGAGTAATTCCTGTAAGTTTTACTCACTAGAAGAAAGTATTGGTGTGAGGGATTTCCCTGAACCAGGTGCAGGACCTTGCATATGGTCTTGTTGGACTCCATGAGGTTGACATAAACACCCCTCTCAAGTTCATGTAGGTCCCACTGGATGGCGTCCCTTCCATCTAGTATGTCAACTGCACCACTCAGCTTGGTATAACCTGAAAACTAGCTGAGGATGCACATGATCCCACTGTCCACATATCTCACAAAGATGCTAAATAGCACCAGTCTCAGCACTGATCCCTGAGGAACGTCACTTGTCACTGGCCTCCACTTGGACATTGAGTCATTGACCACAACTCTCTGAGTGTGACCATCCATCCAATTCCTTATCAAGCAATTGGCCCACTCGTCAAATTCATTTTTCTACAGTTTGGCAACCGGGATGTCATGCAGAACTGTGTCATAAGGTGTAAGTAAGTCCAGGTAGATGACACCTTCCTTTATCCATTTATGCTGTAACTCCATCATAAAATATGCAGGTGGCTCAAAAGGTAGCGTCTTCCATTACTTTCCATGGACACTGCAACAGAGACAATGGGCATAACATTGCTTCAGAAAGCAAATTCTCAGCTACAAAATACACTTTTTCAACATAGTCTCCATAATTGGCTATACAATTTCACCACCGACAAATGAGAACCTACATGCTACACTTGTCAAAATCTGCACTAACAGAGATGCCCCACTGTTTTCACCACTGCTGAAATGCACTACCCACTGCCTTATTGTACTTACATCCATTACCTCATTGTGCTCACATCCACTATCTCCATAAATATTCAGTAGCCATTTTCTGCATGGAGGAATTCAATTCCATCCCATTGCTTCATACACTCTTCCATGTCAGATGTCATTCTGTCAGAATGTCCCTCTGCTGCCACCTGTCACACAGCAACAAAATGTAACAGAATATTGTTGTGAATACATTCATAGGTTCATAGATACATTAGGTTGGAAAGGACCTACAAGATCATCTAGTCCAACCATCCTCCTATCACCATCCCTACCCACTGAACTACTAAATCAAATCCCTTAGCACCTCATCTAAACGCTTCTTGAACAGCGCTAGGGATGGTGCCTCAACCACCTCCCTAGGCAGGCCATTCCAGTGCCTGACCACTCTTTCAGAGAATTTTTTTTTCCTCAAATCTAATCTAAATCTTCCCCGGCACAACTTGTGGCCATTCCCACTTGTCCTGTCATAATTTATCAGGGAGAAGAGGCCCACCCCCTCCTCACTACAACCACCCTTCAGGAAGTGGTAGTGAAGGTTCAGCCTCTACTGCCATCTCACCAACATCTGCCTCTAGGTAGGTAGACATAATAAAATAGGAGGCACTGCTTTCAGAGCAGCCCACCTAGCTCATCACAAAGAGGAAGCTGAAGCTCTCACATATGGAAGAAAAGGGTTGCAGATCTCTCAAATAGCAAGAATGCCAAAGATCTGAGATGTGCACTGGAAGGTGTTTGCAGAGCCATGAAAGCAGAGAAATAAACTTCTCTGTGTCCAATTTTATAAAAGGAGACAGAAAGACAAGTCATATTCCTTGCTTTTTGTCCTGAATTCTTACACACTTAGATTTTATTTAATACTGAGGATCCATTTGTAAATAGTTTTTAACAAAGCTAATTAATTATGAATTTGTTTGAAGCTCTCAGATAATCAGCCGTTTATTGTTCACTAGCCTTTACAGAGTTCAACTGGCAAGTAACCTAATAAAATCCAAGCTAACTATTATAGCTATGAAACTTTCTGGTAGTATGTTTACTAAATATTCAGAATATTTTGGTGGTTTGCGATGTATATGGCTTATGATAATAAATGTTTTGAACCAGTGTAACTTATGAAACATATCTAAAAAGAGGAAAATGTGACTAACACTTATTTAAAAAAAAAAAAAAAGAATTTTATATCTACATTGGACTACTGATAGACAAGTACTGGAAATTTTATCTTCCAGTTTTCAGCACTAGGAAAAGTCAGTATTTTTAGAAAAAAATACTTTAGCAATTATTTGAATTAAGTTCAAGCCATAATTTAAGAATTTGGATAATGATGAGTAATTTCTTTTTAATATTTTGCAAGATGGGAAACTAGTAATAAACAAACAAAAAAAAAAAAAAAAAGAATAAATAAAGTAAGATATAAACCTCCCTTTAATTTATTTATTATTGTAAAAAATTCTTCCTTTCTTCCAGTTAGACACCATTTCCTGGGTCCTATCAAGCCAGACCATGCTAAAGAATCTGTCCCCTTCCATCTTACAGAAGGCCTTTAGATACTGAAAGTCCACCATCATGGCTGCTTTTGGATACCATAATAAAGCAGCTCTCCTGCAATTGCGATTGCTTACAGAATTCATAGTTTTCTCAATAAAGATGTTTGCTATACAATCCTTACTGGATGTTATTACAGTAGTCACGACAAGTCCAGCTGGTGTCCTGTTACGAGTGGTGTCCCCCAAGGGTCAGTTTTGGGGCCCATCTTGTTTAATATCTTTATTGATGACCTAGACGAGGGGATTGAGTGTACCCTCAGTAAGTTTGCAGATGACACCAAGTTGGGAGGATGTGTCAAACTGCCTGAGGGTAAGGAGGTCCTTCAGAGGGATCTGGATAGGCTGAACAGCTGGGCTGAGCTCAGTGGGATGAGGTTCAATAAGACCAAGTGCCGGGTCCTGCACTTTGGCCACAATAACCCCATGCAATGCTATAGGCTTGGGGCAGAATGGCTTGAAGAATGTAGAGAGGAAAAGGACCTGGGGGTGTTGGTTGATGCTCAGCTTAACATGAGCCGGCAGTGTGCCCAGGTGGCCAAGAAGGCCAACAGCATCCTGGCCTGTATTAGAAATAGTGTAGCCAGCAGGAGCAGGGAGGTGATCATCCCCCTGTACTCAGCTCTGGTACGGCCGCCCCTCGAGTGCTGTGTTCAGTTTTGGGCCCCTCACTACAAGAAGGACATTGAGGCCCTGGAGCGTTTTCAGAGAAGGGCAACAAAACTGGTGAGGGATCTGGAGCACAAGTCTTAATGAGGAGCGGCTGAGGGAGCTGGGATTGTTTAGTCTGGAGAAGAGGAGGCTCAGAGGAGACCTTATTGCACTCTACCACTTCCTGAAGGGTGGTTGTGGTGAGGAGGGGGTGGGCCTCTTCTCCCTGATAAATAATGACAGAATGAGAAGGAATGGCCACAAGTTGCACCGGGGAAGATTTAGATTAGACCTGAGGAAACATTTTTTCTCTGAAAGAGTGGTCAGGCACTGGGATGGCCTGCCTAGGGAGGTGATTGAGGCACCATCCCTAGTGCTGTTCAAGAAGCATTTAGATGAGGTGCTAAGGGATTTGATTTAGTAGTAGTTGGGTAGAGATAGTGATAGGAGGATGGTTGGACTAGATGATCTTGTAGGTCCTTTCCAACCTAATGAACCTATGAACCTATTTTCTGGTTTACTCTTGCATGTGGCTACATTAAGTCAGTATTTATGGATATAAATATATGAATTTCATTAGGTAGCAAGAAACCAGTTTGCTATTGGAAGAAAACAAATAAAGAAAAAAAACCCAACATATTTGTTTATCTTATGAATCTTCTAAGATATGGAAGTACAGCACTGAGTAGCTCACAGGATCTGAATTTCCAGATGAATCACTGTCCTTCTGAGCATGGGTTTTCTTCTCTGTCTTTGAAGATGATTTTGGATCTCCTCCTATAAGGCTACATATTCTTCTATGCTGGGTGGGCAGCAGTTCCTTTATGTCGCTAATAAACTACTTTGAAGTCTACCAGCTACACAAATCTAATGATTCCAACACTTCTTGCAATGCCTTACAAGAGCAAAGACATATTTTGAAATGGAGATACACTTCTTTTAAGGATGGTTTACATTACTGAGTCCATTGTACTCTGATCATTGTTTGGGTTTTATAGATTACCTGTGTAAATGTTACCCAATATATAAAAATATATGAGTAACATAAATTCACCCCTTACTATCTTTTACAATGTTACATTATTATTTTTACACATTTCAGGAAAATGAACAGCTTTTTGTCTTAGGTTATTTTCTGATAAACTAAAAGTCACTGAAAAGAAAAGTACTGGAGCAAAACACTGCTTTGACAGAATTAGCACTGTCTCTGACAATACTTAATCCTCAAAGTTTAAAAGGGAGATGAGAACTTTACTCAGAAAAAGCAGTCGTGAAAGCCTGTAACACTGTAACACTGGTCTTACTGGGAGGTGAAGCATTAAAGTTGATTTCAAATTAAAAAAAAAAAAAAAAACCCAGTATATATCCTGTCTAAAACTCGTTCATCTCTTGGTTACACAATATAGTGCTAACTGTCTGAAGTTTTGAAGTCCAAGTCACTGTTTTACATTTTCTACAGCAGTTTGACAATTGAGCACTTTTTTTCCAATACAATCTTCAACATCAGTAGAAGTTTAGATAAGACTAGACAGGGATCAAACAGCTGTGAAAAGGTCACCTAGTGGTTTATAATTTTCAGACATACCTTTCTGTATTCTCAGATCAGAAGGAATAATGTAGACCATAGACAGAAAAGGAATGAAAGCCAGCAGATATCCCTGATGAACAGAATACCTCATCCTACTTCCTTCTTCCATGATCTCTGGCACAGTGGTGAGGCTAACAGGTCAGTAGTTTCCTGAATAATCCTTTCTACTCTTCTTAAAAATGAGTGTGATATTATTATTTTTCACGACTGCCACAACTTTTCAGATATCAGTGGCTAGGTGACTATGCCAGCCAATTCCCTCAGGACTGTAAGATGAATCTAGCCTGGATCCATAGTCTTGTAGATGTTCAGGTTCCTCAGGTGATCATTAACCTGAACTTCACTTACAGTGGGAGGGGCACTGCTCCCCCAGATCCCACCTTCCATACCATCTGCTTGAGAACTGTGTAGAACAATTGAAGAGAGGAAAAAGGTCACTGGATACTTCAGCCTTCTTGTTCATTCTTGGTAGCCTGTTTGTATTGCTCACCTGGGAGTGTATACCCTTCTGGACTTTTCCAGCTTATATACATATAGAAACCTTTCTTATCCTTTTTGCCCCTTGTCAAGTTTGGTTTCAATTGGGCCTTGGCCCTTCTACCTACCCCTACATAATCTAAGAGCATCCTTATACCTTCCCTGGTAACCTGTCCCTGTTTCCACTGCCTGTGCTTTTTCTCCTTGCTTTCTTGTTTGACTAGCAGGTCCTATTTCAGCCATGCCAGTTTCTTAACTTCCTACACCTTGGGATGGATTTCTTGTACCTTAAGGTAAACTTAATTAAATATCTGCCAGCACTGCTCCATTCTCTTGTCCTGTGTGATATCCTTAAAGATTGTGAACTCCACTATTGTGTGATCACTAGCCTTATGACATCAATTAGTTCACTGATTATTTTTGTTAGAATTTTAAATATAATTTTAAATAACCATCTTGGAAATATGAATTTTGGAATGCACTAAGAAGTCATCTCTCATTCAGTCATAGCCATACTTTTTGTCTCAGTTTTTTGAATAAATGAGATCTGTGAAGGCCACAGAAACAACTTGAATGAGGAATGAGTACAGCAAAGGAGACTTCACACTACGTTTAAATATCTGTGAGTTTAGTTATTCATCAACAGTACTTTTTGTTGACTTAAATATTACTTAAAAATATATATGAATACATGATCAATTTCTGCATTTGTAGCACATAGTGATGAATGAAAATTCATGCAGTATTTTATTGAGCTAATCTACAGTATTTTCACTAGAATGATTTACAAGTTATACATCATTTAGTAGTACATCAAATATTTCTACAATAAATTTATAGATTTGCTCCTGGGTCCTTTTTCTCTTTCTTTTCATACTTCTTAAACCCCGAAATGAGCTATCATCTTCTGCATTGTGCCATGTCTTACTAGTGAATTTATCTTGAAGTTCTGGTTATTTGTGCAAGGCAAGTTACTGGAGAACAATATATAGTGAATACGTTATATTTTTAAGAAAGAGTATAATTATATTTTCAGTAGTTTCCTAGGGACTACACAGTACTTTTATAATAAAAAGATGTATTTGTTAATGAAATACCAAAATGCCTTAGCTTCTAGCAAAAAAAAAAGTGTAAGATTTAAAGCTTGTTAAAATTAGATGTTCTATTTTTTTCCAGCAAGCTTTAGTTTGATATTCTACTGTTAATGAAAATGAAAGAAGAATATGAAAGTTCTTTTTCTTCTTTGATGAAAGATGACCCATTACTTGACAATTCAAAAATTCACTTGAAAAGGCGCCTTTTTCACTCATATCTGGTTTCCTTTTTGTATTTTTTTTTTTTTTTTGTCTTGGAAGTAATTTCAAGCTGTAATTTGTTGTACAGTTTCTAGGCACACTGATTAAAAAAAAAAAAAAAACAGAGAAAAAAGAAACTCAAGATCAGCTAAGATCACGTTTCTGTCCAGAATTTTGCATACACTGTGTAAGTATGCCGAATGGAACAAATGACTTAATGTGTCACTACTCATGGATGGAAAGAAGACATACTGGAATTCTTGTCCATGAGCCATACACTTTATGTACACTTGTTGATCCTTCTTGTTCCTGGAATTTCTGGACATCTTACTAACCCCAAATACATACAACCCCTTTACCATGCCTCATAATAAAGGAGGAATATTCTCCTAGGAATCTCCTCTCACAATTTTATCTGTTTATCTTATCCTTGTATCTGTTCTGTCTACCATCCCATTTCTTCTCTCAACCAATTCTAATTCTTTTATGAAGCTGTTTTGCTTACATATGACCTTATGGTCATAGCAGGCTGTTCAGCAACAGTATTGATTTTTTATTTCCCACAGAAATACCTTCCTTAATGTATTCTAAAATTATTTGTGGTGTTTGAAAATCTGTACCATACTGACCACTTTAAAAATTCTGTCATCAAAATTATCATTTTCATCTACTGCACTGTTTGCGAATGACAAGCCCTCTCCTTCAGTTGAAATAGTCACCATTTTCCCATATCTACAATGCTGCACTTATGCTACTGCCTTTTAACCTAATCTAAAACACTATTGCCTGGATGGTCACACTTGGAGAGTTTCAGTCAATGACTCAGTGTCAAGTGGAGACAGTGACAAGTGGAATTCCTCAGGGATAGGTGCAGGGATCAATGTAGGTGACATAGACAGTGGAATTGAGTGCACCCTCAGCAAGATTAATGATGACACCACGTTGAGTACCTGGAGTACTGCATGCAGTTCTGTGCTCCCAAACACAAGAAAGACCTCAGTATGTTGGAGAGGGTCCTGAGGAAGGCAGCAAAGATGATCAGAGGGCTGGAGCACCTCCCCTGCAGGGATAGGCTGAGAGAATTGGGGATCTTCAGCCTGGAGAAGAGAAGGCGCTGGGGGGACCTTACGGTGACATTCCAGTACCTGAAGGGATCCCCCAGAAAAGCTGAGGAGGAAATTTTCTGGGAGCATATAACAACAAAGAGGGGAAATTGCTTTAAACTGGAATCTGTACCATGAGGGTGGTTAGACACTGGAACAGAAGGGTTATGGATGCCTTCTCCCTGGAGGTATTCAAGTCAGGCTGGATGGGAGTTCCTGGTCTAGTGGGAGGTGCCCCAATATAGACATATTAAGGAGGTTGAAATTAGATGTTCTTTAAGGTCCCTTACAACCCAAATGATTCTGTGATTTTATGATTCTATGACTACGGTTCTATGATTCAATGATTTTATGTTCGATCAATTTTTCAGTGTTATCCAGGACTTTCTAAGAAGTAACGGATCTTCATCTATACACATGATTTTCAAGTGTGTGGTCACTGCAGATTTAATACACAGAAACACAGAATTGTAGGAGTTGGAAGGGACTTCTAGAAATCATTGAAACCAATCCCTCTGCCAAAGCAGACTCCCTAGACCATGTTGCACAGGAGGGTCTTGAATGTCTCCAGAGAAGGAGACTCCACCACCTCTCTTGGCAGCCTGTGCCAGTGCTCCGTCACCCTTACTTACCATGTAGAAGTTCCCGCACACATTTGTGCGGAACTTCCTATGCTTCAGTTTGTGGCCGTTTCCCCTTGTCCTATCACCACACACTGCTAGAAGGGTTCAGCCTCGTCCCTTTGCCTCCTGCTCCTTAGATATTTACAGACATGGATCAGATCCCCTCTGAGTCTTCTTTTCTCAAGGCTGAACAAGCCCCAGGTCTCTCAGCCTCTCCTCAAGGGAGTTGTTCCTTATACTTTATCATCTTTGTAGTGCTCCGCTGAACTCTCTCGAGGAGATCCCAATCTTTTTTGTACCGAGAAGCCCGGAACTGGCCTCAATACTCCAGGTGAGGCCTCACCAGGGCAGAGTAGAGGGGGAGGATTCTTTGACCTGATGGCCACACTCCTTTGAATGCACCCCAGGATACTGCAGACCTTCTTGACCACCAGGGTACACTGCTGGCTCATAGCCATTCACCAGGACACCCAGGTCCCTCTCCTCTGAGCTCCTCTCCAGCAGGTCACTCCCCTCTACTGTGCATGTGGTTATTCCTCCATAGTTGCAAGACTCTACACTTGCTCTTGTTAAATCTCATCTGATTTTTCTCTTCCTAACTCTGCAGCCTGTCCAGGTCTCGCTGAATGGTGGCACAGCCTTCCAGTGAGTCAGCCATTCCTCCCAGCTTTGTATCATCTGCAAACTGGACTCTCCCCTCATCAAGGTCACTGATGAAGATGTTGAACAGGACCGACCCCTGAGGAACACTGCTAAGTACAGTACGCTAATAAAATATGACTTAGTTAATTAAAAAGTCAGTAATAAAAGATGAGGTAAGAAACAAGAAAAAAAAGTAGAAGAACATGACACCAACATATAAACAAGCAGGAGAATTACTACATATTCCTGCAGACAAAGACATATTTTTGCTAGACAAAAAATAGATCAGCTCTAACATATCCTTCTGTATGACTTCAGTTTGCAGATCAAAATTTGTAGTCTACCTGATTATGGTTGTTATCTTAATTATATAAACTATATGAGCTGTTGTCTCCATGGTCTATGAGTCTATCTACCATCTCTCTAGAGAGTCTATGTCCTCTGGAAGATGGGTCAGGCTACTTGGGGTGACTACAGAGAACTGGCCAAGATCTGCAGGCAGAAAATTAGAAATGCTAAAGCCCAGCTTGAACTTAGACTGGCTGCTGCTGTAAAGGAGAACAGGAAACCCTTTTACAAATATATTAACAGCAAGAGAAAAACTAAGGAAAATTTCTCTCCTTTACTCAACGAGGCAGGGAATGTAACCACAGATGATAAGAAAAAGGCTGAGGTTCTCAATGCCTTCTTCATATCTGTCTTTAATAGACAGAACAGTTGTCCACACGGTACTTGCCCTGACCTGGAAGTCCGGGACGGGGCGCATAATGCACCCCCTGTGATCCAAGCAGAGATGGTCAGAGATCTTCTCCTCCATCTGAAATGCCACAGGTCCATGGGGCCAGATGGGATCCACCCAAGGGTGCTGAGGGAGCTAGCAGAGGTGATTGCCGAGCCACTTTCTGCCATCTATCAGCATTCCTGGTTATCTGGAGAGGTCCCACAAGATTGGAGGCTTGCCGATGTGACTCCCATCTACAAGAAAGGCCGTAAGGAAGACCCGGGGAACTACAGGCCTGTCAGCCTGACCTCAGTATCAGGGAAAGTTATGGAGCAGATGATCTTGAGGGAAATCACACGACATGTGCATGGCAATAAAGGGATCAGACCCAGCCAGCATGGGTTCACCAGGGGCAGGTCGTGCTTGTCCAACCTCATCTCCATCTATGACTGGGTGACCAGACAGGTAGATGAGGTAAAGGCTGTTGATGTAGTCTACCTGGACTTCAGCAAGGCCTTCGACACGGTCTCCCACAGTATTCTCCTGAGGAAACTGGCAGCCCGTGGTGTGGACAGGTTCACTCTTCTCTGGGTGGAGAACTGGCTGGAGGGCCGTGCCCAGAGGGTAGTGGTTAATGGAGTTAAGTCCAGCTGGCGTCCTGTTACGAGTGGTGTCCCCCAAGGGTCAGTTTTGGGGCCCATCTTGTTTAATATCTTTATTGATGACCTAGACGAGGGAACTGAGTGTACCCTCAGTAAGTTTGCAGATGACACCAAGTTGGGAGGATGTGTCAAACTGCCTGAGGGTAGGAAGGCTCTTCAGAGGGATTTGGATAGGCTGAACAGCTGGGCTGAGCTCAATGGGATGAGGTTCAATAAGACCAAGTGCCAGGTCCTGCACTTTGGCCACAATAACCCCATGCAATGCTATAGGCTTGGGGCAGAATGGCTTGAAGAATGTAGAGAGGAAAAGGACCTGGGGGTGTTGGTTGATGCTCGGTTTAACATGAGCCGGCAGTGTGCCCAGGTGGCCAAGAAGGCCAACAGCATCCTGGCCTGTATTAGAAATAGTGTAGCCAGCAGGAGCAGGGAGGTGATCATCCCCCTGTACTCAGCTCTGGTACGGCTGCACCTCGAGTACTGTGTTCAGTTATGGGCCCCTCACTACAAGAAGGACATTGAGGCCCTGGAGCGTGTTCAGAGAAGGGCAACAAAACTGGTGAGGGGTCTGGAGCACAAGTCTTATGAGGAGCGGCTGAGGGAGCTGGGATTGTTTAGTCTGGAGAAGAGGAGTCTCAGAGGAGACCTTATTGCACTCTACCACTTCCTGAAGGGTGGTTGTGGTGAGGAGGGGTTGGGCCTCTTCTCCCAGATAAATAATGACAGGACGAGAGGGAATGGCCACAAGTTGCGCCGGGGAAGATTTAGATTAGACCTGAGGAAACATTTTTTCTCTGAAAGAGTGGTCAGGCACTGGGATGGCCTGCCTAGGGAGGTGATTGAGGAACCATCCCTAGTGCTGTTCAAGAAGCGTTTAGATGAGGTGCTAAGGGATTTGATTTAGTAGTAGTTGGGTAGGGATAGTGATAGGAGGATGGTTGGACTAGATGATCTTGTAGGTCCTTTCCAACCTAATGAACCTATGAACCTATGAACCTATGGTCTCTGCAAGGAGCTTTGTCTTCACAGTTCCTTTTAATCTTAATATAGTACTTACGTCATAGCTGTCTCTTCTGATATGTCTGTGACAGACAGCATTTACAGAATAATAATGGGCTTATTTGCAATTTTAGCAATTGGTGATCTTAAATCATAGAATCATAGGAGTTGGAAGGGACCTCAAGAGATCATCCAATCCAACTGTAAGAGACCATATTTTATACCATTGCCTCAAAGTTTGCTGATGAACATGTCCAAACATGTCCAAGCTAGTAGTCCTGGCCAAGGGTTGTGAAATCCTTTGTCTATGGGACAAGCAGATGGGCATGTCCTGGGGCAATGAAGGAGAGATAAGCTGCAGCTCAATGGCTGCTGAACACTCTTTTGTGTGGTACTCATCTCCGTGGGGAGATAGCCATCTCAGGAGATGCTTGCCTGACGCCCAAGCAGGAGGGGTTCATCACGTAGACTGGAGAAATCTGGGAGATAAATAGAGGGGTCCTGCAGCCACGAAGTTGGAAGGTTTTATCTGGAGTGGCTTCCTCTTGGAGAAGTTTTCTCTTAGGAGAGACCTCCTGAGCTGATCACTGCTTGCTGCTTCCCGGAGAGGCCTTCTCTTTGAAGAGACCTCACGAGCTGTTTGCTGCTGCCCCTCCTGGGGTTGACCCCTCGCTGCTTCTCCTGTGCTTACCCGGTGCCGCTTCTCCAGGACAGCTGCTTGCTGCTCAGGGCTGCCCGTCGCTGCTGCTGTTCTCCCCGCTTCTGCCACCCCTGCTCTTCTGCCTCGGACCGTCGGAGCCACTTGCAACCGGACCGCCCCTAGGATCCTGGCTGCTGACTATCCCTGCTTTGTACAAACCCTTGCTTCTTTCCTATCTTTCCTATTGCTCGCCTTCCCTTCCCCATCACCCTAACGGTGTCCGCCTTCCCCTTCTCCCTGGTTTATAGTGGTAATAAACTGGTTGGACCAACATTTGAACCGTTGTTTCTTAATCTCACGCTGGGTATACACATAATCTAAGAACCTCGTCTCCCTCCTTTATATTGGAGTGTGACACCAACCCCCCTGCCAAAGCAGGTCCCTGCACCAGGTCGCACAGGTAGGCGTCCAGGTGGGTCCTAAATATCTCCAGAGAAGGAGATTCCACAACACCCCTGTGCAGCCTGTGCCAGTGCTCCGTCACCCTCACCGTAAAGAAGATCTTGCGCACATTCATGCAGAACCTCCTGTGCTGCAGTTTCTGGCTGTTTCCCCTTGTCTTGTCTTCACACACTGCTGAAAAGAGTCTGGCCTTGTCACTTTGTCCCCTACACCCCAGATATTTATAAACCTGGATCAGGTCCCCTCTCAGCCTTCTTTTCTCAAGGCTAAAGAGACCCAGTTCACTTAGTCTATCTTCATAGGGGAGATCCTCCAGGCCCTTCACCATCTTTGTGGCCCTCTGCTGGACTCTTTCCAAGAGGTCCCTGTCTTTTTTATACTGGGGAGCCCAGAACTGGACACAGTACTCCAGACGAGGCCTCACCAGGGAAGAGTAGAGGGGGGGGATCACCTCCCTTGACCTGCTGGCCATGCTCTTTTTAATGCACCCCAGAATGCCATTGGCCTTCTTGGTCACCAGGACACACTGCTGGCTCATGGTCAACCTGTTGTCCACCAGGACACCCAGGACCTGCAGAGCTCCTCTCCAGCAGGTCATCCCCCAGCCTGTACTGCTGCATGCAATTATTCCTCCCAAGGTGCAAGACTCTACACTTGGTTTTGTTAAACCTCATCTGGTTACTGACTGCCCAGCTCTCCAGCCTGTCCAGGTCTTGCTGAATGGCAGCACAGCCTTCAGGTGTGTCAACCAATCCTTCCAACTTTGTATCATCAGCAAACTTGCTGAGGGTGGCCACTATCCCCTCATCAAGGTCATTGCTGAAGATGTTGAACAAGACTGGACCCAGCACAGCCCCCTGGGGGACACCACTAGTTACAGGACTCCAACCGGACTCCACACCGCCAATGACAACCCTCTGTGCTCTGCCAGTCAGCCAGTTCTCAACCCACTACACTGTCCACTCATCTATCCCACACTTCCTCAGCTTTGTTATAAGGTTGTCATGGGAGACAGTATCAAATGCCTTCCTGAAATCAAGGTAGACTACATCCACTGGCCTCCCCCCATCCACCCAGCCAATGACAACATCATTGAAGGCCACCAGGTTGGTCGAGCATGACCTCCCCTTGGTGAATCCATGCTGACTACTCCTGATGACCTCCTTTTCTTCCAATTGTCTGGAGATGGCATCCAGCACAAGCTGTTCCATCGTCTTTCCAGGAATAGAGGTGAGGCTGACTGGCTTATAATTACCCAGATCGTCCTTCTTGCCCTTTTTGAAGACCAGAGTGACATTGGCCATCCTCCAATCATCAGGCACATCCCCCATTCTCCAAGACCTCTCAAAGATGATGGAGACCAGTTCAGCAATCACCTCTGCCAGATCCCTCAGCACCTGTGGATGCACCCCATCGGGTCCCATGAATTTATGAACATTAGTATTGCCTAGGTGCTCATGGACCACCTCTTCCCTGACTAAAGGAAAGTCTTCCATCTTGACACCTTTCTTCTGAAATTTTGTTTCCAATATATTACAACCTGGCTTTCTGACAATATTTTGAATATCAAACCTAGTATTATTTACTGTCACTGAATGTCTTCAAAATTATGAAGCCTGCCCTACCTACCACTGCCACCTCACTGTGTAAGCCAATCCTCTCACACAGTGTGGTGTCTGTGGCAGCAGGCTAGGCTGAGTCTGTCCTACACAAGCCGGGCCTGTGTTCCAGAGCTTCTGTGGGCTATTTACCTAGGGAGCAACCTTTTGCCTCCCATTCATGTGACTTCATAGTGAGGAAGCTTGTTATCTCACTGTTCAGCGAGTGATAAGGATGGGGAAATCTGTCAATGGTCTAGGTAATGAGGCAAGGGTGGAGTCAGCACTGCAGTGAACAGGACAGAGCAGATCAGTGACACCCCATTAAGGCTACCCTCAATAACACTAGTAAGTCCACTGGTTTGTAATGGCTGCACCCTGGCAGAAGGCTACTATCAGGAACAATGTAGAGACCCAGACAGAGGTCCCATGCACACATAAAAGGAAGGCTGCTGCCAGGAGAAATGTGGAGACCCAGACAAATGTCCCGCAGCAACATGCTAGTGCACACGTCCCTGACTGCAGTGAGTGCCAAAGCCTGGTCCTTGCAGTGCAAGGCAGTGGAGATAGCACTTGTATTAGATGTGAATAGATGAATGATCTACCCAGCCTAGTGTCTGACCTGAAAGAGAAGGTGGAAATGTTGAGGAACATTAGGAAGTGTGAAAGGGAGATGATTGGTGGTGTCAGTCCCTACCAGCCCTGAGATGTAGGCAGCTAGCTGAGGCTACACATGAAGCACATCACCCCCTACCACCTTGCAAATGGGGAATGAAAGGAACCAGCAGGCAGAGAGTGCTCCTTCTACAGCAGTCCCTTTGTCCTCTCCTCCCCCTAACAAGTGGTGATGAACTGGTGGATGATGACAATGACAAAAGGTTCCTGCTTGGCGATGCAGGTGCACCTGCCCAGTGACTCCCATACCTCTTCAGCTGCCCCTGCAGAACAGGTACAGTACTCTGCAGGGACAGTTGGACAACAGTGGGGATGGTGGTTCTTCCCACTTGGAGGCGTCACCTAAGTCTAGTCAGACCACTGTTAGCACTAAAACCTCCTCATCGAAGAAGAATTGTCACTGTTGACTCACTGCGGAAGGGAGCAGAAGGCCCAATATGCAGACCAAACCCACTACACAGGGAGGTCTGCTGTCTCCTGAGGACCTGGATTAAGATGTAAGGAAGAAATTTCCTTCCCTAGTATAGCCCTCAGATTATTATCCCATATTGTTGTCACAGGTAGACAGTGATGAAATAGGAAGAACTTCTCTAAGGTCTATGAAGAACGATTTCAGAGCCTTGGGGTGACTGGTCAGGGATTCTGGAGCCCAAGTTGTGTTCTCCTCTATCTCTCCAGTTATTGGGAATGACGGGGAACTGAACATGATGGGCCAACAGATTAATACTTGGTTCTGAACCTGATGTACCTGATAGGGGTTTGATTTTTTTACCTCAACGTGATTTATGTGAGACCAGGTCTGTTGGTAGCTTATTGGAACAGTTTATCCCACTGGTGAAAAGGGGTTTTACAATGGGAGTTGGCTAGGCTCATTGATAGAGATTCAAATGAAAGGTTGGGTAGGGAGGGCTGTAATTGGGATCACAAGAGAGGCCTGTATGTAACATACTAGTGCTTGTGCGAGGGGGATTTGCTAGTTAGATCCCACAGTCTTTTGTCTTGGTGAAGGAGGTGGACAAAACATCTTTTTGTAAGAGGAACACAAGGGTTGGTGTGAGGGTTGGTGTCAGTGGTTTACGGGCTGGTTCAGCCCAGTTCCATGACGATTGGTGCGGGGGACCCACGGACCCATGCCCCAGGAAAGGGGAAGGAGGGAAGGGAAAAGGGAAAACAGAGATGGGCCTAAAAACAAAACACCAGCAACGATCTGAGGAGGAAAGCTAATTTACTGAATAAGATATTGTAAAATATAATAATAATAAATGTAAAAATAGCACAATATAATACAATATAATTGGAATTAGAGCTAATAAATCAAATAAAATGAGCAAGAGAGAGTGTTCAATAAACCAAAGGCCTTACGCTAAATGTTGAAGGTGAGACAGCAGCGAGCACCCACTGCTGAGTTGATCCCAAAGGAAAAAGAGTGTCCCGTGACCGCAGACAGTTTTTATCTTTCCCTCTGAGCAGAAACACGTAAAAGTGCAAACCATCACACAGTCCTCTGGGGAATGTAGTTCTTCTTCTCTTCTGAGACAGTTATACCCATAACCATCGATGATCCATGGAGCTGGAGCATTAACTCTTTAACTCTTAATGCACTACATGATGTTATGATGTGGAATATCAATATCAAAAATCATGAAACCATGACAGTTGGTTACTATGGAAACACCTGAGTATGGTCAAGAGGGTAGTGGACTTCTCCCACTCAAAAGATGGCCCAGCTCAGGTGCATTTATGCTAATACACACATCACGGATAACAAACAGGAGGAGCTAGAGGTCACTGTGTGATTAGAAGACTATTATATAATAAGCATCATGAAACATGGTGGGATGACTCACATAGCTGGAGTGCTGTGGTTAATGGATACCAACTTTTCAAAAGAGATGGGTAAGGCAGTGGTGTGACCCTCTATGTTAAAAAAAATCGTGAATGTCAGGAAATTAATGATGATGATGATAGGGGTGAGAGTTTGTAGGTCAGAATCAAAGCAACAGCCAATAAGTCTGACATTCTCATGGGAGTCTGCTACAGGCCACCCAACCAGGATGAAGAGGTTGATAAGATACTTCATAGGCAGTTGGGTGAGGTCTCATGGACTCTACCCTTTGTTCTCGTGGGGAGCTTCAACTTCTCAGATATCTCCTGGAATTATAATACAGCAGAAAGGGAACAGTCCCAGAGGTTACTAGAGTGTGTGAGATAACTTTTTGACACAGTTGGTGAAGTAGCCATCAAGGGGAAGCAAAATACTTGACCTGCTGTTTGTTAACAGAGAAGGTCTTGTGGAGGATGTAAAAGCTGGAGGCCATCTAGGGCAAAATGATCATGAAATTATAGACTTTTCAATCCTTGTGAGGTACAGAGGGGAGTCAGCAGAACTATCACCTTGAACTTCTGGAGGGCAGACTTTGGTCTCTTTTGGACCATGGTTGAGAGAGTTCCTTGGGAGGTATTTCTGGCGGGCATTTCCTTAAGGAAATTATTTCAAAGGTTCATAAGCTGACCATCACCAAGACATGGAAGGCAAGCCAACAGGGAAGGAAACTGGTCTGATCTATGGCTGGAACTCAGGAACAAAAGGAAAGTTTATGGTCTTTGGAAGAGGAAGTAAGTAACTTATGAGGATTATAAGTACATAGTGAAGCTGTTTAGGGAGAAAATGAGAAAGACCAAAGCCCAGCAAAAACTGAACTTGGCCACTAAGGTGAAAGACAGCAATAAATATTTCTATAAATACATCAGCATCAATAGAGGAAGTCTAGGGAGAATCTCCATCACTTGTTGGACTCAGTGGGGCACATGGTGACCAAGGATCAGAATAAGGCTGAGGTACTTAATGCCTTCTTTATCTCAGTCTTTAATAATAAGACTAGTTGCTTCCTGGACACACAGCCTCTTGGGCTGGAAGATAGGGATAGGGAAGAGAATAGGTAATGCATAATCCATGAAAAATTGGACCTGCTACAAAACCTGGACACTCACAAGTACCTGGGGCCAGACGGATTGAACCCTAGAGTGCTGAGGGAGTTGGTGAACATGGTTGCCAAGCCACTCTCCATCATCCTTCAACAGTCCTGGCTAACCTGGGATGTCCCAGTGGACTGGAGATTGCCAAATGTGATGCCCATCTTCAAAAAGGGCTGCAAAGATGATCCTGGTGGTTATAGACCTATCAGTCTCACATCAGTGATAGGGAAGGTTCTGGAACAGATAATCTCAAGAGCCATCACAGATCAGTTAATGGCCAACTGAGGGATCATGCCCAGTCAGAATAGGTTCACGAATGGTAAATCCTGTTTGACAAAACTGATTTCATCCTATGACAAAGAGACCCACCTAGTGGATTAAGGTAAGGCTGTCGATGTGTTCTACCTGGACTTCAGTAAAGCCCTTGTCACTGTCTCCACAGCATCCTTATGGAGAAGCTGGCTGCCCATGGTTTGGATGGGCATACACTCCACTGGGTGAAACACTGTCTGGATGGCCAGGCCCAAAGAGTTGTGCTCAGTGGAGTTAAATCCAGTTGGAAGACAGTCATGAGTAGTGTCCCTCAGGACTCAGTACTGGCCACTCCTATTCAACATCTTTATGAATGATCTTAATGAGAGGATTGAGTGTACCCTCAGTACGTTTGCAAATGACATCAAGTTCGGAGGGAGTGTTGATCTGCTGGAGGGCAGAAGGGCATTACAGTGGGACCTGGACAGACTGGATCAGTGGGCCAAGGCAAACTGTATGAGTTTCAGTAGGGCCAAGTGTCAGGTCTTGGATTTTGGTCACTACAACCACAGGCAATCCTATAGGCTTGGGGCAGTGTGTCTGGAAAGTTGCCTGATGGAAAGGGAACTTGGTTTGCTGATAGACAATTGGATATGAGCCAGCACTGTGTCTAGGTGGCCAAGAAGGCCAATGGCATCCTGGCTTGTATTAGGAATTGTGTGGTGAGCAGGACTAGGGAGGTAATCTTCCCTCTGTACTTGGCACTGGTGGAGCTCCTCCTTGAGTATTGTGTTCAGTTTTGGGCACCTCAGTACAGAAAGAACATTGAAGTGGTGGAGCAGGTGCAAAGAAGGGCAACAGTGCTTGTGAAGGGCTTGGAGAATATGTCCTATGAGGAGCAACTGAAGGAACTGAGGCTGTTCAGTCTGGGGAGACCTTATTGCTCTCTTTGAATACTTGAAAGGTGATTTCAGCAAGAGCAGGGTTGTTCTCTACAAATAGGTGACAGGTGACAGGACAAGGGAAAATGGTCTCAAGTTGCACCAGGGAAAGTTTAGGTTGGATATAAGAAAAAACTTCTTTCCAGAAAGGGTTGTTAAGCACTCAAGTAGGCCCCCCAAGGCAGTGGCTGAGTCACCTTCTCTGAATGAGTTTAAAATCTGTTAGGATGTGGTGCTCAAGGATATGATTTAGTATCAGGTTGTTAGAGTTAGGGTACTATGGTTAGGTTGTGGTTGGACTTGATGATTTTGAAGGTCTTTTCCATCCTGTGCAACTCTATAATTCTATGATTCTACCTCTAGCACACACATTCTAATTAGCCCTAGTTGCACGAGTGGCTATTTTTTATGAAATGGACCAAATCAGTATAGTAAAAAAGATTTTCACTCCATGAAATGCTACCTTTATGATTTTTTTTAATATTATTTTCCTAAAACACAGATAACTATTTATGATTTAAAACACTGGTAAAAGTAATGGGAATTTAGCATCACCCTTGTAAACCAAGGTACAAGAATAAAATCAGACTAAGCAAATATTCATGTTTCTGTCTGATCTCCAAGGAAAGTAAGATGTGAAGAGGTTATTGATTTCTGATACAATAGTTGAGACTGATTTCTTCCTTTGAGTCTTGGAGGAGGTTTATGAGGTTTCAGTAAGACACTCAAAATCAGAGTTAATGCCGAACATTAGCATAATATTTCGAGGTTGAATATTAGAAAGCATTTTAGCAAAGCTATTTTTAGGAGGGAAAATGAAAAGTAGAATTTGGCACAAAAATTTGTAACATAGCCACCAATTTTCAAATTTGTTTGAAACAAGAAACCTCAAAGAAATGTGCATCTGGCTCTACCATTCAAAGATGAAGTGAATGTCAATAAGAATAAATAAAAAACTAAGATAACAGAAGTGATTCCAGATATTAGTCTCATTATTTTACAATAATAAGTTGGGAAATAATTTATCCAATACACTATGACATTAAGCATGCCCTTCAAATATTGAAAATGCAAGTGCCACCTAAATCAGAATAAGGAATTACAGCTTTCTACACTGTGTTAGTTTTAGGGTTGGTGCTGGAATTACTGGAGGAAGTCTTTGACCCACACTGTGAAGAAGGTCAGATTATGGATTATAATGGTCCTGTCTGATTTTTAAATTCTTGAAGCTATGAATGATTTAAATAAATATCCAGGACAAACAAAATAGCTGGAGTTCAACAGCTGAGCAAGGAAATTTTTTTTTATTTCACTTGCCAATAGAAGGTAACCAGGATTTGAAATATCTGTAGAAATAGTATTTAGACTAAATACTACTTAAAGTATTTTATTTTTGTGTTTTAATGCAGTAACTACAAAGATGCACACATTCAGGAACACGGAAACCTGATTATAATAGGAAATTCCACTTGGTTGAATATTTTTTCAGTTTTTGCAAATGAACACTGTGACATGAACTGTGAAATATTTAATCTGGTAATCAATTTGCAGATTCTTGGCCCTGGGAGCCAGAGGTCAGGGTTACACTTTCACTTTAATCTGACATTTGTTCAGGATGCTGCCAGAGATGTGCATGCATCCAGACATCTCATTCCTATCCCTTCAGAGCACTGATGCAGCTCACCAAGTGGCTGCGCAAGTGCTAATGTCAGCACAGTGGAGTCAGGGAGATCATGTAGTCATGGCAATAGAAAAACAGGGCTGAGTTTATGTTAGGTAATGCCATCATTATGTCATCATATCTACCAGTTCACTTGACTGGAAAGTCTGAGTTGATAGCTCAAAGCACAAGCATGTTTGCCTTGCAACTTACACTGCCACTTGTAAAATGGATTTTAGTTCATTATTTTTGTACTAGTGGCCCAAAGATTAATTTGGTTTAGTAACTCTTTCCTTCATTACAGTTCACACTGCATTGCTGCGCAGATTCTGAAACCAAGCTGCTGAATACAAACATTTGAATGAAACAAAAATTGTCAATAAAGTGTTCATATGCAAACACACACACAACCACTCCTCTTTTTGGCCTCCAACAGAACCCTGTCTTGTGTGTTATTAGAAGTACAACAGCATTAAGGAATCTATTGAAGGACCTAGTATTTTTAATTATATTCATGTCACAATGAAAAAAGAGTAGTGTCTACTGTGGGAAGAAAAATGCTTAAAAAATCAGGGAGTTTTGAAAAGGAGACCCTGAAAGATAATGTGAACAAGAGTAAAATGAAAGCAGTTTTCTGTCCTCAGTCTTTAAAAGACATATAGGAAGTGAAATAGTTTTCTCAGAATCTAAATACTCTGCACTCAATGTAGAATCCTAATATCTACATTAATGATACTGCTGTCATCATCATCTCAGATTCAGGAGTTCCTCACAAATGCATTAATGATTACAATCAACTGTCTAGATTTTTATAACTCTGGGAATGTTCAATTCAATATACTGAATAGACTGGAATGCCCAGATTTTGGTACATTTTTACAATAAACTAGTGACTTTGCTGTTGTTGATCTTGTTGTTGTTTTTAAAGTTTGTTCCCATTATTTAAGACTACAAGACTACAAGTTTTTGATAATAAAAGAAGAAAATTGTCAAATAGATTTGAGCTCATTGATAGACTTTGTAATGAAAGGTTATCGCTTTCTTCCTCTCTCCAGGTTGCACGTACTATAAAGTGACTGCCTGCCTTTTCCTACTTTCTTCAAAATTCTAAACTTGGCAGTGGTTTCCCTGCAGTGTTCCAAGGTCTTTCTCCCCTTGAGACATTATTATTTCTTGACTAATTTCTGTGATAAAGAGAAACATCCCTACGGAAATTTAAACACTAGAAAACCAGATGCTTTATAACAACACAACTTAAAAAATGCATCAAAGTATTAGTATTTCAAACGACATGTTGGTCTCTACAAGAATAAATGAAAATTAAATGTATTTATGCATATGCTTTGGAATGCAGTATGGAAATACTGTAATAGAACCACTACTTTTACATAATTTTGAAGCAATCTCTCTGATACACTAACCATATTCTGATAAGCTTTCTGATATTGGAATATTATCTTACTCATTGACTGCTTGGCATTATGCAGTAGAATATTTCTCTGTGAAAATAAATAAAGTTATACTAAAATCTTTCATCTTCAAGATGCTTAATTCAAGCAGAAAATATTTACATTCTGTTAAAACATTCATAGCAGAATAACGCTTATTACAAAATGGAAATGTATTACAGAAAGATCAGTGGGGTGGAGGAGTTTGGAAATTCAAGAAAAGATTTTTTAACTACCATTTTCAAGATGAGAAACATTCTAAGTCCTCTGTCACTAAATTAGACATTATATGAGATCACATGAGAGCATGGAGCTTAGGCAGAAAATGGACAGTTTAATGCTCAAAAGATGACCTGTCAGAATAAAGAACAGCAGAGCATAGCAGTTTCATAAAAATGCCAAAGAAGGGAACAGATAGTTAGAAAGTGATTGCATTCTAGCTGACAAAATAAGACTGAAAACAAGCAAAACAGAAGAAAATGTTAACCCCTTAGACAATAAAAGCAAAGTATTTTTTTTTCTAGTGAGTAAGTGATAAACATTGTGAGAGAAGACTAAAGCATGAACTATATCTGACTCAACCCTCTGTTCTTTTTTATCTGGATTCAAATGCATAATTTTATATTTGTTTCAGAAACATCAAGTTAAATGTGCATGATGGACTGTCTAGATACATTTCATGTGTTTGGCCCATTCTAGTTGCATCTAATGTGGTGTCTGTCATCACCTATGGGAGACTGTGTGATAGTATCTCAATAGTCATAAGCTTCATTTCTCAAAACTAGCAATGTTTTGCCTTGGTTCTACAGTGCAGGTGAAAAATACCATCATGGATTTAGGCAAGACTCAGAATGACAAGAGAGATAAATAGACCCAGCTCAATAAACAGCTGAAGGTCAGCTATTGTGCATGAATGAAAATAAATTGCATACCAGCAATATATGTTTGCTCCTTGTCCAGCATAGACCCAGACTGCAGACGTAGGAACACCCAATTCAGCACTTCCAGTTCAGTCCTGCTTACCACATCTCACATAAAGACAGTGACAGAGGTGGCATGCTGTTGAGTACAGATGCCTGCCTCTCCTAACAAGAAAGCCCAGTATAGCTCTGTGCCTAAACACGTCTGAATAATCACAGAGATGTCAGTCTCAGTCAGACCCCATTTTTTTTCCATCAGCGCTATTGTCTCCAATAAGCAACAACTTTAACAAACTTAAGTGCATACCACTATTCTGAGTATGGACGGCACCACACAAGACTTCATTAAGAACACAGTATCTCTTATATCCTATATATAATTAACTGTACATCAGGCATGTCCAACCCACAGCCTGCCCTGTGGCCTGTGCCATTATGGCAGCAACTCTGCCCCACTGAATGGCCTGGCCCAGACATTCCTGGGCCCTCACCCAGGGCCATTTCCTGGGCCCTCACCCACTGCTCAGCAAGAACCTAACTGTCAATGTGCTGTCAGTGCTGTCAGAACTGAAATAAGGGTGCAGGGAGGGCACAGTGAAGTGCCAACTCAAGTTATGGCAAATAATTGTATACATTCTGATACACTGCCTAAATGAAGTCCTGGGAACAGAGAAAAGTATGCAGTTGTGCTTTCTATTTTGATGAAAGAATTTGAGAAATGGTTTCAAGGTAGCTGAAAAAAGTAATCTTTTTTTTTTTCATATTTGCAACTCAGTTTTCATTTGGCATAAATACATTTGCAATCAGATATTCAACTAAAAAATCTGTTTGTGTCTCTTTACAACCTTTCATAAGAGAAAATTATTCCTTGCTTCACAGTCATACCTTATTCTTGCTATCACTTTTGGCAGTATACCCATTTATGAACAACTATTTTCAAAAAAGAAACACAGGAAGAGTAAAATTTCATAAAATATCTCTGATGAACACAATCAATGCCATCAAACGAGAGTGATGCATTAGTTTCTCACAAATAAGGGCAGATATTCCATTAGCTTTATGTTCTTGTTGCTCTATTTTTCACTGTCTTCATAAAAATATTAAAAATTAAAATGAGTTTTGTTATTTATGTATGTTATTATATATTTTATGAGGGCTGCTCCAGAATTAATTCTTCCTGTTTTATTATGTTGACCCATGACAGAGGCAGATGCTGATTGTTTGTCAGTAGAGGCTGAACCTTCCCAACAGTATTCTATGTTTTGTTTCCATGCAACAGGCAGCAGCAGAGAGGCAGTCTGACAAAATGGCACCTGATATAGAAGTGTGTATGAAGAAAAGGGGTGGAATTGATTTCCTCCATGCAGAAAAAGTTCTAATCCAATGACATTCATCAAGACTTGCTGCACATTTAAGGAGACTACAGTGGATGTGAGCACAGTGAGGTGATGGGTGGTGGCATGGAAATTCTTTAGAATACACTCTACATATCATTATCAACAAGTAATAATAATTCCTTGAATGAGCACCAATTTTCAACAACATTCTTTTCCCATTGTTTTCAAGCTACTTGAGAGGACACATTTTCTTTAGTTTCTATATTTCGATCAAAACAAAAGTTTAGAAGTTTATTGAAATAATCTTAGAAGTATACTGTAACATGAATAACTTAATGTTTCCCATAGCAACAGAAATTTGATTTGATAATTTAATACTGTTTAGATTTTTTTTTCCCTCAAGACAAAATAGATATGTGTGTAAGTACAATAACACTGATTGATAGAACATATTTTCTGGTATGAAACACTCTTTTTCAACATAGCCAGCACTATTAGCTGTGCCTGTGTGCCATGCTCATCAAAGTTTCCCATGGACTCACCACCCTTACAACTTTCCAGGTTGTGCTTACATAGAAATCAGCCTTCAGGCAACTACTCACTTCAGGTTTCCTCAAGAGCTCCCAGACTATGCTCACCTATGCTCATTCTTCTATCTGGATGTTATGCTGTTTGAAAAAATAAGAACTTTGCCTGAGGGTTCAAGTTGAATCTCCATGTTTTTAAAACTTTAGTCCCAGCTGTATGTACTAGAGGCACTTAGCCATTTAGCTTGATTTAAGAGAGATCTGAAAACCTTAAGTGCCCAAACAATTCTATGCAGAATTTTGAAATAGCTCAGCAATCTCCTACATGCTCAAAAATTAAAGAAGTAGCAAGTGCTGGTTCTAGGCTCTTTTATGCATACTTTCCTCATCTCCAGAGTAGTGGAGTCAGTTTTTCAGTTTCTGCAGAGGAGGTTCCTGTTGAAAAAGAATTAGAAAGATCCTGAAGTGACACTTGTATCTGCACTTACCTAATGAAGATCTGATGAAAATCCTAAAAATTGGTGATAAATGTGTGAGCTCTATGGATTCCAGGGATCCAATAACCTTCCTTTTGAGTTGATGCAGTAAAATAGGACCAGCATGATTTCCTCAAGTGGATACTATCACTTGAAGAATCCCATAGAATTTAAAGAATCTGGCCTCAAATAACAATTCTTCAGGTAGTCTTCAGTTCATTTGTATTCCTAATAAATCAAAGCCTTATAAACTTTATAATCCTTTATAATCCATTCTTGCAGTGGGCAGATATTACCAGGAATGTCAGAGCACTCTATTTTTATGAACCTAAAGATTTCTTTACATACTAGACATTTCAACAGATCATTTTTAGGCTTGTCTCCCCATTTTTTCATAGAATTCTTCTTCATCCTTATGCTATTTTTAATGCATATTTCCTATCTCAATAACTAAAGCATTTCAGGAATTGATCTTGCTTTCTTACCATTTGTAGGGGCTGTGAGCTTTTTCTGTAACTTGGAAAATACGAATTGTGTCCTGCAGCTAAATCTTTAAGAGAAGAGTGAATGTATTTTATAAAGTCAGACTCTTCAGCATACTCTGTAAGGCCAATTATTTTCCTGCTTGATCTTCTGTGGTCATTCTGTAGATTTTTTTTCTGTAGTTGTTTTTCCCACAACTTTAATTCTATGACTTATTAGCAATATTATCATTAAAGGGAGAAATGCTGGCCAGCAAAAATTCAGGTCACATCTGTAGGATAGGAGAACAAAAGCAGATGATGATGTGTTTTGAAAGAATGTGCTAAAAGACTACTAAAAAGAGAATAAAGTCCAGAAAATGGCTAGACTCAAGAAACTCCACTGTTTAAATTAATTATTTAAAGTGAAGGTTCTAGTTTACTATTCTTCAGAAGAACCACCTACTGTTTTTCATTTGATAGTGTTCCCTATAAATAAATACTTTGAAAGAGCAATTACTGTTATAAAGGTTGCACCACTTTATATTTTCTTAGGAAAAAGACTAAATTGCTAGTCCTAAAAAGAATGCTTAAAGTAATTTGAAGTACATCATATTTTATAAAAATATGCATATTACAGATTTCATTTAATGGTTTAAAAATCAAGAATATTATTTACTTTTTCATGGACTGAAGAAATAATTAACACTGTCAAATCATTCTATTAAGACTATTTCCAGGAAAACTCCTTTGTTCTAATGTTACAAATACAGAAACGAATCCAAGGATTTATTAAACCCAACAAAATAGCTTATTAGTCATTATTTTGTATCTCTTCTTTGTTCATGACAAATAGACTATTAAGTAAATGTGAATAATGTTTGTATGACCTTTGAAATGCTTTCAGCTAAGTTTTGTATTCTGTAACTGATGTCCTCCCATTCTCTGACCATAAAATAAAATATGACCTGGAAAAAAAAAAAGAATTAATTTAACACAATGCTAGACTGCAAATCAACATCTAACATTGCTATTATTAAAAGCTAAGGTCATGCACGTTTATAAAAAGTCCTCTTAACATATTAGTTATGGAAAGATTAGCACTTCCAGGCGTGTGAGGTTAAAGACTTTACAAGAATAGAAAACACAAGCACTTAATTTGCTTCTGTTTTAAAAAAAGTGGAAGTAGGCTAAGTTTGCATCCTCTATGATCTTACAAAAAAAAAAAAACACATTTTGTTTGTAAAATTTCTTTGATAAGAAGAAGATGGTAATTATCCTGCCTGAAAATTGTACTCCAGATAGAATGTCAGACTTTTTTTTTGTCAGAATGTCAGAATGTTTTTTTAACTATGCTGTGCATCTCCATTGACTCTCTACTGTTGTGAGAGGTGAATGCCTTACAACACCAACATTCTGTCTCAAAGTCCCTAGATTTTCAACACATCACAACCAGCTAATGGAGAAATTGCCATTAAGTTAATGCCATCATCAATTCAGGAGCCCAGTGTTATCAAGGTATTTGTATTTTTTAATTTCTTGAGAGAAGATTATCCTAAAATCTTTTTATAGTGAAGCACAGTGGAAAAGAAAAAAAAATTATTATGCACTTTTACTGTTCACTGATCTATTTAATACAATAGGTTACTGTATTTAGTATATTCACTGTATTATGATAATTCTGCTGTCTTTAAAATAAAAACAACAGCTTAATATTGAGACAGGTGTTTATTTTATCAATTTGAAACTGTTTATGTTTAATTGTGGTTCATTAAAATAACAATTTTTAAGTTCCTTTTTATGCTTCAATATCAAGAGAAAACAAATATATGAAAAAGATGAGATTTTTGCTCTGGATGATCCGTTGCCTTGCTGAATGTAATAGATCTTTTCACTCATTATACTATGCACAACATTCTAAAGCACAGTTTAAATGCAGTATTACATTATAATGACACATTTGAACCTCGAAATTTAATAATTTATTGTCTTTTGTTTATTGAGTGGCATTATTAAGTGCAATGATAGCATGAAAAAGAGTGCATTTGATTTTAGTTTAGAATTTGTCAGAATACACATGTACCATTAGGTTGGCAAAGTTGCCAGTATTTGCACAAGATTGTCTTCAGATAAGAAAATATATATTAAAAAAAGGAATTTTGGAAACTTTTGTTAGAAATTATGAAATAAGATCAATACCTCAATAGTCTGGTCTTGTAAACAGAGGCTGAAGGATATGTAAATAAGACCTCTGTTGTTCATTAAATGGGATTCTACTAGACACCAAAAGTAGGACAGCTCCCTTTTCCTGACTAACAAGGTACTAATCACGAGATTTTGATTAAATCAAAAGAAATTTTGATAATGAAGAATTCAGTGTTTTTCTGTTTTTGCATAATACTTATGCAAAAGAGCAAGAAAAGCTGGACTGTGTAACCTGGACTGTGTCAAAATAGGGTTGGCAGCAGGGAGAGTAAGGTGATTCTACTCCTCTACTCTGCCTTCATGAGGCCCCACCTGGAGCACTGAATCCAGACCTAGGGCCCCCAGCACAAGAAGGGTGTGATGTCATTGGAGTGGGTCCAGAGAAGGACCACGAAGATGATCAGATGGCTGGAATACCTCTCCTTTTCAGATATCTCTATTTTACAGTGATTTTATAGTGATTTTGCAATAACTTCTTCACAAGTTCTCCATAACTCTTCAATTCTGCTCACACTTGTAGATTTTGAAAGACATACATATGTTTGCATACACCTCAGAATATTCTACCCACAGAACAATACAACGATTTAGTAAATTCAAAAAAAAAAAAAAAAAGCAGTAACTGAGTAGATTATGATCTTGGTTCTGAATAATTTTAATGTGGGGGAAAACTTACAGATATACCTATCCCAACTCTTAGGCTTTCTCTTTTGTTGAGAAACTTACATGCAAAGGTTGTGTCAGGTTATTGCATGTGACACATATATTTATGCTATAGAGTTGATAGATTTTGCCTGTGGAGAAATGGATAAGCGGAACAGATGGAAGCAAAGGCTATTATGAAAAGCATTCAAGCTGATGAAACAATCAGCTGTCCACTGTCTGGATAGTCTTTTAATAAATTACATACTACAAGGAAACAGGATTGTGAGGTGCATAGAAATAAAACGTCTAAAAAAGTGAAAAATAGCCAATTGATGTTTCTACATCTACAAACAATATGACTGCTGTCTTCACTCAAAGCCCACTGTCCTTTTGTGTAAAAAATATGTAAACTTCTGTCTTTGATTTAGTTATCCCATGCACTTGCTCAGGTTAAGACTCGAAGGGGTTATTGTGTTTTCTGTTTTCTGAATTTGTTCACAAAAATCCTCTGACGTGTCTATGGGTAATACTAGGATTTAACTCTTGATTTTTTACTAAACTCTGGATAACTATTTTAATCATCACTTGAACAATATGTATTTAATTCTTCTACACACTGGCATGAGAACAAATTAAATAAGAATTTAAAAGAAAAAAAAGTATGTATTATAAGAAGTAAAAAAGTACAAGTAGTCTTGCACCTACGGAGGAACAATCACATGCACAGGTACACGTTGGGGTGATCTGCTGGAGAGGAGCTCTGAGGAGAGGGACCTGGGTGTCATGCTCCAATATAAAGGAGGGAAACAAGGTTCTTTATATGTATATGTATACCTGATGGCGAGATTAAGACACAGTGGGTCAAATGTTAGCCCAACCAGTTTATTACAAATACTAGTTGCTTAGGGATATGGGGAAGGGAAGGTGGGCAATAGAAAAGAGATGAAAAGCAAGGAAACTTGGCAGAAAGCGAGAGAGAGAGAGAGAGAGAGAGAGAGAGAGAGACCATCACCACCGTGGATCCAGCGAGGTCCGTAGTCCGTTGATCTCAGGAACTCATATGGTCACCGCAGAGGATGGGAGAAAGCTGGGAAGCTTCACAGCATGCAGGCACCATGGGGAGTTGTGGGGGAAGGAAATTCTTCCAAAGAGGTTTTTCCCTCAGGGAAGTTCTTCAAAGTCTTTGGTTTAGTGGTGCCAAGAAAACCGACTGAGCAACTTGATACACCAATGAGTTATGTCAAGCAGCTATTACCCCCGTTACTGTGCTGGTACATGGGGGGGGGGGTCGTTCCACCAAACATTCACACCAAAGAGAGAAACAAATACATACTTAAAGGTATAGCACATGCATATTCATCACATTCCAAACTCTGGTTATTGAAGAGATTAAACCAAAGGGTCAATTTTACTGTAAAATTTTATACCTTGAAGGGGGAGAGATCCCCACCATTCCTGTGTGTGTTTTGTTTAAGAGAGACATCTGTTTGGTTATCTCGTTGGGACAACAGGATGTCTGTCCTGCTTTCTTATCGACAGGTTTAGTTGCCTCCACGTTCTTGTATTAGCTTGATTTATACCCACCCCCATTTCTAAGTTTTGTTCTCTGTTTGTGTAACATATGTGGCCCAACAGATAAATCAGCAGGGAGTAGCACCTTTGTTGCCATGCACAAGTATCAGTATCAGGTGATCAGCTTCTCTAAGCTGTACCCCAAAAAAGACTACTTGCCCCCATTTCTGCTTATCTTTACAACCATAAATAGGGACACTGAGGGGCCGCGACAACCATCTAGATGATTTGCAGTGTCAATTAGAGTCTTATAACCAGAAAGGCCTCATGAAGCAAGCTTTGAGACAACAAAAGTAAAAACAGTTTCTGTCCTTCACAAACACCTATCTTCTTGACAGGTATTTGTGACATACGTGCTACAGAACTAATTATGATAAACAGCTAACATTTTTTACTAAAAGTTTGATGATGTAGTTTATAACCAAGAAGAATTAATTTTAAATCTTTAGATAGTAGATTGTTTTTTTTTGTGTGTGTTATTAAGCAACTTCATAACAATAATAGAGAATATTATTTCTGTCCTTCACACTAGGTGTCCTGGTGGATGACAGGTTGGTTATGAGCCAACAGTGTGCCCTGGTGGCCAAGAAGGCCAGTGGGATCCTGGGGTGCATTCAAAACAGTGTGGCCATCAGGTCAAGGGATGTGATCCTCCCCATCTACTCTGCCCTGGTGAGACCTCACCTGGAGTATTATGGCCAGTTCTGTGCTCCCAGGTACAAAAAAAGACGGATCTTTTGGAAAGAGTCCAGCAGAGGGCCATAAATATGATAAAGGGCATGGAACACCTCTTTTATGAGGAAAGGCTGAACATCCTCGGTCTGTTCATCCTTGAGAAAAGAAGACTCAGAGGGGATCTGATCCATGTCTATAAGTAACTAAGGTGCAGGAGGCAAAGGGACAAGGCTGAACTCTTCTCAGCGATGCATGGTGGTAGGAAGAGGGGAAATGGCCACAAACTGAAACATAGGAAGTTGCGCAAAAATGTGTGCGGGAACTTCCTCATGAAGAGAGTGATAGAGCACTGGAACAGGCTGCCCAGAGTGGTGGTGGAATCTCCTCTGGAGCTCACTCCAGTTCAAGACCTGCCTGGATGAATACCTGTGCAACCTGGTCTAGGGAGGCTGTTTTGGCAGTGGGGTTGGACTAGATGATCTCCGGAGGTCCCTTCCAACCCCTGAAATTCTGTGATTCTGTGATAAACATTAATCAAATATTTGGTCTTTCCTGTAGATGAAATTCCTACTTCCTTATGTAGGAACACATATGTAAGATGTCTTACAGCATCAGATCAGTATTCTTACATGGTCATCATCCCATTTTTTGACCAATATTCAGTTCTTGAACTCAAGGGAGAAGATAAATAATTCTACACTAGAAAATTGGCTGACCTACTCATAGATCATGAAGATTAATATGGCAGCCAAAACGCGAAAACCATATTTACTCTGGTTACTTACAGTTTAATGTATTAAAAATTAGTATTAGCTTATTGACTTTGAAAATAACCTTTAGCAGTGAGTTAATATGTCTGAATAGATTTGGTTTGTTTTATCTTATTAGGTAATAATAAAAATTAAATTCCATTAATGTTCTCTTTTATGCATTCTGGCAAAGGCTAGTCTACAAATAAGAACATTATCATCAGCATTATAGCAGTATATTAGTCAGTCAGTTTTTTTAGTTTGCCAATTAAAATGCTAAACTTTGAATCAGTATAGTAGAACTGTTTGAAATGAAAGGGACCTTTAAATGTTATCTAGTCCAATTCCCCTGCAATGAACAGGGACATCTAGAGATAGATCAGATTGCTCAGGGGAACATGCAGCCTTGTCTTGAAAATCTCCAGGGATGGGGCATCAACCACATCGCTAGGCAATTTGTTCCAGTGTCTCACCACCCTTACCGTAAACAACTTTATATATCCAGACTAAATCTACACTTTTTAAGTTTGAAATCATTTCCCCTTGTCCAGTCACCAGTAACCATCCTAAAGGTTGGTCAGTAGACATTCTCAGGTCACTTCAGAGCATTCCATCCTCCTTGCTGCACAGCCCCAGCTCTTTCAGACTGTGATCATAGGAGAGCTGTTCCATCCCTCAGATCATTTTTGTGGCCCTCCTCTGGACACATTTCAACAGCTCCCTGTCTCTCCTGTGCTGAGCACTCCCCATCTGGACACAGCACTCCAAGTGAGGTCTCACAGCACAGAAGAGAAGGACAGATCCCCTCACTTGCCCTGCTGGACACACTGCTTTGGATGCTTTGGACTCAGGTGACAGACCTTGCACTTGGTTTTACTGAACATTGTAAGATTCTTCTGGGCCCACTGCTCAGCCTGTCTAGGGCCCACTGGATGGCATCCTGTCCCTTGGACTTGTCAAGTGCACCTCTCAGCTTGGTGTCATCCACAAACTTGCTGAGTGTGTACTCAATCCCATTGTCAGCGTCAGTGATTAAGGTGTTAAAAGAGCATTGGCCCCAGCATCAACCCCTGAGGGACACCCCTTGTCACTGATCTCCATCCAGATATGGAGTCACTGACCACCATTCTCTGGCTTTGATCCTGCAGCCAGATCTTCATCCATCAAACAGTCCACCCATTAAATCCATATCTTTCCAGTGTGGAGAGAGGGATGTTGTAGGGTACATGTCAAGGACCTTTCTGAAATCCAGATAGATGACATCAGGGTCTCTTACTTTATTGATGCAGTGAGAGCATCATGGAAGGCCACCTGGTTGGTCAAGCAGGGTTTGCTCTTAGTGAAGCCATGCTGGTTATCCCATATCACCTCTATATTCCATGTGCCTTAGCATAGCTTTCCGGAGGACCTGCTGCATGATCTGTCCCAGCACAGAGGTGATTGTGCCAGTCGGAGTTCTGGGAGTCATCCTTATTGCCTTTCTTGAAAGTGAGTGTGATGTTGCCTTTTTTTCCAATCACCAGGCACTTCACCTGACTGCCATGACTTCTCAGAAGTAATCAAGAGTGTCTGGGTGACTGCATCAGCCAGTCTCCTCAGGACACTGAGATGCATCTCATTGGGACCCATAGACATGTGAATGTTTGGGTTCCTCAGGTGGTGATGAACCTGATCTTTACTTACAGAGGAAGGATGGGATACTCACAGGATCTGAATTTCCAGATGAATCACTGTCCTTCTGAGCATGGGTTTTCTTCTCTGTCTTTGAAGATGATTTTGGATCTCGTCCTATAAGGCTACATATTCTTCTATGCTGGGTGGGCAGCAGCTCCTTTATGTTGCTAATAAACTATTTTGAAGTCTACCAGCTACACAAATCTAATGATTCCAACACTTCTTGCAATGCCTTACAAGAGCAAAGACATATTTTGAAATGGAGATACACTTCTTTTAAGGATGGTTTACATTACTGAGTCCATTGTACTCTGATCATTGTTTGGGTTTTATAGATTACCTGTGTAAATGTTACCCAATATATAAAAATATATGAGAAACATAAATTCACCCCTTACTATCTTTTACAATGTTACATTATTATTCTTACACATTTCAGGAAAATGAACAGCTTTTTGTCTTAGGTTATTTTCTGATAAACTAAAAGTCACTGAAAAGAAAAGTACTGGAGCAAAACACTGCTTTGACAGAATTAGCACTGTCTCTGACAATACTTAATCCTCAAAGTTCAAAAGGGAGATGAGAACTTTACTCAGAAAAAGCAGTCGTGAAAGCCTGTAACACTGTAACACTGGTCTTACTGGGAGGTGAAGCATTAAAGTTGATTTCAAATTCCAAAAAAAAAAAACCCAGTATATATCCTGTCTAAAACTCGTTCATCTCTTGGTTACACAATATAGTGCCAACTGTCTGAAGTTTTGAAGTCCAAGTCACTGTTTTACATTTTCTACAGCAGTTTGACAATTGAGCACTTTTTTTCCTATACAGTCTTCAACATCAGTAGAAGTTTAGATAAGACTAGACAGGGATCAAACAGCTGTGAAAAGGTCACCTAGTGGTTTATAATTTTCAGACATACCTTTCTGTATTCTCAGATCAGAAGGAATAATGTAGACCATAGACAGAAAAGGAATGAAAGCCAGCAGATATCCCTGATGAACAGAATACCACATCCTGTTTCCTTCCCCATTCATGTGAAAAAATTGAAGTTTCTTTTTACATTGCATGTTTTAGTATTGTACAAAAAATCCTTCCCGAAGTTGCATGATCACACTAAAATTTTGCCTTCTGAACTAATATTTTATTTCTTTGGTACTACATGTCCTCCTCTTTTTATACAAATCTTCCAGTACTAGCAGCCTTCAGTAAATTCTTCATGGGGAAACCTTTCTCAGTGACTTAATTTGGTAAAGGTCTCATACTGCATTTATATTACCAGCAATCAAATATCAAACTTATTTTCAAGGCCTTAAAAGTGCTCTGTGTGAACTTTCCAAGAACAACGCAGCTCTTCCTGCCATGTCATGCATAAATTAATCCATCAAAGAGCTGGTGTTTATTCTGAGCTCCTTGAAATTCTAATCACTTATACACACCTCCACAGGCCAGTCTGCACTCTGAAAATTGGATTACTTACAATTGGGCTATTCATACCATAAGGCTATAGAAGTGACTTGTCATCCATTTACAAGCCTCTGTACATCGAAAATATCATCAACCATTTCTAATTGATATTTTTCTTCATTTTTTTTTCCTAATGTAAGCTTCTTATCTACTAGTTACATCACACCACAAGTATTTTTTCCTTTTAACTGACTGTGAAAAACATGCACATGTAACATCATGTTAGCCTTTTTAAATATCACTCAAAAGAATGCTTGCATAATTTTCTTGTTTGGTATTCTGGATAGATAAGTTGAAAAGGTGCTATTATATTTGAACTAAGGCAGAATGTAGTCAGCTTAATTAATTTATTCCAAATGAAATTCCATCTTACATTTTTAAAATGTAAAAAGAAGTGATTGCCACTAATACACACTCAGTCTATGAGGTTTCTGTGTGACCTGGTAGTGGACATACTAACAGTTTTTGGTGGCCAAGTTCCCATAGACTGGTGTAGGAATGATTTGGTAATCAACAAGTTTACAGATAATCACTCTGGCCTTGAAGGTTATAAGACAGTGTTTTTGTACTTGTACAGGTATAATCTGATGAATTGTGATTAAAGTTTTACCAGTTCTGCTTGTGTATGCATAATTATTCCCTACAGTTAGAAACAAATCACCAGGGTTTTTATCTACATATAATGCATACCAATAGTAGCACTTCCACACACAAGGTACGAAAATCCAAGTCCTTATAAATATAATGAAATCAATTAAAATATAAATGTAATAATGTTTCCTGACCAAGAAAAAAAAAAGAGGAAAAGGAAAAGAAAAAAAAGGAAAAGGAAAAGGAAAAGGAAAAGAAAGAAAAAGAAAAAGAAAAAGAAAAAGAAAAAGAAAAAGAAAAAGAAAAAGAAAAAGAAAAAGAAAAAGAAAAAGAAAAAGAAAAAGAAAAAGAAAAAGAAAAAGAAAAAGAAAAAGAAAAAGAAAAAGAAAAAGAAAAAGAAAAAGAAAAAGAAAAAAGAAAAAGAAAAAGAAAAAGAAAAAAGAAAAAAATGAAGAATATCCCTGGATCTCTGTAAGTACATCCAGTAGACTGTTCCAGATATCATTTAAAGGAATAAATGTTCTGCAGACATTAGTAGAAAGGAAATGAGTGCCTCGGTTACTGATGTCCACTGAAGTAAATTTTCACGGGAGGTCTTGATACTCTCTAGCAGAAGTAAGAAAGACCAGAGAATACTACACATTTCTATCTTTTCAGTGTATTCTGGGGTATCATCAGTGGTTCATCAGGTATATTTGAAGTTTCATTAACTTTCATCTCCATGTTGTGATTTGCATAATTAGAACATAAATGATAAACTATAGAGGATAGTAGATCACAAGTTTGATGGTCCAATTCACAGTGGTTTATTAAGCATTTTCTAATCTAAAATAATGTAGGGTGAAAAATATTTAGATTATTGTATTATATCTTTTCAAATTAAAAGTTAAGGATAATTTAACTTAAAAGTTAACTTACTTACTTTGCACAAATTCCATGAACATCATTTCTTAGATTCAGTCAATAATTCAGTGAAAAAAGTGAAAAAGCAAAACATTTGTGGTTAATAAATCCCAGATAATTTTCAGAGTGGATCCTCATGAAAGCTCATGTACATTAATCAGTCATAAAACCTTGTCATTACTATAAAGTATACTATCTGAAGGTAACTGAGAAATAAGATTTAGGTTTTTTTGTTTGTTTGTTTGTTTTTCCTCTGTACATTTGCATTTTTTTATTATTTTTATTTTCTATTTGACTTCAATATAATTGTTATATTCATGATTGGAGGATCTAATTCAAAGTTAAGTAGACAGACTTATTTCTTTTTAATTAAAAAGGCAACATAACCAGGAACTAGGGGAAACATTTTGATAGGGTGGTATAATAAAAGAGACGTTTAGCAATTGAATGCTAGGACATGTTATAGGATAACCACTATATAGACAGTGGCTCACTTTACAAAGGATGCATGTCTTCATTCCTGTGATTGATATAGTGCCAAAAATATGAATAAAAAGCTGCTGCTTTTGTTGTTTGGATCAAGCAACTTTTCTAGAGGAAACAAACAAACAAACAAACAAACCAGGAAACTACTTTATTTGGCCTACTGTGAAAACTTAACATGTATATAACTCTGATTATGGGAGTTTCTATCATTCATCTTTTGCTGTCTTACAGCATAATATAAATCTTCCTGAATAAATTTCCATTTATTTTTGTCAAAATATATTGCTCTGTAAGTCTATAATCTTATGGCATGTCATAAAAGAGGCTACCTTACATTAATTATATATTTAATCAATAATATATATATATATTTACATAGTAGAATGGAGTAACATCCTCTATATTCTCAGTGAGAGTGTCTTTTCCACTGTGGGGGGTTGTTTGTTTGTTTATTTCATAGAATGCTTCATATGGGCAATAAGAAGGGCTGCACTTCATTTTCCACCCTCCAGCTTTGCTATCAAAGATAGATATGAAGCTTTAACAACTACAGACACCCATGATGACCATGACCAAGATCTGCAAGGAGAAATAACACCAAAAGCCAGCAGTGGGTACTGTAAAACAAAACAATGAATGTTTGTAGCTACTCCCTGTTAAAAGACACTGAGGCTTCCCTCTGCCAGACTGACAAGGAGTCTCTTGAATTCTGCTGTCTCCCAGGGGTCAAAATCTGGGATACTGCTGCGAGGTTGCTGAGTAGGATTGCCACTCTGGACTTCAGCAAACCAACTCTTACCTCTTCAAGAACCTATTTGGAGGTATTCCATGGGTTAGAGCATTGGAAATAAAGGGGGGCCAAAAGACTTGGTTGATATTCAAGCACCACTTCTTCCAAGATCAAGATCTGTACATATCTAAGAGCAAGAAATAAGGCAAAGGTGGCGGGATCCCTGCATGGGTTAGCAAGGAGCACATGGAAAAAAAATCAAAAAGAGGAAGAAAATGGAGGAAAAATGGTCTAGTCACTTGGGAGGAATATAGGAATGTTGTCAGGATGTGTAGGGATGGGCTAAGGCTCATTTGCAATTAAATCTGGGGAGATAAGTCAAAGACAACATGAAAGGCTTCTTTAAGTCTGTAAGTAGCAAAAGAAAGACTAGGGAAAATGTGGGCCTACAGCTGAATGAAGTGGGTACCATGGTAATGGAAAGCACCAAGAAAGCAGAGTTACTGAATGCTTTCTTTGCGTCTGTCTTTACTGCTAAGACTGCTCCTCAGGAAAGCCAGACCCTGGAGGTAAGAGAGAAAGGAAGACTCCTTGATTAAAGAAGATCTGATCAGAGATAGTCTAGGTCTGGAGATTGATGAATGCACACAACTTTGTGGGCCCTGATGGGATGCACCCAGGAGTGCTGAGGGGGCTGGCAGAAATGATTGCTGACCTACTTTCCATCATCTTTGAAAAGTTGTGCTGAACAGGAGAAGCCAGTGTCACTTCTGTCTTTAAAAAGGGCAAGAAAATGAACGGTGAGGTGGATTGAGAACTGGCTAGCTGGAAGAATTGTGATAAATGGCACAGTCTACTTGGAGACCTCTTGCTATCAGTGTTCTCTGAGAGTTGGCAACAGGTTAGGTCTTGTTCAATATCTTCATCAGTGGCTCAGATGAAGGAATAGAATGTATTCTCAGCAAGTCTGCTGATGATACAGAGCTGGAAGGAGTGGCTCAGACAGTGGAATGCTGTACTACTGTTCAGGGAGACCTGGACAGATGGGTGAGTTGGGCGGAGTAGAAGCTGATGAGCCTCAAGAAGAACAAGTATAGAGTAGAAGATAACCTGCTGAAAAAGAACTCTGAAGAGAAGGACTTGGGTGTCCTGGCAGACAACAGGTTGGCCATAAGTCAGTAGTGTGCCCTCATGGCCAAGGTCAATGATATCCTGGCACACCTTGGTGAGGCCATATTTTGAGGGTTTTTTTCTGGTCTTTTCAGTTCAAGAAAGACAGGGATCTTCTAGCAACAGTCCAGCAGAGGGCCACAAAAATGACTGAGGCCTGGAGCATGTCCTTTAGGAGGAAAGGCTGAGAGACAGGTGTCTATTCAGCCTGCAGAAGAGAAGACTGAGGAGGGACCCTATCAGTGCTCATGAATATTTAGTGGACAAGAATCAAGTGGATGGAGCCAGGTTCTTTTCAATGCTGACAAAACAAGGAGCAATGGGCACAAACTGAAACACAGGAAGATCCCTATGATCGTGAAGTTAAAGAATTGTTTGAGAGTAACGGAGCACTAGAACAGGCTGCCCAAGGGAGTTGTCAAGTTTTTTCTGTGGACATATTCAAAACCTGCCTAGATATTTTCCTGTGCAACCTACTGTAGAGAATCTGCTAAAGGGAGTTGGACTATACGGTCTCCAGAGCCCCCTTTGAAAGCCTACCTTTCTGTGATAACTCATTCTTTTGTATGATTGAAATCTAAGGTTCAAAAGATTATTTTAATGCAGTGGAACCATAAGGGGCCAGCAATCACTGTTCCTTGAAACAGTCTAAAAATACTCCAATTCAAATTTATTTTTTACATCAAAATTAAATTATTACAATAAAATTTCTGTATAAATAATATCATTTTCCAATCAATCAATGCTTTACAGAATAAGGATTAAGATAAGTTCTCTGCTCTCTGTTGCTGCTCAAGTTTAATCCAAATTGATCCATATAAACAGAGCTGCAAAAGAAGATTATATATAGGTGGCTTCTGATGAGGAAAACTGAATCATATCTTCAGCAACAAAATTGCATCATGCATCTAATTAGAAATTAAAATATGTAGAATGTTAGAGTGAACTCACAATAAGGGTGTCTTTTGTCACACAGGCACAGTTAACTGTGTTCTAATGAGTCTACAGAAGTCATCTGAGTAACTGGCAAACTATGAGATCCACTGTTGCTTCAAAATCCCACTTGTGTTCCCATACTTTGTATAAATTCACAAGAAAAAGAAAACCTTGCTTGTAGTAGTCAATTTTTTCCATCAGTTCTTCAAGACCACACATCTTTACATTATACGCACATCATTCAGAAATCATTTAAATATTAATTATAAGCAAAACTGAATAATATGTGGCTTTTCATAACTCAGTACTATAACTTAGTACTAACTAAGCTAAAGCACTAATTCTATAACATCTTTGCTTAAACATCAATGCATAGATAGGCAATTTCTTAGTACAACTGCTCATATTCATTCTGAATTTGTTAACTAAATTCTATTCATGACAAACAAAAGAGGAGAATTCTTTCCTGGTTGGGCAGGAGGTTTGCTGTAGAGTTTGTTCAGATGAACTAAAGAAGAAAGACAATTCGTATAGAGAAGACCTAATACTATTTTATCTCTAATCTCAGAAGCCAGTATGTACAAATGGGCACACTTCAGTGTGTACTTGACAAACTAAATATTAGTTATAAACTGCTCTTCTTTCCAATGAAACAATTTGAACTTATAGAGTGTATACATTGTATATATAATTACACACAGATACATATACAATATAGGCTGGAGCTTTTTGAATATACTTAGGGATTTTCCTGCAGTAGTTGTTTCATGGAAATATTATCTTCAATAGTACCTTTTCTTCATCATGATGTATGGAAGATACCATTCCTTTTCCACTCAAAGCTTTCCTATTGAAACAGACTCTTTGCCTTTTTCTACCTTAGGTGCTATGCTTTTCCATCACTGCCACTCCTCTGGCTGGAGCAATAGCTATCAGCAGAGTTGAGATCCACCTATCCCCTCTTGGAGCAATTTGCTGTCCTTGTTCACTTTCTGCACTGCCTCTTACTTGAAGCAGTCCTTTTGGGCTGAAATCACCAGAGATTTATGTAGGTAATAAACATTGCTCACTTGAATTCCTACTACAGTATTCTGGGGAGTTAACCAATGGTTGTCTTTAGCTATCTTTAATAGACAGTGTGGATCTCAGACTGCATTCAAAAGTATTTTGAATAGAAACTTTAAGTAAATAGCCAAAACTGAGGCAATCCCATAAATTCTTACATTAAAATGTCAGTTAGAAATCTCTGCTGTCTTAGTTTCAGCTGGAATTGAACTGTTTTCTTCAGTGTCTGATACGATTGTGTGTTCTCTATGACAGGAATTAGGACAGATGACTTAAACTGGCCAAAGGAATATTCCATAAAAAATGACTTAATATGAGGTGAATTTTGGAGCGGGTGGGAGTTCATGTCCCTCTCTTTTGCTTCTTGGGGACTAGCTGGGCATCAGTTGGGTGAGCAATTGCTTGTGCACCCCTTGCTATATACATTCACATATATATATGTGTATATATACATTCAAAACTATTATACTTTTTCTTTTCTGTCTTTGTAAATAGTTTTACCTCAGCCCACAAGTTCTACTTTTTTTTGTTGTTCTTTTTTTGTTTTGTTTTGTTTTGTTTTTTGTTTTCCTAGTCTTTCCTGATCCCACTGGGCAGAGGGGTGGAATGAGCAAATAAATGACTGTGTGGTGATGAGCCACCAGCTGGGTTAAACTACAACATCTGTCCACTCTGTTCTTAACGTAATTCCCAAAAGAATTTTAAAAGAAGTCTATCAATAATAGAGGAAACTCATAATGCTTGCTGAAGTGGAAGATCCAACTTCCCTACCCTCCTCGTCTCCTCAAAACTGATAAGGATATTCATTTTCAAGAGTTTTAGAAGTAGCTTTCTGGAGGAAAAAGGAGGTAATGATAGCTAGCAGTCCACTTCCTGCAATGGCCCACACTTGCAGTTTACACTGATTAGGAGTTAAAAATAGCTTAGCCAGTCACTTACACAATTACACTGCTGACTATCTTCATAAACCTACAGAAAAATCAGTTCATGCCCTGAAGCATTATGATTCATATCCTTTGTAATTTTGAATCTTGATAGAATATTGATAAATGGTATTTTTTTCTTCTGGATATCTGCATATCAGCCCAAGGAAGAGCCACTAATACAAAATTTGTTCAAATTGCACATTCTTAATTACACCCTTCATTTGCAGAGGGAAAAAAACCCAGCATCTTATTTACAGTGTTTAGAATCCATTAAATGTAAAAAAAAAAAAATTAAAAAAATAACCAATTTATGTTTTACAACTGTCCCGCTCCAATTTATAGGAGGGAGAAGAGGCTCTTTTCAATATAAGTACACACAATGGCGAGATTAAGACACCATGGGTCAAATGTTAGCCCAACCAGTTTATTACAAATCCTAGTTGCTTAGGGATATGGGGAAGGGAAGAGGAGCAATAGAAAAGTAATAAAAAAGCAAGGAGTCTTGGTAGAAAGCAAGAGAGAGAAAATCACCACCGTGGATTCAGCGAGGTTCATAGTAGGTCCGTTGACCTCAAGAACTCTCTGGTCACTGTGGGGGATGGGAGAAAGCCAGGAAGCTTTGCAGCAAGCAGGCCTCAGGAGGTTCTTCCAAAGAGGTTTTCCCCTCAGGGAATTCTCCATCAGAGGTTTTATTTTTTTTACTTTGGGAGTTCTTCTCCAAAGTCCTTAGTTTTGTGAAGGCCTTTTATCCCCCATTTCTCAGTTGTTTTTATTCTCTCTATTAGTATGACATATCTGGCCAGACAGATAAGCCAGCACGGAGTGGTACCTTCATTGCCATGCACAAGCATTATCATCTTTTGCAGTGATCAGCTGCTCCAAGCCGTACCCCGAAGAAGACTACTTACCCCTATTTCTGCTTATCTTTATCCATTAGCAAAGGCACTGTAGCACAATGACTCCCTCTAAATAATTTGCATTTCTCAGTTAGAGCCTTATCAACAGAAAGGCCTCACAAAGCTTCTAGTCTTTCATGAGTTCAATGGATAAACAAGGAAAAGCTGAAATATTTCAAAATCCTAACCCACACATCTGCTATATATTCTTTATTAACTGCTGGGCTGTGAAGGAGTGAAATAAAGTCTTTTCTAGTGTAATACAATAGGAACTCATGAAAGTTTTTGTGTTCTGCAACATTCAGACATAAGAAAACTATCACCACATAAGATGCAGAATGAACTGTTGTTGTCTTCCAAAGTGAGTAGAAATTTTGCCAATTTCAGTCACAGCCATATTATTTTTTTCATTAATCAAGTCTTGTTTGTTCATTTTAACTAAGAGACTGTAATGTTTTATACTCAACATAAATGCAGAAAAATAATTGTACTATAAAATAACTGCTCCATAAAATAATTGCTCCTACAATGGAAATGACATCAGCAGTCTCTTTGAAATGACACCCTTTGCTCCAGAAAACTATGGTGTAGAATATAGTCTGGAAGCAAGTGCTGCCTGAAACAGGGATGGCGGAAGAAATGAGAAACAACAGGACAAATTGTATTTGTCAGAAAATCTGGAGCCTCAACTTGTATTAGACTAATTAATAACAGACAGCAGTGATAGCACATAAGGAAGGCACAAAAGGCAGAGAAGTATTGACTGACTGGTAATACTGTTGTAGTATGGGAGAGCTATCAGTCCCAGATTACTCAGGGAGTTTGAAGTGGTGGTATACCTGAAGAATTTGCTTAATCTTGGCAATATAAGATATATTTTCAATGACGACTCAATTCACATGTCTACAAACATTAATGCCCAGCTTTGTCTACTTTCACAAATAGAATGCTTGTGGGCATTTATTTCCCTTTTGCACCTATTCTCTTTCACAGGTAGGTACACACAGCAAAATCTGAGCTGTGCTGTAGATCTATCTTTCCCCGACATCCCCAAATCCATTGAGAATACTTGCTCAGCTTGACTGAGCCTCCTTCAGAAAAGTTCTGATCTCTTCCCTTGAGCACAACAGCGCTCAGCTACACATTACCAATCAGTATCCTATAAGCAGAGAGAAAGTATGAAGATCTACAATGTCAGTGGATTCTCACAGTCCTTCAGTTATCTGTCTCTCATTCCTTGTCTGTATTCTGCCTAAATTATTGTATGACAGCAAATGATCATTGAAAAAATTCTGTTGACTGAGCAGTCCTTTACACCAGCTCTTTTAGGACCAGACCTTTTGTAGCCTGTTTTCCTGTCAGACAACAAGAAAAGAGAAGTCTATTACAAAGCAAAGCCCATAACCAAGCTGCTATGAAAGAAACTCGTATCGTCTGCTAACACATCCAGAAACTCAAGGTTGATTCATGTTGCTGTCTTGGCTTGCATGCTTAGTAGTGCAGCTTTTCTGCTCTTGACATAAAAAAGTTGGTAAGCAAATCCCAAACTGTGGCCCAGTTGTAGCTGAATATATTCAACCATTCCATTCAGTGCAAAGGCAAAAGATGGGCACCAAAAATAACAGTACTGGAAAGAACTGAGAAACCAAATATAGAAAACTCTACAGAATGCAACTTGAAGCACTTCGACATATGTGACAGGAACTTCATTATAGATTTTGAAATTGGTATTTATCAGCTTTATGTCATTACAAGCAGTTATGCCAGTTGGGATTCTGCTCCACTGCAGTTATAATTGCCAAGTCAGAATCTGTGATAAATTAAGGTTGTTTTGCAGTACTTCTAACACACTGTTCTCTTTATGATGCGTGATTTTCATTACTCTGAGACTATGATTACAACATATGTTTATGGGAATAGGCTGCAATTTATTATGTTCAAAGCAGTGTCTCATGCAGCACATCACTATGACAGGCAGTTACTTCCCATCAGGTAATTAAATATTAATACAGATATTTGTTTAAGAACTACTCCTAGTAAAAGTTATAATTATTTTACTCCATAAATATAAGTAACACAAGCAATAACAGCTGCTACTCTAAAAAAACAAATAAACAAACAAACAAAAAAGCAACACAATAACACATCAATAAAATGATATTTCTTTAATAAAGCTGAACAGCTACCAATTTCTTGCTCAGTGTGTAAAGCCAGTAGATGATTCCAGGCCTCATGTGGGAATGGAAGCAAGGACAAAAAAGGAACTCCAGGAAGAATACCAGGGAAACAGACACCCAATGGAGAACTAAGAAACTCCTACAGTCTGTATTATTCTAAAATGTATCTCAGTTGCACACAAAACACTCAAGTGTATGAACAAAATAGAGTCATCAAGGGAGTTAGCAGTGCCATGAGGCAGCCTGCCAGGTCACAGAAGGAGGATGCAGAGGGGCAAAGCCAAACTCTTTTTCCAGAGAGTGGATGGTGAGCCCTGACTGCAGGTTCTGCTAGAAGTTGGTTTCAGGCTCAAAATCCATTTAAACACCAAATCTGTCAATTGAGTTTGAAACGTTTTGTACTAAGGCAGTCAAGAAGTACAAGCTGGGAACAATGTTAAGAATCAATTCCCTCCTTGTTCAGTACCCACTCTAAGCTAAGAGGATCATAAAACAGACTTAGCACACATAGCATGTTGACAAGGGAGTACACCTTGAAGGGAGGAGAGATCAACTTCAGCATCTGGAACTAAAAGCAAAACAATTTACGAACACTTCCAGAGGTCAGATTTCCCATATTTTAACCCGTGTTCTATGGTAGAATAAAGAAGAAATTATCATTGATGCAAATGGACCTAAATGGAAGAAAAATGGGTACAGGTAGCTGACCAAAGGTCCTTTACATTTTTTTTTGTTAATGAGAAGTAGTCTTATGAAAGAAATTAATGCTAACAATGAAATTTTCCTATTTTTTGGAATCTCTAAAAATAAATAAATGAATAATTCATGTTGTTCAATCAAAATAACAAGGAAAAGTAATACTTAAGGATTTTTTTGTTCAAAATCATTTGCAAAACAGCCAAAGAACACATTGTCAAGACCCCCATGACATGCAGAAAACATCCATTGCTTCATCATAATTTTCTTCTTCCAGCAGCACAAACAAACATACATATACTTCTGAAGTTTCAAAGAAAATAACTGTCATATTAAAAATCTTTGGTTAGAAGGTAATTTGTAGAATCACCGCCTTTAATATGAGCAGACGTTTTCCTTTCTAGAAGGAAGTAATATGGATACAGAGGAATAAGGTTTTCGTACATAGGTCTGGCTTCTCTTCAGTGTTTCCATGCCAAGTTTGCAAAGGCTGTGTTGTAGTGGTTGAGAAAGGAAAAATGATAGGCATCTCCTCTTTGTTGATGCTACAGAATAGGATTTCATAATAGGAACAGCTGAACTCTTTTTCTTCTTGTTTGCCAAAAACAATGACAATAAGCTGAGTTCCTATGAAACAGCCATCTTATTCACGAGAAGGAGCTACAGGGCACCTATGAAGCTATTCTTTCTGAACATCTGAATGTCTATCTGAACATTTTTACCTTTTTTACATGTAAAAGCAAAATAAAATGAAATGAAATGAAGCCAAATGCTTCCCTGCAGTTATAGTGCTCTAGTTACATACAGCTTTATTTCTCAGCAGTACATATTCTTTACAAGTACTATCCAACTGACTGCACTTCTGGAGAAGACAGGTTCTCTGTTATGCTACAGTAATGATGTAAAACAACTGTTTACACCTACACAGCAGATGACTGTATGCCTGAAACTATATGCAGAATGATTTAACCACTTTGGAATAAGTGAAGAAATGTTATGAGAATTCTTAGGCATGCTTACATGAGGCATCTCAGTAGTTACCTGGAATGATAATCAGAGCATGTCCTGAATTTCAAGAGATTGGTCTTACCCTATTTATGAAGATTATACCACTAAATGAATTGCCATCAGTAAGGCTATCATTAACCAAGTGTGATGGTGGAGACAAACCCTTCCTGTCTGAACTGCTCATTTTTATTTACTATAAGATGAGCAAACTAACTAATGCTGCTTTTCACTCAGAAAAAGTTTGATGCATTTTAGCTAATGTACAATCTTAACATGGCTCATCTTCCTTGAATTTCTCCCATGTGGGTGCATGAATCAGCACTTCACTGTTCCACTCTCTCCTTGGGGAACAGAGAGGAAATGATACTGAAACATCATCCAAGGAGTGGGTGTTTGCTAAACTGTTGCTTAGCAAACCACTAGAAGGGCCTTCTCTTCCACACTTATCATCATGCTTCGTATCATCCTGCATCCCTGGAAACCAGACATTGCAGAGGAGTTGCAGTGGACAAATATTATGAAATAAAGCCATCACACATGCTACCTTAATTCATATTTCAGTACAGTTTGCACTCATTTTCTGCTCTCTACCACGCTGACTAAAAAGATTCCCTTACTGCCCCATAAAGCAAATTATGTAGAAAAGGTAGCCAGTGAGTGACACAAAAATCAAGGAAAGCCAATCCTGATGGGACTTCAGCAGTACTTGGCAGTGCTCATCTGTCTTGGATTAGGAACTATTACCTTAACAAAAGGCAGGTTTCAAATTACCTTGGAAATATGACTCATCTTTCAGTATTTTTGGCCATTACTTGTCTTTGAAAAACTCACAACCTCCCCCCGCCCAGCAAATTAATGGGGGCCATGCACTACTCCAAGTTTATGTTCATCCAGTGATGAAAGCTCCTTTAATATTTCTAAAGTTTCTCTTTCTACTGCTGCTGAAATAAACATGATGGTGTAGTTTTAAAATCAAGCTTATTTTAGGAAGTACAGAATACAGGCAGATACTGGCTTCCCACTGCTGCACATTCTACTTGTTTTCTGCTCTCCTTTATAAAAGCATTATCCTATAAAGGATAAAATCTGTAGTGACACCGTAATTACTAGCTTGATACAGTGGTGTGGTGTGTATACCCTCTACTTACATTGTGACGTTGAAGAATAAAGGATAATTATATGCTTTGCTCTGATGAGTTTCTGCTAGACAGTCTAATCCCAGGAGTCAAGAAAATGCAGCTTTTATTTTTATTTTATTTTATTTTTTATCATGCAGGTACATAGGTAGTATGGCATCTTTCATATTTAGTTTCCACACTAACTAAAAGTAAGGCTTATATTTTTTCCTTCTCTACAATGAAACGAGACATTTTAAATCAAGTTTGTAGCATTTCAAAAACATCTTTCTGCAAATATTTTTTGAGCACATCCATTTTCATAGTCACCTTGGACAAATAATGCCAAGGCAAATGTTTTTACTACTTTGAATAAATTACAAATGAATTATTTGGGAGAGCTCAGAAAAAAAAATTCCTTAATTTTGACTTAGCTGATTTGTGAGCAGATAAATCAAGTGACAACAGCTTGGAGCCGTAAGCGACCAGCTGATCTAAATAGTACTAGAGGAATATGCAAGAAAAATCTTGAAGCAGCAAAATAAAAGGCTGACAGTGGCACTTTAAGGCAAAAACTTCCTTAACATGAAAGACTCTGTGACTTGATGCTGTGAGCTTTTATACCAACACTGGGAAGAAGCAATTACATCTGTGCAGGACAGAAGTTAATCGCTTAGGCCTATTTCCCAAAAAAGCGCATTTGTATTGAAAATAAAATTCACCCTTCTCTGATACATGAGGGGAATAATGAAAACATTTGAAATATGAACCTTTGGACAGCACTTCAATGCCTTTACAAAAAAATAACTTCACCCCAATGACCTGATGTATCTGGTAACCATTTGTCTGAAGTGGGATTCATCCAAGTCTTATGAAACTTATAAAGAATTCCTTATTCAGCAGAGATGAATACAAGAATGACAGAAGTGATTTCTTCTTTTCCTTGAGAAGTCTCTCTGACTTTGAGACAATTTTTATAGGAATTCTTAGAGATTTAATTCTGGTCAGTGATGAAAAAGTAAAAAATTGTGTATTTTTTTAATTTTAAAAATAAATAAACAAAATCTTCCATTAAAAAATACAAAGGATATTGATGTAGAAACTTTTTTTTTTAGAGTTCGTCAGAATAAAATTAAAATACAAGCTGTTCCCCAAGATTAAATAACTTTTCCAGCATGCATGCCAGTTGCCTACAGAAATATAGAAATTAGAAAGTGGACAGCAGCAATAAAAACAGCATTGTTGCTTAAAGCAACCTTTTACAGGCAACTCACTATCAGAGATGAGACAACATGAAAAATGTTTTCACATCTGTTTTTTATGTTTTCTTCGCTGGATGTTAACACTCAAACCTTAGGTCTCTGAGGAATGCAGAACTCAATATTTACGGTTGCTAAATGGTGATATATCCTTCTCATAATCAATAGTACAGTAAAAAATCCAAACTTGTAGGACCTCTCTTAAAAGTTTTGATCTCTCCATTCACAGCGGGGAAAAAAATATAAATATGGTCCTTTAAAACGGATGGTACTAAATGAGAGAAATGAAGCTTGACATTTAAATATGTTTGTCAGACACAAACAACGTGTTTAAAAAATCCTGAACTTTCAGTTCTAAGAATTAGCTGTGCGTTAAAAGCATTCAGAGAAACAATGAGCCAATATAGAATTTGTCTGTTGAGTCACTGAATGTTGATTCAGTCTGAATGCACTCAAGGCATTGTACTGAGGTACCAGTTGGGAATGAGTGGGAGATCATTAACATACAGAAGAAATACGCATCCTGGTGCATTGCACCATCTGTTTCACAGTGTCATAATTTTCCTATAGGAACTGTAGTTAATGAATAACTTTTAGAGGAGCTTAGCAACAATCAGCAGTTACACCCTGCCTACAAAGAGAAGAGCAAATTGGTTTTAAATCACTTAGCATAGGCAGTGAAAATAGTTACATGCTGTCAAGATGTTCAAGTCATTTTGCTAATTAGATGAGACAGGTTGTGTGACAAAGAGAGCAGCACGTTTCTCAGTGGTTAGAAGTAATGAGTCTATTGATCAGTTCAGGGAAGCTGGATCCTCAACTATTCTCTGATTAGGTACTCCTTAGTTTGCCAAGTCATTCATCTCTTCATTTAGCCATTCAGTTATATTTTAGGTCTGTATTTTTATTTTTTTTTACTGTTGTTGGTTTTTCTAATCTATGTTTGGCTGAAACAGAAGAGCTTGTTGTGACAGCTGGGGCAGACATCACATGTGCTAATCCACACCTGAGAGCAAGAAATAACTACCTGTGTTTTATAGGTCAGTCAACTTACAGTACAGAATGTCAGCAGTGAACTTGTCTGTTTGATCAGCAATATAAGCTATACTCTCTGCAATCAAACAGCTAGCTTTGATTTGACAGAATCCAATCAAACTTTATCCTGGAAAAAAGTAATGTCTTTGAGTAGAGTGACCCTTTCATGCTGTGATTTACTAAGTAATTAAAAGTATGATCTGCCTTTTTAAATATGTCATGAGATATGGCAACTTCCCATTATACCAGAATAAATTAAGAAAATATCTCCAGAGCTTTTGAAATGGATTAGAGCTGCAGGACAATATGTCACACATCTCAGAAATATAAGTTTTCTGTCCTCAAATATCATTGCAAAGAAAGATGAGTCAGATGAGCCTGCAAAATCTCTAATAGCTCTTATCATAAACACTGTCACTGTTTCAATACTCCATCAACAACTCACTTTGGTAGATCAATAGGTTTCAGCTTGAATGAATGGAGAAAACAAGATTCCCCCTTGGTTGAGGAGTATCTGGTCAGAGATTGTCTAGGAAAATTCAATGCACACAAATCCATGGGCCCCAACAGGATTCACCCAGGAGTGTGGAGGGTTCGGACAGAATCATCTGATGTACCTGGTAACCTTCTGTGATGTAGTGACCAGATGGGTAGAAGAGAAGAGAGCAGTGGATGTTGTCTACCTTGACTACAGTAAAGCTTTTGACACTGCCTCCTCTAACATCCATGTGGGTAAGCTTAGGAAGTGTGGCATAGATCAGTGGACAGCAAGATGGATTGAGAATTGGCTGACCAGCAAAGCTTAGAATCCTAGTTTGAGACCTCTTGCTACTAGTGTTCCTAGGGATCAGTGTGAAGACAGATATTGTTCAACATCTTCATTAGTGAGAGAGAAGGCATCCTCAGCAAGCTGATGATACAAAGCTGTGAGGAGGGGCTGTGTGAAAGACAACAATTGCTTTTTCTCATGGCTCAGAACTTGCTTTCTAAGGCATTTTTTTGTGATAAGACTTATATCTGACTTATCTCAGAGGCAGTGGTGGATGTCACGACCTGGTATCACTTTGTGGACAGTTTTACATTTGAAAGGGTTTCTTTGGAGTCGTTTGCCTTCAAAAGGAAACGCTCATGAGTGTTCACTGGCAGAAGATCTGGCCTGTGGCCAAATAACTGGTTCAGAAGATTGGGAGATGATACCAATGTATGCTGTGAAGGCAAGACACAATTTGGGCATCTCCCTGCTCCCTCTTACATGCTGGCAAGGCCTGGAAGATGGGAACAAAGGAGTTCCTGCTGAGATCTAAAAGCCAGGAGCTGCCTCTCCAAAAAGAGATGACTCAACCACCTTAGACTTATAAATAAGTTATATCTTCATTAAGAATTTAGAGAGAAAAAAAAAAAAAAAAAAGAGTGTGGAGAAAAAAGAAGTCATCATCATCAACCAAACAACACAACGTCCATCGATAAATCACTACTGGAGTTCAGCACCTAAACTACAAATCTCGCTCAACCCACGGTGGTGACTCACTCTTTCTCTCTTGCTTTCTACAAAGACTCCTTGCTTTTTATTTCTTATCTCTTTTCTATTGCCCATCTTCCCTTTCCCATATCCCTAAGCAACTAGGATTTGTAATAAACTGGTTGGGCTAACATTTGACCCATTGTGTCTTAATCTTACTGTCAGGTATATATATATTAAAAAGATCCTCTTCTCCTTCCTATAAATTGGGCTGACATAGTTGGAGTACACTCCAACTGAAAAGGAGGTCTTAGCTATATATGAAGGGGTTAGGGCTGCTTCTGAAGTAATTGGTAATGAAACACAGCTCCTTTCAGCACCTCAGCTGCCAGTACTGAACTGGCAGTTGAGGTGCTCCTTTCCTTTTTAAAGGAAAGGTTCCCTCCACCCATCATGCCACTGATGCCACTTGGAGTAAGTGGATTGCACTGATGACACAGAAAGCTTGGATGGGGAACCTCAGTCACCCAGGAATCCCAGATATGATCATGGCCAAGGAGAGTCAAGCCAATTTGCAGAGCTAAAGGCTGTCCAGCTGACCTTAGATGTTGCTGAATGGGAGAGGTGGCCAGTGCTTTATCTTTACACTGACTCATGGATGGCGGCAAATTCTTTGTGGGGGTTGTTACAGCAGTGAGAACAAAATGACTGTCAATGAAGTGGTAAACCTATTTGGGCTGCTGAACAGTGGAAAGACATTGCTGCCTGAATAAAGAATATGGTTGTAAAGGTGTATCTTGTAGATGCTCATGTGGCCAAAAGTTGGGCTACTGAAGTACAACAAAATAACCATCAGGTAGATCAAGATGACAAAATTTAGGTGGCTCAAGTAGACTTGGACTGGCAACAAAAGGGTGAATTATTTTTAGCTCGGTGTGCCCATGAGACCTCGGGCCATCAAGAGAGAGATGCAACATGTAAGTGGGCTAGCGACCAAGGGGTGGACTTAACTATGGACGCTATCACACAGGTTATTCATGACTGTGATATATATACTACAATTAAACAAGCCAAGAGGATGAAACTTCTCTGGGGGGAAGGGTGACAGCAAAAGTATAAATATGTGGAGGCGTGGCAGGTTGGTTATAACCAGTCCAGAAACCATTAACGCTGTAGAAGAAAGAAACCTTCTGTTTGACACAGTCATCAGGAAACCCATGTGAGCGCATTAACTTCTCACTGAGTTAGGGAGATTCTTGAAATTGGGGTGTGAACCCCTACAATTCTATGATTCTGTGATCTTCCCCATCTACTCTGCCCTGGTGAGGCTAAATCTCAAGTATTGTGTCCAGTTCTGGTCTCCTCAGTTCATAAATGACAGAGATATTCTAGAGAGAGTCCAATGGAAGGACACAATGATTACGAACCTGGAGCATTTCCAGCCTGAGGAAAGGCTGAGAAACCTGGGACTTTTCAGCCTGGACAAGAGAAGATTGAGAGGTGATCTTATCATTGTTTATATATATCTGAAGTGCAAAAGTCAGTTTGGTGGGGCTGAGCTATTTTCAGTGGTGTGCAGTAACAGGACAATGGGCAATGGGCAAAAACTGTAACACAAGAAGTTCCATGCAAATATCAGGAAGAATGTTTTACTGTGGGATGGTAGAGCACTGGAACAGGCTGCCCCAAGAGGTTGTGGAATCTCCTTCTATGGAGATATCCAAGATCCACATGGATGCTTTCCATAAAATCTACTTTAAGGAACAAGCTCTGGCAAAACATTTGGACTGGGGAGTCTCCAGAGATCCCTTTCAACTGCTGAGATTTTTTGAATCTTTGTATTCTCACAAACCATAGTGTCTCATTATCAGCAAAACCTAAATGGAAGTCAATCTTGCTCTCTTATGCAGGATCATGACCATATCTGCTAAGAATAGCGAAAATCCACCACAAGACAACAGCTAAGAAACCAGTATGAAGCTTAAAAAGATATAACAGGACTCTTCCAACATACCAAATGTTCTTTAAAATATCAAAGTGAACACATAGTTACACATCTTGGATATTCTCTTACCTACTGTAAAAATAAAAATAAAAATAAAAATAAAAATCTACAGTCAGCTATTAAACGAAGGCTCAGTAATCTTCACCAGACTTGAGAGGATTTAGATTTATATCAGAAGAATGAAATCCTAGTATTTTGTTCAGTCTGCTCTTGAGGTATTTTGGAACTGTGACTTATCCCACACACCTAGAAAAAGCCTGATTCTATCAAGCTATCTTTGGCCACTGAAGTATTTGAAGCTTTCTGAGTTACTCTTTTCTCACCACTATCTGTTGCAGTGACAGTGTATCTGGTATATCTTTCAAATAAGGGAACTATAATGAAAAACAAGAGGAAGGGGGTAATGTGATCTTGAAAATCTATGACTTTTTACCATTTTATTTTGCAGTATGTGTTAATGTTATGTGCTTTACACACTGAAAGAGGTAAAAACCAAACAGGCTAGGTCATTTGGAAAAGATGATACAGTGATACATATTTAGCCTGAGAACAACTAATCCATACAATTCTCTTAATACAAAGATGCAATGTAACAAATTGATTGACCATTTTTAAGGTAGGTGGTAGTATATTAATGGTATGGATGTGGCAAGTTCACTGGAAACAATTCACTTAACTTCCATAAGTGCTACCATAGCCAGACCATCGCTTAGTAAGACAAGCATTTATAGCTGTGATGCATTTGAATGGCTTAGGAAAATATACAGAGTGAAGTAATCAATTTTCAGAGGCAGAAAAGCTTTCACCACAGACAGCATAGAAAAAACCCAACGCTGTTATTCTTTAACTACATGTGGAGATACAGTTAGAGAGCAGGACTGGAAGTTACAAACAACCAATATAGATGTACAAGCTATAGTAGAACACAAGCCTTGGCAAAAGAAAGTGGGATCCCGAAGAAGGAATGCAAGAGATAAGAGAGTGCTTGGTATGATGTGCTTAGTATGCTGTTCTGTGTGGAATCACGCAAATACTGTTCATACCTGGTTTGTTTTGAACTAGGCTCTGATTAATGTTACTTAGTTATGATTAAATAATATAGCCTAGTTGCAGAAATATTATTGGTGTACTATTTTTAGCTATAGCTGAAAAGGTATATAAACTCAGCTGTGTGTATCAATTAAATGGCTTCATGCTTTCATCAAGCTGGGAACTCCATCTCATTATCACAGCCATCAACTACATATATGCAAAAGTATTCAGAACCCATCAAAAGGTCCATTACAAGGTTACGGTATTGAAGTTATTCTGATCCAGCAAAGGGCCACAGAGATGATCAGGGTCTGGAGCACCTCTCTTATGAGGAAAGGCTGAGAGACCTTGGACTGCAGCCTGAAGAAGGTGGAGAGGGGACCCATCAACACATATCAATATCTAAAGGGTGGGAGTCAAGTGGATGGGGTCAGGCTCTTTTCAACAGTGTCCAGAGACACACAGGGCAATGGGTCCAAACTGGAACATAGGAAGTTTCATATGAACATGAAAATAAGCTTCTTTACTTTAGAAGTGACAGAACCTGGAACAGGCTGTCTGTTGTGGCAGGGAGGTCACTGTGATACATACGAGTATAGTTTGCACAGCAGCACAGACTATACTCATGGAAAAGTATTAGATGTTGATAGGAGGTCACGATGTCCCTGGGCCAAGTGATAAGCACCTCAAGGCAGACATGAACTGCTTCAGCTGAGCAACCCAAGTTGCCAAGATGTCTATGGGAAACTTCTGTGATTATGTTGTTCAGCCTGCCTTCAGCGAAGACCTCACAGAACTGCTGATAATTGTAACTATAGGTATTTTTTAGAGTAAGCTGTCCTTGGTAGTCTATTCTGTTTAGCTAGCAGGTGTTCTCTTTGGGCTGTGTGTTATGCACTGGCCACGCTGATATGGTGCTCAAAGGAAACTACACTGTTTGAACCTTGAGAAAAGTAAAAGCAGGAGATGGTCTGTGGCAAGTGGGAGAGGAAAAGTGCACTTTGAAACAGGGGACGCCCTGCCAGCACTGCCTTTCACATCTGCTGCCGATGCATTCCTGTCTGGTTTTTTTAGGATTAGGATGATCTCAAAGGTCGCCTCTTCCAGAATGTGTTTCTCACTGCTGTTAACTGTTGGGAGTTGTTTTAAGGTTGTTTTTCTTCAGCACTCTCAGCCAATGATTGTGTGCTATTCTCAAGAGGACTATATAAGTCACGTATTGTCAGCAATAAACTGAAGCCTGATCACTCATGTTGGGTCCAGTGGTGCTTCCCTGCTCGAGAGCAATCATTTTGGAAACCTGCATTCTGCGGCAGCTGTCCAGAGAGGTTGTGGTGCCTTCTCTGGAGATATTCAACCTGCCTGGATGCTTCATTGTGAAACTTATTATAGGTAGCCTGCTTTTAGCAGGGGGTTGGACTGGGAGACCTCTGAAGTTCTTTCCAACAGCTACGATTATGTGATTCTGTGATTATTTAGAAGCCCACATGTGGTCACTGAAATACAAAACTGCATTAGTTAGCTGTCTTCTTCATGAAGTAGATTACAGGTTCTCACCATCAACATTGATTCCTCAACTTCACTTTGATCATTTCAAGTGTCTGGAGTTTTTCTTTTGCAAAAGCAGCAGTAGTGTCTACATCCTGTTTTTTCTACCCATTAATAGTAAATATATCTCTTTGCTGTTAGAAACACAGGTCTTTCTGTTATCCTTAAATAGCTTATTGACACAAAGGGCATTAATTTGAAATTGCTGCAAAAGAAAATAAAGCTCACTTGCCTCTTTTTTTACTGTTTAAGAGTAAAAGAGTCATGTGAGTACAGCTGAAGAAAGTGAAGTTCTTCTCTGCATAAACGGCTGGTAATGGAGTCTGGTGGAAACTTGATTAGTAGTGTTGAATTGAAATTATCTGAAGTGTGCTAGATTGTTTAAACACAGAAAGGATGAAATACAAATAGACAGAAAAATGTTGTTTTGGCATTTTAATAGAAGTCACAATTCAAACTAGCTCATTAAATGCACACTGTGAAACCTAACTTTGATCTTTACATCACTAGAGAGAAAGATAGTAAAAAAAACCAAAAGCTGTGATAACTAGATGTGGTATTTTTTTTAATTTTACAGCTCTCTCAGATGAGATCCAAGCATTCCTTTGTGAATTTTTTTCTTCCAAAAATCTTGGCAGCAGAACTGCTCTTAATTTTAGATATAAGGGTGAAATTAGGCATGCAACTCCATTACTATTAACAATGTAATGAAGAATAATGAGAAATAAGAGCATTAATATTTTTTCCAAGATAACAGATCATTCTTAATGCCTTAATTTCCTATACCTGGCAATACAAATATACTGGGAGCTCATGAGGAGAAAAAGGACAAAATTTGAAACAAAAATAATCCATACTACCATTCTATCTTGCCAACAACTAAAATAAGCGAGAATTAAATCTTTGGTGAAACTCAGTGGTATTCTTATTTTTACTTGACTTGGGGAAGCCTGAAGGCTGATGACTGATGATTTAGTGATTTCAAATATCTATGCAAGAACATGTTTTTATACAGACCTGTAATATCCAAAAATATGCAAAAAATATAAAAGTCATCTTGGTTGTGGCTAAAATAAAAGCTGATCAAAAATCAGATGAAGAACATGAACATTTTTCTACTGACTCTAGGAGGTTTTGGATGGTGTCCATTTGGAGACTATATACTGAGCAAGATTTCTATACTAACCACAATGTCTTTATTTTATTTTATTTTATTTTATTTTATTTTATTTTATTTTATTTTATTTGTCAAGGGAAAATAAAAGTACTTATTATAATGATATTCTGACAGTATTGAGAGCAAGATATCTGATCTCCAGCTATGGAGAAGGAAGGAAAGCTTTATTTTCTTCATTAAAAACAAACAAACAAACACAAAACAAACAAACAAAAAAACGCACAAAGCACAAACCCATAATGTCAAACAACTACAACAACAAATAAACACATATACAAAAAAATGACCCAATAACATTTTTATCATTATTAATTCAGAATGGGGGAAGATATTTTGTCTGTAATTGCATTTTGGCTTATTCACTAAATTTTCTGTTATAAAAAGCATTAATTTATAGCAGCTGCTATGAAAAACAAGCTGACAACCTAATAAGACAGCTGGCAAAATATTTTATTAGGTTTGTCTTCTAATTGAGATCACCAATCTTTCAACAAAATTAAAGAAATAACCTTCAGGCTAACACTTAAGGTGATTTTGGATGAACTCCAAAACTGTATGATACAAAGAAATATTTAGGAAAATGGAATTATAGGAGATGATATCCAGATTAGGCCAGAAAACAGGCTGAATTAAGCTTCAGTCACAGTGATCAGCAGTGTAGTTTACAAAACCTGTATAAAGCCTATACAATAGGATTGTATGCATATAGGTATGTACCCTTTCATACAAATCTGCTGAAGCCTGGATTGTAGGTTTGGGGGCTTCTAACAGTTTTGAAACATGTTCTCCTTTAGATAATCTCAATTTGTATGACTGTACAGTTCTGTTCTTGCTCTTCCTATCACTTTACTGAATAGCACCAAGTGCTTGGCTTCAGTAGTTGGAAGCTACCTGTGTAATGCTTATACAGAAAGCACAGGAGACACACACTCCAGTTTGTCATGCTCCAATATAAAGGAGGGAGACCCTGTTTTTCTCTAAGGTCTATATGGATCAAGGCTGACACAGAATATATATATATATATTTCAATGCAAATTATTAATTTTCTGGTAAAACTGCCTGTGTCAAAGATGAAGAAATAGGCAAGTTACACACAAATCTTTTCAGGTCCTTTATTTTTTTCAGTATAAAATATAAGACACTAAAACAACCTTTGTAGTATGGGCTATTCTTCCATTTTCCCTGATTGAAAGTTAGATGCATTTTCTCAGCCAGCAGAGAATGTTCACAGCCAGTAAGAATGTTCCTGCTTTTTCTCATAGAAGCAGAAACATTTCTCTGAGGCTTCCCAAGTATTACAGACTCAGATGCAATCTTCCTGAGAGGTTTGGCCTACTCAGATTAAATTCTGTAATCACACACTTGTGTGAAATGATTACTTTTGCTCCTCCTTTTTCCAGAGCTATCTAAAATTATATTCTACTTTTAGAAATGATAAGAGCAGGAAATTTTGTTTCATAAGGGAAGATACTTGGCTAGATATTTGAACACAGGAAGTAATCTTACTGAGTATTTTACTTAGCAATGATTTTCCTATCTGTCAGTCTGTATGACACGACCTATTCCATTATACTGAGAGCACTTTAAGATAATCCATTAACAAAATCTATGTGCAATCAAGTCACATATTTACACACACACATTCATGCATACTACACTCAATACTTAGTAATTAATCTACTTTCAGTGGGCCATCTCATATCATAACCTTTACAAATCAGGGGATCCTAGACCTATTTTCAAATCCCAGGCTACTTAAGGTGTGTAATTTAGTTATTTGCTCATAACAATAGTAAGTACAGTTCTGGATAGATCAGGGAATAGCTGCATGTGCTGGTGTAGAGCACAATGTTTTTAACGATGGGTACTGCTCTCTGTAGCTATTCCTCAAGTTCTCAGTTCAAAAGTAACCCTATCTTTTACCATGTGACACAACTGAATAACCAGAATACAGCATGTCAGGTTAGTTGCTGGCACTGAGTCTCTCCCAAGCTAGATCCAACATCATTAGAGAAAAGATGGATATTTTTTCATCCAAGACAGGTGAACTTTTTAAAGAAAAAAATGACACAGTGAAATAAAAACTTTTGAAGAAATGATTAATATTTTCATACATTGGTCTTCTTCAGCTGATGATCCCTTTTCCAGTTTTGTATGTATTCCAGATTTTAAACCCAATGCAATGCAAACAGGCTGGTACATACATTCAGAGAAGATAATGACAATGCTGTTGAATTGAATGGCAGAGACAGGTCAGGTCCATTATCAGAGTATGTTTGAAAGCAGATAGTTAGTGTACTAGAATAGTAGTGTCCATGGTTTACGGGTTGGTTCGGCCTGGTTCCATGACAACTGGGGTGTGGGACCCACGCCCCAGGAAAGGGGGAAGGGGGAAAGGGAGATGGGCCTAGAAACAAAACAGCAGCAACAATCTGAGGAGGAAAGCTAATTTACTAAATAAGATATTGGAAAGCAAAATAACACAATATAATACAATATAACTGGGATTGAAGCTAATAAATCAAATCAAATGAGCAAGAGAGAGTGTCTGAAAAAATCGAAGGCCATATGCTAAATACTGAAGGCGAGACAGCAGCGAGCACCGCTGCTGGGTCAATCCCCCAAAGGAAAGAGAGTGTCTCGTGACACACTGTTTTTATCTTTCCCTCTGAGTGGAAAAATGTAAAACTACAATTCAATGCTAAGTCCCTTGGGGTACATAGTTCTTCCTCTCTTCTGAGATAGGTATACCCAGAACTATCAATGACTCACAGAGGTGAAGCATCATCTCTTTTACTCCCAATGCACTACATGATGTTATGATGTGGAATACCAATTACAAAAAACATACAACCATGACAAGTAGTAAATTGCAATACATTATAATTTCAGCATTGTCATATTCAAACCATTTCCAGTTCCAGTATACTACTAAAACTCTCTTCAGGAAGAATGCTTACATGAAATCATTTTAAATAGTAGTTGCTGAGCTGCTGCATTCTGATCAGATACAGAAAACTCCTGAAGCTCTGAACATGTGTAAGATAAGACGAGAGGGGAATTATGTTTCTGTTTGTTTATGTTTTCTTCAAACAAAATGTAGCTTCTTTCCCAGCATGATTAGGTGGAAACTTAATCTTTCTTGATTTGATTACTGCTTTGATTTCACTACAGGTGATATTATACTGTCAGGAAAGGAAAAAGGAATTTCCACTGACAGTAATGAGTTTTATCCATTCTATTCATTTGAGAACATTCCTTTAAGTCAGGGAGTGTTCCATTCTTTTTATTAAATAAAATTAACACTGTTTTTGTTGTTTTTTATGTTCTGCAAAATAGCTTTGGTCTTATTGATTTCATCTGTTAAGTACTGATTCGTTTACAAAAACAGCATGTAGTCAACAGACAGGGAAAGTAGTTAGTTTTATTCTAATGAGCATTAAGAAAGATTCTAACCCTTTAATTGGAGCAATAATGGACTCAACTTTCTTTTACAGCTGGTTTTCTTTTTTTTTTCATAAGTGCTCACCCAGTATATACACACGTGAATTTTCTTCACAAAATATGTACTTGACAACCTTCCTCAGGTGCCTCCGTTGGAGACAGTAGTCCAGGATTAGCCTTACAGCCTGACCTTCACTATGTTGACTCATCTTCAGGACCATCAGCATACATGACTTGTACTGATCAACAAGTGTCATCCACTGCTGCAATAAAAGGCATTGGAAAAACCTTCAGAGCTGTGATAAAACACTTCTCCTTTCAAACACTTTTCCAAACTTTTAAGCTCAAAATTAATTTTCACCTACAATTACAATTTCAATTGTACATCCTCATTAACAAACTTTCTGAGATTAAAATCACAGCCATGACCACGTAGAAAACAGGACAATAGGAGGTTATATTCCAAGAGAAACAGTACTTAAAATGCTGCCTTGCACTGGACAAATGTCTGGCTAGGGAGCACTTGAGAACATTTCCCTCAGAAAAATATCTGTTTTTATCCTAAGGACACTTGCTGTGCCTGTTGTGTTAAGAGAGTAAATGGCATAGGCAATTTTTGGTACAATAAGGATGAGTAATGAAGACTTTTATTTTATTGTAGATTAAAGCCCCCAGGTGCCCTGCAACTCCTTGACTGCATAGTAATGGTGTGATGGGATGAATAATGAAACCTATATGGCAGAAGTAGTTCTATCTGATTTTATTTCAGTGCAGTTTGTATTTTCCAATATATACTTTATATCAGGTTATCAAAGGATACTTTTATTGGTTTCCTAATTTCAATTTTACCTTAATACCACTTACATTAAATCTAGTATGCATTTTTATGCAAAGCATAAGCCTTCTTCCATACTTATGTTTATGACAAGACTAGAGATATTGCTTTCTCTTACCTTTGCGATAGATTATTAGACTTACATGACTTACACTGATATTTTTCAGCAAATTCAAGAAACTGTTTTGTTAGGTATCTGCATGGCTGTTTTATGTACTGGTTTCCAGGTAATAGAATTACACTAATGCTCCAGCATAATATTAATTGTGCTTGATCAAATTTGTTAGCAAGTGGAAATATTTCATTCAATTTGCATTAAAATAAATCATCTCCAGAGATATGCAGATAGTGCACATGGGGAAATTTTCCTATATATATTTACATTTGCTTAGTTTTTCCAGGTATATTTATTTGATTTATTGTTTTCCAATTAAGCTTACACTTCTTCTTTATCACTAACTGACATCATAATGAGCCCTCAAACCCACATCCTCTTCCTTAAAAAGAAAAAAAGACCAAAAAAGACTGAGCACTTTCAGGCAATACAACCCTTTCTTTTATCCCTTTTCAGGATAATGTTAACACACACTTTGCATCTTCTTCCTAGCTGAGCTTTACAAGAGCTACATTGGAATGTCATGGTTTTATGATTTTTGTTTTAGGTATTCCACATCATAATATCATGTAGTGCACTGGGAGTTAAAGAATTAATGCTCCAGCTCCAGATGAGAACTACAAAGCCCAAAAGACCATTCACTGTTCTGTTTCTGTTTTCCATTCATAGGAAAATATAAAAACTGTTTAATATCTTTATTGATGACCTAGATGAGGGGATTGAGTGTACCCTCAGTAAGTTTGCAGATGACACCAAGTTGGGAGGATGTGTCAAACTGCCTGAGGGTAAGGAGGCCCTTCAGAGGGATTTGGATAGGCTGAACAGCTGGGCTGAGCTCAGTGGTATGAGGTTCAATAAGGCCAAGTGCCGGGTCCTGCACTTTAGCCACAATAACCCCATGCAATGCTATAGGCTTGGGGCAGAATGGCTTGAAGAATGTAGAGAGGAAAAGGACCTGGGGTGTTGGTTGATGCTCGGCTTAACATGAGCCGGCAGTGTGCCCAGGTGGCCAAGAAGGCCAACGGCATCCTGGCCTGTATTAGAAATAGTGTAGCCAGCAGGAGCAGGGAGGTGATCATCCCCCTGTACTCAGCTCTGGTGCGGCCGCACCTCGAGTACTGTGTTCAGTTTTGGGCCCCTCACTACAAGAAGGACATTGAGGCCCTGGAGCGTGTTCAGAGAAGGGCAACAAAACTGGGGAGGGGTCTGGAGCACAATGAGGAGCGGCTGAGGGAGCTGGGATTGTTTAGTCTGGAGAAGAGGAGGCTCAGAGGAGACCTTATTGCACTCTACCACTTCCTGAAGGGTGGTTGTGGTGAGGAGGGGGTGGGCCTCTTCTCCCTGATAAATAATGACAGGACAAGAGGGAATGGCCACAAGTTGCGCCGGGGAAGATTTAGATTAGATTTGAGGAAACATTTTTCTCTGCAAGAGTGGTCAGGCACTGGGATGGCCTGCCTAGGGAGGTGGTTGAGGCACCATCCCTAGCGCTGTTCAAGAAGCATTTAGATGAGGTGCTAAGGGATTTGATTGAGTAGTTCAGTGGGTAGGGATGGTGATAGGAGGATGGTTGGACTAGATGATCTTGTAGGTCCTTTCCAACCTAATGTATCTATGAATCTATAAATCATAAGAAGCCCCATTTTCCCTTTCTGCTCATCTTTGCAGTGCATGCTCTCTAGCTGTCTTGTCTTCAGCATTAGATCAAGGCCTTCAGTTTTTGGACACTCTCATTTTATTTATTATCCTCAATTCCAATTATATTGTATTATATTGTGTTATTTTGCATTCTGATACCTTATTTAGTAAATTATCTTTCCCTCCTCAAATTGTTGCCACTATTTCATTTTTAGGCCCATCTCCCTACCCTTTCCCCTTTTCCAGCGCATGGGACAGTGGGTCCCCTTGCCCCATTAGTCATGGTACATGGCTGAAACAGACTGGAAATCGTTGACACAGAGAAAGTTAAATTAAAGGATTAGTGCTGTTCTACCTTCATAGAGTAGACAAAAAATGTGAGTAATAGAAGCTGCTGCTAATGTTTCCATGTGAAAGTACCAAAGATGAGCTGTGCCTGAGATAGATACGCAGAGAGATATTCTTCCCTTGCTTGTGTGCTTGAAAAATACTAATGAACTTACTTTACTTTAAAATAGAAAAAATGTTGACTGCTTTTAGTCTGGTAGCAACTGGTAAAATAGTGCATTGTCTGCACTATGTATAACACCTTGCAGTATCTTATTGTAGAGCTATAGAAGAGACTTGCTTGTACTACTGAGAAAGGAGGCAATTTACTGAAAATAGGTAATTTACCACTTGAGAAGTCCTCTGCACTGTCCTTGGAAAATTCTACAATCTCTCTAAGGAAAGGTAAGGACATTCTTTGTCTTGTGTTACTCATTAAGCAAATTGCAAATACAGTGTTTCATTTGCTGAAATTTAGAATAGCTAAACTAAATCTCACAACTCTGTGAGAGTATGCTGTTTCTGACTGTAATGAACACTAGATATTTGAAAGAAAGATAAGAAAGCCCCAAGTGACAACATAAGGGATGAAATTTTAGTGCCCTGTCCATAAAGAAGGGTCTTCTCCAGACCAGTAACAAGAGATTTTTTTAAAACAATTAGTGACAGATCTTGATACAAATAACTTCCAGATGGAGAAATACTTTTGTTATTGTTTTCCTTCATTTTGTTTTCTTCCAAAGCTAATTTTTCTGAAGGAAAATTTGTAGTTTTAAGTTTCAGTGGTATACAAAGAGTTATTTACAATAATTTATTTCCCAAAGATGGCTTCTAATTTCCATCTGCTTCTCTTGAAGCGTGGCATCTTTCCAACAGGCACAGCCCCAGTGAATTCAGAAAAAAAAAGGGGATAGGTCTGCACAGTCCCTACTCTCCTGCCTCTACTACAAACCAAGTGGTGCAGGTGGAACTGCAGCCAAGAAAAATGGCAAGAAAAATGGCAAGAAAAAAGGGGATAGGTCTGCACAGTCCCTGCTCTCCTGCCTCTACTACAAACCAAGTGGTGCAGGTGGAACTGCAGCCAAGAAAAATGGCTCGACCTAGTTTTCAGTGTTAGTGTAAGGTCTTCAGTTTTAGACTATCTAAATCTTATTTTATTTGATTTATTAGCTTTAATTCCAGTTATATTGTATTATATTGTGTTATTTTGCATTCCAGTATCTTATTTAGTAAATTAGCTTTCCTCCTCAGATTGTTGCTGCTGTTTTTTTTTTAGTCCCATCTCCCTTTTCCTTTTTCCCTTTTCCACTTCCACTTTCCTGGAGCATAGGTCTGTGGGATCCCCTGCCCCAGTCATCATGGAACTGAGTCCTTAAAGCATTGACATTTTTGGTGAAGGATGAGGGTAGAGGCTCTTTTGGGCGGGTAGAGACATACTTTTCAAATGTTCTCTCTCTCTGCCCTCAGAGAGCTTCATTAGAAAGCTTATCTGTACTGCAGGTGCTGTACTGAAAACACAGCCTTGAAGTCCAAACAGACTGCTAATTTTTCTGAGATATTTATAAACTATTTGGGGGCTGTAAAGAGTAAAAAAAGAATAAAAAGCTTTCTCTTTAAAACTGCTCTTAAAGGTATTGCATTTCATCATTTTTCCTCTTTTAATGCTCAGAACATACTGGGACTTAATTCAGTTTGCCAGTTTGATCTATGGAGCTATAGGTATATATGATAAATTAAAAACTTTCTTGTAAATACCTGATATCTGCCTACAATGTGGCATACAGCTCCAGAAGGAGTGACTCCAGGGGGAGTTGCTAATTTTACAGAACTTGTGATTTATAAACAGTCTCCCAGTCTCTCCCTTGAATCCCTTGTGAGTTTTTTGAATTCTCATCCAGTGATCATAATGATCATGGTGTCAGTCTCCCTGAATGTACTCTTCATCATTTTACACAGTATCTGCATTTATAAAATTTCAAGGAAGCCTTCCTCAAAGCCAGAGAATACTGACTGGCAGGGAGTTTGGAGGGGCTTGGGAGAGACTTTAGAGAAATGGGCATCACTGTTGTCATGGAACTTTTCTCCTGAACACCTGCAAGATCCTGAGAACAGAAGCAGATATTTGAGACAGGGATGTTGCGGCTCAGACAGATCAGGGGAGGCACAAATTATTTGTGATCTGGATTATGCTTATTGGACCTTATTCAGTACTATACGTGAGAATCATAGAGTCTCTGAAATAGAGTGAGAGGGTCTCCAAACCAAAAGGGAAAGTCTCTGGGCCAAAAGGGAGAGTCTCCAGGAGAGAGTAGAAAATGATCCAGAGAGAGTCTCCAAGCTGAGAGGGAATGTACAATAGGTACCAATTGCTACAAAAGGATGCACAGACAGCAGTACCATACTAACAGGGATTCCTTGCTTTCCATTCATAATTTAATTCTTCAACTAGAGAGCCAGGGAGTGATCAGCAAAACTCACTCCAGTGCATAAAGCCAGAGGAGAATGGAGGCTGATGGTAGATAACAGTGGCCTGGATGAAGTCACATCCCCACTGAGTGCTGCTATGCCAGACATGTTAGAACTCCAGTATGAACCAAAGTCAAAAGCAGCCAAGTGGTGTGCCACCACTGACATTGCTAATGTAATTCTGCATTTATCTGCCATTAATATAAAATGATATTTAGAGTAATGGTGATGCACTTCCCTTATGAACAACTTTAAGCAATCTCTTTTCAGAAAGCTTATAAAAAGCAGAAGCAAAAAGGAAAGTTATAGAATACATAATTCAGTACCAACATATCCAAGGTGGAAGGATGTCCTTTTCCCCTTCTTTAATAAATAAATAAATAAATAAATAGAAACAAAATAAGAAAATTCAGTGTAATCGACAAATTAACATGCAATTGGGTCTGGATCTTTGGAACATATATTATATAGCTAGTCACAAAAATTTATTGTATAATATAAATTCAAGGCTTATCTTGAATGCAGCATAGATAATGGATGTAAACATTAAGTAAATAACAATAGTCCAGAAAGCTGGCAAGGGATACCAAATAAGGAACAATAGCATGGAATGTTACGAAAATCAATTTGGTCATGTATATGTTCATTAGATACATTACATTACATACATTAGATAAAAGTAACTGACACTTTGCTTTTAACTTGCTTATAGACTAAACTGAGACTTATCTTTTCAGGAGTATTTGAAAGAAAAGGATTTGGTCAGTAAAGAAATAAGGATGAGAAATGTAATTAGATTCAGGTTGGGAAAAGGCAATATGCAAGCAAAGGGAAGATTCTACTTCTGAGATCATTCTCCTTACCTGGTTCAGTTTCTCAGACATTTCAACCTGCTTTTATTACTAGAAAGATCCAAATTCCTCAATGTCATATTTAAATAAATTACTTCCTTTTTTTTAACTAAAATATTATTTGTTTACATTGCTGTGGCTCCTTAGAGGCAAAATATTATTTTACATGAGTGAAAGGAGAATCAAAGCACATATACACACACACATTTTGTACTATCAAACACTGGTGTTTATTACATCTGTCTCTATCAGTACTACAAAGACAGAGCAAAAGGAGGCATCAAATCATCAACATAAAAACATCTGTTGTTATGACTTCCTATTCCTATTTTTATAGACCACTCATTTGACATATAACTTTAAGATATATGGGTAATTTAAAAACACATCTTGGGGTGGAAATCATTGTTACAGTACCTATATCCTTTCTCATCTGAATATAAGCATTATTAGCCTCTGATCTCTTATTCCCACGTAAATACTTTTTTTTTTCTTTTTTATAAAATAGAAATATGAAGAAAAGTTCATTTTACTGAAAACATTTCTTAATAAATTCTTAATGGAATCTGATGCTTTTCTTTTGAAGTCTGAAGGGAAAATTAAAAATAAAAATTAAAAAATCAGCACATTTTATAGGCAGGCAACTCACAATCAGGTTTTGATCTCCTTCTTGGAAATTTGTTCCTATTAAATTCCTTCAGATACACACATTTTTAAATCTCAACTTAAAGATGAACTTTCATAACTCCTTCTATTCCCATTTGAAGATACTTAGCATTACTGAAAACAGAACTCAGCATCTGTCTACATATTTTTGAAGGTTGCAGAGTACAGAGAGTGGTGGTAAAGTTTCCAAGATTATGATAGTTCTGGACAAATAAAAATTCAATCCATGAAGAAAAAAATATATAAAACAGAAGCACATATTGTGAATATAAAATTACATATTATGTATCAATGTCAGAGATATAAAATTGTATTAAATGCTGAGAAATTTTATATTGGTCATGGCACAAGTTATATTTAATTATATAATTAATTGATTTATATTTCAGTAAATAGCAGGGTAGCCAATCTTCTCTCTATTTCATACACAGTGAAAGTGGTGTGGTTGCATGGGTGTCTTGAGAACACACTAATAGTTTTTAAGGAATCCTGACTGCAAGACTGAGAGAAAGATACAGCCTTTGAAAATATTAAGTTCCAAATAATATCAGAAAAAAAATCCTTATGAGCATATATTGTGTATGCTCCGGATTTAAAAAAAGAAAATGGAAAGGGGGAAAGAGGGAGAAGGAGAATGGGAAAAAAAGGGAAATGAGGAGAGGGGAACAGGGAAATGGGAGAGGGGAAGAAGGGGAAGTAAAGAGGAAGGGAAAGGGGAAGGGAAGAGAAGGGAAGAGAAGGGAAGAAGGAAGAGAAACAAAGAAAAAAAGAGAAGAAAGAGAATAAGAAAGGAGAAAGAAAAAAAAGTGAAAAGTGGAAAAATAAAAGCAGAAAGAAAGGGGAAAGAAAATGAAAAGGGAAAAACAAAACAAAACAAAACAAAACAGAAAGACTTTCAGTATTTTCAAAGTATTTGTTCTGAAGAAATCTAACCAGGACACACAAGGGTGAAGTGAACCAGGCCCTAGTTCAACTGCTCACAAAAGTGCTTATTACCTACTAAAAGTGTTCCAGCTGAGCTGTGCATGCCATGCAATTCACACTTGAAAGTCTTTGTGAGAAAAGGAAATACAAAAACGAGGGCATACCAACTATTTGAACTTCTATATGGGACTTTAAACACATTTAAACATAATCTGATATATGAATTAGCAGGCTTTTAATTTACTTTTGTACAGTAAGTCTATATATTTTCCTTCCAATAGTTTGCTAGCCTGTGTAGTGTTTAGAATGTGGGTATGCAACCCTACGGCTCACCCAGGCTGCACTGAATGGGAATTATCTTGGGCTCCACATATGTAGGTCGTTCCAAAAGTAATGCCTCCTGTTTAATTCCATGAAAACAACAGCTATAATGAGCACAGTAGTACTGTTCGATACAGCACATTCTCAGCCACAGAAACCCATTTTTCAACATAGTCATTAGCTTTCTATTTTTGTCAGCAATGAACAGCAGCCTGCATGCCATACTTTTAAAAACCTGCACCAGAAGTGACCCACTGTCACCACTGCTGAAACACACTACCCACTACTGCACTGTGCTCACATCCACTGTTTGGTCTCTATAAATGTTCACTAGTGTCAATTAATGTTAATGGCTGTCATTTTTTCTGCATGGATGTCACGGATTACACCCAATGGAAACCGAGAAGGGAGAGAGAAAAAAGAAAACAAAAAACAAAAAAACTGCATCAGTGGCCGCGCGGCCGCCCGAGCAGAGCCGTGCTCCGGGGAGGGGGAAACAGTGGGAAGAGATGGGTCTACAAGAAAACAACGGCACGATCTGAGAAGGCATGGTAACTCTACTAAATCTAATAAAATTGAACAATTGAGAGAGAAATGAAGTTTCCAAACCAAAAGCTGTGAGCTTAAGTTAAGGAGGAATGGCAGGGGAAGCACACGTGCTGAACCTCCACGGCAGCCCAGAGCAACGCGCCCAGGCAGAGCGCCGCCTGGCATCCGGTGTGGAGCTCCGCCCCTCTGCTGCTCCCACAGCATTAACTCCTTCACTGCTGCGTGATGCTCTGATGTGGAATACCGGCATCAAAACCACAAAACCACAACAATGGAGAAATTCAGTGACACACATTTGCACATCCAGAATGATAACCCCTTTCCTATCACAGAAGACAGTGTACCTGAGATCAGGTGATCACTGAGGGACTGCGTCTTGAATTTTTTCTTTGATGGGGAACTCATGTCACCATTCCTTTGACTGCCATTTTGAGTCCAATTCAATTCCACCCCTTTGCTTCATCCATACTTCCATGTCAGATGCCATATTGACAGAGTGCCCCTCTGCTATCACATGGCAACAAAATGTACTGGCTTATTGGTGGGAAGATTCCACCTCTACTATCATACAGCCAACATCTGCCACTGATGTCACGGGCCAATACCATAAAATAGAAAGCATTACTTTTGGAGCAGCCTCCATAAAATATATAATATAATTAATGCATACAAGTAACAAAATGTTTTCAGTGTTTTTTTTTTTATTGAACCATAGAAAGAAGATCAAACAAACAGTAAAACTAGTGGGATATAGTGACTTTGTTTTTGTGAAACAAATGCATCAGTCTGGTTCAATGGCAGTGGCTACAATTCTTAGTGAGGTCTCGATATATTAGCCAGAGATTTTTGATGCAGTGCACTGATGTTGTTGGGCCTCATGCAGCCTGCAGGTTGCAAGTTGGATTTACCTGGTTCAGAGTAATGACAGATGAATTTTAACTGCAATAATAAATATATCGATGTTGCATGGTTTCATTTTTTTTTAATGTCTGTTTCCACTAGCTTCCAGATTTATCTCCATTGAAAAACAAGAAAATGATGACTGTTACTTTCCAAGGCTTCCTTGTGCTGTTTTTACTTAATAAAGAATATCCCTAAATTCTCTCATTTAGAACAAGGTAAACAGCTGGTTCAACATTCTGTTCCTATTAGGGCAATATACTCAACAGAAATCATTGCATTTTTTGAGCAGTTTAATGATTCAAGCAAATCAGCTTTCTTAGACATTTTTGGTTTTTGTAATGTAGTTTTGTTAGTATTCTCAGAATCACAGAATCATGGGGGTTAGAAGGGACCTCTGGAGATCACCCAGTTCAAGTCCCCTGCTTGTCGCGTGTTCTCAGTTTGATTAAGAAGCACTGATTACAACTGTATGAAAATAGTGAAAATTTAATGTCAAAGCAAAACATTAAAATAGAGATGAACTAATTTGCATTCATTAATTGTACAGACTTATTTATTTAATATACTGAGAAGGTATCTCTGTATTTGTTACAGAGTAGAAGAACATAAGCATTTCTCACCAACATATGGTAGAAATTTTATCTTTGAGATAAAAAAATTATTCCTTGGAAAGTCCAACCAACTACAACTGGGATGTAGAATTTTCTGAGAAAAACCCAGACTTTTATTTATTCTGTAAAGTGAGCAATGATTGGATTCCCATCCCTGAAAATTCCAGTTTATTAGTAAGCTGGAATTGTACCATGAATACTTTTATCTTAGAAACTTCAGAAAGAGTATGTGTAACATATCTTAGCTTCCGAGGGAAAGACAAAGTTGTTTTACTTATTTGAGCCTTTTTCCCCATTTACAGATGCAAAATATTTATAAACAAACAGTTATATGAGAACTCTCTAACAAGATTTCATTTTATTCTAGGTATTTCAAGTCTTGGGTTAATGCTGTTAAACAATAAAGCAAATTTTTACATTTACCTCATCATAATCCAGGCATAACCTGTATGAAACTGTGCAAACAATGACATACTTTACATATCACCATCAAATTCTACAAGAAACTAGAACACAGATAATACTGCCATTTATCAGGGATGAAACAGCGTATTAAAAATATATAAGAAAAACAGCTAAATAATTGTGAAGTTCATAGTTCTTCTAGTTGTCTTTTATTATTATTTATTTTTAATCCTTCTCTCTTTTTTTTTTTCTTTCAAAATTGTTGTTGTGGGAAAGGATAGTGCTGTTTTTCACACAGACAAAAGCTGCATCTTGCCATTAGCTTTTTCAAATATAAGTAAACAACAGCAGACTGAGCTAAATGGACTGAAAGTTACTGAACATTATGTTGGGAGGATTCAATTCCAGCAAACTTCCTTCAGATTGAAGAACAATGGAACCCATCTCCTGGATAAGAACTTTAATTTTATAATACACTTGGCAACAAAACTAAACTACACAATTTGTGCCCTCTTTTTTATTACTTCTTCTTTTCTTTTTCAAGATATTAAAGACAGTTTTCTCAACCACTGAATTAATCAAAAAACTCACAAATCACATGACTTTGCCATCTTTAACTGTCTGATAAACAGAATCCAAACTAACAGCAAAATCTTCTGTCACTATTCTTATTAAAAGCAGCCTTTAATAGACAACAGCTGCTTTCCACAGATCTCATATAATTGTTTTCAAGATGCAAAATTTTATTTCTATGCATGCTGGACACTGATACCCAGACAAATATACATCAAGATCAGAAGTGGAAAACTCACCAGCACATTGAAGACACAACTAAATGCATTAGTTCAGAATTAGCACAGAAGTACATACAGCTCTTCCAGTTGTGGCATCTTAGTAACATAGTACTGCAGTACTATGGGGCTGCACCATGCTGGGTTGTTTAATTTGTCCAGAGAAGGACAAAAAGGCTGTGAAGGAGCTGTAATACAGGTCTTACAAGAAATGGCTGAGGGAATTGGGATTGTTCAGTCTGGAGAAGGGGACATCTTACTGCTCTCTGCAGCTCTCCAAAAGGAGGTTGTAGTGAGGTGGGAGTTGGCCTCTGCTCCCAGGTAACAGTAATGGACTCAAGTTGTGCCAGAAGAGGTTCTGATTTGATATTAGGATAATTTTTTTCTCAGAAAGAGTGGTGAGGTTTTGGCACAGGCTGATCAGGAAGATGATGGAGTTACCACCCCTGGAGGTGTTCAAGAAAAGGGTAAAGGTGGCAGCTGGGGATATGGTTTAGTAGCCATGGTGGTGATGAGCTGACAGATGGACTAGACAAGCTTAGTGATCATTTCAAACCTTAATGATTTTATGAATCAATGATCCTACTAGATATATACTTAAAATGGAGACTATATGCACTGCTGAATCTTAGGTTTGGATTTTGTTCACCATGAGGTACTTAAAGTATAAGAAATGCAGTATGCTATGCCTTGTAACAAAGAGAAGGAAAGCAATGGTTCAGGCATTCTGTAATGTCATACCAAGTCAGACAGAATACTGCAGATAGTATAACTCGTCTCTGCAATGTGTGGTGATTAGAGTGACAAGGGGAAATGGCCACAAATTGATGCATAAGACGTTCCACACAAATGTGTGTGGGAACTTCTTCACAGTGAAGGTGACAGAGCACTGGCACAGGCTGCACAGAGAGTGGTAAAGTTTCCTTCTCTGGAGACCTTCAAGACCCACCTGGACACCTAACTGTGGTCTAGGGAGCTGCTTTACCAGGGAGGTTGGACTAGATGATCTCTAGAGGTCCCTTCCAACCTCTACAGTTCTGTGATTCTGTGATTAATGTATTCAGAAAGAATTTTATCTCAGTTCCATTCACTGCTCACATTAAGAAAGTCATATCATAGACAGAAGTTCAGAATTCACAGACAGAATTCCAATTCTGGAACTGTAACTAACAGTTCTCCTTATGAAAGCTGTTGTTGTAATCTTTAGCAATGTTAAAATATTGATCTTAAAATAGCATTTTACTACTGGAATTGAAAATTAGGAAAGGAAATGATACCATTTGAGGTATCATTGCGTTTGAGGTCAGTGTTGATTCATCCAGCAGAAGATTTGGCCACTGATTGTATACCAGACAATGTATAAAGGATACAAATAGGACATACAGGGGATAAAAGCTGGAAGTACACCAAGAAACTCTTTAGGCAATAGAGTATACTATCATTGCCACTTGTAACTGTTTTGACACAGATATCCTGCAGAAAGTTGACATGTTCTTTATATAATCAATACCTAATGAATGACAGTTAAAGAGCAGCTAACTTGAAAAGCAAGCATAGACAGCCAAACAACATTTGCTTTATATAAATTCTATCAGTGCTGGACAGAGGAAAATGAACCACAGCCAGGCTGAAAGTTTTGATCCATGCAAAATCTTAACAACTCTAGCAATAAATCCCTTAGGTTATGTGACTGGATAGCAGCAATGAAGAGAGCATACCAGTGGTTTGTAAATATCCTTCCCTCAGATCATAGTCGGTATATCAGCATTTCTTGGAAAGAACAGCATGTCCAAACGCTTTTTACTGCCCCTGTCAGCAGCCAGGTCCTACAGAGATTTGGCATGAGACCTTAGCAGGTTTTGTCCTTCTGCAGAAGTAACAGACAGATTTCAGCAGTATGAATCCTGTATTTTATCCCAGAACTTGCTCAACATATTTTTTTTCGTAAACACATAACATTTCCATCTTTTGGTATAACTCTCAAATGCTGATATATGCTCTTCAAAAATTTTAAAAAAGGAAGGGAGGAAGGGAGGGAGGGAGGGAGGGAGGGAGGGAAGGGAGGGAGGGAGGGAGGGAAGGGAGGGAGGGAGGGAGGGAAGGGAGGGAGGGAGGGAGGGAGGGAGGGGAGGGAGGGAGGGAGGGAGGGAGGGAGGGGAGGGGAGGGGAGGAGGGAGGGAGGGAGGGAGGGAGGGAGGGAGGGAGGGAGGGAGGGAGGGAGGGAGGGAGGGAGGGAGGGAGGGAGGGAGGGAGGGAGGGAGGGAGGAGGGAGGGAGGGAGGGAGGGAGGGAGGGAGGAGGAGGGAGGGAGGGAGGGAGGGAGGGAGGGAGGAAGGAAGGAAGGAAGGAAGGAAGGAAGGAAGGAAGGAAGGAAGGAAGGAAGGAAGGAGGAAGGAAGGAAGAAGGAAGGAAGGAAGGAAGGAAGGAAGGAAGGAAGGAAGGAAGGAAGGAAGGAAGGAAGGAAGGAAGGAAGGAAGGAAGGAAGGAAGGAAGGAAGGAAGGAAGGAAGGAAGGAAGGAAGGAAGGAAGGAAGGAAGGAAGGAAGGAAGGAAGGAAGGAAGGAAGGAAGGAAGGAAGAAGGAAGGAAGGAAGGAAGGAAGGAAGGAAGGAAGGAAGGAAGGAAGGAAGGAAGGAAGGAAGGAAGGAAGGAAGGAAGGAAGGAAGGAAGGAAGGAAGGAAGGAAGGAAGGAAGGAAGGAAGGAAGGAAGGAAGGAAGGAAGGAAGAAGGAAGGAAGGAAGGAAGGAAGGAAGGAAGGAAGGAAGGAAGGAAGAAGGAAGAAGGAAGGAAGGAAGGAAGGAAGGAAGGAAGGAAGGAAGGAAGGAAGGAAGGAAGGAAGGAAGGAAGGAAGGAAGGAGGAAGGAAGGAAGGAAGGAAGGAGGAAGGAAGGAAGGAAGGAAGGAAGGAAGGAAGGAAGGAAGGAAGGAAGGAAGGAAGGAAGGAAGGAAGGAAGGAAGGAAGGAAGGAAGGAAGGAAGGAAGGAAGGAAGGAAGGAAGGAAGGAAGGAAGGAAGGAAGGAAGGAAGGAAGGAAGGAAGGAAGGAAGGAAGGAAGGAAGGAAGGAAGGAAGGAAGGAAGGAAGGAGGAAGGAAGGAAGGAAGGAAGGAAGGAAGGAAGGAAGGAAGGAAGGAAGGAAGGAAGGAAGGAAGGAAGGAAGGAAGGAAGGAAGGAAGGAGGAAGGAAGGAAGGAAGGAAGGAAGGAAGGAAGGAAGGAAGGAAGGAAGGAAGGAAGGGAGTCACAGAACAGCATGAAAACAGCTCCCAGATAAAACAAAAAATAAAGTATCAGAGCAAATAATTTCATGGTTAGCAATCATTTTTTATTCCCACAGATAATCATATATTGTATAGATTTAATTTATACCATTGATTTCTCACTCCAGTGAAGTGATTATTACAAACTACTTGTAAATTACTGCTTGAGAGTTGAGTTGCTAAAGGTTTTCATCGGTAAAAAGTATTCTGATGCCAAGTTTGAGTTCTGATTGTCAGGATGTCTGATAATATTGTGGCTTCCAGAGGTAACCCCAGCCTTGTCATGTAGATAGCTGAGGAGAACTGCCAAGTGCAGCTCTGTGTTTTAAGGTAATGTTGTAGTTACGTTGAAAAATCAGGCTGTAAGATCAGTTCTTTTAGCATTTAACTGCTTAGGCAGTTAAAGTAAGGGCAAACCAGAGGAGACAGTAACCTCAAATCTACTCCTAAGGAATAAATTCTTTTTGTAGCATGGTGGGCTAAAGATGCATACCCAGGTAATTATCACTTGCAGCAGGATGGAAGGAGCCAGGTGGGAAGACAGGGAATTGGATCATCTGTTGCAGCAACCTCCAGGATGCTATAATCTCAGCCACTAGCAGCTTTCACTGGCTCGTTTACAGCACACACTTCACTGACAGCTCCAGTGGAATAAAAGTATTCACAGTTACTGCCCACTTGAGAGGCTAATGTAGATCAGCCAGTGATGTAACTTCACATCCTAACTGGTGGTGCAGTAACTTTCATAAACATATCAGTCTGGCTGACTGACTTAGGCCTGCACCAGGAAAAAAGGGTGCAGTTCCTTGCTTTGAGGGTTACTTTTCCTTCAGACCGCTCCAACCTTTTTACTACAAACTCCCTGGAGCCTTTAAATAGTAATAGTTTGCCTGTGTGAGACAGTCCTGGAGGAATATGAAGGATGAAAAGTTGAACTGGAAAACAAAATCTTAAGAAAAACACAAATCATTCTAACTGTTATTCAGGACTACCTAAATAGGATAAGGAAGCTATTTCAAGGGTTTTATCCAAACCACTTCTTCAAAGCCTAGCAAAATGTGCTGCCTGAGTTTAATAATCCTTTGAACATTTACTTTTGTTTGCAACCTCAAAGCTCCTTCTCCAGAAACACCCAAGATTCCAAGGGATCCTTCCTAAACCAACAACAGATGTGCTACTTTGGTAGACCACTTCTGAATAAGTGTCGTACAACTTCAGAAGTGCAGGGTAAAATATTACACAGGAAGAACTTCTGAATAGCAGTGTCCGTGCACCTTATAGCTGGGTATGTGTAACAAATGCATCTCTGCCTGAATAATACAGCAGCTGCACTAAGGTGAAAAAGACACAGTATGTACATACAGGATGCTGCACAGTCAGTTACAACAGCAGTCATCTGTGGCTAATTAATATGACAGTGTGCAAACTCAGTCATTACTTTACTTGTCAGTATTAACGCAGACACTTCTACACATATATAATGATGAAAACAAGGAGCTCAACATTGACGTAAATGCACAACACTAATTATTATGTCACTTTCTGCTTAATCTTTCTCTCCATATATGAACATGGATTGATTAATTGTTCCTTTATTTATTATTCACATTGCGGTAATGTCCCAAGACAAAAATCCATATACTTTTCTGGTAGAATAGACAGTATTTCCGAATGTGTCCCTTTGCAGATAATTCTTTTACAGGCATTTGTACAGCACTAAAAGACAACTGAGAATAGTTAGGATCTCAGTTGCTTAACCCACTGCCTGCTATGTTTTCCAGTAATATGTCACTCTTCTCTGTACTTGCCACTTGACAATCATTATATGTTCTCTCATTTAATGAATACAATTCTAATCTTGGAGTACAGATTATCTTTCAGTTGTTTATGTAGTCTAGCACTTTCTGACCATGACTATGGCACCTCAAGACTGCAGAAATAACAAAATCAAGGCCAAACACACTATAACCACAGAGAGCATACAGATGAATATTTAATACCTACACCCACAGTTAAATTCAAAGTTGAAGGCAGTCTATGTATACTTGTACATTATGCTACAGAACTTAAAAGTGACAAGGTCATCCACGTTTCTAGAGGAGAACATTAATTATCTTTGCATGGGAGCCATGGCTTAACATATAAATCAGCAATTGTGCTGACAGTACAGTACAGCTTCAAAAGAGCTGGTGATTAAACCTTAGGCAGAAAATAGCATTGTAAGATAGATGTTAGAGTAACTACTAGCTGTTTTCAGCAATCAAAATCATGCAAAACATATCGTTTATGGGTTAGGCATGCTTAAAAAATTTGGAAAAATGTCAGACTTGGATATGGTAAAATACAGGTTCTAATCTATCCATCTAGGTTTGGTCTGACAAACAGAAACTCTGGTAACAAAAGACAAAGAGATATTTATAAATTCATTAAATGAAACCATGTTTATTTTTTTCGAGCTCTATGAAAGAACGCATCGTGCCTATTTTGATGTCCAAGTGTCAAAACATGTTGACACTTTCATTTTTACTAGTTTAAGCCTTTCAAACATCAAATTTACACTATGTTGTATAAAAAAAAATTCCTTTTTCATTCTTTCCCTTTCATAACAATTTCAGTTTCACAACCTAATTAAAATCAATTTTCCAAGTTTCGTAATATCCTTCTATTTAGTCTTTTCATGGGAAACTTTTTGAGATGTAAGCTCCATTCCATGTTTGCTCACATGGGGATACAGGCTGTCTAAGACAAGTTCAGGATGTGGATTTTGAACTTTTTATTTGTTCACATTGTTGGAGAATCTGGAAAGTCTGACAATACAGAAAATATCTACTGAAAGCTGGATATTGCTAGCTCTCAGCACAGCGAGAGATTTCACTGCAAATACCATTTTATAGAACCATAAATCAATCAGGAGAAAAAAAAATAGATTCATAGATTCATAGATATATTAGGTTGGAAAGGACCTACAAGATCATCAAAAGAGGAACTTACTAATTAGTTCCCCGATCAGCCTAAAATCGCTTCTCCTCATATCCAGGGCTGAGGCTTTGGTAATATTTTTCCTCCTATAGTTTCATAGATTCATAGATACATTAGGTTGGAAAGGACCTACAAGATCATCTAGTCCAACCATCCTCCTATCACTATCCCTACCCAACTACTACTAAATCAAATCCCTTAGCACTTCATCTAAACGCTTCTTGAACAGCACTAGGGATGGTGCCCCAACAACCTCCCTAGGCAGGCCATCCCAGTGCCTGACCACTCTTTCAGTGAAAAAATGTTTCCTCAGGTCTAATCTAAATCTTCCCCAGCGCAACTTGTGGCCATTCCCTCTCGTCCTGTCATTATTTATCTGGGAGAAGCGGCCCACCCCTCCTCACCACAACCCCCTTTCAGGAAGTGGTAGAGTGCAATAAGGTCTCCTCTGAGCCTCCTCTTCTCCAGACTAAACAATCCCAGCTCCCTCAGCCGCTCATAAGATTTCTGATAGTACCTGTATAGTTTTAGTACCTGTATTTTTACTTTTTCAGATTATTTACAATGTAACTTCAGATATATTAAGCATCTACTTATGAAAAATATTTTTTAACACAAATGTCCAGAGTATACAGGGGAAGAAATATATAGAAGCTTTTGAGCTATTATTTAAGGATTTTAAAATAAAAGGAGAATTACTTTTAGAATACAAGATAATTTCCTGAGAGAACTTAAAAAAGAGGGCATGTAGGTTAAATGCTTTTGACGATATTTTTACCATGCTTTGAGTATATATAGCTAACCATCTAATGAGGTGCCTTTCTAGTATGAAGTGTAGGGCACTAAAGTCCTTGATAAAAGTCATGTTTCTCTTTTTTGAATATCCATTGGTCAAAGAGGAGGTGTGACATAACTACATAACAGGTTTGTTCTGTAATGGTAATTTGGGCTATTTCCCTTCCTTTCCCTTCCAAAGCAGTTGTCATTCTACTCACACATCATTTGTGACAGTAATTTACTTGCCTGCTAGCAGATGAAGAGCTTTCTGTTTTGTACTATATTTAATAAAACCATCTTTCTCTGCCTGTTGTGCTTAAATAGGTGTGCCTTAGAACCTCAAGCTGATAGCTGTTGTTCACCTCACACTCATTTGAAACTAAAGCTGACAACATACAAAAAGTGCAGATAAGGCTACCAGCACATAAATGACTCAAACTACACCAATAAGTTAGTCCATGTCATGCAAATTCCATTCTTAAACTGGCATCCCACCCCATAGAATTTCTCACCTTCTACACCTGGAATATCCTTTCTGAAAATAAGTTAACACTCGATATCCTAGTCACACTGACAGTGGAAGCATATGTATCTGCATGAATAATCTACTACAAGCTATACATTTTGAATGTTACTTGAAAACTGTGTACAGATTCACTCTAATCGAAAAGCTCCTACAATACTTACAGAAGTTATTACTTTGCTTTTCTTCACTCTCACACAGAACATCCAATACTTTTTATAGGTAAAATATTGAAAAGCTCACTTCAGTTGATAACAGGCAATTCAACATATTTACAGAGTGCACTAATCACTTGGTTATATTGGCATCTTCCTATCTTCACTTTGATGCCGAGAAATCCGACATAGTGACTTGACACACCAATGCAATATGTCAAGCAGGTATTCCCTTTATTACAGCGCTGGGTGCATGGGGGATCTCTCCACCAAACATGCACACTGAAGAGAGAAACAACTACACATTTAAAGGCATAACATATTAATATTCATTACATTCTAAAGACGGACAAGAATGAGTGACATCTCTGGTGGTAAATTTCCAGATGTTAAAGAGATTACATTATGTCGCCAGCAAATCTGCCTCCTTATCTTCACAGACTCCCCCACTGTTGCGAACAGCAATTCCACTTATCTTCTCTGGACCCTCCACTGTGTTGTAAACAATCACCCTACACACCATTGTGTTGTCCTTATCTCCATGGGACCACCCTTGTATTGAGTTGCAAACATCAGCTCTCTTCAGCAGTATGTGCATTTCCATTGGCCCTGAGTTTCTTACTAAAGTTTCCTGTTTGCTCAAGCTATGATGCCAGTTTAGATTCAATCCAATTCAACTCCTTGATTTGGCTTTTAAGCTGAAAACACTAATATGTCCCTTTCACATCAAACAAAAGTTTTTGAAGGCATCTCAAGAGTCAAGAAAGTCATTTCCTACTAAAACATTTTCTTAATTGGCTTGGAAAGAAAATATTAACCTATTAACTGGAAAAAAAATCAACAACATAGAAGAGCATGCAGCTTTCGCTGTCAGTAACATGAACATAATGAATAGTGATGCTGATCTTTACTCTTCTTCGTCTATTTTCTCTACCTAGGTTCCAGCTAGGCTGTTGTTTCACTGTGAATTTGGAAAGGCAAGATTAAATCAAGGCCAAATTCAGTTGTTATCTCTGACAGTTGCCCAAGATAGAAGAGTGTTTTCTTAAACTGATCTCTGACATGGGATTCCCATGCCAGCTGCACAAGTTGTTCTGTCCTGGTGGTTGTTGATGGCAGCAATAAAAAGCTTAATACATTCATTTTCAAAAACTGTACTTATAAATCAGGCTTCCTTGGCAGCTGCACCAGACATTTTTCTGTGCTAATTGCAATGTACTGAAGGGAAAGATAAGGAAGAGACAAAAGTAAATGTTTTTTTGCAGAGCAGTTCTATTCTTGGATCATCCATTCTCTAACTGTCACTGATGACACATAGCAGCATCATTAATTGAAAAGGACAACGTCTTGAAAACAGGGGAGGAAACTTCAGAGTATGGTTTTTCAAACAAAAAGCACCAATATTTTGTTTGTTGACAACTGGCTTGATCTACTTTAGTTGTATTTGAAAAGCAGAAACAACTAGAAAATTTTGGAAATAAAGGAGGATTTTTATCAAACAACTCATAAGAAACAATTTTTCTCAAAGAAATGTCAGTTCTGATTAAGTTTTTCTGTTCTATTTTTTTTCCTTTTTTCCTATTACTAAATAATTTAAAACAATGAGATAATAATAATAATAATAATATACACACAAAAAAACCTCAAATTAAAATACGGTTGTCACTGGACCAATTACCTGGGAAAAAAAGAAACTCAGATTCAACCCTTTGCTTGTTTAGAGATTTTAAGATCCTTACCCAGCTTTTCTTCTATTTTAAGGCCTAGCTTTTACGCTCTGCTGTCATGAAAAATGTCACAATGATCTCAGTTCCTTCTCTCTTCAGAATGGAAATGTCAACACCCTGTGGAAGGGAAGGGCAGCATGTCATCTGGTTTATGGACAGATAGCTCCAACATATTTCAGGAAGCTGATTAATAGATCCTGTTGCTGCCAGAACGCATTCCTCTTACAGAGTAATTAGGCCATAATATTGACAATTTATAGTCAACTCTGTGTCACAGAGTTTAGGCCCTCCCTTTTCAGACTGGTTCTACATGGAAAACTATTTAAAAAAACCAACATCTCCATGACCAGTTGTCACGCTCTACTATAAAGGAGAGAGACATGGTTCTTTGATTATGTGTATCCCGATGGCGAGATTAAGACAAAATGTGTCAAATGTTAGCCCAACCAGTTTATTACAAATCCTAGTTGCTTAGGGATATGGGGAAGGGAAGGTGAGCAATAGAAAAGCGATAAAAAGCAAGGAGTCCTGGTAGAAAGGAAGAGGGAGAGAATCACTACCGTGGGTCCAGCAAGATTCAGAGTAGATCCACTGATCTCAGGAACTCTCTGGTCACTGTGGGTGTCAGGAGAAAGCCAGGAAGCTTTGCAGCAAGCAGGCCTCCGGGTTTGTCTGAAGAGTTTCTCCCTTCAGGGAATTCTCCGTCAAAGTCTTTTTCTCTTCGGGAGTTCTCCGTCAAAGATGTTTTCTGTGGGAGTTCTTCTCCAAAGTTGTTGGTATAGTGAAGGCCTTTTATCCCCCATTGTTGTTTTTTTTCTCTCTGTTAGTGTGACATACCTGGCCCAACAGATAAGCCAGCAGGGAGTGGTACCTTCGTTGCCATGTGCAAGCATTATCATCTTTTGCAGTGATCAGCTGCTCCAAGCCGAACCCCAAAAAAGACTGGTTTGTCCCTGCTTCTGCTTATCTTTAAAACAGTAAGCAGAGACACTGAGGCATGGTGACACCCACCTAGATAATCTGCAGTTCTCAGTTAGAGTCTTATCACCAGAAAGGCCTCACGAAGCAAGCTTTGAGACAAAAAAAAAGGAAAACAGTTTCTGCCTTTCACATCAGCACATTTGTTTCTCACCTTCCTGACTATTATTTCTTTTTATACATGAACATCCTCAATGGAAATAGTTTGAAGCTGTTTAATATTCTGTAGAATTCCAGTTTATCTCATCTCTTTGTTCAAGGCCTGCATGAGGAGGCATTAGAAGGTTTTGCAATAAGGTTTTGCAATAATTCAGTATGGGAAACTGAGGATTATGCTTTTTCCCTTGAACCAGAGCCTTTTGGTCTGAGCATTAGATTCCTGGATACTATTGAATAAAGAGTGTTTTTTTTTATTTTTGTCTGCAGATGGCCAAGAGATTATTTGCTGTACCTTCTATAACCGTCAGTATAATTGTGATCTTGAGGTAAAGCCCACATATGTGGATCTGACTGCATCTAACTTGTCTGGAAACTGAGGTAGCATCAGCTATCCTGTTTTATAGACTAATTTTTTTACTTGTACATCTAAATAAATAAATTACTGTAATCTCATTCATCAATTAACTGCCCTTAAATGATTTGTAGCTGTATGAAAAATGCATACCTTCCCACACCAGAGCTTCAGAGCCTGCTGGCAGCTGGCTATAAAATTGAGCTGCTTCTGTGCTCTGCAGAGTGCTACAGATATTGAATTGATGTCCCAAATGCTAAACAAAATGACTAAATATGACTTACCCAGCCACATTCCAATCTCATCAACAGTTGTAAGACAAACAATTGCAAGTGTTCATCTACACTTAACCAGCTAAATCTCTTACCACAGAAGGATCATTTTACTTGTTTTAGAATTTGGTGCATTACAAACTAAATCACCTAGCCTCATAGTGGATCAGTTTCTAAGTTAAAGTTTCTCTGTGCTATGGAACAGTAACTGTATTTTAGTTTTATGATTTTTGTAATTCGTATTCCACGTCATAACATCATGTAGTGCATTGGGAGTAAGTTAATGCTCTACCTCCATGGATCATGGATAGTTCTGGATATAACTGTCTCAGAAGATAAGAACGATGTACCCCAGGCTACATAGCTTGATGGGCTTTTGGAATAGTTGCTGTAGATACAAACATTAAGCAGCTGTCTGTTTTGCCTGGACTGTCAGAAGATCCGTGTGTTGTGGGGTTGCTATGAGTGGAGGAGCAACAGGTACTGACTGCTAAAAAAAGGATGCACAGATGGCAGTACTGCACTGACAGGGATTCTTTGCTCCCCATTCAAAACTTGATTCATCAGCTAGAAGAGCCAGGGAGTGATCAGCATAACTCAATCACCTTTTAACAGCCTCATATGGCCGGTGTGTAAAGCCAGTGCAGAATGGATGCTGATGGTAGATTACCCTGGCTTGAATGAAATCACACCCCCACTGAGTGCTGCTGTGCCAGATATGCTACAACTCCAGTATGGAGCAAAAGCAGCCAAGTGGTATGCCACCATTGTCATTGCCAGTGCCTTCTTTTCAATTCCTCTGGCCACAGAGTGCAGGCTACCGTTTGCTTTCACCGGGAGAGGCATTCAGTACACCTGGAACCATTTGCCCCAGGGGTGGAAGCACAGCCCAACCATTTGCCATGGGTTGATCCAAACTGCATTGGAACAGGGGAGTGCTCTCGAGCACTTAGAATATATTGATGATATCACTGTGTGGGGCAGTACAGCAGGGGAAGTTTTCAAGAAAGGAGAGAGAATAATCCAGATCCTCCTGCGAGCTGGCTTCGCTATTCCTGGGCCTGCACAGGAAAACTAGTTTCTAGGTATAAAGTGGCAAGATGGACGTTGTCACATCCAAACAGATGTGATTAACAAAATCATTGCCATGTCTCCACCCACTAGTAAGACAGAGACCCAAGCTTTTTGTGTGTAGTGAGCTTTTGGAGAATGTATATTCCAAAACTACAGCCTCACTGTGAGCCCCCTTTATCAGGTGATGTGGAAGAAAAATGATTTTATATGGGACCCTGAGCAGCAGCAGGCTTTTGAGCAAATTAAGCAGGGGATAGCCCATGCCGTGGCCCTGGGGCCAGTGCGGACGGGACAGGATGTAAAGAGCATCCTCTACACTGCTGCTGGAAAGGAAGAACTCCACTTGGAGTTTGTGGCAAAGAGCTTCTGGAGAGACCCAAAGCCGACCCCTTGGATTCTGGAGTCAGGCATATAGGAGGTCTGAGGAGCGCTACACTCCAACTGAGAAGGAGATCTTAGCCACATATGAAGGGCTTAGGGATGCTTCCAAAGTAATCAGTACTGAAACGCAGCTCTTTCTGGCACCTCGATTGCCAGTGCTGAACTGGATGTTCAAATGAAAGGTTCCCTCTACCCATCATGCTACCGATGCCACTAAGAGTCAGTGGATTGGGCTGATTACTCAGCGAAGTCGGATGACGAACCTCAGTCATCCAGAAATCCTATAGGTGATCATGGACTGGCCTGAAAGTAAAAAGTTTGGAATATCACCAGCAGGGCAGATATCACTCGCTAAAGAGGCCCCACCATACAATGAACTACCAGAAAAAGAAAATAAATTTGCCCTCTTCACAGAAGGATCATGTTGTATTGTGGGAAAGCATCACAGATGGAAATCTGTTTTGTGGAGCCCCACACGACGAGTTGCAGAGGCCACTGAAGGAGAAGGAGAATCAAGTCAATTTGCAGAGGTAAAGGCTGTCCAGCTGGCCTTAGATATTGCTGAATGAGAGAGGTGGACAGTGCTTTATCTTTATACTGACTCATGGTTGGTGGCATATGCTTTATGGAGGTGGTTACAGCAGTGGGAACAAAACGGCTCGCAACACAGGGGTAAAACTATTTGGGCTGCTGAACTGTGGAAAGACATTGCTGCCTGAATAAAGAATATGGTTGTAAAGGTATCTCATGTAGATGCTCATGTGGCCAAAAGTCGAGCTTCTGAAGAACAACAAAACAACCATCAGGTAGATCAAGCTGCTAAAGTTAAGGTGATTCAAGTAGACTTGGACTGGCAACAAAAGGGTGAATTATTTTTAGCTCAGTGGGCCCATGAGACCTCGAGCCATCAAGGAAGAGATGCAACATGTAAGTGGGCTAGAGACCAAGGGGTGGACTTAACTATGGACGCTATCACACAGGTTATCCATGACTGTGATACATGTGCTACAATTAAATAAGCCAAGAGGATGAAACCTCTCTGGGAGGAAGGGTGATGGCAAAATTATATGGGAAAAAAATATGGGGAGGCATGGCTGGTTGATTAAATCACCTTGCCATGAACTCGCAATGGCAAGCATTATGTGCTTACCATGGTGGAAGCAACAACTGGGTGGCTTAAAACATATGCAGTACCCTTTGCTACTACCCAAAACACCATCTCAGGTTACAAGAAACAAGTCCTATAGTGACATGACACTCCAGAAAGAATTGAGTCAGATAATGGGACTCATTTCAAAAATTCTCTTGTAAATACTTGGGCCAAAGATCATGGCATCGAGTGGATTTATCATATCCCCTATCACACACCAGCTTCTGGAAAAATTGAAAGATAAAATGGATTGTTATAAACAGTGTTGAAAGCAATGGGTGGCGGAACATTTAAACACTGGGAGAAGCATTTGTCAGAAGCTGACAAGTTGACCTGGTTGGTCAACACCCGAGGATCACCATGATCCTGCCCAATCCAGCTCTCTACCTACTGTAGAGAGAGATAAGGTCCCTGTAGTACTTGTAAAGAGCATGTTGGGAAAAGCAGTTTGGGTCTCTTCCAGCTTCTGGGTAGGGCAAACCTCTCTGTGGAATTGTTTTTGCTCAGGGACCTGGGTCTACCTGGTGGGTAATGCAGAAGAATGAGGATGTTCAATGTGTACCACAAGGGAATTTGATGTTGGGCGAGTGCAGTCGTTAATTCCATGTATATACATATATATGTTGTGTGTGTGTGTATTTAATGTACGTTAATCAATTTTCCTCTCTGTATATTAAGCATGATGTAGTGATGTGGAAGAAGGGGTGGGATGTCATGGTTTTATGTTTTTGTTACTGGTATTCCACATCATAACATCATGTAGTGCATTGAGAGTAAAAGAGTTAATGCTCCAGCTCCATGGATCATCAATAGTTCTGGGTATACCTGTCTCAAATGGAAAGAAGAACTACATTCCCCAGGGGATTTTGTGTTGCTTTATATTTTTACATTTTTCTACACAAAGGGAAAGATAAAAACTGTGTGTCATGAGACACTCTCTTTCCTTTGGGATCGACCCAGCAGCGGGTGTTCACTAGCCATCTCACCTTCAGTGTTTAGCATAGGGCCTTTAGTTTATCAGACACGCTCTCTTGCTCATTTTATTTGATTTATTAGCTTCAATTATAATTATATTGTATTATGTTATTTTGCATTTTGTTATCTTACTTAGTAAATTACCTTTCTTCCTCAGATCATTGCCAGTATTATGTTTTTAGGCCCACCCTCCTTTTCTCTTATCCATTTCCCCCTTCCCCTTTCCCCAGGCATGGGTCTGTGGGTCCCTCACCCCAGTCGTCATGGAACTGGGCTGAACTAGCCTGTAAACTGTTGACACAAAGACAAAAACATTCCTCTGAAATCCATTCTCATGCTGTTTAAACACTAAATGGAAGGTGCTTAATCTGCTGCTCTCGCAGAAGATTTTACATATACTAGAATCATTTATTCATGTTCCAAGTCTCCCAGTTAAGAACAGGGGATATAGAAATTGAAAACTGATGGTACAAATCATAATTCTTTGAATTAATTAAATAAACTGATACTTGCATTATCTTGGAAATGTCAACAAGTTAACAGACATAACAACTCAATAAGGTAGAGATAATTGTATCATCCCAAAATAAATCAGGAAAAAATAATACAAGGAGGATAAAAACAATAGAAGAAGCCAGCAGTGTAAGCTAATATTGCTATATTGCTAATAAGTTATGAGTAAGAATGGATGAACTCCCACATGAGTGTTACCAAATCACTTACATTCTAGTGTTTCAACATTATACCTCAAAAGGTTTTCACTAAGTGTCTTTGCACCAAGCAGATAAGGATGATATGCTGAACTCCTTATAACAAGTAGATAAGGGAAATTCTGCAAAGTCCCTGCATCAAATAGATAAGGGAACTGTGGAAGCAAGTGTCATGCCGTCAAGGTGAGAAGTCAACAGAATATGTGTGAAGGCCAAATTCAACCAGTGGACACTGTGAGGACCACTACCACAAAAAGACTGAGCATATACAAGGAGGCAGAACCCTGTGTTAGTTATTTTTGGGGAATCGTTGAATGTGTATGTACTACCCGGGAAAACCTTGGCATGTGTATCACAGGTAATGCATAAAAGGTGTAGAACTTTTGTGCAAGGCACACATAATCAGATGGAAGGCTTCCCTCATGCATCCAGCACCAAGAATAAAGAATGCCTGCTTTCCAAAAGTCCAGACTGTCTTAGAGTGTTTCCACATCGACTCATTTATGGTAGCAATAAGATAGTCTCTAACAGGCAACACATTCATACAGCCAAGAAAACATTAAAAAAATCCATGAAAGTCTGAACTTAAATCTGAAATTGTGTATAGAATATTTCCCTCACCAAGGCAGAAATTTGTTTATATATATATATATATTATACATATATATTATATATATATATTATATTTATATTACTGCATAACTTTTAGAATGCTGTTTGGCTTTCCTCTATTATCCACAATTTGGACCTTCAAAAGTCATGTGACTAATGTAGAAAAAAATGTGATGCAGAAAATTCAACAGCTTGTAGTAGTACCAAAAGCCCATAAAAATTATTTTAGAGACGGAAATAACAGCATTGCATTGTTAAGTTTAGCAATTGCCTTCTATCAGCTTGATATTTAATAGTGTTTCCTACAAAATAAACAAACAAAAAATCCTCTTAAAATGGGGTAACATCTGACTTTTTAATTGCATTACTCCTTAAATGATCAACGTAAAATAGTTGTGGACTACAGACACAGGAAAACTCAACAGTTTAGGAAGGGTGTAACTACATTCAAATACCTGACTCAATAGGTACAAACTGAATTGTTAAGCTATTATTTAAAATCCATATGAAAGACCAAAGTAACAGTAAAAGAGATTAAGTTTTCAAGGCTAAAGGAGCTAACAAAAATTTCTGGTGCTTCTCTCAGTCCTATGTTATTAAGGGTTTAGAGAATTTGTGCACTCTTTTGCAACAATGGAGACATCAGAGAAAAGTATTGCAGAATGCAATGAGATTTGGCTGGTGTTGCTATGAATATATTTTAAGTAGGAGTACACCAAAAATTGACTGCTAAAGTGCTTCCCCATGGGCCCTGATGTTTTCTGTAATAAGATTTAGATTCTGGTGATTAAGCACTTTAGACAACTCATAGCCTGCCACAAATGTTTAGAACAAAATCTTCGAAGAATGAGCTTTAACCAAATTGCCGATATTAAAAACACTAAAACTCATTTACAGCACAAGTTTTATTTTCAGATATGCAATTAAAGTAGCTGTTTATTTCAAAAGAAACAAATCAAGAATCAACAAAGGCTGCACTGAATGTGTCCTTACTCTGTTTTTTGAAAGATTTAGCAGCAGTAAGGTAGGCTTCCTAAAAGCCAGTGCAAGTACAGTGGTAGCCCAATAATGTGAAGTGCTTTGAGTTTCAGCTTGAGCGAACATGCCTCTTTAATATTTTTGTTTATTTATTCTTTTTCAATGATTTCCCAAGATATAATGTTACAACCAAACTTCAATGATTCCTTCTGAAAACCTCTGAAAAAAGTTGCAAAAACATGTAAGGGCGTAAGTCAGGACTGACACATATTTCTGGTTCCCAGCCCTTAGTATTCACTCTAATTATGTAGAGAAATCAAATATTGCAAATGTAATAAAAATATAAATCTAATATTCTATAAAAAATTAAAGTCCTACTATGCTAAAGTGAGTTCTGCCATATACCACAAGTGAAGTAAATGAGTCTTCACTCAGTGGAAGTGACAGAAGAAGAGCATTAAAGATATGACAGTTTTCCTATGGCAGTTTGACTATACTGTAAGTTTGACAAGTTGTCTTGTAAAATAATGTCATTGCATATTTAATAGGCATTCCCTTAAGTACTTCATCAGCTTCATCTTTTTATATAACAAAAAAAAGATGAAATTTGAATGTATGTTGTCCCATGAGTTTGCTTTTGTTGAACAGGTTGGCAAGGAGGAGGGAGAAAGAAATCCTTCTGTAAAAAATGCTAATGCACTGAACTCTATTTTAAGCATAACTTCTGTAAAAAGAAACAACTGAGCACTAATTTGTATTTAGTACAAGTATTAAGATTCAAAATCACATTGATGAAGTCGGTACACTTTTACATTGCTATGTGTCTTTACCATGTAAACCTTCAACGTCAAATTATGTTTTTGTCATTCGTATTCCCTCCTGGGTAAGCAAAAAGATACGTATGGCACTTGCCATTCTGACCAGTGGTAAATCATCTTCAGTGAATGAATGTCAGGACCCCAACTGTTGTCTCTGAATGTGATTTTCTTCCCAAGTGCACAAGTGTATTCTCTAAAGCCACACTGCAAACATCTTAATACAAGAATAGTCATACCAACAATGAGGAGACAGTATTGCACATGCTGAGAAAGAAAAAAAAATACCAAACACACACACACACACACACACACACACATACACACAAAAAAAAAAAACAAAAAAAAAACCCACCTACAAATATAATCGTACCAAACTGGATGCCACAGATGTCATGAGAGCTTCATCTCATTTCAGCTAGGTACGCAGTCACAACAATGCACAACACAGTTACAGTCTATAAACTTACAGAGACAATCACAGGGACAGTCATAAAGGGAAAGTAAAAGAATGGAGAAAAGACAATGCAGGGTTTTTTAGCCCCATTTGCATAGACTTAGCTTGATTCTTTAAACTCTAATTGCCTCTTGTTGACAGTGGCATCAGGACACTGTGAGATCAAGAGCAGTGTGTGAGAACCATAATGAAGCTAAAGACACTCACTTTTACATTACTACCACATATTCAGCATTCAATATACTGAAGAAGTTTGTTTGTTACATTAAAAAAACTTCATCAAACATTTTACTGAATGCTATAAATGTCGTGAGTTTACAGTGGATATGACCGGGGAATAAAAGATAAAAACCAAAATATGGAACAAGTTTTATTTTTAATTAATTCACATACCTCCTCCATCCAATTATGTATGTGTGAGAGTTGCATTAAGCCTACAGTGTTCTTAACCAGAAAGGAGGCAGACCATAAAAACTGTTTCTCTTAAGTTGGTAGGTAGGACAGTTCACTACTGAAATTTGAGAGAACCTGCTCTATTTTAGACATAAACATACTGAATATCAATGTCAAACAAAATCAAGATGACATACACAAGTCAGTCCGTTTCATACGTTTCATTCTTCATTTAAAACAGTGAAAGTAATGTTGGGTAGAAATGCATATGGAAAAAAAGCAATGCTATAATGACTTAAAAAAAGACTCAGATCTATCACTTGAAGCAAATAAATTATCACTGTAAACTCGAGAATGAGTTCCTAATGTTAGCCTTTCCTGCAGAGACTGAATCTAAGAAAAATATTCTATAAAGCCTCAATCCCAGAATAAAAAATAAGAAATCACATCACATAAACTAATAGCATAGCTTCTATTTTATTTATCTCGAATAATGGAAAATAACCTGTTTTGTAAGTGACAAGATAAAGGTTCAGCAATATCTTTTTACATTATGGGACTTCTGTGAACTTGTCATCTGAGAAAAATACAGGAAAATATTTCTAAGGACATTAGAAGGCATTGTGGCAAATCCTAGAATCTCTACGTTTTGAGTCAGGCACAACAAAAAGGTTTGAAGAGCCATGCTTTTGTAAAATCATAGATCAGAAGTGAAAATCTTAGCAAAAAGTGCAGCAGAGGAAAGTACATTGAAGGAGACAGAAAAGAAACTGGCCCAAACTACAGCCTTTTTTTTTTTTTTCTCATTTTAAAGCAAAATAAATGATTGGAGTGATAGGTGCATGATGTGTTGCTGGAAGCAGCAGCACCTGTGCAAGCTGAGGTGGGTTAAACCAGTCTTCCAGGCTACCACATCTGACTGCATGAATCAGAAGCAATCTCCTAGGATCAAATCACTTCCAATAATATATTCTCTTTCCTAATTTTCAAACAGTGTGATACTGGAGCTTGGGCCAACAAACCATTGCAGTCACAGCATGGTCTTTGCTGCTGGCACTGCAGCAAAAAGAAACTGTAGTGACACAATGACATTGTGAGCAGCACTAGCTGCACAGATCTACTTTGTACAGTTGCTTTGCTTGTCCACTGCTTTGGAATATCAGCAGGCCTGCAAGCCTCACTGTAGATGAAAAAGTCATCTAGGTTGCAAGATTGCAACGTGATATTTCACTACCATTAAATCTCTGTAGGAACTAGATGGTAACTAAAAGTTTGCAGTCTGAAGTAAAATGACTTATCTTTTTTTTCATGCAAAAATCTATAATAACTGTCTGAGGGAGGGGTAGACGATGTTTGCAAACTGAACATTGTCATCCCACATTATAAAAGCACAAATATTACACAAATTCTTGAAAGAGTAGGAATTTTATTTTCTTCTTTATTCTCTGCCTACAATTTTTTTACCCAATAACTTTGTAGCTATCTTTGACATGGACCACTGATAAGATGGATTTGAACTAAATGGTCTTCTTCATGGTATATGAATTTAATGCTCCTTAACAACGCACACAGTAATTCTGATGCCAGACATGGGAGATTGCTTCTGATTGATGCACTCAGATATGGCCAGGCAGACCAGTGTAACCCACCACAGTCTGCACAGGTGCTGCTGCTTCCAGCAGCAGATCATGATGTTCACTCTTTTTTGCATGGTAAACCTTTTACAAACATTTTCTTTTTTTCGTGGACTGGGGGGGGGTGGACGGGGTGGACGGGGGAGGGGGGGTTAAATTGACATACTACAACAATGAAAAACATGAAAAATACTTCCCACAAATCCTAATATAAAACAAGAAAAAAAAATCTTGTCAGAAACATCCCCAGCTCTTGTCAGTTCCTTTAAACTCCAGAATTCAGTTTATAGTTCTTAAAAAAAAAGATGTCTTATAGGCTCTAATTTTTAATGTTGATGGATTTACTGCTTGGCTAGAGGTTACCTTCTAGCCAATGTCATTTTCAATGCTTCATGTTTCTGGATTCTTACCCTTCAGTGTTAAGACAACACAGAGTTAAACAAAAGCAAAACAAAACAAAGCAAAACAAAATAAAAAAACCTTTTTGCCAGTCACAGTGGCACTGTAGGAATAGAATCCAGCAAAGGATGGTTAAGAAAAATATACTCAGTTCTGTTGGTTAGTCCACAGACTGCAAGAGATGATATTCAAGTCACCCACCCAAAGGTATACCTCATCCTTTCCTAAGATATTTCAGCCTCAAGATATCAAAATGAAGAGCTTGCAAAATACTGAAATCAAAAGTTTTCACTTCCTAGAGAAAAAATCCCACTTTTCCAAGTAAATAAGACGAATTTTACCACAGGTTTTGCTACTCACTTAATTAAGCTGAATTCTTTTGTTTTTGCTTTGCTTTTGCCACATATATTTAGGATAGGTAAACATTAATTTGGATCAGGATCACAGGACTTCTTCCTCTAAAAAGAAAAAACAGATTTTGTATTTAATTGTAGGCTTATTTGTGTCACGAGGGAGACAGAGAAATTGACTCTGCTTGTAAGACATCGTGCTGTGCTATATTTTGTGATTAATGGCATTCTAAGAGAAAGGGAAAAGATTATGTGCAGATATACTGAAAAGTAGTACTGGATGCTGCTCTTGGACTCATTTGCTGTAGGCTAATGCTTCTGTATTTTCTGTACACAACCTTTTGTAAAACAAAATCCAGTCTTTTCACACAGACCAAATCAAGCAAGGTGACAGATATGCTTTTGGCTATATATTTATGAATTAAGTGGATGACTTCATGGATGACTACTACTACATGGATGACTGTAATAAGCAAATAAGAATAAAAATAGTTCTCTTACATATATTCATTCATATCTAATTCTTGGTTTTGAAACCCTGGAGAAAAAATATGAGTTATCATCTCTACTTCATCCAGTTAAATAGCTTTGAATCAGTAACAAATATCAAAATTAACAGCTCTGGATTAGCCCAAAGACATGAATAAAATCAGTGGTAACACCACAAATAAAAAATTACAAAACAGACAGAGAAGTCATTTCATTCTCACCAACAAACTGTGCCTTAAAACAGTGAAGTGATTCAGAAGGACTTTACTTAATGTTAGCACCTATAGCCTCAACAGAAATTTAAAAAAGCGAGATGTCCAAACAGATTATTGTAAATCTTATCAAAGTCATTTGATTTCCCTTCTTTGATGTATAACTACACACAGGAATGTAAAAAGGTTTCAATTATGGTATTTCAACTAATTTTGCTTGCTGCAAAGCTTCCTGGCTTTCTCCCATCCCCCGTGGTGACCAAACAAGTTCCTGAGATCAATAGACCTGCTTCAGAACCTCGCTGGATCCACGGTGGTGATTCTTGCTTTCTACCAAGACTCCTTGCTTTTTTGTCTCTTTTCTATTGCTCAAGGGTTTAGGACTAGATTATCTTAGTGGTCTTTCCAACCTTAACGACTCTATGATTCTATGTTTCCATGAGGGACTTCAGCTGGCCAGACATTAACAGGAAACACCACACCTCATATAAACAAGTCCAAGAGACTGCTGAAACATGCTGATGACATCTTCCTGGTACAGGTATTTAGAGAATTGAAAAGGAGAGGTACCCTCCTAGATATGTTGCTAGTGAACAGAGAAGGTGTCGTGGGTGAAATGTTAATTCATCTTGGTCATAGTGATCATCAAGAAGTCAAATTTAAAATCTTTGGTATAGGTGGAAAACTGCCACCAAAAACTAAACCCAGAATATGGGAAGAACTCCCGATTAGCTGTCTCTCTCTACATTGCACAGGTACATCCTCACCTAGAGTATTGTACGCAGCTTTGGGCACCACAGTACAAACAATACAAAAAACTATTTGAGTGTCCGGAGGAGGGCTACAGAGATGATGAAGGGTCTAAAGGGAAAGTCATATGAGGAGCAGCTGAAGTCCCTTGGTTTGTTCAGCCTATAGATGGGAAGTCTGGAGGAAGGCCTCATGGCAGCCTACGGCTTTCTCATGAGGGGAAGCAGAAGGGCAGGCATTGATCTCTCTCTGGTGATCAATGATAGAATCCAATAGGCTGGCATAAAGCTGCTCAGAGGAGGTTCAGGTTGGATATCTGGAAAAGATTCTTCACCAAGAGAGTATTCAGGCACTAAAACAGCCTCCTCAGGGAAGTGATCATGGCAATGAGCTTGCTCGAGTTCAAGAAGTGTCTGGATGATGTTCACAGACATAGGGTCTAATTTTTGTGTTGTCATGTGTGGAGTCAGGAATTGGACTCAGTGATACTTCTTGGTCCCTTCCAACTAGAGATACAATTCTGTGATTCTGTGACCCCATTTTCAATCAACATACATACACAACCTTAAAATTTTCAAGTCAAATATATAGAGTTTGCAATCAGGTATTAAATTTAAAAAAATGATCACATCTCTTTACTGCATTTTTATAAGATCTCTCTTAACCAGATAAAAATATCCCTCACTTCACAATTACATGTCATTCACTTAATCACTTTCTGGAAGTATGTACATTTGTGAAAAACTGTTTTCAAGGATGAAGAAGAGTTAAATTTCATCAAAGATCGCTGACAAGCACATTGAGAGCTCAGGAAGGATTGCAACCACTTTCATAGAATCAAACTGATGTATTAGTTTCACAAAAATGAAGTAAAAAAATAGGCAGATATGTGTTTTTATTGCTCTTAATTGAAGTTTTAAAAAATAAATATATATAAAAAAGAATGATTCTGTTACAGCTATATACATTAACTGTATTAGATAGTTTATAGGTGTCCCAAGATAACTCCACTCACTGCTGTGCAGGTGAGCCAATAGCTTGTGTGTACTACACATAGTCATATACTAGTGAATCTGCATTGTTTGTAACTGCGATGGCCACACTGTTCTAGATTGCTGCATTACATAAGGAAATGGTACTAATACTAATCTCAATGGTACTAATGGTAGTAATCTCAAACATTTAGTATCAGCCTCTGATACAGCATCCTTGTGACTACCTGTGTGAAAGACTAAAAATGTTCTTTTTTTTTGTCTCAAAGCTTGCTTTGTGAGGCCTTTCTGGTGATAAGACTCTAACTGAGAACTGCAGATCTAGGTGGGTGTCACCATGCCACAGTGCTTCTGCTTATTGTTTTAAAGATAAACAGAAGCAGGGACAAGCCTGTCTCTTTTGGAGTTCAGCTTGGAGAAGCTGATCACTACAAAACACTCCTTGCTTTTTCTAACAAGACTCCTTGCTCTTTCCTATCACTCATCTTCCCTACCCCATATCCCTAAGCAACTGGAATTTGTAATAAACTTGTTGGGCTAACATATGATCCGTTGTGTCTTAATCTCATGCCAGGTATACACATAATCAAAAAACCACATCTCTCTTCTTTATATTGGAATGTGACAACCTGATAGCCCTCCTTGACCTAGATTTAGTTACCAACGTCTGAATTCACCAAAACTGAAGATCTCTTTGGCTCACATGAGATCTACCATGAACATTGCTATTTCTCAGAAGTATTTGCTTAGATATCTATTGAACACTCTGTAGTTGACAGATTGCATTTGGGTAAGGTCAATTTTGCTAGTCCAGAGCAATCAAAATTGTATTAATACATACCCTGTGATCCTTTCAAATGAATTACTACAAACCATCATGTCTTTATTCCTTACTGGAATGTACAATAGGGCCAAGAAGCTGAGTTTATGAAATACCTACTTCATGTTAGTACATGGGCTTCATTCATGTCTGAGTTTTGTTCAGCTCATCTTACCTGATCATCCATGTATCTGCTCCTTTTCAAATTTTCCTATGACCAATGTTATGTTCTCTACAAAAGACCACTCACTAAACCTGAAAATATTTCTGTAGTTAGTATGGTAATATCTGAAGGTCACAAATTAGAAATAAAATAGAGAAACTTTTTCTGAAAATGAAAGAGCAAGTAAAAATAATCCCATGCAAACTAAGAAAAGACGTGAACAAAGAGTATATTATAGAGTATAGAACTTGGCAAGGGATGTTAAAAACAAGAAGGGATTCTACAGGTACATAGGTCAAAAGGGACAGTCCAAAGAGAGCATACCTCCCCTGCTAAATGAGAAAGGAGAACAGCCTACAACAAGTATGGAGAAGGCTGAGGTACTCAATGATTTTTTCCTCAGCTTTCACTGGTAGACAGGATTCGCATATACCTGAACCTGAATCTCTAGGTGGGAACTGGGAGAGTAAACTCCCTTCCACTGTAAGTGTGGAGGAAGTTCAAAACTGACTTGTCATTCTGAATGTGTACAAGTCAACATGGCTGGATGACATGCAGCCCAGAGACCTAAGAAAGCTGGCTGATGTGGGTACTGAGCTGCTCTCCATCATATTTGAAAAGTCCTGGTTCTCAGGTAAAGTACTCAGAGACTGGAAAAAGGGAAACATCACTGTCATTTACCAGAAAGGGTAGGAAGGAGAACCCAGGGTGCATGGCTCTGTCCATTGAAAAAAGAGATGGATTCCTAAATCACAAATCTGGGTTAAACTTAACCCAAAACAGACACTTAGATAAAGTCTATATGCTGAACAGGGAAACTTAATTCAGTATTTCTAGTTATTCCTTCAAATCTATGCAATAAATAATGTCAGTACAATGGGTTTTATACAACTTGCAATTTTGGTTCTTAGGACACTTTGATATTAGTTACTTTGTTCTTAATTTATAGCTTTTAAATACAATTTTATAAATTATAAAACTGCTTCAACGAAGGGTAAAAGATGGAAAAAAAAGGATTTGACTAATTCTAATTAACTTTGAATGAGCTTACCTAGCAAAGACATTATCTTAAACCACTAGCTAGTCTGAGGGCAACAGAAATGCATCTTTGTGCGAAACCAAAAGTGAATACCATCACAGCATGGAGAAAATAGATATTAAAACCTGAGTATTCTATTAGGTTATATATTGACATTTCTCTCTGAGTCTACATTTAACAAATTAGTGTATCAATGCACATCAATACAAAATTATCACTTTAAAAGTTTATGAAATTTGCATTTAAACAACTTTCTAAGACAAATCTAAGCATTAGCAGTATTACAGAATTAATACAATTAACAGTGGAGGAATTAGTGAAAAACTGATACTCAGAATCTGAAAAATAGGTTTAAAATGGAAGTTTCTACATGGAAATGGAGGTCATATATATAGCAGCTCAGTCTTAACAAGAGTGACAAAGAAACTAGATGATCAAAACCTGCATTTTTTAATTCAGACCTTCAGTTCCTTCAATGTGAATGATATTAAATCACAGTTAAAAGGCTCAGTCATGGTATTAAACAACAAAAAAAAGCATTCTGTTGACTTGATTATGGCTAATAAAACAAGGAATATTTACTTTGAAAAGTTATTGCAATCACTAATGGAGGTAAAGATTTCCTCCTTCACATGTCACATTTCAGCTAATGAGATCTAGGAAGTGTAGTGTAATATTATGCCAAGGATTAATTCATTACACTATTTTTAGGATTTGAATAAAACAATCCTAGATTGTCATGCCAAAAATACTGGATACCATAGCTGACACCATGATAGCATTTGGCAATTTAGTGGATACCTAGATTAAAGAAAAACAAACTTGACTTCAATCTGGAATATAAAGGCACCAAAAGAAGTTTTATATGTGTGGGAAGAAAGACTATTTAGAACAGAAGCTGTTGGAACATGATAAACAGCAAGGCTGAGAACCAAGGACACATCCAGAAGAAGAAAAACAAAGTAAACTGTGTGATGGCCGAGTGGTGAATAACTTGATTGGAGGAAGAGCTCATGACTTGGAACGACTCATGACCCTGATTGGATAAGCACATGCATACACATTTTAGGAGTGTTTGTGGAATGCTTTGATGACATGTACAGGCAGGTGGAAAAGTTACAAGAGAAATCTTGTGAATGTATATAAGGGATGTTAGTTAGAACCTGTAATAAATTATTCGGATTGTTCACATCTCAGCTCATGCCTCAGATGCTGCATAAATGGACTGCAGTTTATTTACAGAAACATTCCCAGTTCTGATGCTTTCAAAAACAAGAGACTGAATATTCTTTCATAGGTCTTTCATCTCACTTGGTGAGAATCAATTAACTAACTGTGAATGCAACTGACAACTGATTTTTCTTAAATTACTTTTCAAATTAAACAAACAAAAAAACTAAAATTTTTCCATTTTAGCATTCACTATTCTTAAGTAGCTGAGATTAGATGAATGTGTACTAGAAAGCTGCATTCTAATTCAAAACAGAAAGCTATTTGAAGCAATAGTCAGGTTTATTTTTACAGAAGATGGTAAAATTAATAATAAGACCTGTATCCCTGGCAACTTCATTCATCTTCTTAATATTAGAATGGAATCAAATATTTCATTTGGAAGGGACCTACAAAGATTACATAGTTGAACTACTTGACCATTTCAGAACTAATGAGAAGTTAAAGTATGATACTGGGGGCTTTGTTCGTATGTTTCTTGAACACTGTGAGATGAGGGACTCAAACATCACTCTAGGAAGCCTTTGGTTATATTTGCTCATTCTTGTTGCATATAAATTTTCCATGATGCCCAGCCTGAGCATCCCCTGGTGCATATTTGTGCTGTAACAGTGTAACCTGCAATTGGTTATCTGGGAGAAGAGAGCAGCACCTCCCTTTCAACTTTCTCTTCGCAGGAAGGCCTTCTCTTCTGATTAGACAACACAAGTATCCTCTACCCTATTACCAGCTTTTCTGCCCTCCTCTGTATGCTTTCAAGTACCTTAACAGCCTTTTTATATTGTGGAGCCCAGAACTCAGAACAATAATCAAGGACAGGATGCACCGACCCGAAATAAAATGGGAGAATCTCCTTTTGTGAATAGATGACTATTAAAAAATAAACTACTTCTGAATAAAATACAGAACCATTTCCATTTTTTCTTTAGCTTCTTAAAAAGTTCTATTCACTAAAGAAATTACAAGCCATTACATCCATGAAATTGTTCTGAATAAACCTACTGTATATTCTGAAACACGTAGTTCTTTTGCATATCCAATTAAGAAGCACGAACATCCCATGGCAGAACTCATGATTCTGTAAATGATATTCAGCATTATGTTGACTGAAGTCAACTTGAAGTTGACTTTAACAGCACAGCTTTGGGGCACAAGCATAACAGCATCAATATTACTATACAACAGATATGAAAATTCTCCACATTCAAATCCTAAGTGCTTTTTAGTTCTCCATCTTCTCAATCAAGTGACTGTACACATCTCCTTCATATTATAATTAAAGGTTATTCCTTTACTTCTGGCATATTTTGTTACATGATATACATAACAGTAGGGTATAAGAAATTGGCATATCTATAGAATTTAGAAAGCACACATTTTGATTTGCATTTGTATCTTCCAAAATGCACTTTAGTTTAAGCAATGATTACAGTCTAAATGTTTATTTGAAATTCTTCTGAAGTCAACAGAAAGAATTCCCGCAAAGTGAACAGGTGTTTAGTTGGATCCATACTTCTGAACAGCCAATGTTGTATCATAACATACCTGCAAAGAAGCTCTCTATACAGTAACTATTCTGTTAATGAAGACTCGTAGACAAAAACTAGTATGAAAACATCACTATGAAGATGGTATTTAGTATGATCTCAGGATTCAACTTCAATACTTAACAGATGGCTTACAGAAAAAGAAAGAGCTTAAGCATATATAAGAAATATTCTATGCAGTGTTCTATAAAATGAAAGCTAAAGTGTAAGCTGGCAGCTGTCATTCAGATATATGATTTTGAAGATACATCATTTCAGATATCCCACCTAAGACAGTGGTTTTTAAGTCTCTCACTATTTAAGTTACTTCTGTCTCTGCAAAACTCTAAGAAGGATATGTTTTGATTTTATTTCAACAGTGAATATTGTATATTGCTTTTAAAAATTCTAGAATTTAAGTGACAATCCTCTGAACTTCTATCATTGAGAAGAATAAAGATTGAGTTTTTTGTTTGTTCCACTTCATATAAAATATCAAACCTTGCCATCCTTTTAATCCTTCCTTAGCAAGAGAAGAATTTCAGTGATACAAATCCTTATTACTAAAAAGCTAAGATTTTTGAAATACTTACTAAAACAAAATACTGGAGAGATGGATTGATTCACTTGTAGCCCATGGTGACCAGCAGAGAGAATTCCACTATTTCAGGAGAAGATATGTAGTCTATTTTTGTCAAACTAAATAAAGCACTATTTGCAGATCTTTCAAATCCATATTCCTGCCTTTTAAAGATATTTAGAGTACATAAGAAAATAAAAAAGCATAGAAGTTCACATTAGGGATAGAGGAAAAAGAAATAGAGGTTCCCATTTTTTTTTACTATGATCATATAGATGCTGAGCAAAGAGAAAATTCTTACTACACCACCTGAATATTTTCTTTATAGAGTCAACCATAGTTCCACATGAAACTAAGGCAGAAAATTAAGAATAAAATATTCCAAAGATACCCCCTTCGGAAGGGTAGGAGAGAATGTCCCGTACTGAAGAGCTTCTATCCTTAAAAACATTTTAAATAAAAAATTTAAAAACCAAATATTCAATATATCTAAAGAACAACTTAAGGCCTGCACTTGTCCTTCAGCAAAAACAACCCTATTTCTTCATATTTCTGATGGCTCCAAAGAAACCTAGTATTCCACCAAATCTCATCAGCAGTTTTTTTGTTGATTTCCATATAGTTTTTTCACTGTTTTCTAAAGCCACTAACTCCTTTAGACAGAAATTATACAGTATGAAAATAAGCTATGGAAGTTTAGAGTGATGGAAAAGAGAGGAGTAGAAGAAGAAGAGGAATTCAATGTTTTCTCTTGTAATGAAAATATATATCTTGACCTCAGATCTTTTATAATTTCTGGAGTAGAAAAAGAAGAGGGAAGACTACTTTCAGGAAACGGATTTTGCTATCAAATTTTAGTATATATGTTACACCTGGCACTGACAGCCAAATACATTTCCAATCTGAGAAGGTGAATCATCAGAAATATTTAGGGTTAAACCCTGTATTTCAAGTCAATGATTGAGTATGGATTTCTATACTAGTGCTAAATCAGGTCTTGTGGCACTGTGGGACTCAGGCAGAGAATTTAAGCATTAATCAAAAGATTCTGCTCTCTGCTTCCCATCACATTTTTGTGGGTTTTTGAACAGCTGTGTTGGATGTTGTAAGAGACTAATATTTTATACCATCGCCTCAAAGTTTGCTGATGAACATGTCCAAGCTAGTCCTGGGAAAGCGTTGTGAAATTCTCTGTCTAAGGGACAAGCAGATGGGCATGTCCTGGGGCAACGAAAGAGATAAGCTGCATCTCAGTGGCCGCTTAACACTCATTTGTGTGGTACTCATCTCCGTGGGGAGATGCTTGCCTGGCAGCTAGCAAGGGATTTGTCGCGTAGGCAAGAGAAATGGAGGATAAAAGAGTGATCGACCACCATGAGGTTGTTGTTGTGGTTGTTGGTTGGTGTTCTTCCATCAGAAACCTCACGAGCTGATCCCTGCTGCTGAACTCCCTCCTGGGCCTGCTGCCTGAGACATGCTGCTTTCTCCTGGACCTCGCCGCTCCTTCGAGGTGTTCTACCATCTGAACCCTCACGAGCTGATCACTGTTCACTGCTTCTCCGGTGCTGACTGATGCTGTTCCTGGACTTTCCCCATGCTGCTTCTCCTGTGCTGACCCGGTGCCGCTTCTCCAGGACAGCTGCTTGCTGCTCAGGGCTGCCCGTCGCTGCTGCTGTTCTCCCTGCTTCTGCCGCCCCTGCTCTTCTGCCTCGGACCGTCGGAGCCACTTGCAACCGGACCGCCCCTGGGATCCTGGCTGGTGACTATCCCTGTGTTGTACAAACCCTTGATTCTTTCCTATCTTTCCTATCGCTCATCTTCCCTTCCCCATCATTCTTAACAGTGTCCGCCATCCCCATCTCCCTGGTTAATATTGGTAATAAAATGGTCGGACCAACATCTGAACCGTTGTTTCTTAATCTCACTCTGGGTATACACATAATCTAAGAACCTCGTCTCCCTCCTTTATATTGGAGCATGACAGATGTACTATTCCAAGACAGAAGAAGAATATCCCTCAAGGAATTCGAAATAAAAGCGTGTGTATATCACTGGAAGGTAGAAGAAGTGGAAAAATTTGAGAATGCAATCTGGAATTTTTCGACAAAAATTTAGTGTTATTGTTACTAATAACTGTAGAGGTTTCTGTAAGATAAATAATATTTCCTTTCTACCAGGTTAGGAGTTTTATAATACTGATAATAACATGCCTGTTGCATACATAACAATTTTTTCATACCTTTTATCGTTTCCCATGCAAAAAGTGAGAAAAGTAAATGTATGGACTGTTTTAAGAACTGTAGTTTGGCTGAAAAATTGTATATTTTATTTTTTACATTATCTGGAAAAAATTGCATAATTTCTTCAGACTTTTTCATGATATCAATATATTTCTACTTACACAAAGTATGTACACGTTACTTCAAATTTTACTTTTGAGAATACCTAATTATGATGATTTAAGACTTTAATTCTGACCTTCGGAAATGTACAGCTTACACAGAAAAATAATTAATTTTATCCTTTTGGAGTTATCTCAAATACAGACTTTGTAATTTTTGTTTAGTCTACATCTCTAGTTTCACTATTGCCTAGATGTAATAAAGTTCTCCTTGTTGGTAGCTTTGAAAGCACCTAAAATTGCAAAAAAGATCTGAGTCAATGAGAGTTGTAGAAAAATAGGGCAAACCACAGACATCAATTGACACAAATTGCTTTTAATGCTGTACTAACAGACTTTAACAAGAAAAATAGGGACTTCTCCAGCTCCTTCAAGCACCCCTGTGGTTATTAACATATTTATAAAATTAACTTGTAAAAGATTCCTCTAGTAAAATTAAAATGCTTATTATATGCAGCAGAGAGGTCTATTAGGCACTCTGATAAAATGTAAGACCTTGCTTCTGTTACACTGAATTATTAGTCAGTAGTGCTAATAGCTTTCCATGACTGAAGATTAGCTACAGTGAGGTATTTGCAAGCATTTCAAATCCAGCAGCATTCTCACAATTAAAGGTCAGGGTCATTTCATCTCACTCATGAAGTACATGAAGTATGGGTAGATAGATATAAGCTGCACAACACATGAAATTAATGTAATTGTTAGCAGGAGGTAGATCTCTGAAGAATACATAAATGATGTATAAACTGTTTATGATATTAGCAACTTGTATAAATGGAGGTGTGCATAATCCAGACACAAGCATTATCAACTCCTACTTAAAGTCAGGTAATTTTTCTACCATCTTGCTCATTGGGAAGGATAAGTATCAGAAGACTACAAGTCTACTTTCCCACTGTCCAGACTGCAAATACATTATGCACATAGCTAGAAGTTGAACAATAAAATCAATACAATTATTTATTTAAACATTTTTGTTAAAAGTTATCACTCTTTTCCATCAAGTTTTAACTGAACTGTCTTCACCAACATCATCCCTCTTGTTTTAGTCCTGGATTTACATCTTGTGTAAGCAAGGAAATTGAGTATTCTCCTCTCAGATTTTCCCATCTTTCTCAAACAGAGCCAGATTGAATGTGCACAGCTGTAGAAGATTGTAGATGCTCTCTTCCCTTTTTAGGTTCACAACTGTGCAAGGGAAGATCATAGACCAGGTGCTCCTGCAAGCTATGCAGGAGGACCTGGTCTATGTACATGGAAGTACATGGAAGAGAAGGAGCAGGTCCTACCTGATCAATCTTGTGGCTTTTTATGATAGCATTAGTTCCTCAGTGGACGGGGGAAGGACCTCTGATGTTATGCCTGGTCTACAGTAAGGCCTTTGACACGGTCCCACATAACATCCTTCTTTCCAAATTGAGAAGATGTGGATTAGATGAGTGGACTCTTCAATGGACAAGAACTCATTGTGAGATAACAGACAGAGAGTGGTGGCCAATGACTCAATGTCTAGATTGAAATCAGTGACAAGAGTTGTCCTTCAGTGGTCAGAACTGGGATCGATATTCTTTAATATTAATCTTCATAGATGACATTGATGGTGTGATCAACTGTACCCTCAGCAAGTCTGCAGATGATACCAAGCTGTGTTGTGTGATCAACACACCTGAGGGACAGGATGACATACAGAGAGACCTAGAGAGTCTTGGGCAGTTGCCTGGATCATGGCAACTCCTACTATCAGTACAAGCTGGGGGATGCACCGCTCTGCCAGAAAAGACTTGGTGGTACAGGTGGATTGAAAGCTGGACATGAGCCAGCAATGTGACATCACAGCCCTGAAAAGCAACCATATCCTGGGCTACATCAAGAGCAGCATGGCCAGCAGGGTGAGGGAGGAGATCTGTCCATCTGCTCTGTGCTGAGACCTCACCTGGAGTACTGCCTCCAGATGTAGAGTCCCCAGTACAGTAGAGACATGGACCTGTTGAAGTGCATCCAAGAGAGGGCCACAAAAAAAAATGATTCAAGGGATAAAACACCTCTCCTACAAAGACAGACAGAGAGAGCTGGCGCTGTTCAGCCTGGATAAGGGAAAGCTCCAGGGAGATCTGAGAGTGGCCTTTCAGTATCTAGAGGGGGGCTGTAGAAAGAAGAAATTAGATTCTTGAGTAGGGTCTGTTGTGATAGAAAAAGAGGAAATGGTGTCAGGCTAAAAGCAGAATTCAGAGCCCTCTGCTCCTTATGAGAAGCTGCAGGCACCATGAGGGCTCCCCTTAGCCTGCTCTGCTCTAGGTTGAGCAAACACAGGGACCACAGATGATTTACACATTTCTTGCCCTCCAGATCTTTCACCACCTTTGTAGCCTTCCTTTGGAGGGTTTATAGTAGTTTTATATTCCTCCTATATTGTAGCACCTTCACCCAGTGCTGGAAGTGTGGCTACAAAAGAGCAAAGTAGGACAATCCCTTTCCCTGCCCTACTGGCAGTGTTGGGCCTAGTGCAACCCAGGGTACATGTTGGCTCCTGTGGCTACCAGGGGACACTGCTGACTCTCATTCATCTTTCCCTCAACCAACCCAGTTTCAGTACCCTTGTGTGACACCAAAGTCTGTTTTAAAGGGCAAACTGAAATTATGCAGAAGCTCCCTAAAATTTAAGTATGCTTTTAGCATATATCTTGAATTGCAAAAACAGCCCCCATCTTCTGTAATCAATTCATCACAAACCCTGCTGAAACATCTAAAAATCTCTGGACCTACTCAGGGATACTGAGAAGAGCAGGAAAACCCATCTCATAACTATGTGGCTGAGAGGCTGGTTTTTGGTTTTTTTGATTTTGGCTTTTTTTGTCCACTGTTTACTTGGCACCTGCCCTGATGGCTGCAGATGTGTCTCACCTGTCCCAAAAGAAGAACTGAATCCTAGCTCAGGAGCTATCAGGACTCTTATAGAGGACTTTAAACTTGATACAAAGGGTAAAGGGGGTGGAAAAAAGGGGGAAAGTGGATAAAACCAAGCCTGCTAAAGATGAACCTGGGGGAATGATGATAGGACTGGGAGTGAGGTGAATGGTTCAGCTGAAGTGCAGCTACACCAAATGCACACTGCACGAGCAACAAACACGAGGAGCTAGAAGCCATCATGCAACAGGCAAGCTATGACTTAGTTGCCATTATTGCAATGTGGTGGGATTGCTCCCAGGACTGGAGAATTGCAATGGATGGCAATAAACTCTTCAGAAGGGATAGTCAAGGAAGGAGGAGCAGTGGCGTGGCTCTCATTGTTAGAGATTGTTTTGATGCTGTTCAGCTTTGAGCTGGGAATGGTAAGGTTGAATCTCTATCGGAAAGGACAAGGAGAGGACCAACAAAGCTGACATTCTGGTGGTGTGTTATAGATCACCTAACCAGCACAAAGAGATGGATGAGGCATTCTACAAGCAGCTGGCAAAAGTTGTGTGATCACCTGCCCTTGTTCTCATGGAGTACTTCAACTTCCCTGATGTATAAGGGACATACAATACAATATAGAAGAAGCAGTCTAGGAGGTTTCTAGAGTGTGTGAAAGATAATTTCCTGACAAAGGTGGCTAAAGCCTGCTAGGGGAAGTGCCCCCTAGACCTGCTGTTCACAAACAGAGGTCTGGTTGGATATGTGGAGACTGGGAGCTGTCTTGGACATTGTGACCACAAAATAGTAGAGTTCTCTATTATTGGTGAAGTCAAGAAGGGGGTAGCAAAACTGCTACCTTTGACTTCCAGAGGGTAGACTTTGCAGTACTCTAGTGGGGAGGATCCCTTGGGATTCAGTCTTGAAGGGTAAAGGAGTCCAGGAAGGCTGGTTGTTCCTCAAGAAGGAAGTCTTAAAGGCACAGGAACAGGCTGTCTCCCTGTACCATAAGATGAGCCTGCAGGGAGGAAGATCAGAGTGGGTGAACAGGAAACTATTTCTGATGCTCCAGGAGAAAAAGAGAGTTAATCTGCTGTGGAAGAAGGGAAGGACAACTCAGGCAGAGTACTTGAGGAGAGTACAAAGAAGTTGTTAGCATATGCAAGGAGAAAATCTGAAAGGCAAAAGCCCATCTTCAATTCTACCTGGCCACTCTAGTAAAAAAAAAAAAATTACAAATATATTAACAGTAAGAGAAGGGTTAAGGAGAAATTTCCTGCATTTCACAAAGTCTTCTGTGTCCAAATGACCTTTCCTCCATTATTAACAAGATATCCTTTGAAGCATTTTTGCCCACTGTTCATCAGAAATGGTCTCCACCAAAAATACTTTAATCTTTCAAATATTTCATCTACTTCATTAAATCTGAAAAGGAATCATGATACTAAAAAAGATGTTAAGAATAAATATGTAAAACATGTTTTTAATGCCTACAGCAGCCATTTATATAATAGGAATTTATTCTTAGCAAAAGTAATAACAGGACTTTTGTATCATTCTTAGTGGCTAGAACATATAGTTCTTGAAAATGTGCTAGGAGAGATAAGCTTATGACCCTCTTTACCTGAAAATCATCTAATCAGACTTGTTCACAGATGTTTTAAATAGTAGCAACTACTGAACATTAGTTATTGTGGAAAAGACAAATCTTTAGAGTTTAAGCTCTTATTACAATGTCTCACATCCCTTTGTGAAGTAACAAATCAGTTTACAGGTCTTAAAGGAAATTCAGGTGAACTCAAGTGCAATCAGAAACAAAATATGAGATATTAACAAAGGAGCTCTACATCAGTTGTGCAGTCCTGAACGCACAATGCTGCAGAACAAAGCATCGTAAATTGTATAACAAAAAGCAAAAAAAGTTACTATAAATTGTTCTTGTGCACACAACATATTTTTACTGTTTCTATATTAGATCTTAACACTGACACAAGCAAATGTCAGTTTAGTTTAATTATTTAATTTTACTTAGAGTGCTTTTAAAGGTGATCTTCGGCTTCTATCTTTAGTTTGTTTTATCTTGAACAAGGTACGTACAGGAAGGACATAGTCACTCTTATCCTGTACTGTCTAAAATAGTGTTGGAAACTATCGCTGACCTTAACCAAATGTTTGCAATGGGAACAAAACTTCAATGTGCATCTAAGAATGAAGTACATTATGATCTGAAGAAAAAGAATGACCAACTTTCATTTGCTGAGCACATTTGTATACATTGATTGTTCTCATCCAGCACGTGAGTTGTTTCTTTTTTTTTTCAATCTCTTAGGACTTCTGGCTTGTTGTCAATGGTACAGCATTATTTTCCATTCAAATAATTATAATTTGCTGATATGTAAAACAGTGAAAAGTGGGAGATAAGAGCTAGAAATTCTAGACCTAAACCTGAATTTAAAAAAATAATAAGGCAAATCTTTTAGGTAAATGTTATTCATACCATTACCTGTGTGAATGAGTTACAAATGCATTGCAGAAATAATGATGAATGTCATGGCATCTCAAATAATTTATATTTATCAAATTAAGAACTCTTTGCTTAAGTAGTCTGAAAAATAATTCAGTTAATTCTGTAAGTTTTGAAAACTTACAGCTTGACCTCAGTATAGATCTACCTCTTAACTTTTTGCCATTGTTTCCATGTTCTTTACCTGTCCAAGCTGATGTTTTCAGGACAGAAGGAAACTGAATAATACAACAAATTTTATATTCTAAGAACATATTCTAAGAATATGTATTAAATATAAATATCAGATTTGTATGTGACGGAGCCTTAAGTAGATTCTCTCAATATTATGACACAATATGAAGAATCTTATTTTACATCTACAAAAAGTAGGGAAAAAATGACAAAGTGGCTTTTTTGTTGTTGTTTGTTTTGTTTTGTTTTTGCCAGAGGCAAAACAATGTAAATGATAAGATACTTAGAGAATGCAGGGAAGGAAAAATAACACTGGGATTATTGCTGGAAATTTTTGATATTTATGAATCGTGTTCTGTAAAAATGCTCCTATGCAGAATTTGTAATTGCATATTAAATAAGGTAGGAAGAACAGAAACATACCTAGTCTGGAGTTATTCACATTTTTTTCACTTTCTGATGTAACAGTTCATCAGATCAGAGTATTATGTAATTAAAATATATCAAATTTGACTGCTTAAGCACTTAGTTTTGATAAACAGGAAAATTAATATGGGGCAAAATAATGGAGCAATTTAGGAACCTTGCATAGTGTTGTGCTGTTTTATGTAGTCAGGTTTCTACAGCTCAATTATGACAAAATGTGATCTCATTATGAATTGATAAACATTACTTGTCATCTTCCTAGCGTTAATAAAAACTTCAAAATAAGCAAGAATCAAATATTAGCGACTGAAAATTGGAAATGAGTGACTGACCTGCTATTTAACTTTTACCACCATTCTAGAAAACTGAGTGAGCAATGCTGACCAAAAAAAAGCTAAGACTTGAAACTTGTATTACAGTCCCTCCAGTTAGTTGTCCCTTTCTTGGGATGTTCAAGACCCACCTGGAAACCTCCTTGTGCAATCTGGTCTAGGGAGCCTGCTTTTGCAGGGGGGATGGACTAGTTAATCTCTGGAGTTCCCTTCCAAACCATACAACTCTGTGATTCTGCGAAGGACTGAACAGTAGGTCTTGAACCAAAGTTGAGCTGTAGATGAATCTCTCAAGAAAGTGTTATATATTGTCAGTATCTGATCATTAGCAAAATACGTATCTTGGACAAAAAGTCTCATCAGTAAGAGATGTAGCTTATATAAAGCATTATGGGAATGTATTAACCTTTCCTCTTGAAGCATAAAAAATGTACATACCTTGTTCAAGATGAAACAAACAGAAGATAGAAGCCAAAGAACACCTTTAAAAGCATTCCAAGTAAAATTAAATAATTAAACTGAACGGACATCTACGTTAAAGAGTTTGTTACTATGATGCACACTAAGGTATCAACCACTTCAACTGATGATGGACAAGTTCAATGGATCAGAGCAACATTTGGAACCAAGACCAAGAAATCATTCATACCAATTACGTTACATTTATCTTCCCTTTATCCCCCACCCTTCTTTTCTCTTATGCTTACTTTTTTCTTTTCTTTTTTTCTCACTTCCTCACCACCATGGGTGTTCATTAGTGCACCAGATTCAAGCTACCCTTGAGTCACCGGGTGGTGTGAAAGACAAGTAATTGTTTGTTTGCATGTCTCAAAGCTTGCATTCTGAGGCTTTTTTTGTGATAAGACTCTGGCTTATTTAGGAGGTGAGTGGTGAATGTCACACAGCAATACTTGAGCAACATTTGACCCATTGTGTCTTAATTTCACCATTGGGTAAACATATATTAAAAAGAACCTCTTCTCCCTCTTATAAATTGGAGAGACAAAAAGTAGGATACTAACTAATTATGACTGATGTCCTTTGATCCTCAGCTTAAAGTGACTGTTGTATGTAAGCCAGTTAAGTATGACTTATTTGATTCCAAAGTCATAAATTAATGAAAAATGCTTTTAAATAGATTTAAATAGATTTTAATAGATTATGATGAAGCATATCAGTAATTACAATGTTAAAGGTCTGGTTTTGTTGTTCTTATTCCTTTTAAATATTGATAGAAATAAAATTCCAAAGCAATATTGCTGGTTTTCTTACTTTCATTTGTATTAGATTTTTATTTATCAAGTCCGAGAATTGGATTTTATTTAAAATATCTTTACAAAAAAAGAAAAAGGTGTTGGGGCTTCTCTTCAGATCATGTATGTTAAGTAGTAAAAAGCATTACTATATTATCATAAACAAAATATGGTAGTGGTTCCAAAGTAATTCCTCCTATTTTTATGTTGGTCTAAGACATCAGAGGTCAAGTAAAGGATAAACCTTCCCACCAAGATTCCCTTGCATTTTGTTACTGTGTGACAGATGACAACAGAGGGGCAGTCTGACAAAATGTCACCTAACATGGAAGTGCATACAAAGAAAATGGGTGTTACGTAATTCCTGCGTGTGGAAAAAGATGTCACACATTGACATTCATTGTCTTTTGCTGAAAATTTTTCGAGACCAAATGGTGGATGTGAGCACAGTGAGGGTTGGGTGGTGTATTTCAACAGCTATGACAGCAGCAGTGGTTGCCTTAACAGATATTTACAAGGGCAACATGTAGACTTTTTTTTTCTTTGCTGGCAAACAAACAAACAAACAAAAAAAAAGCTCAGCTAATAGTGGTGATTGTGTTGAAAAATAGCATTTTGTATCTGACAGCTTCCTATATCAAATAGTATTATTGTGCTCTTTAAATCTGTCATAGTTTCTGTAGAAATAATTAGGCCTTACTATTGGAGTGGCCTATTTACATCTTTTAAAAAATAGTGACTTAAATATAGTCTCATAGGAATCAAACACCAAGATAACGCAAGACTCAGTGGAGTTTTCACCCTTCTGTTATAGAAAGATTTTCAAGCTCTTAGATTCATAGATACATTTGGTTGGAAAGGACCTACAAGATCATCTAGTCCAACCATCCTCCTATCACTATCCCTACCCAACTACTAAATCAAATCCCTTAGCACCTCATCTAAACGATTCTTGAACAGCACTAGGGGTGGTGCCTCAACCACCTCCCTAGGCAGGCCATTCCAGTGCCTGACCACTCTTTCAGAGAAAAAATTTTTCCTCAAATAATTTCTATTTTGGTAACACAGGAACAGAGGAAATGGGATGTGCAAGTAACCATGATATGTTCTATAGAAGTCAGGAAACTTGGAGAAACAAATAATTCCAGATTTTTTTACTGAAATTCATGTATTTTCTGGAAAGATTTGCCTCCTCTTTTAACACTGGTGATTCGGTTTTTTTTTTCAGCTTACCTCATAAAGTTCTTCTTTCATCTTAAATTAATGACATTCTTCTACTGCCATTTCCCTTCAAATCTTCCCTGTATTTACACCTGTATCTCCTACATCAATGTCTCCTTGATAAGATTGAAAAGTCTGAAAATCTCTGCCTTTTTTTCTAACTGCCAGCTCCCTCCTTATAACCTTCTAATTGAGTGCGCAACAAAGCTCTTCAGGTGGAACAGTAAGTCTGGATCACTAGGCACTTCTGTCATCTCCAAGAGAGCTACTCTTTCCAAACAGCAAAGAAGCAAGCAAATTCAAAACCTCAGCATGCCAATTTAGGAAAACACTCCACCCTTTTATTTTCTCCCTGCTAAGATTTCTGTACTATGGACTTAAGATATGTATTTGTAGCTATTTTAAGCAGTTCCTTTCAAATCTGACCTTCCTAGTTCAACAGATAAGGAGTTATAATAAGTTATAATAAGTTGAGATGACAAGAATGCAGTCTTGTTTTCTCGTATATATCTATCCTAAGTCAAAGGAAATTACTTTCCGTGTTTTCAGTTTGATATGAAATCCTGATGGAACAGTATTACCAACACTGTTGGTAATAGGATAGGATACAGTTATAAATTCTGCACATTGGACTAGGTTTTAAGGCTTTATCCATTTCAATTTTGAATACATGTGTTTTGCATACAATGAAAATGAAGAAAGCAATTTAAGCTAATCATATATCTTTAGTCTCTGAGAGTTTTTACAAAACAGAAAAGTATCGGCAAAGATCAATTATGCCATTTTTCCTGCTTCTCTCAAGCACATTACAAAGGAAGGGAAGGGAAGGGAAGGGAAGGGAAGGGAAGGGAAGGGAAGGGAAGGGAAGGGAAGGGAAGGGAAGGGAAGGGAAGGGAAGGGAAGGGAAGGGAAGGGAAGGGAAGGGAAGGGAAGGGAAGGGAAGGGAAGGGAAGGGAAGGGAAGGGAAGGGAAGGGAAGGGAAGGGAAGGGAAGGGAAGGGAAGGGAAGGGAAGGGAAGGGAAGGGAAGGGAAGGGAAGGGAAGGGAAGGGAAGGGAAGGGAAGGGAAGGGAAGGGAAGGGAAGGGAAGGGAAGGGAAGGGAAGGGAAGGGAAGGGAAGGGAAGGGAAGGGAAGGGAAGGGAAGGGAAGGGAAGGGAAGGGAAGGGAAGGGAAGGGAAGGGAAGGGAAGGGAAGGGAAGGGAAGGGAAGGGAAGGGAAGGGAAGGGAAGGGAAGGGAAGGGAAGGGAAGGGAAGGGAAGGGAAGGGAAGGGAAGGGAAGGGAAGGGAAGGGAAGGGAAGGGAAGGGAAGGGAAGGGAAGGGAAGGGAAGGGAAGGGAAGGGAAGGGAAGGGAAGGGAAGGGAAGGGAAGGGAAGGGAAGGGAAGGGAAGGGAAGGGAAGGGAAGGGAAGGGAAGGGAAGGGAAGGGAAGGGAAGGGAAGGGAAGGGAAGGGAAGGGAAGGGAAGGGAAGGGAAGGGAAGGGAAGGGAAGGGAAGGGAAGGGAAGGGAAGGGAAGGGAAGGGAAGGGAAGGGAAGGGAAGGGAAGGGAAGGGAAGGGAAAGGAAGGGAAAGGAAGGGAAAGGAAGGGAAAGGAAGGGAAAGGAAGGGAAAGGAAGGGAAAGGAAGGGAAAGGAAGGGAAAGGAAGGGAAAGGAAGGGAAAGGAAGGGAAAGGAAGGGAAAGGAAGGGAAAGGAAAGGAAAAGAAGGGAAAGGAAGGGAAAAAGGAAGGGAAAAAGGAAGGGAAAAAGGAAGGGAAAGGAAGGGAAGGGAAGAAGAAGGAAGTTAGCAAGATCGTGTGAAAAAAACATGCATGAAAAGTGAAAGAAACAAAAAAATACTAAAGTTCGTTTCTCCCAGGTAGCAATCTGAAGGTTGAGTTTAGACCAATAACCTGAACCCAATATTGATGGAGAAATGGAAGAGGAGGCCTTATTAGTTAGTCTGGAAACAGAAAGCTGATGTCTAAATCCAAATATCTTTTTCCTAATAATGTATCAGCTGTAAAATCTTCCTTGCTTATGACTTCAGATTTGGTAAATTAGCTGACAGAATTCATAACTGGATTGGCAAGACACTATATACGCTTGAAATCTACTGTCAAGTTCCCAAGAACTAAACACCACTTTTTATGAAGTTGGTCAACAAAAAAACAGCAAATTAAGTCTGACTCCTTTCAAAAAAGATTGTGTACTTTGAGCTCTTCTATGCTTTGATGGTTTATGACAAAATATTTTAATTCAAGTAAAGTACATTTATAATTACATTGGAAATTGTTCTGCCAGTGTCCACAAACACACCCAGATCAAAACAATACAATATTTAAAATGTTGTTAGCAGTGGAGAAAAATAGTTGGGGTGAAATATTTCTCTCCAAGCTGAGCTGTTAGGAAAATTGCTTTCCTAAGTATTCTGTCCCCTTTCCATACTTAGATCTTATATCTTAAATTCTGAATGCAATCTTAACTTACCAGAAGTAATAACGCAACCACTGAGAATTTGTATTTATATTTTGGTCTCAACCTGTCCTCACTACAAACTGCTTGACAAATTGCAAGATTTTAGAGTGGTTTTATTTCTTTCTTACATTTGATTTCATATCCTTAAAGTTGCACACAGTTGAATTTAGAAATGTAATAATGGCAACCTAAGTAGAAATGGAAAAGGATGCATAGGGCTACAAAAATGGACCAAGAGATGGAACACTTCTCCTATAAGGACAGACTGAAAGATCTGGGGCTATTCAGCCTGGAGAAGAGAATTCAATATCTAAACGGGATCTAAAAGGAAGAAGGAGACAGGATCTATGACAGAACAAGGGGAAGTGACTCCAAGCTTGAAGAGGGTAGATTAAGGTCAGACATAAGGAGCAAGACTTTTACAGTGAGAGTGGTGAGCAGCTGGAACAGGTTACCCAGAGATGTGGTGGATGCCTCGTCCCTGGAGAATTTCAAGGCAAGACTGGATCAGGATCTGGGTAACCTAATCTAACTGTGGATGTCATAAGAAGGTTTGGGTTGGAAGGGAACTTTAAGATCATCTAGTATGACCCCCCTGATATAGGCAGATGTCTAGACCAGGTGTCTATCCCTTTAGACCAGGATGCTCACAGTCCCATCTCGCCTGGCTTTGAAAGCTTCTTGGGAGGGGGCATTGCAGCCTCACTGGACATCCTGTTCCAGTGTCACCACCCTCACAGTGAAGAATTTTTTCCTAATATCTAGTCTAAACTGGCCCTCTTCCAGTTTAAAGCCCCTTGTCCAGTCACTGCATGCCCTTATAAAAAGTCCTTCCCTAGCTTTCTTGTAGGTCCTGGAAGGCTGCTATAAGGTCCCCCAGAGCCCTCTCTTCTCCAGGTTGAAAAGCCCCTGCTCACTCAGCTAGTCTGTGTAGGGGAGGTGCTCCAGCCCTTTGATCGTCTTCATGGCTCTCCTCTGAATCTGCTCCTACAGCTCGATGTCTTTCTTGTGTTGGGAGTCACAGAACTGGATGTAGTACTCCAGGTGGGGTCTCACAAGGGCAGAGTGGAAGGGCAGAATCACCTCTCTTGACCAGTTGATTGTACTTCTCTTGATGCAATGAGGAATATGGTTGACCTTCTGGGCTATAACCACATTGGTGATCATATTGAAACTTTCATCAGTCGACACCCCAAAATCCCTTTCCTCAAGCCATCCTCCATGCTACATGTATCTGTGCTTGGGATTGCCCTGGTCCATGTGCTGGACATTGTACTTATGTCCTTTTCAGGAAATCACCTTATTCATTAGTACATTTTTGTTATTGTCAGGTTAAACTTAATCTAAGTTACCTACCCAAAATTAGCTTCTCACTTAATGAGGTTCTTTGTAGCATTGATTTCATCCTGTTTTAAAATAAACATATTTGACAAGGTTACTCTTATTTTACTTTTATCTTTTTCAGATAAATTAATATTTCTACAGATTTAAAAACATGAAATAGGTCAGAAAAGATCAAAAATTCTAAGAACAAGGAGTAAAATAGAGGTTTCCTATCTTTGGAACTCCACTCTAATCATTCTAAGTACTAGCTGCTCAACATACGTGTTGATGTAACCAAAACTGAACCAAACATATAGATTTTATCATCTACCAACCATGAAACATCAGAGATATGATAGGTAAATGACATCTCACAGTGTCAAATAGGGGTTGCCATCTCATCCCACTTGAAAGCCAGGAGGCTTTACTTCAGTCTTGAGATAGAAAAGGAGAAGTGACATAGGAGGACATTTAGCATTGTCTCACTCTGATTTATAGGAGGGAGAAGAGGTTCTTTTTAATATATGTATACCCAACGGTGAAATTAAGACACAATGGGTCAAATGTTAACACAACCAGTTTATTACAAATTCAAGTTGCTTAGGAATATGGGGAAGGGAAGATGGGCATTATAAAAGGGATAAGAAATAAAAAGCAAGCAGTTTTGGTAGAAAGCAAGAGAGAATTACCACTGTGGGTCCAGCGATGTTCGTAGTTCAGGTGCTCTCCAGTAGCAATGGGTCAATGGAAATTGTGTTGTATGGTTGACGATGACAGCTTCCTTTTCCTCTCTTCTCTCCTTTTTCATTTATTTTCTAAATACTTAACAAAGGTACAAACTTATTTATAGATCCAAAGAGGTTTTCAGTCAGCTGTTTTTGGAGAGGCAGCTCCTGGCTTTTGGATCTCCACAGGAACTCCTTTGTTCCCATTTTCCAGGCCTTGCCAGCAAGATAAATGAGAGCAAGGAAATGTGAAATTGTGTCTTGACTTCACAGCATACAATGGTATCATCCCTCAATCTCCTGTACCACTTATCTAGTCATAGGCCAGATCTTCCACCAGTAAACACTCCTGATCACTCTCTTCTGAAGGCAAAAACCTTCTAAGAATTGCTTTCAAATATAAAACTGTCCACAAAGTATTGCTGTGTGGCATTCACCACTCACCTCCTAAATAAGCCAGAGTCTTATCACAAAAAATGCCTCAGAATGTAAGCTTTGAGACATGCAAACAAACACTGTTGTCTTTCAGCATCAGTTGGGTCAAACAACTGTAAGTTAATGGCAGGAGTGTCTAGAAGCTGTAATGGCAGATATCATCTCATTAAGAATTTGGATGAGAGTCAAAGGGCTAACTTGCTTTTCTGTGCAAGTTCCCTGCTCATCAAGCCTTTTGTGTGATTTACATTTTTGATAAGTAGACACTATTTGTCAAGAATCTCCTTATAGGAAAAGCAAGCGACGGTAAAATCTGGGTAATTCTGTCTAATTAAGTAATTTCATAAAAGTTTAATGATGTGAAAGCTCATTTTTATACACCAGTTAATAGCAAATTATGAGCTGCTAAACATATTCAAGTTAGCGAATTGCAAGTGCTATGAATAGTGACAATCTGTACACCTATTACACAGTCATAGTTGACAGATCTAGATCAGAAAATGCAGAATGCTTTGGATAATATAAACTGTGCAAATATCACATAAATTCCCCCAAATAATTACGAGCTTTGAATAAAAAATATTCAAAATATTACATCATGCATTTCTTCTAAATTATCACATAATTTAATCATATGTTGATATATTTCATATATAATGTTCCAGTATCCATTATAATAAACACAAGCTCAGGCTGACTAACATCTATCTCTAATAATAATAATTTTCTACTGTAAGATAAGCAGAAATAACCCTACTGTTTGTTTTTTGTGAAGGAAAAAGGCAGAGGGTGACATGGGAAAGTAGTTTAAGAAACAGTTACTTTGCATAATGAGAGAGCTTCCCTGAAGTATTAGAAGAAGGAAAAAAAAAAAAGAAAAAAAGGAAGGCCAACATGACAATTACCAGACAAATAAATTTTAGGCACCCAACTACCATAGCATTAACTCAGAGTGCAAATTGTTTCATCCAGATACACATTATGAGATTCTTGTTGGTCAGTTTACTGTTCAAAAAGTCATCTCTGCCATCTAGCAAGGAATGCTCAATCCTCTTCCTGTAACTCATCTTCTGAGGGATTCGTAGTTGTTATTACATCGGTGGGAATTCCTGAATACCCTAGTCATCAATTCCAGGCTTTAGTCACATATTCATAAAATATTTAACTATTTTGAAAGAAGCTGAGGAATTCCCTCTTTGAGGAAAAGCCTCTAATCAATAAACTAAGGACATACTTTCTCACTCAATGCCAACAGTAACTTCATTATTTTAAGAAATGAAAAAGCTTGAAAGGAAGGTTCTAAAGACTCCATCTGCATCTGCAGAATCATTCCAGCTTAGGGGTTAGGGAATCCTTTTTTTTGATTCACACCTTATGCTGTTTGCCTCCTCAGTTTGACCTTGAGCTGGAAGGGTACTGAAGAACAGATAGCACATAACAATAGATGTATCACAGATTTAGATAGTGAAAACCATCTAAAGACCTGGTTTTAGAGGCAGTGCAGTGCACCCAACTGAACACTTGTCTAACCATGGAACTAATCTCTGGCCATGGGGCTAAAATCTAAAGCAAATTGAACTTCCTTTTGATCAGTTGTCTCCACCGCTGAAGACAGGCTGGCTGCAGCTGATGTCCAGGCCCAACCACTGGGTCTGTACTCTCACTAACATATGAAAGGAACCTTGTGGTTAGGGTTTACTGCAGGCCACCTGCAGTAAAGTGGAGCCTGTTGAAGCCTTGAAACAGGTTGCCAAGAGAGGTGATGGATGCCCCATCTCAGGAGACACTTAAGGTCAGGCTGGACAAGGTGCTGAGCAACCTAATCTAGCCACAGATATCCTTGTTCATTACATGAGAGTTGGACTAGATGGTCCCTTTCAACTCAAAACATTCTGTGAACCTGAACCACACTGGTATTTATGCCCTTGTCCCACCTTTATGTACTGAATGCACACACATTCAGCATGGCTGGATTTTTTGAAGAGATTAGGGTTGCTATAGTTATTTATAATTTCCTCTGCTCAGTGTTCTCAAATAACTCCGGAGTTAATACATAAACATCTTAACAGTTAATCAAATTATAGGAACTTTTAAGTACAATTTAAGGGATTCTGAAGTGCAACACTCCAAATGATCTGAAGTCAAAGTATTCCAGTATTCCAAATAAAGGAAGTTCAGAGAACTCTCAGATGTAGGTTTCTTCAAGTTACTAAATGAATCTAAAGCCAGTCAAAGTGAATCCCATATCTATTGTCCCTGTAACGCATTCATTTGGGAATGAGATGAGCTAAAGGAAAGCTGAAATGTGTATTTATTTCATTAAATTTAATGGTTGTGTTAATTCCTACTCATTGGGCTTCTTTTTTTTTTTAGAGATAATTTGTTCACTCCTCAAACAAACAAACAAACAAACAAACCAAAACCAAAAAACTTACTTTAAAAGCTGTTGAACTGGGGCTTGAATTGGATTATGCTCTAAATCTTATTTTAAATCTCTGCTAGCATCTTTCCAGTTCAACAGGTATAAATAAGACTCATTGTAGGATTACATAAACTCAGAATTCAACCCTGCACTTGGTAATTAAGTATCTTCCCTTATGAGGTGCACATAATTGTTTAGAGATATATCAACACCACAGAATTTGTCATAATATAATTTGCTATTAAAAATCTGTAATTTAACTTACAGGAGGGAAACAAATTCAGTATTGTAATGTTTATTTCATTTAAAAAGCTCAAATTCAGGTGAACATTCTCAGATGAAAATTCAAAAGAAAATCTTATTTTTAAACAAAACATCCCACTCGTCCAGTTCTTTATTTTTTTCTAGTTTAAAGGTGACATCTCTTCTTTAAGTGAAGTCTAGGAATCTCCTGTGTAGAAACATCATGGTCACAGACTCACCACCTAGGGATTGCTGATAGTCTATTACCATGGTCTTTTGAAAGGAGAAAAAGATATTAATTTCAGGAAACCATCTGCTTTTCTATGATAAACCTGGTTTTCTCCATGGAGTTAGAATTAGAAATTTAACTCTGGTAAATTAGTTTATAAATACAACAAAAGTAAATGATGCGAAGATTGCAATTCCTTTGAGTTTTATTATATTGTTCCTCATTTAAATTTTTAGTTGTTTTGCTGTTAAGCAAAAGGAAGTAGGAAATTAAATCTATTTCCAAGTATGAACGTCTCCCAGGACCTCTGGAAGCAGATTTGTTAACATTTGCATATAATTTCGAGTAATATATACAAAATAAAAAACTTTAACTTCTTAAAGTCCATCTTTTTCTACACTTAAATGAAGTATATTTTAAAGGAAAATTTCTACTCACAGGAAAAGATAATTCAAAGTATCAAGAAGAAAGAACACCAAGCAGTGCTTATGACATCCTTCAAAGCCTGATCAAGCTAGCCATTGGCTAGTTATGGAAATACTTCTTTCAAATCGAACATACAATCCTGTGAATCTATTACATTTTCAGTAAAAAAAAATAATAATAAATAAAAACTGACTTGGCAGAAGCCTTTAATTGTGAGGAACAGCAGGAATGTAAGAACTTGTTGCACAGGCTTTTGTTAATCCAAACAGTTCTACAAATTCCAGCTATGTCTCTAGAGCTGAGGATAGGTTGTTTACACATTCTGTGTTCAACATTTAGGGCCAGAGACACATCTGCACTGCGTTATTCTCTGTCATTGCTGCAAGAGCTAGATACCTCAAATATCTGAGGACATTAATTGAACCATCCATGTCCTTCAGATGGCTCTGAGCACTCTTATATGGAAAACTTCTGAGCACAGAAAATAAGTCATACCTAGAAAACTTTGAAATCATCAATGTCACATTTCCACATTTTATTTATTTATTTATTTTATTATCTGTAACTGCCTGAATTAGACAAATTTTTGTTTGTTTTTGGTATCTGCAAAGATATCTCCCCTGCATTAGGAAGCACTGAACAAGGGCTTCTGTAAATATTTTCTATGTTCCTTTTTCATTAGCCAGCTACATGGTATGACAAGAACCATTTCATTCTATGAAAGTTCAACAGCTGGTTTAAGTCTTTGATGGTCAATTTTAGATGGATTAGAGTATTTGGAAAAGCAATCATTTCCAGTTTGCAGCCATTTGCATCCATCTTGTTCATGAGGCTTGACAAGTCATTTTAAGAAGCTACCTCTTCAATCAGACATAATTCAACAAGATTATTTCTTTGCTAGAAAATAGAGAAATTAGATGTCTGAATCAAATTCTAATGGGAAATTATACTTTACTTATTTAACATCCCTTTGCTTGTGCATTTCATCCTGCAGAAACTACAATATTACCCCTCCTGGATTATCTGTTGTTCTGCTAATCAGTTATTTAATGTCTTAGAAAGACCTAAACCTCAGCAGAAAATGCTTAAAAAAAGAATCACACAAGTTGCAGGACCATCTGCACATCACATTGTCTTTGCTACTTATTAATGCCTATGATTTGTTATGTCTTAAGATGCTGAAAGGCATTATTATCTAAGGTTATTCTCTGTTAAGATGTCTTTCACTGTTCTAAGGTTGTGTTTCTGTTCTCATTTTAACAACTTGGTATAGTTTCTGCTATAAAATTCACTAATTTGCATTTCTTACTTATAACCTAGATACAAATTTAGTGTCATGATTACTTTTCCCTTCACATATATATATGGAAAGAACAAAAATACATGACTGTTTGAAATCCTTTATTTTCAAAGGCAGCAGTTTCCAGCTGCACTGATAAAACTTCTTCCGTGTATATTTTCAAGGCATAAATGATCCAATTCATCCTATTTATTTTTCTTCATTATTTGAGTATAGTCTTCCTTCTTAGATAGTTTAATTTCTGACATTTTCTTTCCCACATCATTGTTCAGTTCTGCATTAAAAAGATGTGCATGGATAACGTACCTTGACATTAACCTCTGATGAACAGTTTATTAAACAAGCTATCTAAGAGGAGAGAATAAGACAAGAAAAAAAATGTAAAATTCATAGGTTGAGATAAAAACTAAGTCAGAAAAGGAAGAGAGAAATAACAGTAATGGTAGTTGAAATGTGAACAAATGATACACAAAGCAATTGCTCATTCCCATGCTCAGCAGTCCCCAAGCACCAGCAGCTCACTCCAGCCATCTACCCTCAGTATTACAGTTATCTCACATGATGCCATATGTATGGAATATCCCCTCAGCCAGTTTAGGTCAGCTGTCCTGGTTCTATTCCCTCCCATCTCCTTGTGGTCCCCCAGCCGCCTTGCTAGCAGGATAGTGTGACAAGCAGAGAAACAGAGACATCCTTGACTCAGTAGAACAAGCACTGCTCAGCAGCAACTAAAACATCAGTGTGTTATCAAGACTGCTTTTCTCCTGGATTCAAAACATTTTCTCCTAGAGCCAGATGCTATGCAGAAATTCAACTCTGTCCCAGATGAAGCCAAGTCATTCCTTTATAACAATATCACTACTCTTAGAATCGTATTTATTAGAAAGAGGTTCTAGGAATTCAAATAAATGTATTGTCAGGTGACCAATCCATATGAATTCTGTTTCTTAGACTACGGCTTACTAGTTTCTAAAATGAAGGCTAGTGGCTATTCAGCAATTTCCACTATCTATCCCTGATTATTTACATGAAGTACAGTTTCATTTGGTTTTGTGATCCAGACAAAGATAATGCTTACTTGCAAATTGACAGAAATGCCATTCTTAGAAATACATAAGTAATGATCTAGAAACAAGATGCTTCTTCAGATATGTTTTTTCATAACTAACTGAAATATTACTTATAACTAGTTGGATGTAATGTATTATTGCGAAGTCATCTCAAAATGAGAATTTAAAGGGGCACTGCATTACAAAAGTTTGTGAGTTTTGCTTTTTTTCTTTGTTAAACAGTGCATCTGATGTTACCCTGGTAACCAGATCATCAGAGCACAATGTTACTTATCTCCTTTCCTCTCTATTTTTTTTAACAGCATATATCAGAATGTTATACGAAGATGGAGATGCACTTCAAAAAACCTTTATATATAGCCAGGAAGAGAAAACTATAAGACACCTGAGAATTTTATGAGATGCAAAATGGACAATAAGGATATACACAGGTCACTATAAAGTCTCACAGGTGATTTTTATTTGAACAGCACAATCCACGAAGACAAACTAAACCACAGTTGATTAGAGATTCTGTTGCTAGAGCAATTTATTTTCAAGTTTGCCAAAGGTGGTGCATCACAAGTATCTGTCATATATTCTGAAATTTTAAATCGTCATTCACAGCTCACGTTACAGGATACAAAAGGATCTTTGGAGTGTCAAACTAAATAAATCCTCCTTCTGACTCATCCTTGATTTATGGTATCTAGTTCCATGATTCTCATTCATTTCAGTGCCACATGTGGGGCCACAATTTTGACAATTCTAATAATAAAATATTATGAAAAATTTAGTGAGGACATGCCATAAGTTTCTTGGTAGTGCCATCTGAGAAGTGTATCAAACAGGTGTAATACATATCAAACAGTGTCAGGAATGTATACTATTATTTTGACAGTTGTACAACACCCCCAGCACACCAGAGTCAATAGTAGAAATATTTGCCTCTATGTCCTTGTATCTTTCTAGAGAATAATTTCTGCAACACTTGTCCCAAATATTGCTCTGAAAGTAAAGACCATTTCTGCAGATGACTAAAATGAGAGATGTAAAGTTCATTTTAATAATGTGCACTTCATTCCACAGCAAAAATAATAATAATAATAAAACAGACATAAACAGTGCACATACATTAAATAAAGTAATATAATATTACTTTGAATATGATTCTCATTCCTCAGTAATTTCATTTCCTTTGATGATGCTACTGGCTAGTAATATTAGATCACAAATAAGGAAACATTTAAAAAAATGTTGCTATAAAAAGTAGGCTAGAAGGTAAGTAATTTATATTCTTTTTAGGCTACAAATAGTTCTGAATCTTAAAAATCCTAGATTGATTATTTTTGCTAGGACAAATTGTTTCTAAATAACAATATTAGGCAAAGGATCCAAACGAACTGAAAATAGTAGAAATATTTAAGATTCATATATGCAAAACAGAAGTAGATATGCTAATACACAACACTGATGTAAGAACTGAATCCAACTCTGTACATTTAGCAAGAAAAAGGGAACATGTTCTTTGCTTTTGGGGTCAGCATCTGCTTGAGAAGGTGACAAATAACATCTGTGTATTCTGCCTACCCAGTTACATAAAGCTCTGATGTTCTTCTGAGCTATTCTGCACATAAAAACATGAATCAGATCCAAAAGGTACTAGGTGCATTTTAGGCATAAGTTTCAGTTACCTAAGCCAAACCTACTCGTGTTCTTGGGCATTTCAGATCACTCATGCAGAGTTATCAAATATTGCTCATTTGCAGCAGACTAATCCTTTCAGTAGAAATATCTGCAGATCAAGCTATGAAACACTGAAAAGAATGAGTTCAAAAGCACTCCTCTACAGTTCCAACGCAAGTTGCACCAGAGAAGATTTAGATTAGATTTGAGGAAAAGCTTTTTCACTGAAAGAGTGATCAGACGCTAGAATGGCCTGCCTAGGGAAATGGTGGAGTCACCATCCCTAGAGCTGTTCAAGAAGCGTTTAGATGAGGTGCTACAGGATATGATTGAGTAGCTTAGTGGGTAGGGATGGTTGGGCTAGATGATCTTGTCCTTTCCGTGTTTCTATGTTTCTCAACAGTCCCAAGACTAGGCAAAACTACAGAGGATCATGAGGCCGTGAAGATACTCAGAGGTTGGAGTACTTCTCCAAAGTAACAAAGACTGAGAGAGCAGGGATTGCTCCACCTGGAGAAAAGAAGGCTCCAAAGAGACCTAATTGCAGCCTTTCAGTATTAGAAGGGAGCTTCCGAGTAGGAGAAAGAACAATTTTTCACAAGATTTAATCATGAGTGAACAAGGAGAAATGGTTTTAAACTGAAAGGAGGGTGATTTGTGTTAGATTCAGGAAGAAATTCCACACTCACTGCTGCCCAGTGCTGTCAATGTTCCGTCCCTGGAGGTGCTCAAGGCCAGACTGGATAGGGCCCTGGTTAGCCTGAGATGGTGTATGGCAACCAGCCCATGGTGGGAGGGGTTGGAACTAGATAGATCCCTTCCAAACTCAGCCATTCTATGATTCTATTTCATTTTTGAGTACATATACACATTCTCCTCTGTACCAACAACTTTAGTTCTATTTTCTGTATCAGCTGACCTTTCTGCCACTACTTCTCTTCATACTTTGTCCTGTTTTCACTGATGTTCAGTCTTGCACTTTCATGTCTTTAGTGTAATTTATCTGATATTTTTCTAAATCTGTTTTGAACAGATGGCATCCCTGTATGAATGTTCATTCAATCTACCATGATAATGTCTGCTTAGTACTGAACAAATCGTTTTGCTCTCCAAGTTTTTATTTGAGATTGGAAACCACATTAATTTTGTTGCTGAAATTTTGTAATATACATTGTTATTGTCTTGTATCAAATGCTTTTTCAATATTGTTAAATAGTTCTACATGTCAGGGATTACACATACCCCTTGATCTTTACTGTGTCAGTCAGAATTTCTTATTGCTCTATGTTACATACAATAAAGACAAAAATAGGATTGACTGAGAAATCACATTATTCACTTCATTGGTTTACCATCACAACCAATACAAGAAGCCTCCTAAAGGCATGACTTTTAGGAATCAGACATCTGGAACAGTGATTCCACAGAAGTTCATGGTAAATGCAACATGTAGCCACTGCAGTCACATCATGAATATAACAATCAGCCCTATAAACTCAGCCCTAAGACCCTACTGTAAACTACTGCCAAGTGTCAGGAAAAAAAAAGACAGAAGATAAACTAAATAAACTCCTTGAAATGTTACTGTAATGATCCTTGGGTACAATTGCATCATTCAAGTTAGCTATGAAACCATTATCATGCTATTCAATGAGTACACAATAATCTCACAACTTAAATACAGGTCTGCTTCCTTCCTTTACTGAAGGTAAAGATTATCTTATGTTACGGAACAGTTCTCACACAAGAAAAAGCTAAACAGTTCAGACAATGCGGTCTGGAAGTTGATCCAGCCATAACTATTTAAGTTTTCAGATAATACTCAGATATAATAAAAGAAATATATGACTAAATATGCTAGACAGAGAGGTAATTTTCAAAATAAATCCATCCTTGTTACTTCTAATAACAGAAAATTAGGAAAGTTTTGGGTCAAAATCTAAGTTTAAGAATAGCAGTTACAATTGTCTAAATTTTATAACATGGGTTAAAGAAGCAATCTTCTTTACATGCATAAGGACTGTATAGCAACAAGAAACCAAATAAAAGGCAGACATTTAACATATTCTGATCTTTTCCCAGTCAGAAAATCAAAGTATCCACAAAAGTAGCAGCGGGCAACTGTACATAACAACATCTAGTGACTGTAAGGAAAAACGTTGCAACTAACAAGTTTCTTGAGTTTCCATACAGAAATGCACAAGCTATGGAAACCAACACTTTAAGGAGTCAAAAAATTCTATTTATTTCAAAAGACAGCTGGAGTAAAGAAAATATCAGTAGATAAAGTTAATCCAAGTCTGTGAAAAAGCTCTGCAAACAAGAGAATCTGAATAAACCAGTGAAAATGAAATAATTTTTATAAGCGTACCATGGTCGTATGGTATTTCTAAACAGCAGGACTATAAATTCCTTACAGCTATTGGAAGATGAGTATTGGGTTCTACCAGCCATGATATTTCTAAAAGCTTTTAGGTTTCATGAACTATAGTGGAAATTTACAGATTTGTAAAATTTAAGTGTCCCAGTGGTTCCTGTAAATTTGCACTCTCGAATCTCACAAGCTTTGCTACCTCTTCATTTAGCCTAATACTTAATATTGATGAGGATATTTTCCAGATGGGTATTCAGGTATGTCTTGAAGAATCCCATTCAATCTTTGCTAGTTGGTTGTAAATATTTATCAGCTTCACAGATAACTACAAAAGTCAAGTTTTTCATTTTATTGTGCCTCTCCATTAAGCATTAAAAAGCCTTTTTAAACTAAGCATGTTTTTATAATTTGTTGTGCACCATAATAGAGGTGCATTTCTATTCTCTTTCATAAGCCTAAGAAACTGAGATCTTAAAATATCTGTGACAATTTCTTATATTCCAAAAAAATTTGCTCCTTTATTTGCTTACCTATCAATTTAATTCAAATGAGAATTAAACATGTCAAAATACTAAAAATCTGTACTCGCTTGCTTTTATTTCGCCTTTCCATGTTTACCTGCATAAGAATTGCTGCAAATGACTTTTATCCCACCATCTGAGAGTCTATTAATCCACAACAAATTTATTGGATACCACAGCAATAAAATACTTTGCAGATGCACCAGTTTTAAGAATAATCTATTTGATACCATGGAATTCTATTGTATTTTTATATCCTAGCTATAGATCTAAGAAATCCTGAACAGTGTCTTCCTTGTATACATTGGATATCACAACCCACATAATTAGTAAGCACTGTTTCTGTATTTACACCATTTTTAATGAAAATAAGAACACAAATCTTAATATGAATGCCTTCAGAAGTTCACCAGAAACATTACTAATAACTAATCTTCCCTAAACAGCACTGCCTACTAAAAAAAATCGGTTTGCACATATTGAAGTCTTCTTATGAGATGCTTCATTCAATTTTAACCACCTTAAAGATTTCTTAATTATTTATTTTAAAAAATAATTACATTTACAAACTTGTGTTTGTCATACTTATATAATCCTTTTAAGAAAGTCCATTTTTAAAACATGACTTATGTTCATAAAGTTTCCCAGTGTCTGACAGGTGAGAAGCCAGCATATGGAAGTAAAAATTGCAGAGGAATATACAGAGTTTTCAGTGTTTTTGACGTTTGTGGAATACTAAAACCTGGCAATAGAGAAATGGAAATTTCTGGGTATGAAAAGCACTAAAGATACTAAAAAGCTCTGCTTCACATGACTAGACAGATGAAAATTGCACTTTATCATTGAGGCTTAGAATAACCTGTTAATAAACATAACATTACACCAGTGCTTAAGTGATCTGATGAATGGGCACAGGAGCGCATTTATTTCTACAGGCCATGCACACAGTCATCTCCTGTTCCATAGAGAGGAGTCAAAGAGAACCTAGCATAGCAGGGTTTCAAAAGTCAAGAATAAGCCTACTATATTCTAAATTTCTAGTAATTACTTTAACGATTAAGTGAATTTATTTAACAACTTTTAATGACTGGGCATCTTGTTTCCCAAGTTATAAGATTATAACTCAGGAGTTCATATGTCTTTTTAAATACAAATGAACAATGGATTAACTACATTAAAATACCTTAATGTTACTGGGTTATTCAGAAATAAACAAGGATGAAAACAGTTATTTTCCTCTAGAGTGGTTAACACTCCCAGCTTAACAGTCACTAGGAAAGTGATTTGTGAATTTTATTAAGGTTGTAGCTTTGCAGGATCTAGTTTATTGAGACAAAGACTCATTTAAGCAGAAACATTGGGACATACTACTGCCTCATTTTATATCAAGTATACCTCCTGTAAGAAATTTTTTCACATAATTACTTCAAATAAATGAGATTTTAATAGTCAATGAACCTACTTCCTTTAATATGCTCTTGAAACAATGAATACTCATTGAAAAATAGCTTGTGATTTCTCAGACTAAAAAATAATTTGACAAAGAAACAGTTGTTATTAAACATATATATATATATATATATATATATATATATATAATACAATATATAAAATGCATTAAAAATATTTTACCTAACTAATCCCTATACATAATTTAGACCACTCTTTTAATGTTAGGTTTATCTAACAGATCTCAAATTGAAAATTCATTTCTCAGATTGTTATATGAACAACAACTATTGTAAGATCAAATTCTCAACTTAATAAGCTTTTGTATCCAATTTTATCTGGATTAAAACAGATCTAATGTGACTAACAATCAAATGCACACTTAAAAGAAAGGATCACTGAATTTAATGGCATTATCATAGTCTGCTACATCTAATCTTGTGGTCCTGTTTACTTGAACAAGAGAAATCTTGAACAAGTCTTGTAACATCAATATCTGAACTAAACTCTCTTCAGAGTCTACTTATCTGTGCTAACAGTTACTCTTAGTGAAAAAGTAAAAAGGAGTTAGTTTGACAAATTAGTTAAAGGCATAAAAAAAGACAAACAAAAACATTTTATTCTCTTTCTCAAAAGATAAGACTGTACTTATATGTACTTATATGTACTTACTCACCAACTTATAGGCTTTTCATACCACCATCAAGATGACTTCAGATTTTCCATTACCTTCAAGCAGACAACCAATAAATGTTTCCTTCTGCCTATATTTATTATATGGAAAGATGAATGGAATCTATACAATACTCAGCTAGGAAGAAGTAGTAGTACTAATACAGAAGCTAATCTATTTTACATGATTGCACCTTATCCTCAGCAAGCTCAAAGCATACAATCACTATGAGATTCATAATAATGAAGCCTATTTTAAGCCCTGGGGGAAAACAAAACAAAGCCACCAACATAATTTCAAACTGCTTTTTACCCGGTTGCAGCAATAGTTTTAAAATAAGAAATATATATATTGTCAGATCTTTAAGTTTATAGTACAGACAGCATAATATATAAGTTGCACACTTTATGACTAGATTTGTTTTTCCTAGTTGTAACCTTGATCTCTTCCATCTGTTTTATTTATTTATTTATTTGTTTGTTTATTTTAAGGATACCTCATTAGTTATTATCCACGTCCTTCCTATTTGAGTCCAAATAGGAAGAAGGCCAAATCATGTAATAATAAGCACTGATAGTTAATGTACTTTTATGTTGTATATTGGTTGATTTAAAGATATCTCAGCATGAAACATGATGCACAAATCTATGCTGGTCCAGCAGGTGGTAAAGATCAAAAGTGAAAAAATCAAAGAGGATACGAAGCAGTTACAGGCCCTATTATCTCAACTCACTTATGATGTGAAAGCTGAGATTCTATCAGTTGCATTAGATGTTATTCTTCCTTAGTGCAAAGAGCTTTGAAGTGAAAACTCCCTTGATGTATAGCCTTAGAAAAAAATAATGTTTTTAGATAAAAGAAAATCCTTCCAATGATTTTAGTTACATATTTTCATTAAAAAAGAAAAAGATAGTTTAAAAAATTATCATAGTTTATCATGCTTCTAAGTGACAAAATGTAATCATCAGTTGTCCCTGTTCACAAAGACCCACAGGAGACACTTAACCGACAAGAATTCTTAATCATGGGAATCGTTTATTCTAAGCAGAATGAAGTAAAGCTTTTCCAAAAACCCTCTACAAAAAAGTCATGATATACTTCTGTATTTTCCCATTCATTTTACATAAGACATTGTACATCTGAAATTCACTAACAGTAAAATTAATGGGATGAGTTTGATAGGCCTGTACCTCTTAGAGGAATGATGGTATCTGATGACCCTCACATTCTGTTCCTATAGAGGAAGCATACAAGTTTGAACACTTTATTTACCACACAACTTTAAAAAACTTCCTCTACTGAATCAGTTCCTCCTGCAGGAGAATGTTTCTTCTCTGGAGGACTCACTAACAGTAGGACCCACTTTCTACAATTTATACAAGATATCACGCATTATTCATTCACCTGGGGAAGATCTTAGCTCTTGTAATGTTGTATAGAAGGTGTTTAAAGTCATAGACTCTGGGGCATACTCCATGGTGTACAGGGAACAGAGCATGGACAAAAGGAGAAGCAGAGTTACTCCTCAGCACAGAAATGGCAATAGAGATGACAGAGCTGCTGACCTAATCATTGTGGAAAGGAAGGTAAGTACGACTATTCTGGCCAGGCAGTAGGTAATAGCGGCAGCACTGCATTTTGCCGAGAGCCAGCCTGACTGCGTGATTAGCTGTTCAGAGAGGAAACAGCTTATTCTTCATTGACAGCAAAAGTTAAAGAGTATAATGATAGTCCATTCTTTGTACTTACCGTGATAACAGAGTTCTGTGCTGCTTCAGAATGGTTTATAATATTGCATTTCATTCTTGAGTAATCTTAACAATTTCCATGTTTCTCAGTTACTCCTCTATGTATGAAAGTCACTCTGAAAGCAATGTGTCCTTTGTTATGATGTTGGCCTATGACATCAGAGGCAGATGTTGATAGGATGGCAGTAGTGGCTGAACTTTCCCACCAAGATTCGACTCCCATTTTGTTACCAGGAGACAGATGGAGCAGAGGGGCAGTCTAATAAAATAGCATTTGACATACAAGTGCATATGAAGCAAAGGTATGGTATTGAATTACTTCATGTGGAAGAAATGGCACTTTTGGACATTTGTTGACACTTGCTGAACATTTAAGAAGCCCAGTGTATGTGAGCGCAGTGAAGGGTGGGTGGTGCATGTCAGCAGTGGCAACAGTGACATGAAAGACAAGCCAAGATCTGGGCAAACATGCTTGACTGTCACACCATGAAAAGAAAAGCAACTTGATCATTCGTCTGTGTGGACTGGCAGAGTAAGACCAGAGAAACTGTATGCAGAGATGAATAACAGCTTTGATGAATTGAAAATGATGGTTGGCAACATTAGAATATCACAAAGTTTGTTCCAACTGGTTCCCATGAATGCTCACGCAGAAACACAGTATGCAAGTCTGTGAGCATCTATTGAACCAATATGAGGCTGGAAGTCAAAAGAGCAGCCCATGGGGTGGTGACATGTGAATTCTGCACTGAAGAAAATGTTCAAGATGCAGCCCTCAGTGAACAAGGTGATTTGCACTGTCTTTTAGTTTTCCTAGGCCCTGGACAAACAATCAACTCCAACTGTTACATCACAATACTGAATTAACTGAGGGCTAGAACTTCCAGTGTCAGACCAGAGGAGGAGACAACCTTTCTCTTGCAACACAAGAACACCAGGCCCGTATCAGTTTGAAGATCATGGAGCACACTGGAAATCTTGGCTGGACTGTCCCATCACACCTACCATTTAGTCTGGATTTGGCACTTTCTGACTTGGGATGATGAACTGCCTGTGTGGGCAGCACCATAGAAACAATGCTGTAAAACAGTGGTTCTCCTCTGCTTGTATGGATCTTGACCAATGTGACATTTAAGCTCTTGTTCTTCACTGGAAAAAAAAAGTGCAGTTAATGGTGATGACTGTTAAAAACAGAGTTCCATAGCTGAAAATTTTATCTATCAAATAGTGTTATTGTGCTCTTTGTATCTGTTGTAGTTTCCATGGAAATAATTGGGAGGCATTACTTTCAGAGCAAGCTACATATAATAATGATTATTGGCATGTAAAACGTTTTTGGAAACAATAAATAGGTTTTTAATGTTTCATGGTAGAGCAGGAAAAGTACAACAGAGGTCAAAATAATTTCACACAGTAATTAAAGTGATTTTTTTTATGTTCCTAGAACTCTGCTTAGATGACTGCTGTATGTATAAGAAAATCAAACCCAGATAAATTCAGACAAAATTTCATTTTCTTGAACCCCTCTTCATAAATACAGGGTGATTATTTCTAATGAGATTTAGTTTTAATATGCAGGTAAAACTGGAAAGTCTTCTTCCACTTCTATCTCAGTAAGTATCTCTTATTACTCTTGAGTATTCTGAGTCTTACCTTCTTTCCCAATGTCTAAATTTACAATTTTCTTTCAGTATCAGATAATTTATAACATATCAATGTAAAAAAAAAATCCTTCTTCTTATCTATGTTATATTTCCTATCACTTATATTCTTTTCTTGTTTTTTTTTTTTTAACTAACAGAACCTTTCTTCTTTCTTGTTTTATAGCAGCCATTTTCTATTACCTGAGAAAGAAAACAAAGAATAATGAATGTAAGCAAATAAATCAACACTATTGGAGGTCACAACACAAAAGTTTTTTTACTTCTCAGGTCCGTTGATTTTGTGAATACATGAAATTAACTGCTATAAACTAAAGATACCTGAGCACAAAATCTTATTACTTAGATTGCACATAATGTTTAAGCAAATAGTGTAAAACCAAACTGGTGATCTTTTTGCCTCATATTATTTCTCCTTTTATTTTATTTACTGTTATTTTTATCTCTTAAACTTCAGACATTTCTACAAGCAGTCACAGAGATCCTCCTGAAAATAACAAAAAGTAGAAACAAGCCTCAATAATAGTTACCATATGGTAGAGAATATTTAGAAAGGATCTTATTATTTAAAGACATTTCTGCACTTCACATTTTGAACAAAAATTTTAAAAAGCGTACACCACTTCAGTCTAAATAGTTACATATTAAGATACTGTTAATTCTATACTTAGTTAAATGCCATGGCCCTACACTGAAAAACATCTAGCCCCAGTTATTTTTCAAGCTTCACTAGACATCAATCCATGTCTTGACAAAGTCCCATGACAAAGTCTGATCACACAGACAAAAATTATGAATCAGTTTTCATCCAGACACACACTACATATCTCAATGAAGGGATTAATCTCTTCTTCTAGAGTTACAACCAACAGGTGTTCAGAATATTGGCATCTCTGCATAGGGCAGCAACACTTACAGCATCAATCTCTCAGTCTCTTTGCCTTTGGTATTTCACAGTTGTCGCTAACATTCAGACGGATGTAAAACCATACTATTTATATACTTTGCTGACCAAGATATGTCACAAGCCATTAAGCTTTTTTCACTGCTGAACCTTCAAACTGTCAACTAACTCTCCAAAATAATGCAGAGCTCCATTTATTTGGGAACTGAGTTGGGGAAAGGAGTGTGGGAGAGCAACCATCAAGATCTGTATAAGGCTTAAAGTAGGAAAACACTAAAGAATAATTATATGCATCATGGAAGTTTAAACCTGAACACAATTCTTTACATCTCCAAGGCTTTAGTTATACCAGAGACACTGTTCTGTCTTATTTCTAGCAGATAATTTCCAACTCATTTTGCGTATCTCCTTATACACTCCTATTGACAGCAGTCTCCTCAATGCACAGTTAAACACAGATGGCAAGGTTCTAGCCACAGATGTGAAATTGAGATATAATATAAATAAATCTTCCAGTACCCCAAAGAGAGCTGTGAAAAAACGTTTTTACTGTGAGTGGTACTTTGTGTATTGAGTTTGAAAAGCAATGCCACTCTAACTAAGGATGCAGGAAAGTATAACATTACTGTATTTTGAAGCAGCATACCTTTCCATATCTGATTCAGCTCTGTTTAGTCTTATTGACACCAAACCCAAATTGCTTGCCAGCACTAAGAACTATGATTCACATAAATAAACTCATGTTCTAACGTATTTCAGTTTTTCATTCCAAGTTCATTTGATTTTAAAAGAATGGCTGTCTCCAAAGTCAACAAAAAAACCACCATTATACAGTATAAATATATAAAACTTTGATGAGAAAAGTTATTTGACTGTAAAGGACAAAGCTATAATGAAACATTTTCCTCTGGGCACACCAAATCCCTTAAAAATAATTAATTAATTAAACAAACAAAAAAAAACCCTCAACTTACATTGTGTTATGTATTAGGCTCTTAATCACAGTTCCCTCTACAAACCTGCAGCTAATAGAATTTCCATCTCTTTTTATTGCTATATTGTTTAAAAACAAATTTACAAATAAGGACAAAATGTGCTTACATTAAGGACTTTGTATTTATCATACAGAATGAAGAAAACAGACAACTAGCTCATTCCTTAAATTGCATATTAGTTAGCAAAGACAGGAAATCAGTAGACAACAAAATTAGCTTCCAGTCCGCTACAGAAAAAAAATTCAGATAATTTTTATGAAGCTTTATTGTTTCAGTTTTGAAAACTTCTGAGACTACTTATAACAAAACTATGTATCAAGTTATAAAATCAAATGGCATTCCTCCTCTCACCAGCACAGAGATTTCTTTCCTTTCTTCGGAAGGAAGGAAGTCTGGAATTCTGTTTAAGAGGGCTGAGCACTAACTTGAACAAATTAAGAAATATCACTGAAAAAATCATATCCTGGGACAGAAGGTTGTGTAAGAACCACCACCAATTGTCAAGCATGGATGCAGACAACAAGAAACCACCAACAATACTTGTACTCAAGATAATTTGCCAAGTGCAGTATACTGGCTTGTATATAGCTAAACAGTTGGAATATGTAAAAACTGAGAACTTGGAATATAATTGTAAGACCCCTCTCCTGAGTCACAAAACTCAAGTTACATATACATATAACCTGAATACAGTGTAGATTTTATACTTATTTTAAGAAAAGAGAAACAATCAGTCTAGACTTCCCATCATGAAGCACTTACCCACAATCTACTCCAGACAGTCATGATCTCATGACGGTTTGCACTTGTGGTTAATACTGGCAGTCTTAGAAAGTACATAAGAGTTACAATACTACTAATTAATTATTCCTATTTTATTGGATCACTGGTGTGATGCTGATACAAAGATACAAGAGTTACAAAGAGCATAAGAGCAATATCTAGCCAACTGAAGACATTTATAATATTTGGTGGTAATATACCAGCTCCAAAGTGACTGAAGGTCCGGCACATTTTCAGTTGTCACATAAAGTGTTATCTTAATTATAGTGTTTGGGCTTTTTTTCTGAGCCTCATGGGACTTATTTCCTCTATAGCTAATAAATCTCAACTGTTACAGGATCAACTTTTCATATCTTAATACTCCAGGCAACACAGTCACGCAGAAACTGTCACCTGAAGAGAGGGAATACAAAAAGGATCATTTCCAGAGGTAAACATCATGATGAACTCTGGTTCTGTAAGTATTATAGAGAATGTCCCCATGAACTGAGAACCACAGGTGTTCTCTTTTTTTGTATGCATCATTTCAGCTTATGTTATTGCTAAATTTGCTGATTAAAACCAGTCCTCAACAAAATTAAGGAAGTAAACAGACTGTGGCCTGTAGTGTTTCACGAATCAAATAAGATATTGTACTGAACAGCTCACACTTAATTCCAATTTCCTCAATCTTGACCTGCTAAAGTAAATCTGGTATCAATGTTATCCTGGAGTCAAACTTGAAATGATATTAAGACAGTGGCATGATGGCCCATTCAATACACCTTTTTCCACTGAGAATTAAACTTCCTTCTCAGACTCAAGAGTACGAGAAGAATTTGAAGTCTATTTGCTTGATGCTACAATCAGTAATCTATTTTCAGTCTCAGGGTTAATAAAACAGAAAAATATGATGCTTCCTAAGAGGCCAGTTTAAGTAATCAGTGTAAGTTAAACTTTTATAGTAGGAATAAGGGATAGGGCTTAGGCAGACTGGTTAAAACATAGCAAATTAGAAGGCATAAACATTTAGAGGCATAAACATTAAAGAATCAAAGAAAGAATGCAGCTAAACACTCCACTGCAGTAAAATGTTTCCAGAATCATTCATAGTTTATGTATCTACTCTGACCTCCACAGAGGACACAGGTGGTCAATAAACAACTTCAATCAGAAAGAAACCTTCCATTTTACAGATTAGGCAATAGAAAAGAGTGACTTAGAAGATAAATTACAAATTTATTTAATTTTAAAAAAGTACACTTTGGAACATTACATTCAGAAATATTCTTCTTATTCTTAACGTCAATTGAAATGCATTATATATCTTCCCTTTATAATTGGAAGGCACCCGAAACACTTTGAAGTTCATCAGCCTAATGAGGAAGTTCATATGGCTCAGGCAACTACTGAATACTGAGCAGCTCTTGAAAAGGAAAGTCATTTATAAATCTAGAGGGACAAATATAAATTCACTTACTAGTTTTACTTCTGAAATGACTCACTAGACTCCAAGCACAAGACTGAAATATAATGTGGAAAGAATGTTATACCTTTGTTTTGAATTATTGCAGCAATGAATATGCAGTGAGAGCAAAGCTACATCTTTTGTCAAAGTTTTGTATTATTGGCACCATCAGATGTGTGCAATTACTGCACTGCCTGAATGCTATAAAGATTTCAACAGGCCTGAATAGAAGAGTGCACCTTTAAAACAATCATTAAAAATAAAAAATAGAAAAAGAAACAAAAAACAAAAAAAAAACAAAAAAGTAGCAGATATTCTTAAGAAAAAAGAATTTGGAAGAAACAGACCTCTAAGAGGGCAGCAATTTAAGCTGGAAATGATCATTTTTCCTTCAGTGTAAATGGAAGTATAATTATGTAAGTTATATACCATACTACTCCATTATCTGTGCCAACATAGAGCCTTTCTGTTCCTGATGGAAGTAGTTAACCTACTCAATCCAGGCTGTGCCACCTGGAAAGTTTGAAGTTGCCGAGTAATTGCAAATATAAATATAAACAACTGTAATGAAAAATGAAAAGGAATGAAATGAAAGGAAGAGATATACATGGTTCCAGAACATCCTTATCCAAAGATAAAGTAACATAACTCATTTAAGAGTGTGCACTTTCATTTTGATATTTTTAGGAAGCAAAAAATACAACACAATCTTTTGTGTACATAAAATTACATTCTGACTTTTTATACCGTGACAAAAGAATGATGAAATAATGTATTGAAACTGAGCATACTAAAGGACGAGTGAAATAAAAAGTCTCTCCAATGGGTTCAGTGGTGTCAATTGTCTTTCCTATGAGTCCAGAGACCTCCCATACAGAATATCATGTGATAAAGAACTAAGATGATGCTCAAGCAGCATTAATAAGATGCAGAGTAGCCAACTCAACGCACACGGACTATTATATTCAGGAACATTTCTGGTGATGTGGTTAGATCAAGCATATGTGTGAATACACAGACATACAAACATATATATATTTGTGAACTTACACTGAAACTAATCTTAATGCAAATTTAGCCAATTCTGCTGTTTTACTGTAGAAAAGTCAGCATAACACAGTAAAGGCCTGCCTGAGTTTAACCAACAGTGAGAAGGAACAGAATTTTCCCTTTTTTTTCAGACATGTAGATTTTGTTAGGAAGTGGTAGATTTCCTGTAACTCCCCAGGAGGACTTTGAGACAATGAAATATTACATTTATTGTAACTACCACTCTAAGTACAACTCAAGAAGTGTCAAGTATATGTGCTCCTTGTCACAACATTTTAAACCGTCCAGATGGATGAATGGAATGGAACAGATATTCAAAGAAACCCACTCCTGTCATCTAGAAGATGAAGTGTGTCAGACTATGCATAAAAATTGCTGAAAAATAAGCTTTTCAAAAAAATCTATTTTCTTAGTAACTTCAACTTATCTCCTTGATCTTGTATGATTGCTCTTAATATTGGAATAGCACATTTATTATAATTTATTATCTTTGAGTGACATCATATTTAATTGTAAATCGATTATATATTCCTTTTGTAATCAAATTCTTTTCTTATTTTTAAAGATGAGTGAAAATATTTATTTTCTTGGAAGACGAGATGATACTGACAGTAACGGTTCTTGACAGAGGCTGTCTTGAGGCATGACTCACTCAAACAAAATTGACTTTCTTCAATACCTTCACTTGCCTGACCTTCAAGACACAGAACTTCATACCTATAATGCAAGGCACCTGGGAAGATGAGGTAGATAAGGACGGACACTCCTAAAAGCAAACTCTTTCCATTCCTCCTTGTCTCCCATGTCTTCTCCTTCTGCCTTGTTGCAAGAGTGTAGGGGATCCACTGCTACTTGTAGAGTGTTCCCTGGTGTCTCTCTTGCAGGGATTTGATGTCACAGAGGAGCTCCATCTGCCAATTTATTTTTCACACTCCTTGAGTCTTCATAATCTTTCTGTCTCTTCCTACAGCTGTGCCACCAGGCAGAGCAGATTGTCCACCTGCTCACAATGCACACAGGAGGTATCCCCTACTATTCTCCAGTACTTGTGCCAAGCTCAGGCACTCTCTGCATCCAGAGACCTGGACAGCTGTATTTTTGCATTCTGGATTGCCACAGCCTTAGCAACAGCTTTCAGAGGAGAGGAGACCATGGCTTCTCCGCTGAGAATGCGAAGTGTGAGGTGGCATGGTCACTTCAGTGGGGAGGAGTACTGCACCTTCCCTGCTCACCCTGCCTGCACAAACAGCCATGCAAACTGTCATGCCATGCAGTATAGTTGCACCACGCCCTGTCTGCCTGTCCAGGTCACTGCACTCTCTAGGGGCTGCCTTTGTATGCACTGAGGTTTGGTCACTGTCACTCCTGGCGCACCCACACCACATCTGAGCTATGGCAGATATGACTCTCTGCAAAAGGTCCCTCAGCGCAAGCCTCCACTCTGAAGATGTTCTGCTCAGTTCACTACCTGAATACCTAATCTCAGTTCTGAATTACAAAGAACTAGTAAATTAATGGGTGTTTTTAGACTAAGGTATATGTGGCCAACTCCCTTACTTCCCTGGGTTTGATTTACTCTGTTCCATGTAAACTCAAATTAAAAGCCTGAAACTATGATGAAAGTTTGAAAGACTTCAGCATAGTGCATACAAGACCAAGGATAAATATCTGTATTTAAAACAATCTATTGCCTTCTGAATGCCTCAATTTAAAAAAAAAAGAAAAAAAAAGATACTGAACACTAAGACTGAATCTGCTGAGCGCTTAACCATCAGCAACATAATCCATCAGAGAGACTTTGTAGTATGACAACATGGTTACTTATTCTTGTTATATATTTATTTTAGTTAAGGTATATCAAGCTTCTTCATTAGATTTTTCTTTGTGGAGAGAATTAAGAAGCTTATATTTTAAAGTCTATTCTACTGAACTGGTACCCAAAGGGACAAAGGGAACAGTTCTTGTAGTGAAGTCCAGCAGACAGATATGGCAATAGCTGTGAGTCCACAGCAGCTCTGGTGTGCAGTTAATTAATACTTAGGTCCATATCTTTCAACCATGAACTTCTATAGTTGAATGGCGATCTTTGTGTATCTGTGAGAATCTATGGCAATAAAAAGGAAGCCTGCATAATAATTCCATGCTTGAAAAGCAAAGCTGTACTGCATGTACTCTTAGGACTATTCCATAACTTCAGATTTAGAAATAGAAAATTGTGTGATTTGCTTGGAATTTAGGAAGGAAAACATACCCTGGAATATTTCATTGATTTTGCTGCAATCTCTGACTGACAACAAAGGAGAGGTCTATATCTATTTTCGACATAAACTGCTCAGAATATTGTCCAGGATTTCCCTTCTGGAGCCTAAATGCTTCTCATGGAAGAAATATTCTTCATTTGCTAAGAAAATTTCATTCTGCACTGCTAACTGTTAGGATTCTTTTACTCATTACCAATATGACAGTGGCAGATTTATATCCTATATATATTGGATGCAAAATATTGTAGATCTTGTACAAAAACAGTAAATCAATTATCTGTAATTCAAAACTATTTCAATAACATTCTATAAACAATGATCTCAACGTACATTTCCTACTGGGCAAGATTATTCCTACAAAGCTTCCGACAAAGCACGAAGTAGACCCACAGAAGACATGTTCTGAGTGTGTGTAACTGGAACTTTCTCTGTAGTATCCACTTCATCCTTTCACTGTGTTAGGCAAGAAAAGAATTAAACAGGCAATATTATCTCAAATTTATTGATCAACATCATAATAACATTTTATTTTGTTTCATTTATTTTTTTATAAAAAGTAAAATGAACCTTATAACATCTAGATATTTATCTTAAGCTTAAAATTTGTTTCTAAATTTTATATAGAAATAAACAAATGTTACTTAGAAGTGTCTTTGAGACATTGTAATGAGGTCAAGATGTCTCTGGCACCACTTCATTCAGAGGTATTCAAACCTTCCATGAGTTACTTTGGCACAAGGATAGTATGCAGTGTTTTTGTTTGATAAGTTCTTCCTAGCACTAATAAATAAATAAATAAAAGTAGAAATGAGATGTTTTAGAATATTCGAATATACAAAAAGATCCTAAGCAGTTAATCCAAATAACTTCAGGGTTCTAACATTTCTCTCTCCCAAAATTCAAATGGTAAAATGAGCAATAGCTCATAAAGTAAGAGTAGTGTTGGAACCCATTCCTTCTGACCTTCTACTGACATTTAACTTAATTTGGCACTAAAATGCAGAAGTCTACCAACAGAGCTTATTGGCAACCTGCTTTTTCTTTATCTGGATACTTCATATATTTTGCAAATGTGTGTATTTCTGATAGGTCTTTTTTTCTTTTTTTTTAATTCTTGTTATTATTTGAAAACTAATAGTTCATATTTTGAGTAATTTTCTAGATTGCTACAAAAATATTTCTATATTCCTTAAAATACAAAAAAAAAAAAAAAAAAAGGTCACGATCCCTACATAAATTCATAGTTATTAAGACATTAATGTCCAAAAAAAACCCTAATTTGGGACAACAGGACTCAATTTGACTTTCCATACAATGAAAGCTATTACAATAGATAATAAATGATGCCTTTCAAAATTTAATTTATATTGTGGACTAGGGAGCCTGCTTTGGAAGGGGGTTGGACTATATGATCTATAGAGGTCCCTTCCAACCCCTACAATTCTGCGATTCTGTGATTCTGTATTATATTGAACCTGAAAGAGAATTACATGAAAAATTTTAAATAATTAAAAATAAATAAATAAAAAGTCAATGGTCAATTACTTTGGCTCAGCATCATTAGATTTTTTTTTCTTTCTGTTCTGTTGTTGTTAGGTTTTTGTTCTAAGTTCAAATACATTTCAAAGTAAATCATTTTTCTTTTCTGTCAGTGAAAAAAATTCACCTAATATTCTAGGCAGGGATTTCTTTTAATGCTCATAAGATGTTCATCGTGCAGAGGAAAAAACATGAAGGAAAAGGTGCTTTTTTTGGTACTCTCAAGCAATATGGCTAAGAATGTGTGAATAAAGAAAATAGCTAAGAGACTGGTAGAATAACCTGGATTTGAGGCTATCTGAAGAAGATTTACACATCCTTATTATTTTCAGGAATACAGAAAAGTATTATAAGCATTGAAAGTTGAGAAAACAAAACTGAAAACAGAAAAGAGATAAAAAGCAAGGAGTCTTGATAGAAAGCAAGAGAGATATAATCACCACCGTGGATCCAGTGAGGTTTGTAGTAGGTTGATCTCAGGAACTCTCCGGTCACCGCGGAGGATGGGAGAAAGCCGGGAAGCTTCGCAGCACGGAGGGCAAGGGGTTCGTCCAATGAGTTTCTCCCCTCAGGGAATTCTCCATTTGCTCTTTGGGAGTTCTCTGTCAAAAATGTTTTCTTTGCGAGTTTTTCTCCGAAGTTGTTAGTTTAGTGAAGGCCTTTTATCCCCCATTTCTCTTTCTTTTTTCTATGTTAGTGTGATACATGGCCCAACAGATAAGCCAGCAGGGAGTGGTACCTTCGTTGCCATGTGCAAGCATTATTGTCTTTTGCAGTGATCAGCTGCTCCAAGCCGAACCCCCCAAAAGACAGGCTTGTCCCTGCTTCTGCTTATCTTTAAAACACTAAGCAGAGGCACTGTGGCACGGTGACACCCACCTAGATAACCTGCAGTTCTCAGTTAGAGTCCTATCACCAGAAAGGCCTCACGAAGCAAGCTTTGAGACAAAAAAAAAAGAAAACAGTTTATCTCTTTCACACCAATATGATAGCATAAGAGCATATATCCTCTGAAAAGCAATAATATAAAACACTGACTCTATATAGCTTTATGCAAAATTAAATACATTTGCAGAAAATCTTTTTCTCTTATTGATATCTCTGAAATTAATATTTTTGTAAGTTTACTCCCTTTCAGATATGTGGCTGTAGTCTTGCCCTTTTATGAACAATATTATCAATTTATGATAAAAATTCCAATGGATACAATTTAAACATTTCTAATTCTAATTCCTATTTACAGAATAATCCACTATAAAAAGGATCTTGCAGCTTAGAATAAAATCAGACTATACTGCAGCAAGTAATCATCTTTCTAGGTTCTGAAAATCACATCTGAGTGACAGTGGCTGGGAGGTCTTTTCTCCATCAATACTCTTTCCCTGTGGTCCACAATTTAATCTGCTGGCCTCGTTGTCAGCTCATTTAACTTTTGATCCTACTCCTTATCTGCACTACATCTATATGTGCAGATTCTGCCCAGCTTCACTGGTACTTCGCAGTTTACAATAGACTTGCTTGTACTCTAATTTCTTTGCCCTCTATCAGCAGGAATCACCACTTGGTATAATCACCATAGCAGTTAATTAGGTCTGACAAGATGTATAAACAGTTGGCCTAACTAAATTTTCTGCTTCTCTGCTTCTGTAAATCTTTGTCTACCCACCACAACAGAAGTTTATGAAGGAACTAAGAGGACAACGATATGTCTTCATGTCCCTCCAACACACTTAAAAACTCCCTTTCATAAATATATCTGATCCTCTTAGCTACTTTAATACTAGGGCTGCTCCAAAAACAATGTCTCCTATTTTATCATGTTAGCAAACAGTGTCAGAGGTAGATTTACAGATATTACAGTAGAGGCAGAACTTTCCCTCCAATATTCTGTTCATTTTGTTCCCATGTGACAGTAGATGGGCAGTCTGACAGAACGGTGTCTGGTATGGAAATGCATCTAAAGCAAAGGCACAGAATTGAAGTCCTCCACGAGGAAACAATTGTACCCATTGACATCCATCAGTGCTTGCTGAAAATTTAAGGAGATCTAACAGTGGATGTGAGCACAGTGAGGTGGTGGTTGGTGCATTTCAGCAATGGCAGCAGAAGGACGAGCCATACTCTGGACAGCCATGCACAGCTGTCACAACATGAAACATAGAGTGTCTCAATCAGCTCATTTGTGTAAATTGTCAAATTACAACTAAGGAACTGTTTATGGTACTAAATATTAGCTTCGGTGCATTGGAAACGATGATGGCAAAACTAGAATATCACAGAGTTTGCCCCCAGGTATCTCCCATGAATGTAGACATGGGAACAGAAAGAAAGTGATATGCAAATTTGACCGGATCTAATGAACCAATATGAAGCTGAAGGTGAGAGTTTCCTGGATTGAATTGTTACTAGTGATGAAATGTGGTATCACCACCATGAGCTGGAGTCAAAAGAGCAGTCCATGATGATGTGTGTTGATGTGTGCAGTCCATGGTGATGTGTGAATTCTCCATTGAAGAAAACGTTCAGGATGCTGCCATCAGCTGGTAAGGTGACATGTGCTGTCTTTTAGTTTTCCTGGACCCCATTGACTCTGACTGTACATCACAACACAGAAAAAGCTGAGAGACAGGACTTTCAGAGTAAGACCAGAGGAGGAGACAAACTTTCACTTCAACACAAGAATACCAGGCCTCATACAATTTTGAAGACCACAGAGCACACTGCAAACCTTGGCTGAACTGCCCCACCACACCTACCATTTAGTCTGAATTTGGCCCTGATTAAAGACAGGTTGTGTGGGAAATATTATTGAAGCAACAATGCTTGCTGTCATAACACCTGTGAAACAGTGGTTCTCTGCTTATACAGATTTTGACCAATGTGATGTGTAAGCTCTTGTTCTTCACTGGAAAACATGCAAAGTTAATGGTGGTGACTATTAAAAATTGAGACTGTTAAAAATAGTGTTCTGTAGCTGAGAATTTGCTCTATCAAGTACTGTTATTGTGCTCTTTGTATCTCTTGTAGTTCCCATGGAAATAATTAATAGGTATTATTTTCAGAGCAACCTATATGAATAATCTAGAACAAGAAAAAAACAACCATTCCTCCTGGTGAAAAAATGCAAGAATTCTATAGATATATATTTCATATAAATATGTTTTTGCCACTAAAAATCTATTTTAAAAATTAGCCAAAAACCCTTTGCTGTTTCTTGATTTTACTTCTTTATGTGACTTGGTTTTCTCAGTTTCTTTCAGGTAAACTAGTTGACATTTTAAAATCATCCACATACGCCAATTTTACTTCTGCTGTTTCTTGTCATTCATGCAAATAACAAAAATCTAAAAAGTCTCAAAAAGGTCAGTTTATCACAAGATCTTTATCATGTAGCCTCTGTAAGTCTATGATGTCATTGGCATCACTGAGATATGATGGGATGTAGGAATAGAAAGGTATAAACTCTTCAGGAAAGACAGGAAGGGGAGAAGGGAGGAGGTGTTCCCCTCTATGTCAATGACTAGCTGGAGTCACTGGAGCTCCACCAGGGGACAGAGGAGGAGCTTACAGAGAGCTTATGGGTTAGGGTAAAGGGAAGGCAGGGAAGGGGACATTGCAGATGACATCTGCTACAGGCTGTCTGGGAAACAAAACTGGTGAGGGGTCTGGAGCACAACTCTTATGAGGAGCGGCTGAGGGAGCTGGGATTGTTTAGTCTGGAGAAGAGGAAGCTCAGAGGAGACCTTATTGCACTCTACCACTTCCTGAAGGGCGGTTGTGGTGAGGAGGGGGTGGGCCTCTTCTCCCTGATAAATAACGACAGGACGAGAGGGAATGGCCACAAGTTGCGCCGGGGAAGATTTAGATTAGATTTGAGGAAAATTTTTTTCTCTGAAAGAGTGGTCAGGCACTGGAATGGCCTGCCTAGGGAGATGGGTGAGGCACCATCCCTAGCGCTGTTCAAGAAGCGTTTAGATGAGGTGCTAAGGGATTTGATTGAGTAGCTTAGTGGGTAGGGATGGTGATAGGAGGATGGTTGGACTAGATCTTGTAGGTCCTTTCAAACCTAATGTACCTATGAACCCATGACCAAGAAGATTGACTGTATGAGAGCTTCTATAAACAAACAGAAACAGCTTTGTGTTCACAATACATGGTCCTCAGTGGAGACTTCATCCACTCACATATCTATTTGAAGTACAAGACAGCAGGGCACCAGAGATCAAAGGAGTTCCTGGGATCCATTGAGGACAACTTCCTCTTCCAAGTGGTACAGGAACCCACCAGAAATGATGCTATGGTGGACCTTGTCCTCACCAATGAGGAGGGGCTGGTGAGTAGTGTGAAGCTCAAGGGCAGCCTCGACTGTAGACAACACAAAGTGCTGGAGTTCATAATCCTTAGGAAGACAAAGAGGATGTGCGGCAGACTTGCTACTCTGAAGTTCAGGAGAGAAGACTTTGACCTTTTCAGGGAGCTGCTGGGTAGGGTGGTGTGGGATAAAGCCCTGGAGAGAAGGACCCATGAGAGCTAATGAGTATTCAAGCACTATCTCCTCCAATTGCATTGCATCCTGAAAAAAAGGAAGGAGACATTAACAAACTGCTCCTGGACTTACAGTAGTGCAAAAAGAAAGTCTATAGGGAGTGGAAGCAGATACAAGGTACATGAGAAGAATACAAAGAAGTTGTTCAAGCAGCTAGGGAGCTGGTTAGGAAATTTAAAACCCAGATAGAACTAAATCTAGCCAAAGACATAAAGGGAAACAAGATGAATTTCTACGCATAGATCAGTGAAAAAAGGCAGGTCAGGGAAAATGTGGACCCTCTCCAAAAGGAATCTGGAGATCTGGTTATGAGGGATACAGAGAAATACAGATAAGGGGTACAGATGCTCACTGACTTCTTTGACTCAGTCTTCACCAGCAGCAGCTCTAGCCATAGCACCCAAGTTGCAGAAAGCAAAGGTAAGAACTCAGAGAAGGAAGATCTGCCCATTGTAAGTGAACATTAGGTTCAAGATCACCTAAAGAATATGAATGTGTACAGGTTTATGGGACCCAATGAGATCTACCCATGGGTTCTGAGGGAAGTGACAGACTAATTGCCAAGTCACTATCCATCACAGTTGAAAAGTCATGGAAATTTGGTGAGGTTCCCTCTGACTAGAAAAGTGAAAATATAACCCCCATTTTCAAGAAGAGAAAAAAATAAAATCCAAGGAACTACAGATGAGTCCAGTCCTACCTCTGAGCATGACAAGACCATGGAGCAGATTCTCCTGATGGCCCTGCTAAGGCACATGGAAAATAAAGATGAGGTGATTGGTGGTAACCAACATGGTTTCAACAAAGGCAAATTGTGCCTGACAGGCATGTTGGTCTTTTATGGCGAAGTTAAAGAATCAGCGGATAAAGGAAGAGCAACTGAGGTCAGAATCCTGGACTTGTGTATAGCACTTGACACTGTCCTGCATGACATTCCAGAGAAAAATGGACTAGTTAGATGGACTACTCTCTGGATAAGGAATTGGCTGGATGGTCACACTCAGATTGTTGCAGTCAATGGGTCAAAGTCCAAGTGGAGTCTAGTGACGAGTGGCATTCCTCAGGTATCAATGCTGCTGTTTAACATCTCTGTAAGCAACATGGACAGGGGGATCAAATGTACCCTAAGCAAGTTTGCAGATGACACCAAACTGAGTGGTGCAGTTGACAAGCTAGAGGGAAAGGATGCCATCCAGAGGGACCTGTATGAACTTGGGAGGTGGGCCCATGCCAACCTCATGAAATTCAACATGGCCAAGTACAAGGTCCTGCACCTGGGACAAGGTAATCCCAAGCACAGATACAAGCTGGGCAGAGGGATGCTCTGAGAAAAAAGATTTAGGGATGTTGGTAGATGAAAGACTCAACATGAGCCGACAATGTGTGCTTACAGCCCAGAAGGCCAGCTGGTTCTTCTTGACTGCACCAAAAGTGTGGCCATCAGGTCTAGGGAGGTGATTCTATCTACTCTGCTCTAATAAGACCCCACATGGAGTACTGCATCTAATTCTGGGGTCCTCTGCACAAGAAGGTTATCAAACTGTTGGAATGGGTCCAGAGGAGGGGCATGAAGATGATCAGAGGGCTGGAGCACTTCCTATATGGGAACACGCTGAGAGAGCTGGGGCTTTTCAGTTTGAAGAAGAGAAAGCTCTGGGGGAACCTTGTAGTGGCATTCCAGCACCTGAAGGGGCCTACAGGAAAGCTGGGAAGGGAATTTTTGTAAGGGCGTGCAGTGACAGTATGAGGGGAAATGGCTTTAAACTGGAAGAGAGTAGATTTAGACTAGATATTAGGAAGAAATTCTTTCCTGTGAGGATGGTGAGAAACTGGAACATGTTGCCCAGAGAAGCTATGTATGCCCCCTCTATGGAGACACTTAAGGCCAGGTTGGATAGGGCTTTGAGCAAACTTGTCTAGTGTGACATGTCCCTTCCTATAGCAGGATGGTTGGAACTAGATGATACTAAAGGTGTCTTCCAGTCCAAACCATTCTATGATTCTGAACGGTAAGTCAAAGAGGTAGATACAGAAGCATATAGGATATACAGAACATTCTGTTTTATCTGTAAACTTGCTACCATACTGGTGTTCCCCAACTAAACACATAAAGCCAATAGCTCTTGATATCTACCGAATCTTCAGAAACGTAGTAATTTTTAAAGCTTATCTTATGCGTTTACTCATGTCTTAATTTTAGGAGTAGAAGGGGTATTAGAAACAAATCTGGGCAGATTTGCCAAAAAGCAAAGACATGCTCACATACCTGGTACAACAAGAGAAGATCCAACTGAAAAATCTTTTATTTTTTTTCCAGGTAATTATATTCTTGGAATTTTTATAACTTATCTTATAACTTATTATCACAGCCATCAAGTTTCTAAAAATGAAGTAGGCTAGACCATGTTATAAGACAAGGAAATGTGTTTCTCTTCAGTGCTTCTATGTTTCATTTGCAGTCAAGTTTCATCAAAGTGTTTTTTTTCCAACATTAGTTTGAGAAATTTACTTAATAATGCGGGATATTCTTGGCCTGTTCATTTTACAATTGTAACTCATTGTAGCTGAAAAAAATGAAAATTACAGATATTCAGTACTTATTATTGTGTCCCAGAAGTGCTTTCCACCCAGATTTTGTGGTTCCCTATTCCATGGCAGCTGCATCTTAAAGTTAAGAAACAAATATTAAGCTTCCTTGCTTAGAGACTGTATTCCGTTCTTTTGTTTTGACTGTTGAAGATAAAGTAATCTTTCTCCTTATAGAGACATTTCTTTCCTATTTTGGATATACAACCTATTAAGGGCACATGATTTTCTCTCCAGTGTATCTTTAAATAGTTACTTCCCAAACTGCGTATATTGGTACTTTCTGTAACAGCTCTCTATTGCCTTTAGTAGGTTCACATCATTCTCATGCACATAACAATACGTGCTAGATAGGCTCATCTCATTCTCTGTTGCTTCCACAGGTCCCACACTACCATGTCCTGTTTTATATAGTTAAATGGCCCAAGAAGCATGCAAATGCTGGTTTCTTGATCTTGGATATTTGGAATATTATAATTAATAGTGTACGGTTCTGACTCCGCAATACAGTGAAGAAAATGAACTCTACCTTACACAGTTGTTCTGCCAAACAATTCTCGACAACATTTCCACTTCAACACTTTCAGTACATGATGATTAATACTATTGATTTTGTGAGTAATGTACAAATTAAAAAAAAAAAATCCTAGTGCAGGAAAAATGCTGAAATTGTGTCTAACACCATGTAATACTTCAGCATACATTTGTCATATCTTGCATATCTTGTGTGTAGTACTGATAATATTTCAGGAAATACTACCAAACATATTGTCCTGAATGGTTTGGGCTGAAACAGAGTTAATTTATTCTTATAACAGCTGTTGCATTCTGTGTTTTGGATTCTGGGTAAGAAAATATTGATAAAACTCTGATGTTTCAGTTGTTACGGAGCAACATTCACACTTGAGTCAAGGTAACTACTGCAAGTAGCACCTTCTAGCATTATATCCTTTCAAAAATCAATTTGCTGCATAACAGGTTATTCTAGAATTGAAGTCATACTTTCTCAGTCAAGGAATGTTAAGGTTCTGCAAAGAAAATAGGAATTCTAGAAACTTACAACATCTTCATAGCTACATGAAACCCTAAAATGAGGATCACAGAAAGACACATAAAATATCTACATCTCTTAAAATGATGTCAAAAAGAATAAAAAAAAGACCAAATAATTTGTAACAGCTAAAGAGCTACTTACTTCAAAAATGGAAGGAATGGAAGGATGTGTAATTATGAAATAATTAAATATAGAGATATAAAAATCTCATAAAGATATAAAAATATAGAGATATAAATAAATCTCATAAGATTTGTGCTCCAGACCCCTCACCAGTTTTGTTTTTGGCTTTGCTGAAGTCCAGGTAGACTACATCAACAGCCTTTCCCTCATCTACCAGTCTGGTCACCCAGTCATAGAAGGAGATGAGGTTGGACAAGCACAACCTGCCCTTTGTGAACCCATGCTGGCTGGGTCTGATCCCCTGGTTGCCATGCATGTGTCATGTGATCTCCCTCAAGATCATCTGCTTCATAACTTTCCCTGATACCGAGGTCAGGCTGACAGGCCTGTAGTTCCCCAGGTCTTCATTACGACCTTTCTTGTAGATGGGAGTCAGATTGGCAAGCCTCCAATCTTGTGGGACCTCTCCAGATAACCAGGAATGCTGAGAGATGGTAGAAAGCGGCTTGGCAATCACCTCTGCCGGCTCCAAGCTAATCCAAGCTAAACCTCCCTGGTGCAATTTCAAGTTATTTCCCCTTGTCCTATTAGCTATCACCAGTGTGAAGGGACCAGCCCTATACTCACTGCAATCACCTGTCAGTTATTTGAAGAGAACAATAACATTAGTAATTTAATTATCAGAAAATCCCAATTGCTAAGTCTCATATCTCAGATGTGACACACAAATACTCAGGCGCTTAGAATAGCCAGGGAGACTGATAATTTCATATTCTAAGTCTATTTCCATATTAAATTTATCAGTACTGCAGAATGATGGTTACACTCAGGTATTGTGTGCTGTGGTTTTATGGTTATATTTCTATTTTTTTTAATCATCCATACGCTACTATTCCAGTGTAATCTCTTATTCCCTTTAAATCATAGGTCATTTTTTGACACATTGCATGTCTACTATTTTATTTGGTTGCATTTAATTTGTAGACGCATCCCAATGAATTATATACACTAACATCTAAGAGAGATGCAGACCTGGTGCAATCTAGACTCAAATGAGCAATCACTAGGGCAACAGCATTTGCTTACATCTCTCAAAGTAGCAGTTTTTCTGGAATGAATTTATGCAGCATAATTTATCTGATTCATAGGTATTTATATCCGCTCATTATCCACAGAAGTCTACTTCCTGCTTTTACTACAGAAAATAAAGGTGAGTAAAAGAGAGGTACTGATGAATATGAAAATTATTCATTTTGTTTTTTTCTTTAAGATGGTATCAAAAGAGAAAGGAGAGACATGAAAGAAACTATGTTCAAGACATCAAAAAATATATACAATGTTTTACATGACCTGTACCCTGAATATTTTAATTCCATTTGTATCTATGAACTCTGATTATGAACAAGAATACTAATTTGTAAGTTACTGGAAGATGTAATAAATGATTTTTGAACATTTAATTGAATACATGAAGTTTCAGACTATTCTGTATATATTCATGTAGAATTACTCTTTGAGCAGTAGTCCGTGAGCTAATATTTGTCCTCTGCTCTTAATTACTCTATATCTTAATTACACTATGTCATCATTTTGACAGTTCTTGAAGCAGCTCAAAGACTAATTCATCCATTGTCTTTAGACACTCAGTTGGCTACTTGCTACTCATTTTCTTTCATTCAGATGTAAATATTATTTTTGACAATGATTTCCATGATGGTGATTTTATAGCTCATGTCATTTTTTACTTTCTGTTCATTACTTTTGTCACAAATCTCGTTAAATTTTTACTATTTAAGTTTTTAATTATTTTCAATATTACTTAACATCAGTCCTTCTAAGTCAGGTCATTGCAGTGCTGCTCTCTGCTGTCTGCTGTCCGAATTCGCATGAAACTAATGGCATTAATGTTAAGGCCTGCATCAGTCATGGACTCATTTTATATTTTTTTCATATTTAATTTCACTTTGTTAAAATAATAAATTCTAGTCTTATCTGTGAAAAAAACTCATGCAATTTTAAATATATTTAATACAAGATTTTGCCTAGCAGTTGCACTTGCATTTGAATTGCATGTGGACTAGCTTATGTTTCCTTTATCTCCTTTTTAAGCCCCAGTTTCTCATTTGTTATTTACATTACAATCTCCCAGATTCAAGAATACTTAACTGCAGCATCTCAGGCACAGAATCAGATGTGAACGATCCAAATCATTTATCACAGGCTTTAACACCCCTTATATACTTTCACAAGTTTTTTCTTGTAACTTTCCCACCCGCCTTTACATATCAACAGTATAACTTCCCAAAACAGTCCTTAACCATGCATACAGGTGTTCACACAATCAGGGTCATGAGTCATTTCAAGCCACGCACTCCAGTTGGGGTCTGTCATCACACAGCTTACTTGAACTTGTCTTCTTTTTCTTCTGGAGTGTCCTTGATTCTCAACACTCCTATCTCATGCTGTTTATCCTGTTCCACAGCTGCAGCTCTAAATATACTTTCTTGTATTCCCACACTTCACAATATGTAAGGAAAACAAAACTGGTTCCAAATTTCCAAATAACATCCTATAAGTGATCTCTACGTAGGCTAACTTTAAATAAGTTAAGAGAGGACAGTTGTCACAACAGTAGTTTGCATATTTTTCATCCTGACAAGGCAATAAAATTGTAGTAGATATTTCTCTTGGATAAATAATAGACCTGATTACATCAGCAGAAGAGCTTTAAATGCAGGAAATGCCTAGACAATAGAAAATCCAAAACGCTACATCACCTCTTGCATGACTTATTAAATAGACCAATTGAAGTGTGGTCAGTGGAAATAAATCCAGCTGGAAGCCAGTTGTGAGTGGTGTCCCCCAGGGCTCCATACTGGGGCCACTCATATTCAACATCTTTATCAATGATCGTGATGAGGGGATTGAATGCACCCTCAGTAAGCTTGCAATGACACCAAATTGGGAGGGAGTGTTGATCTGCCAGAGGGTAAAAAGGCACTACAGAGGGACCTGGACAGGCTGGATCAATGGGCCAAAGTAAACTGTATGAGTTTCAATAGGTAAAAGTATCAGGTCCTGCATTTTGGTCACAACAACCCCAGGCAACATACAGGCTTGAAGAGGAGTCACTGGAAAGCTGCATGATGGAAAGGGACATTGGGGTACTGATGGACGGTCAGCTGAAAATGAGCCAGCACTGTGCTCAGGTGGCCAAGAAGGCCAATGGCATCCTGGCTTGTAATAGGAATGGTGTGGTGAGCAGCACTAGGGAAGTAATCCTGCCCCTGTACTCAGCATTGGTGAGGTCCCACTTCGAGTACTGTGTTCACTTTAGGGCACCTCAATACAGAAATGATATTGAGGTGCTGGAGCAGGTGCAAAGAAGGGCAAAAAGGCTTGTGAAGGACCTGGAGAACACACTCTATGAGTAATGACTGAAGGAACTGGGGCTTTTTAGTCTGGTGGAGAGGAGGTTGAGGGGAGACCTTACTGCTCTCTTCAAATACCTGAAAGGTGATTGCAGTGAGTATGGGATTGGTCTCTTCTCACTGGTGAGAAGGGGAAAATGGCCTCAAATTGCACCAGGGGAGGATTAGGTTGGACATCAGAATCACAGAATTGTAAGAGTTGGAAGGGACCTCTAGAGTTCATCTAAGTCCAATCCCCCTGCCAAAGCAGGCTCCCTATACTAGGTTGCACAGGTGGGTCTTGAATGTCTCCGGAAAAGGAGACTCCACAACCTCTCAGGGCAGCCGGTTTCAGTGCTCCATCACCTGCGCTGTGAAGAAGTTCTCACACACATTTGTGTGGAACTTCCTATGCTTCAGTTTGTGGCCATTTCCCCTCATCCTGTCACCATGCACTGCTGAGAAGAGTTCAGTCTCATCCCTTTGCCTCTCACTCCTTAGATTTTTATAAACATGGATCAGATCCCTTCTGAGTCTTCTTTTCCCAAGGCTGAACAGACGCAGGTCTCTCAGCATTCTCTCATAAGGGAGATGCCCTTTATCATCTTTGTAGCCCTCCACTGGATCTTTCCAGGAGATCACTGTCTTTCTTGTACCGGGGAGCCCAGAACTGGACACAATACTCCAGGTGAGGCCTCACCAGGGCAGAGTAGAGGGATCACCTCCCTCGACCTGCTGGTCACACTCCTTTGAATGCAACCCAGGATCCCATTGGCATTCTTGGCCACCAGGGCACACTGCTGGCTAATGGCCAACCTATCATCCACCAGCACAACAAGGTCCCTCTCCTCAGAGCTCCTCTCCAGCAGGTCATCCCTCAACCTTTATTGGTGCATGTGGTTATTCCTCCCTAGGTGCAAGACTCTACACTCATTCTTGTTAAACCTTTCTGCCCAACTCTCCAGACTGTCCAGGTCTTGCTGAATGGCAGCACAGCCTTCTGGTGTGTCAGCCATTCCTCCCAGCTTTGTATCATTGGTGTACTAACTGAGGGTGGACACTATCCTCTCATCAAGATAGTTGTTTAAGATACTGAACAAGACCAGTCTCAGCTCTGATCCCTTGAGAATACTGCTGGTCACAGGTCTCCAGCTGGACTCTGCACTGATCACTACCCTCTGAGCCAGTTCTCAACCCACCTCACTGTCCACTCATCTGTCCCACACTTTCTCAACTTTATTATCAGGATGTAATGGGGGACAGTACCAGAAGCCTCACAAAAGTCAAGGTAGACCACATCCACTGCTTTCCTCCCATTTACACAGCTGGAGATGCCATCATAGAAGGCTAAGAGGTTGGTCAAGCATGAATAATATTATATCAGATTTATTAAGAGAAATTACAGGAGAGAACTAATCTTCTGCATTTTAAATGTTTAATATTCACTCTCTGTAAACACTGAGTACCTAATTACTGTTAAAAATGAGTGCATACATGCCTTTGACTAAGCCAGTGAGAGGAAAAACACAGTGATAAAACCAAATGGAATCTGGAGTTTAAGGTTACAAACTGTCAGAAATTACTATGGCTACCTGTCCACTTCTTCTGTCTCCGATGGTGCTGAATTTTTAAAAATAAATCTATTTCAGACATTCTTCTTTCACATCTAATTAAAATATGGCAAGTACAGTATGTCTTTATTACACACACCAAGCTATTCAGATGCAATAGCCCTTTGTAACATAAAGCATAAGTGACTTGAAGTAAAATCCCTGAATTTTACAACAAACAAAAAACATGCTGAATTTTCTTCTTGCCTTAATCACTCACTTTCATTGCACAATCCATAGATGTAGAAGTAAAATAAAATGGAACAGTTTATTTGCTCTTCAGCATCAACTTGTTCAAAAACTTAGTCACTACCAGACTTGAGATGTCCATTTCCTTAAAAAAGCCTTCAATCTCTCCAGATACAGTCACCTGCAACATAAGAAAATGTGTGGACTGATGGGAAAAGAAATATCTGTTTTTCTTATGCAAAGGTGTGAACATTAGATAGTATTAAAGCACAGACAATTTGCAGAGAAACTATATATTCAGATAATTTCAATGAATATGTATACATTAGTGTTCTCATTATTTTCCTTAAGGGAAAACCTTACATCAAGGCAAAGCTTTGGCCTGTTGGAGAAATTGTTTGTTATGTCTATTTCAGCATATTTCAGAAACTATTTTTCATAGTAATATTTCTTTCTGCAAGAAAGAATTTTTTAGCTAATTATTTTCCAAATAAGGTAAAGAAAAAAAAAAACCACACAAATCATATAATAAATCAATTTTTCTATTGTGCTTTAAATCAGCTAGTGATGAAAAAAAAGTCACATAAAAATTGTTTTCTAGGGCTATTATATTATATTATTTACCCACAAAACCATGCACACAAGATAATCAGAACTGTCTGAATCTTACAGTAACACCACCCAATTGCAGTTCTCACATACTCCACAACAACTCCAAGACTGTTCTAATGTATCACAGAATCATAGAATGGTTTGTGTGAAAAGGTTCTTTCAAATCATTATTATCAAATCATTATCTTTAAATAATCTAATCTTTAATATTAAATCATTATTTCAAATCATGGTTAATTTTTCCCTTCGGATTAGCTTACAAGAAGGCACCGAACTAACCTGCTATAAAGTTTCAAGCCTCCATAGAAAACAAATGCTTAATTTTATGTTTGCTCTGAAGAAAATAAAACTCCTGTATTGGGAAAAAAAAAGTTCTGAATTTTTACCTAGAGGCTTTGCTCACAATTGCTGGTAGACTTGATTGTAATTATATAGGACACACGATGGTGTCAGGTTGGATTAGATTTAATAAGCTGCAGCATTAATGAAGAAGATCTGTTAATGGCAACTCTTTGTACTTTGATTATATAACACCAAGTTTTAATATCTATGAGCTTGAAATTAGGGTCAAATTAACCCCATACATAATGTGTTATATAATTGTGTTATATCAGGTGTGATTTCACCCTTCTACATAAAGCAGTTATCCATATATTAACATTTACACAGTATTCTCCCTAGCTCTAGTTCTCCTCCCAACATTTTGAGTGATTTTGTTTCTTGAAATATTTAATAAGACTGAATTTTCTTACCGCAAGTATTTATTCTCACTTTCAACTTTTAATTTTTTATTAAAATTACTGAAGACAAGGAACTATAGCATTTCAACAACTGCAGATGTCATAATACCCTGCAAAATCTGCTCACAAGCCTACCCATCTGTTTTGAAAATGCTAAAAACTCCATGCTCAAGATATTCTTGAGTAAATATTCCAACAAATTAAGTCATTTTGAATTTCAAGCTAAGGACTGAATATTTATGTGATGTTTTTCATTTTGCATTGGATGTAAAAATCAACAGTTTAGATGAAGTTACAGAAAAAAAATAAAAAATAAAAAATAAAATTTGGCTGGGTCGGATCCCCTGGTTGCCATGCACGTGTCGTGTGATCTCCCTCAAGATCATCTGCTCCATAACTTTCCCTGATACCGAGGTCAGGCTGACAGGCCTGTAGTTCCCCGGGTCTTCCTTACGGCCTTTCTTGTAGATGGGAGTCACATCGGCAAGCCTCCAATCTTGTGGGACCTCTCCAGATAACCAGGAATGCTGAGAGATGTGGCTTGGCAATCACCTCTGCCAGCTCCCTCAGCACCCTTGGGTGGATCCCATCTGGTCCCATGGACTTGTGGCAGTTCAGCTGGAGGAGCAGGTCTCTGACTGTCTCTGCTTGGATCACAGGGGGTGCATTATGCGCTCTGTCACAGACTTCGAAGTCAGGGAGAGTACCCTGAGGATAACTGCTCTGTCTATTAAAGACAGATGTGAGGAAGGCATTGAGAACCTCAGCCTTTTCCTTATCATCTGTGGTTACATTCCCTGCCACATCAAGTAAAGGAGAAAAGTTCTCCTTAGTTCTTCTCTTGCTGTTAATATATTTGTAAAAGGATTTTCTGTTTTCCTTTAGTGCAGCAGCCAGTCTAAGTTTGAGCTGGGCTTTTGCATTTCTAACTTTCTGCCTGCAAATCTTGGCAAGAATACATTATTATATATTATTTCAACCTAGAGCTCAGCTTTTCTTTGTTCAGATTTGGTGTTCACACTAAAAATAGATAGAAGCAGCTTCACAGACAACAAGAATATGCATAATATGCTAAAATATACTAATGTACTAAAAATCCATCTGGCGTGGAATGACAAGGTAGTAGTAAGTAACAGTAGATCCAGAGTAAATAGTTACATGGTTCTTGACAGTCACCTCTGCTTCACTCCCTCCTACTCATGTTCTACATTTGAGGGCAAAGAAAGACTATATATAGCTCCATAGGTACACATTATTCTGATCCAATCTTCTTACAATACCTTTTAAAATCTAATAATTGGTACAACTATGAATACTGAAAAAGAAACAGATGATCTAACCCTAGATGAAGTGCTTCATCAGTGATGAAGGAAAACAATTTAAATTAAATACATCTAGTACAATGTGATGTGATCTCACAGAGAAGAGACATGGAAGAGAAATCTCTTCAAAGACATTCTGGCTTCTCATCCACATTCTTACCTCTTAAAGAAGTAGATTCTTGCTCACTTCACAGAGAAGATGCCTACTAGATCTAAACATAGCAAGGACTACTGAAGATATTCTGCTAGTCCTTCTCAAGATTTTAATCAGAACACTTAAGAAAGCCCCACCACCTGTAGGCTTGCTATCAGACTGAACACTCAACTGCTCTTTAAAATAAAGTATCTCATACCCAAAACTGTTAAAAATAATCAACTATAACTCAAATATATTGTGTACAGCAAGACAACAGATAAAGACAAATAAACAGTTATACAAGATAACTTGTGATCAAGGATCAAGAACTTGTAGCATCAATATCTGTAAAATCTATAATCTAAAATCTGACCTATAAGATCATCTAGTCCAACCATCCTCCTATCACTATCTCTACCCAACTACTAAATTAAGTCCTTTAGCACCTCATCTAAACGCTTCTTGAACAGCGCTAGGGATGGTGCCTCAACCACCTCCCTAGGCAGGCCATTCCAGTGCCTGACCACTCTTTCAGAAAAGAAATGCTTCCTCAGGTCTAATCTAAATCTTCCCCGGTGCAACTTGTGGCCATTCCCTCTCGTCCTGTCATTACTTATCAGGGAGAAGAGGCCTACCCCCTCCTCACCACAACCCCCCTTCAGGAAGTGGTAGAGTGCAATAAGGTCTCCTCTGAGCCTCCTCTTCTCCAGACTGAACAATCCCAGCTCCCTCAGCCGCTCCTCATAAGACTTGTGCTCCAGGCCCCTCACCAGTTTTGTTGCCCTTCTCTGAACACGCTCCAGGGCCTCAATGTCCTTCTTGTAGTGAGGGGCCCAAAACTGAACACAGTACTTGAGGTGCGGCCGTACCAGAGCTGAGTACAGGGGGATGATCACCTCCCTGCTCCTGCTGGCTACACTATTTCTAATACAGGCCAGGATGCTGTTGGCCTTCTTAGCCACCTGGGCACACTGCCGGCTCATGTTGAGCCGAGCATCAACCAACACCCCCAGGTCCTTTTCCTCACTACATTCTTCAAGCCATTCTGCCCCAAGCCTATAGCATTGCATGGGGTTATTGTGGCCAAAGTGCAGGACCCGGCACTTGGTCTTATTGAACCTCATCCCATTTTGCTCAGCCCAGCTGTTCAGCCTATCCAAATCCCTCTGAAGGGCCTCCCTACCCTCAGGCAGTTTGACACATCCTCCCAGCTTTGTGTCATCTGCAAACTTACTGAGCGTACACTCAATTCCCTCGTCTAGGTCATCAATAAAGATATTAAACAAGATGGGCCCCAAAACTGACCCTTGGGGGACACCACTCGTTACAGGACGCCAGCTGGACTTAACTCCATTTCCCTGACAAAATTAATTCTCACAAGAGAAGTGTGAAAGTAAATTATATTTTGTATAACTTAATTTTACATAGGAAGGAAGATGTTGGTAATTTTTCATAATATGCTAGCCAGATTTTTTTTAAATTGGTGTTAATTTCATCAGAAAAATACATTTAACATCAGTAACTAGAGAATACAAAGGAAAGAGTCAGAAAAGTGGGGAGAAAATCTCTACCCTCACCTTAAGCTTTTTATATCTATACAGACCTAGGAACATCTAAATGAAGTCAAAAGCAGCCTCAGAAATGATTTGAGGCCCACTATCTCTTTGTAGTTCAAAGAACTAGATTGGCTTGAAAACAGTTATAGCTATCTTCCCTCTTATCTAAACATTTGCTTAGACATATTTAGCTGTACATTATATTCTTAAATTGGCTTGTATTCTTATTATTTGCTTTTAAGGTAACCAGTTCCTGATGCATAGCAATTATTCTAATATCTTCAGGTGTAAGTGTCATAATGCTTGAAGTTGAAACTGTTTTGAAATTTACACTAAAAACCATTTTACACTCATTAATGTCCATTTAAATTATGCACAGTCAAATCATACTAATTCAGAAACTCAAAATTAATGTGGTACTTTTCATAGAGGTTTTGACATCCTGCTCTCCTTTGTTTCTTCGGAACTCCGTGTACATTTCTGAAGATGAATGAAAAGATGACATTCAAAGACGACATAAGAGACTTTATTCTCAAGCATACATTCACATTTGGTGCTAGATCACGGCCATCATGGAAAGTGGGCTGAAAGACTCATGTTTCCCACAGAGCTGGAACAGTAGTGTCTAACAGTAATGATCTCTTATATATAAACACACATGACGCAAGATGGGTGGGGTGGGAATATAATTTCCCATTCTCGTCAAGACAAAATGAAGTAGTTAGCAAACAATATTGATTAAAATAAAAAAAGCATCACCATTTAAGTCTAATGCTAGTGAAGACTTTTTCAGGCAGCCTAGAAATATCTGTTAAATAAAGCCTGCAAGAGAGTCACATAAAACATTCAGCTGAATATCACGTCCTGACAAAAACAAAAGAGAGCTGAAGATCTCCTTTCCTCTACATTCTTTCTTCAAATGCATTGTCAGCTTTTGATCATGTTTCAGAATACAAAAAGGAATCTATCAATACAACAGAAAAAAACCTGACTGTTTCAAGCACAAGCAACAGGCTTCTTGTCTGTTCCTAATGCGTAGAATTGCCCAACTGCTGCTTATCATCCTTGCAAACTCCTTTATCTTTTAATCTGTTGCATCTATTTTTCTCTATCTTACATTGAACCCCAAAGCTAGAACCAATAAAGGATTTAGGTCTTAGAATTTATGTAATATTTATTATTTTAATCCCCCAGTACCAAAAGACAGAGCTCAAATTCCTGAGTCAGGTGCCCATTAAAGTCCAGGAAAGCATCAGCAGAATGTGAAGTCAGACAGATAGTCCCTTCAGAGTTAGCTGCCTACAGCATGCATATGAACAAATCTAAGTAACAAGAGTCCTGTGTTTTAGGCTTGTGTATATGGACATTTCACTCAGCACTGCAGTCTTTCAGATCAGAGGTAATCTCTTTACAGCATTATCAAGAGGTCTGACAGAACCCATGCTCTGCCTGAGGAGACAGTGCTCGAGCACCACTCTATCTGTTCTCACTGTTCATGATCCTCAGGTCATTAGCCAGCTGGACTCAGTAGGCGGAGCAAACTAGCTTGCAGTTGGGGTAGCATGGATACCTTTTCTTAAGGCCAAAAATCTGCAGCGAAACTCATTCTTCGCAGTCATCAAAGTAAAGGAAGGCTTAGCCACCTGTGTGTGCTTAGAATTAAATCATGGAACAGGCTACATACCACAATAGAAACTGAGAGACATGCAGTGTTTTTTTCTACCTGAAACTTTTCTAAACTTTCACCTCCTGCCCTTTGAAGAAGTGCCAGCAATCACCCAGAAGCTGAGTAGAATCATCCCCCATCTTTCCTCCTGAAATGGATGTCAGGTCCTGTCTACCAGGTGCAGGAAGTTGTGAGCAAGTAGTCTTAATTTACTGCTTCTACTCCCAGAGTTGAGTTTCCATCTTAAATTCCACTAGATTTCACACAAAAATCTAGAAGCCTGAGGTTGCCATCTCCTAGATAATAAATACAAGTGTTAATTTGGCTGTTCTTGAATATTTTTATTTGTGTCACGCTGGAATTTATTTCCAGAATTTAGATTTTATTAGATTTGTTGATGCTACCACATTCATACATATCAGGAAGGAAGCCCATGTGATTAAAATACTCTGAAGAGAAAAATAGTACAAACAATTATGAAGCACTTCTCCAGCAAATATGTAACATGCAAAAAACATGAACAATCTGGTAGAAAAAAAGAACAATATCTTACCTAATATCCACACATCTGTGCATAGTGATGGTGCTTGGGTTGAAAAAGTGGTGCTTTGAGAGCACCAGTGTAGCTGAGAATTTGGTATGTCAAACAGTATTACTATGGTCATTGTATCTGTTGTGGCTTCCAATGAAATAAATATGAGGTACTACTTTAGGAGCAACCCACGTAATTCCCTTTGTAAGGAAAACAAATCGGGTGTTCCCTAAGATAAAGCATAACTGTACAAAAATAGAGTTGTTCAGTTAGAAGGGACCTACAAAGATCATCAAGTTCAGCTGTCTGACAACTCCAGGGCTGCCAAAGTTAAAGCATGTTATTGGGCATTATACAAAGTGACAGGTTTCAATTGCCTCTCTAGGAAGCTTGTTTCAGTATTTGACCACTCTCACAGCAAATAAATCTTTCCTAATATTTGGTCTGACCCTCCATTGGCACAGCTCAGTGCCATTCCAACACATCATGCCACTGGTTACCAAGGGGAAGCACCTCACTCTCCAATTCCTCTCCTTAAGAAGTTGCAGAGATCAATGAGGTCACTGCTTGGCCACCTTCTCTCTAGAACAGACAACCCAAGTGTCCCTAGCCTCTCCTCATGGGACAAGTCTTCCAGTCTCTCACCAGATTTGCTTTTTATATTGTGGACACCAGAACTGCAATATCCAAAGAGAGGCCGTATCATTGTTAATTATATGGGAGAATCACCTTTTTTGTCCAGTTGGCTATGCTGCATTTAATGCATCCCAAAGTGTGAAAAATAGTTAATGAGTGTTTACAAGAATATAATCAAGATCTCCAGTGAATTTCAAATCAGCATATTCAGAGCATAATGTATAAATTATTCATATATATTTACTCCATACATATCAAGATCCATGTAGTCAAACTAAAAATTGTTATCCATTCATATGCTGCACTATGCAAGTGGTATATAATGCTACATTTGCTACAGTACAAAAGAAGTAACAGCAGAAGTTGTTGTAGAGCAACTTTCCTTTCAATCTTGTTTCACACATGTCTTATAATTTCTCTTAAAAACCTGTGTTCACAACTGAGTTTGAAAAAACAAATGCTGAGGCAGTTATTCCCATTTTCTTTCGGGTTGTTTTCAATTATATTTTAATGTACATGTATATATTTAGCAGCCCAGTTTATACTAAAGGCTTTATTATCTTACTATGGTAACCTTTATGGGATATAGTAGAGGAAAGAGAATTATCAGCTTGAGGACTTCTATTCAGTCAGTCAGTGGTGACTGCAATGCTGACACCCTGTTGCTTATTTCATTTTCTACTGTGTTATCTGTACAACTACCATGTTGAGGGCAAGAGCATGAATTAATCAAGAGAAAAGGAGTTGCATTTTGTTCTCTGGCCTAGAGTATCAGTGTTCAAACAAAAGCTAGGTTTTTTTCACTTGTAACTCCTCCAAAATTACCCAACAAATACTTTGCACAGATGTAATTACTAAAACAGGTAATCTGCACAGGATAGAAGCAGTTATAAGCAATGATAGAAGCTCACAGTGTTGTTTCTTAGTCTTGTCTTTCTTTCCAAATAATGCTGACAAGACAACTTTGTTTGATTAGAGATGATGTCTTGTACAATGCTCCGAGAAATACAGAGGGGTTGGATAAATCAATTGTTTGTATCTTGTTTTTATTTTGCTTAATTTCTAACTCTATTGTAAGATATTTTGGATATTACTTATCAAGTTGAAAGGATTCTCTGGCAGTCCAGGCCTGTGTTATTCGGCTTTGTTGTTATGTTATAGCCATGTCCCCTGTGAAGTCCATGAACATGTGTTGCACCTCACACTCTTCTATTTTCAGGAAGATAATTTAGTTCACCTTCTTCCAGTAGTGTCACATTTGAAAATAATCACTGTCAACCATGTTGATGTCCCTATTATGCAAAATTTTAAGTTACTGGCTCACAATACTGGTAATAGCTACAAACCTCATTTCAGAAAGAAAGTAGATCAATTTTGAACATACATTATTTCAAATAATTGAGTTATGGTTCCAAGCAGCTTCATCACAAGCAAGTGGCCAAAAAAATAAAAAATAAAAAATTTTCATTAAATCTAAGAAGTAGGATTTATATTGATAGATAGTGAAAACCTGGCAGGGATATTTTAATGAAGTACATGGTTTTCTGATCAGCAGAAAATCTGTAATTTCATGAACTTATTCTAAATATTAGAAATCATATTGTAAGCACCTAAAATCAATTCACTCTTCTGCTGAAAACTTCACATTTAATTCAACTATATTTTTTGACAGTCTAAACTAAATTTAATTGTTTGGATCACTTCTTCAATGTCCTTTCAAGGACATGTTGAAGTGCTTTAATTTTATTGCTTTATATTCCTTTTTCAAACACGTATTAACAAACAGATACTTGAAATTCCTTCACTTCATAATTTATCAACAGAAGATCAGACAATCCAGTTTTTAGGATGATGACCATTATATGTGTGTGTGTGTGTGTTTGGTTGGTTACCTTTTCCTTCCACTTGGGCAAGTGAAATGACTAAAAGACCTTTCGAGTGAATTGGTATATTTCCATTAAAATTAGAATATCAGCAAAGTGAAATCATTTTTGCAGTGACAATTTTATTGAAGTCTACAGACAAATGGGCCTCTTATTTTAATATACTGAAGGATATTATAGAACATTGCTGAAGGAGAAAATGTCTGCATGTTGTGGAGTTTTTGTGACATTTTTACTTAGATTACCTGCTGCAGTCCTCATTCAGAAAATTGATCTATGTAGATCTAAATAGATCAATATTTAGAAATAAATACTATTTGCCTGGAAGTTGAGTCCGAACTATACAAAACCATAAAGAGAAGATTTTGAGAGTGGCCTTGTGGCAGCTTTGATAATTTATCAGCTCTACAGTAATCCCACTGGGTTATGCCTGCATAGAATAGTGGAATACAATATATTTTAAGAAATTGTTGAATTATTCCTGCAGAATTCACAAGTGACAAAACCTTGTTTGTCACAGCCCGTTACTGGCACTGACTGCCTGTGCTGAGCAGAACGTTCAAAGGCACATCATGCAACTGATTCTACATGGACTAAGTGGGTCACACTGATCACACAGCAGTCTTCGCCAGCAGGGAATCTCAGTTGTCCAGGAATCTTGGAACATGAACTTTAGTGATATGGATTGTGAATTGGCTGACTGGTAGAGCTCAGAGGGTTGTCATCAAAGTTGCAGTCTAGTTGAAGGACTGTGACTAGTAGTGTTCCCCAGGGGATGGTGTTTGGTCCAGTCTTGTTCAGCATCTTCATCAACATGAATGAAGTGATGGAATACACTCTCAGCAAGTTTGCTTATGATGCAAAACTGAGAGGAGTGTCTGACACACATGAAAGCTGTGCTGCCATTCAATAAGACTTTGACAGTCTGCTTTGTTGGGCAGAGAACAACCTGATGAGGTTCAACAAGAGCAACTGTAGATTCCTGCTAATGGGGAGGAATGCATGCTCCAGTACAGGTTGAGAGCAGACCTGCTGGAAATGAGTTCTGAGGAGAACTTAGTTGACCTGGTGGCCAGCAGTGTGTCATTGAGGCCAAACAGGCTAATGATACCCTAGGAAAAACCAAGAAGAGTGTGGCAAGCAGATTGAGAGAGGCGATCCTCCCCATCTACTCTGCCCTTGTGAGGCCATATCTGAAATACTGTACAGTTCTGGGCTCCTCAGTTCAAAACGATAGAGATCTTCTAGAGAGAGTCCAATGGAAGGCAACAGATGATTAGAGGGGCCTGGAGCATCTCCCATACCAGGAAAGGCTGAGAAACCTGAGACTGTTCTATCTGGAGAAGGCTGAGAGGTGATCTCATCATCACAGTTTGTAAATATCTAATGGGTGGGGATCAAGTGGATGGGTCTGGACTGTTTTCAATGTTGTGCAGCGACAGAATGAGAGGAAGTGGGCAAAAAATGGAACACATGAATTTCTATGTGAACTTGTGGAAGAATGTTTTTATTGTGAGGATGATAGAGTACTAGAACAGACTCCTCAGAGAGGTTTTGGAGTCTCCCTCTCTGAAGTTATTCAATGCCTGTCTGGGCAATTTCTGTGTGACCTACTATGAAGAACCTGTTTTAGCAGAGGTCTTGAATCTCCTGAGAACCCTTCCAACCCCTACAATTCTGTGATTCTGTGAGCCAAAGCTCCACAAAACCAAACCATTCTTATATAGAACCAAATGATAGATGTAGGAGGCAGACAGACTTGACAGTGTTAGGTAATGTTTGGACTTAGTGCTACTGGGGGGTATTTTCCACGTTAAATGATTCCATGACCCTTTGAAATGGAAAAAAGAGAGCAAACTAGTGCGCAGGCTGTAAAGGTAATGTAGCCTGTTTGGCTCCTTTTAAAAGACTGCTGTCTCTAGAGTGCCAAAGATAATTTCTAACATTTGATTAATAGTTCTTTTTGAGACAGCGTGATCACACTGTTGCCTCTTATGGGCAGCTGACAAGAATTTTCATCAAAGAACTGTTTAGAAAAGCACTGCATCTCTTTCTGCTTTGAAAAACATAACCTTTGATGACAAGCAACTGAAACTGAATTTGTCAACCTGACTTCAGAACTGAGCAAAAGAGATACTTACAAGAAATCACAATGCTAGACAAGCTATACAGTGTATCATTATCAAAAGTAAAACTTGTACTGTTCAAATGCTGTGAACTTTATAAACAGAGTGCTGAACTTTCCAAATAGTCTTGTATGTTTTCCTGACAGCTGGTGTGTGGAAAGATCAAAAGCTATAGGTGTAGAGAGAATATGATTTGTTAGAAATGAGATTCCAGGAAAACTACCTCTGCAGAAGGCATACTAACAGCTACCTTGCAGTTTCTGTTTTTAATATAAATCTTGCTGAGACTGCATGAATTCATTAAAACCTTCATTACAGAATAATAATTTATTCCTCGTCAAGCACTCTCCATAGCTTTCCAAATTAAGCATCATCTTTCAAGTGTAAAATAAAACTGTCATGAAACTTATTCCCTTTTACTTTTTAGCTGTTTGGGAAACTTCTGTGAACCCAAACTTGGTCTTTTGCCCTTTAATTCAATAGTTTTGCTTTTTGCCATTGGAATTCCATGATTCAGTGTTTCTGTGGTCAGTCTTTACAGGTAGAGGTAACTAAGAGTAGAGAAGCAGACACGAAAATGGAGAAGTAGCAGGCCAGTCCAAGGGACAGAATGCGATTGCAGGAATCAGTAACAGAAGAAAGCACAGAAGTAACAGAAGAAAGTAATGATGATATCCAGTTTGTAATGTTCTAAGAAATGTCTTGATAAACAGTAAGCTTTTTGCTTTATATCCAGTAAACAGGATTTCATAGGTTTCCTGGAGTTATCAGTGGCAGGTTTTAGATCTCAGGAGAACGTAAAGCCATATAGATGACTTTGATGATTCTTTTGATCAAATAATGGCAGCATATCTGTTTTAACTAAATATCTAGAGAGCTACTCCAGCCTGAGCTCACAAACTGCCATGGAACAAGAATAGTTAATCCATCGTAACATATTTTCAGTTCTGCTCTTACTCCTGTAACAGTACTTTGCTTCATTACTTTGGAAAGACACTACTTGTACCTCCACAATTTTCATAACTGGTATAAAACAAATTTTCTTTCATTAAAACATTGTTTCCTTAATATCAGCAGTTAGACAAATACTTTGTAAGTATTTCCATCACATCACTGTGAACTCCACATGATCTTTCACCACAATGTTCTGTATTTTCATACACTTTTAGGCTTCTAGTTCTATTGAGGAAGACAAAACAAAATAAAATTCACAAGTTTCCATTGGAGGGAACTGAAAACATTAATCACCTTACAAATAAGAATTCCTGATTACCAGAAATGCCAGAATAGTCTGTTTATCAAGCACTGCCTAAATGCTTACTCTTTGTGTTCAGATAAGGACGAAAGCAGCTGATAGTCACTGGCAAGTCAGCTAGGAAAATAACTTATAATGCTGAATGTTAACCTGAACATAAGGTTAACCTTAAGGTGCTGACTAACTCACATTTTTAAAGAGACACTCTGTTGCTAGTTTAACTCCAAGTTTTTAAGTTTTCAATCTGCTTTTCTTAAATCTTTATTAATATTCAATTTAACAATGCTGATTAAAACATTTTAACATATTAGATATCAAATGCATTTTATTATACAGTATTCAATAGTATTCTGGCTACATCTGTTACGAAAACCAAACCAGTACATTATATTAATAATTTGGCTGTAATATGACCATAAAACTCACACAAAAATAATTTAATTTAACAAGTTAATACCAAATAATATAGTTTTCTTAATAATCTTAAATTACTGCATTGAAAATGAAATACTGAGACTGCAGTATGGATTCTGATCTATATTTATTTGATACTGGTAGTTATTCTTTGATGAAAATACCCTGTTGGCAAATTAAAATAAAATTTCTCAAGTACTAACTGGATACATGGAATTAGAAGAGGAGAATAATAATCTAAAGGTGAATGAGCAAAAGATGTTTATACTTTAATTTTATTTCTCGCTGTTCTATGCTGTTATTAATTGGCAATAAATAAATCTTCTACAAGCTCCATATGTTAAGCATTTGACAGCAAATGGTGAACAATGTCCTCATCTCAACCCAGAGATTTCATTGCTTTTATATTCTATTTTAACATCCAGTTCTGTGGAGTAGGGAAAGTGATAGTGTGGCTGTGTAGTGCTTGGCTACCTACTAGCATTAAACCACAATGCCCATCAGCTCTTGTATCCCCTAAACCACATTTCCCACATACTATACAATCTGACAGACATCAGTCTCAGCACAAGATGAGTGCAGAGATGCTGAAGCCATAGCTGAAGTGTTTTAAGAGACTTGTCTCAGTAAGACTGTGTGGAACCCATCTATACAAAGTCAGTGTTATTGAGGTACAAAATACTGAGCTATGCCAACATTTTACAGAAAGATTTTGAAGTTTGCACATGGTCCAGTGAATTTATAAAACAGTCAGATCACTCCATCTTGTTATGTACATGATCCCAAACTAAGCCCAGCTTAAAAAAATTCTGCACCTCAGAATGAAGGTCTTAAAAACCAAAAGTTTAAAAATCAAAAGTATCACTTAAATGACTTGCTACAGCAATACAAGAATGTTGTGACTGACTCAAGATTCTGATTACATTTGTGGATCAATATTCAGTGTTTAAAAATCAGGTAAGTATTTCTTTCACGATAGATAAAATAGAATTTTGTCCCTTAAACCTACTTCCCTTGAATCAAATGGATGAAACTACTTCCAAAGTTACATGACATTTACCATAAAACAAATCATCGTAATCTAGTTCCTTTTAATTATGGCAGTTCCTAGTTTACATGCTAGTAAGCTTGCCTTACTCCAGATATAATCATACAAAAAATAAAATATCATATGAGTAATTACTATTTATTAGTGAAAGCTTCATAGCATTAAAAACTCATAGATCCTCATTATGATTTTATACCAAATGAGTTGCTATCAATATTAGGTGATTTTTTACAGTTGTATAATTACCTCTTGTTCAGTAAAAAATTTCATTAAGAAATTCAGATAGATCAAGGAGTCCTGAATGAATTAATTTTTTTTTATATCATTAATTGATTATGTTAACATATACATCATATTTCCTTCAAACATCCTGAAATTGAGTTTAGATATATTTTTCACTTTCTGATTGCCAATATATATTTCTCAAAACAGATGTTACCAGGAAAAGAACATCAGCCCAAAAAAAAAGTCAAAGCTCAGTATGACAAATGATTTAAGTTACTATAAAGAGATAGAATAAATAATAAAAACAATCTTACAGGAAAGACCGATTATCCTTAGCCCTTTAAGTGGCAATAACAAGTCCCCAGTAAACAGAAAAGAAAAAAATGCATTAAAAAAAAAAGAAAAAAAAGAAGAAAAGAGCAAAAAAGAAACAGGAAAAAGAAAAAAAGGCATTAAAAAAAGAAAAGAAAAACAAAAAGAAAAAAAAGATGTACAATGTAATATATTCAGTGATAGCTCATGATCATTATAAAGGCTTCTTGAGAATCATTCATAAAATGAAAGCTCTTCAAACTGATGAGCTCAAACTTCTGGAGGAAGAAAAGCCATAACAAACAAGAAAAAGGCAAAGTACTTTAGTTTTTAAAGCTCACTGCACTGCATACAAAACTGAAAATTCATTAAATATATTTCTATGCAAGATTCACTCCCTTAAGAGCTTTATCAAAACTTTTCCATGGTCTAATAATTTGAACAGCTCCTCTCCCTCCCAGTATTAACCTCTCCTTCTGCTTCTTCCCCTTTTCTCCACCAGTTAAGTGCATGTGGATTACAAACTTGAAAAAAAAAATTCCCTCCAGTTTGTATACTTCAACATGAATGTGGAAGATTTGCAGGATATGGAGATCTTTGGAGGTCTTCTTGTTTCCATTTTTGTTTTCCTGATCTATTTACTTACTTAAATATAGCATCTGAATTCTTCTTCAGGCTGCAAATTTAAAACCTTTTACTGACAACTTTCTTAGCACTCCTGCTAGTAATCTACTATTAATTTATTAGTTCTTCCATACAAATAATCATTATATTTGGTTTTCTTACTGCTTCTCTAAATGCCCCATTTTCTATTTATACCTTTCACACATTTTCCCAGAAATGGAGCATCTATAGTCTAAATGACTGATAGGACATGTCCTTTTTTTTTTTTTTTTTTTTTTTTTTGCTAGTTTTTAATATTGCTGTCATTTGGATAACACAGTAATTCAACTCTTAGCTCAGTTTGTTGGCTGTCATTTGTTTTCGAATGTAGAGGAACATCTACAAAGTCCTTCTTTGGGGTAAAATGCCCTTTGCTCTGTTGTGTGTTTCTGATAATTCTGTTTTCAGTTCCAAATCTTGCTTTAATTTATTCCAAATCTTGTTCTTCACTTGTCTATAATTTTGCTTCCTGCATTCACATTGCATTAACACCCAGGTATTATTTCCTTTACCCAATATTGTGGTGAATACTATTCCTGCCTTTAAAGATCAAAAAATAAAATATAAAAAATAAAAAAAATTAACATTTTAAAATTTAACATTTCTAGAAATCCTAACAATTTATATTACAACAGTAATTATATCATTGCAGAAAGCAGGAACTTCACTTTTATGCTTGTATCTCACAGTAATTTTTAATCCAGTACTAAATTTGCATACTTTTTCCACTTCATTAAAACACACACATACACACACACACACACACACACACACACACACAAAACAATAGAAAGAAAACCAACAAAGTTGGCCACTGTTCTGTGCACACCCACTCATATGATTACTGTTTAATTTATTTCTATTTACCGCTGTCTTCTCCTTATACATCTCATTGGTTTTTCAGTTTATCACCTGGCACAGGTCAAAACATATCCTGTCATCCCTTCTGAAGTACTCATATTTTTCTCAGTCATCCTCTTCCTCTAGCTTTGCTCTGTAGCGTATCTAGTAAATATTAAAAACAGTGTCAGAATCATCAGAGTCAAAGACTCAGAATCATAGAATGACTTTGGTTGGAAGGGACCTCAAGAATTATCAAGTGTCAACTTCACTGCTACAGTCAGGGCTGCTAGCCACTAGATCAAGTGCTAGATCAGATTGCCTAGGGCCCCATCTAACTTGGCATTAACACTTCCAGGGACAAGGCACCTACAGTCCTTCTGGGCAACCTGTTCCAGCACCTCACCAATCTCTCAGTAAAGCGATTCTCCCTGACATCTAATCTAAATCTTCCTTCCTTTAGTTTAAAACCATTCTTCCTTGTCCTATAACTGTCTACCCATGTAAACAGTTGATTTCCTTAATGTCTGCAAACTATATTTAAATACTGGAAGGCCACAATGTGTTCTCCCCACAGCCTTCTCTTTCCAGGCCGAACAAGACCAGTTCCTTCAGCCTATCTCCCCATGTAGACAAGCTCTGTCCCTTGGATCACCTTAATGCCCTCCTCTGGACTTGCTCCACATCTTTCCCGTATTGGGAGCCCCGGGCTTGGACGCAGTACTCCAGCTGGGGCCTCACAAAGACAGAGTAGAGAGAAACAGTCCCCTCCCTTGCCCTGCTGCCACCCCTCTGTTGATGCAGTCCAAGATACTGTTGCCTTTCTAGGCTGCATGTGCACACTGCTGGCTGATTTTCAGTTTTTCAACTACCAGAATGCCTAAGTCTTTCTCAGCAGGGTTGCTCTCAAAGATTTCTTCCTCGAGTTTGAATACGTATCTGGGGTTACCTTGACCAAAGTCGAAAACCTTGCACTTTGCCTACCTCATTAAGCTCACAAGGATCCACTTGAGTTTATCGAGGTCCCTCTGGGTGGCATCCTTTCCTTTTGCTGCATCAGCTCAGGTTGGTGTCATCAGCAAATTTACTGTATTAAAAACAAAACAAAAGAAAAAACTGAATTTTACTTCTGCAAACTTAAAAATGCACCTGTTACGACAAAACGATATTACTGGCACAAACTTTGCGCTTTCCAAGGTTTTTATCATATAATTATAATAAAAGCTTTCAAACTGGCAATAAAATTTAGCTTAAGTGAGTGTTATTGGCCACTTGATTCTATCTCATTGGTTTTGCTTCAAAATATTTGCAGTAAAATCTTCATACTAAAAAAGAAAAAGAAGCTACCTAGAAAAGGGAACAAAGACTCCAATTACACTGATGTCTTTCCTCTCTTTATAAAGCCATATTTTCACCCCCCAAAAAAGCATTATGAATATTTCTTTCTCTAATGTACACTTCCATGATGAAAAGCTAAGAAAAAACCTAGATTTTATATTGATGTAGTTATATAAGATGTACTTTGTATCCACATAAGAGTAATACAACCTTTGATTAAAGACATTCCATAAATTTGAGGATTAATCTTTATCATACTTCTGTTATACTCTTTGAAAGTACCTTTAGTGAGATTTGCTGCTCTTAAAAGTATGAAAGCAGAGGATGAAAAATTGGACCAATTCCCGTTATTTGCTGGTAAGAAAAACAGTATGCATCATCTATAGCTTGGCAACATCACCCCAGCCCAACTTAAAGCTGCATATGCATTAATTCTTGATTTTCTTTACATATGAAACAGGGAAAAAAAGAAGACAAAATGCAAGATAGATAATTAATGAACATACATTATAGTATAGCACTATAACCTGGAGTAATGTTTAAACTTCATGATACTAATGGGAACCTGTTCAAGGTTTTCTGCAAACTCTTATGTGGTATATTCTCAGAAGTAGTAAGAAAATCTACACAGGTGCCACAGAAGTAGAAAAAATGTTATTTATGTAGAAAGTAGATTGTGCTTCCACTGGTAAATCGGTGCCGGATTCCAGTCGTGCTTTGTGTATAGAATTTATCGTTTACCCTTTACTCCTGACCTTCCAAATGGCCCAGAGGAGTGAGAATATGTGAAGGATCATTAGTTAAGTACAGCTGAGCTGCTGCTAGGGTTAGCTAATGAGATTTATCCTTTAATGCTTCAGAAATGAGCAGAGAGAGACATACTGTCCTGGGCTTGTGCACTCATTATTTTTCATTGTTCATTTATCAGAGATGTAACATCTGGAATTATATTTGATTGAAAAGGTTGAAGAGACAAAGTAAAAGGATTATACCCAGTTAGTTTATAATTTTCCTCATGTTATACAAAATATTGCTGATCAGAACATGAAGAAATTCTTAGCATCCATCTCGTGAAGTATGTTATTAATTTTCAAATGTAGATAACAATAAGAATGTCTGCAGAAAGCTGTAGTATTGGAAAAAAGAAATTCTCCAGATACAAAGTAGAGTAAGCAAAAACCTTTGTGAAAATGGGAAAGGCCCAAGAAGAGACAGAACAACATCCTTTCTTCATATCAAGCCAAATCCAAAGACACAAGATGCCATTAGAAACAGCATGATTTGAAGGAAAAGTCAGTGGCATGGAGGCACTCAAGGCAGTTAAATACTTTTCCTAGTGTTTATATGAAGCTATCACTCTCATTTTAGAATAGGTAATGAATTCATGGTCTCAACACATGACAGATATTATTCTAGTTCAGGCTTCAAAGCCAGGTTTTCACATATATGCTGAGACCTCTCTTACCTTAGTAAAAAAATTCAAGATTTGATATTTAGAAAATCCTGGCAGAAATAAGATAATAAAAATGCTAAGACAACTCCTAAGATATGTCTATTTGAGTTGAGAAGAAACGTCATAGACTTGATCAAAAAGTTTCTGTAAAACTTTGCATGCTGGAGAGTTTGCAGCAGTGTCTAATTCTCCTCAGGGAATTCTAGTGCTAGATCACAAATAAGCATTTTCATATGCTTAGGAAACAGAATGTCTCTTAGTCTATTCATTAAGCACTTCATCTTTCCTATTGCAAATACTTTAAATATAAAAGAGTAGAGCTTCAGGCTATGCAGTTCCATCCTGTTTGATATTTCTTGATAATTAGATACCAGATTGATATCAGTATAATAATTAATTACACCATAACATTGGGCTGTTTGGGCATAATGCCACATTGAAATGAATACCATTTGGAGAGTGCAACCAAGCTGCTGTATGGTTCTCTTGTTTATAAATATTGCTTTACCAGACTTTTTGGACTAATTTCTTTTAAACAGAAGAGTAAGAAAGGCTGCATACAAAAACATCTAAGCCAGCTATACAAGCTATGCAGTTTTGTCCATGGAATCCTCAAGTGTCAAGAAGGAATGTGATCACACAGAACTTACCTAAAAGTGCATACAGATACGGACTGGCTGTGAAATATGGCAATAAAAAGTACTATATGAGACATTTTACAATTTACTTTGAATACGTGAAGCTTTGTAGGGTTCAGGAATGGAAATTAAGAAACAGTGGGGAAGCACACCATATGCTCAGCTCTTATTCTTCATTGTGTAACTTAATTAGGTAGTACAAGACTTCACCTAGCCCTCAGATGTACATATGAAAGTGACCGTCATATCTTCAAAATCATATTGTCTGATTTCCTCTTCATCATTCAAACCAAACTGATAATCTAACTGTCTTGTCATTGGCTTCAAAAGGAGACAATAATTTTCTACTAGGAAGCACAAGCGATACTCCAAAATATCGATCTGATTCAATCTAGGTTCAAAATAGCAAAAAAAAAAAAAGAAAGGACAAGGTCCAATATCATTCTCATAAATAAGTTTGTCATCAGGAGTGATTCTATGTGATAGAAACATCAGTCTGAAAAAAATAAATGGGAACACCTAAACTAGAGTTGATTAATTTCATGGTACCCAAATATATTAGATATTATAAATAATGAGTACATGCAGAAGAAATTTAATTCAGCTTTGATGTTCTGATAGTGTTACTCAATTTAAATAGTGAATTTGAACTTAGAATGGAAACTGAGAAAGGAAGGATGTATTAATTCCACTGACCATTACAATCTCTGTAAGATAGTACATTATGACAGTAGTAGCTGAGTTGTTGAGTCCTCGTAGAAACAAGAAAATCTTTGATACTTATTAATTCGCTTAACACATAGAAAACGACTATTTTTGAGACAGTATGCTTCTTTGGAGAGTGTCTGGTGTAAAGTTAAGACAAGACATCAACACAAAATTTTCATTGTGGTTTGTTCTTTTGTTTGTGGTTTTTTTTTAGTGTGGTATTTACAAAACAGCTGTTTGTGAAAACTAATCAAATCCACTCTCATCATTTTCTACCTTAGAGAGACAAAACATTCCTCCTTGTAAGAAAAAAATAGTAATAATTCTTGCCCATCTCTATTTAAATTCTACTTCAGGCTCATTTTTCATTAGAATTGATTCCCAGGAAAATAATTTCTACTTAGGGCTTATGTCATTAACATCTATTTCAAGAAAAATACATGCAGCTGATAATTCCTGTGGCTACATTTATATTTTCATGGGTAAACACCATGCTAACCTTGAATAGTTTACAAAATGTATGGAGAAGGCACCTACAATAGCACAAAGACAGACCGAAGAGCTTGGAAACAAACAACAACAACAAAAAAAAGTATTCAGAAATGAAAACATTGCCATTTTATTTCTTGAAATTTTAGATTACTCCATGGAAAGGGGATTATATCTATCTTGCATTTCTTGCAAGTTGTCAAACTGAAATGAAAATTAATGTGTTTCAGCTAATAACTACTCTTTCTTTCTTGTGAAATAAAGTCTCTCAAAACTGACATTTCTTTAAAGTGTTTTTTTGCTAAACAAAGCTCATGGCTGTCACAAGATCTCTTTCCATGTGACAAAGAATATTATTCAAATGGACACAAATTAATGTCATTGCCTTGACAGAGTATGAAATGAGAACAGGACATGACATTGCCAGTGATACACCAACTTTCCACTGCAAAAATAAGCAGCAAGTAACGCACAGGGGCCACATGAGGCAATGCTGCAAAGGCACAGTGCAGACACACTACCTTCCACACAACCTAGCAGCATTCACATTGCGTTGATTCACTGTTTTTACATGACCTTGAATGCTTATGGCACTGCAAATCAATACTTAGCTTCAGTTTCAGGGAAATGTACAGAGGCAAAAAAATAAAAAATAAAAGAGACGAAAAATATTCATATCAACCAACAGCTTTAACCAAGCTCTAAAATAACTAATAGAAGGTGTTTTAGAACACCTATGAAGATAACCTTTGTGTACATATTGCAGAAACATTGACTGGACTTTAACAGACTATACATGGACATTTCCTAGTTTCAGATGCAGGATTTCACCAGCTTCTTAAGCAGAAGGTTTTCATAAACACCTACATGGAAATCTATATTTTTATATTTCTGAGCTGTAGCCATGAGATTTCATTCCTTACATTTCCAACTTTGGAAATAGTCTGTCATTTAAACTGCTATTTAATTTATTAAAGATCTCCAGTCTTCACTGGATAATTAGTTCCTCATTTGTATAGTTAGGGAAGGCACTTATTTCTTTCATTCTATAGTGTTTATTTAAAAAGAAATAAAAATGAAAAAAAATAAACTCATCAGAATGCATTGATACAAAAGCTGAAGAGGGTTGGAATATACATAAATAATAATTTCCTGCTGCTTCTATTCTTATTTCACCTATTCATTAAGAATCACATTTCTTACCATACTAGAAAAGCTAGGGAACTGAACATCAGAGACATGGCCAGAAACATAAAGAATAGTTATCTACTAAAAGATAACACTGCTGGCACTGCCTTTTATTTATTTATTTATTTATTTTTAGATTCGGAGATCTGAAATTTTCTTCCTAAGGACCACCAGAGATGAGTAAAAGGAACAGTGCCAGGCAGAATCAGCAGATGTAAGAAAGGAGAATGTGCATCAGAGTTGGAACTGAAGATCGAGAAATCTCTACTTCTTTATACTACATATGTACATGATGGAAGGATAGGATTGTTTTTTCTCAGATTGTTTGGTGAATGTTTTGTATTGCCATTCAATAAAACACTTGAACCTACTGCAGCAGATTCCACTGGTTTGTTTAGCTCTTATATTTACTATATTAAGGCTTAATATCTTGATCATGAAACAAATAATGAACCATTGATCTTTTCCTTCCATAAAGACTTAACTCTTCAAGGGGCTTGAATATTTGCAGAATTTTACTACTGGTTTCTTCCATTCACAGCTAGAGGTATTTATTAGACCAAAGAGTCTGAGCACTTCAGCTGATGAACTAATACATTACACTACATAACAGTTTTGCAGTTTCAGACTAAAAATACATGAAAAAAAGGATAAATGAAATGTACAGTCAGAAATACAACTGTGATTATTTCATGTTACTTCTTTAATAATCTTTGATCAAAGAAAAGGAAGAACAAAGGTGAAAATTCTCTAAAGTAAGGAGATTTTTAAAAAGCAAGTAGAATACACATTATTTGCTGTAACTTATTTTCTCTGCTCCTATTTTGACCATGATTCCTTGGGCTTTTCCAGAGTAAAAAATAATCACAGTCCTACAGAAAGCAAAATTTACATGATATTTTGACATTTAATTTATAGCAGTTGAAATTCTCAATGGGCATAATTAAAAATAGAGTAAGAATTTCATTAAAGTGAATAAGCAGTCAGCATTTCTGTATTAATATTTGCAGAAATAAAATCTTAACTGCAAGGATATAGCCAGTCTTCAGAAGGAACAAATAGAAAATATCCTCGAACAAATGTTCCTATGTTTCTATGTTTCTAAATCAGATAAATAAATCTTTATCAGAGATGTTTGAAGGTATTACTTGGGACATTTGAAAGTGAATTAGTTTAATCTGGTCACTAGACTATAATGACAAAATTTTCTCTATTTTTTTTTTTCCATAAGAAAGTAAATGAATTACTTAGAAGCTGAATTCCTGGGAAAAAACATCACTGATGTTAGTAAGGGAATATATATTAGATTGTAAGTGCTTGCTGAGGTAAGGTAGATTTGGATTTAATCAGTTAAGAGGATCACCTAGAAGCTCTATGACCTTCACAAAACAATAAGCAGTATGAACTCAGCCTACATGTTTGCATTCCTCTTTTGAAGGAATCCACATTTTGCATATGGAGTATGGATATTGAGATCTGACCTAAGAATGAATACTAAAATCAAAGTTTAACTAAAGGTGAATCTCCAACCAAAATTATTTTTTGAGTCAGCAATTGGTCTGTTCTGTTGTGATAAATTATGCTTATCTGAGTGGCTATTCTCTGTTAATATCTTCAATATTTATTAACAATTTGAGTCTTCCTCCAGTTATAACATTCAAAAATGAAGTACGCAGTCAAAATGAAATGTGACCAGCATGTTAGAAGACTGAAAATCTTAACAACAGGGAATTAAAAGTGCAATTCATTTGGTTAAATTAAACAGCAAATTGAACTGTGTAACTATAAATTTTAATACCCTACATCCCTGGAGGGAATGAAGACCAAGTTGAATAGGGCCCTGGGCAGCCTGATCAGGTGGGTAACCAGCTTGTGGCAGGGTTTTGGGGCTGCATTATCTTTAAGGTCCCTTCCAACCCAAGCCATTCTATGATTCTATGGCTTTATGAAATAAGACCACAAAATAAAATAAAAATAAATAAAAAAATCCATTATTTCTGTGCTCAGATATTCTATATTTTTTTATTTACGTCAAATACATTTTAAAATTCCTTTTTCACCCTTGATAGTGTGAATAAAATGATCTTATGATGTATCAACATTTTGTTAAACTCAGATTCAGTACAGTAATTGATGGTACTGAATACTAATGAGTCAATTTCTGTGAAACATTTTGTATACTTCCAACAAGCATTATTTATATTTAATTTAAGCTATGTCAGTTTTTTTCCTATCGATTCTCTCTACAAGGTATGATGCATAAACAGAAGCAATTGTTGACAGTGTCACTTTCTTATCCATATGGGAATCCATTGTGTTGAATACTTCACTATTGAAAATAATAATAAAAAAATTAAAAAAACAAGTACTTAGGAGGGGGTTTTATTTTTAGAGAAGATGCAACAAGCTACCAATGCACTGCAGTAACTCTATAAATATACTTAATATTTATTTTCTTAAACATATCTATAATTCCTGTTCTCATGTCTCCTTAATCTTATGTTTCTATATTTACTATTTTAGATTTCTTCAATTTCCATACTGTTGCTTCAAAAGAAAAAAATGAAATTAAATTAAATCTTAATAATTGAATTTGTCGTTTGTGCACAGACTATCTATGCTACAAATTATAACTCACTTTAACATGATTTGCCTACTCCTAAATTGTTACTTTTACTTCTTAAATCAAAGGTTGACATCTGTGAAATTTGGATTTCACAGAACCATTGGAAATCCACACAGATGGAGGTATTGCACTCTCATAGCTTGTGGTTCACATAGTCAGCATTCTTAGAAACAGAATGTCCCACATTGGAAGGGACAATTTTGCAAGGGAATCCACAAAAGATGGACATTATTGCTCAAGAAAGAATTCTTAAAGGCTCAGCAGTGGGCTGGGAGCTCTCACTATGACTCCAGGAAACAAAACAAAACAAAACAAAAAAAAACCCCAACAAAAACAACATCAAAAAAACAACCAGAGAGATTACCAGAGAGATTACCATCTTTGGAAGAAGGTGCAGGCAACTCAGGAAGAGCACGCGGATACCACTATGGTATGCAGAGGGCAAAGAACTTAATCTGTCCACCATTGTTAAAGATAATAAAATTAAAAAATTAAAAAAAAAAAAAAACCATATATATGATGTACTCAGTTAATGTCTGGCAAGATGAAGTTCCCATAAGGACAGGGACAGTTGATCCATATGTCTCTATTCCTTAAAGAATAAATCACTGGTGTCATCATCCTAGATAGGTGATCTATAGTACATTGCAACCAGGACATCCCCTTGATTGTCTTTTAGAGAGGCTCTCAACTCTGTCGTCACCAACTGACAGCTACATACAATTCAGCCTCTCTATGGAACAGCTGCTCTAAGCACTGAGAATACAGGCTGGAGGAGAGAAAGGACTTATGTGTCCAATCCTGTAGTTAGCAAAAGCAAAATCAGTACATTTGAGCCTGCATGTTGTTTATGAGATAAGAAAATAAATTCTTTCTCCACTGCTGAAAGTCAGCTGGTAATATAAGACACAAAAATGATGTAAAATATAGCTGTGTAAAAAGAAATTGAGTGACTTAAGAAATATCGACTTATTTTTACACTACTAGATCTAATGTTTATTTATCATCTTATTATCATTTCAATCTTGGTATGTCACATATGACATGAAAAGTATCCCTGAATATGTCACCTGTTTCTCTGGAAATTCACATTTTCCACAAAAACAAGCTACAGTCAGATCTAGAGTCTCATACAAAGCTTGAATAAACCTGCTGTTGAATCAGATCACTTCATTTCCTGCAGCATCTGCTAGCAGTATTACAAGAAATGCTCATCTCAATGAGAACTTTCCAAACAAAGAAATTCACTGTGATTTCAGTCACAAGGGTTTTAATTTCATTAGCAATTCTTGATTGATGTTACAGTTCTTGATTCTGTATAGATCAAAATGCAGATGGTTTCATAGAGAACAAAATAGATGAATACTTTCATAAGGGTCAGTAAGGAAAACAAGTCTTTTCCAAGTTTTCAATAGCAAAAGTTGTCAGATGCTTCCAGTATTTTCACAGAAATTAACCTAATTTTACAATTTTCTTCCCATTAATCTGATAAATATGCTCCATACAGTAAATATCACCAATAAACATATAATTCAGTTGTACTCAATAACACTTGAGGAAAGCAAAATTAAAAAAAAAAAAAAAAAGCCAGTGTTCTTTTTTTCTTTTATGGTCATTGGGATATATCCATTTCCCTCATCTGAACTTAAACACCTGCAACACATCAGTATGCCTGTGAGCAGTTGGGGAACTTTCTTTCACACTTCTGAAATTCAACTTCTGCTGTACTGCAGGAGCTTTTATCCCTCCTCCCACAGGACATGAAGGCTGATTGCTTACAAAGACAAAATGACAAACACTTTGAGATTTTGAATATATTTGAAAGGAACTAATTTGCAGTATTTTCATCTCAGAGTCTGTGTATCATGGAAGACGGATAAAGAAGTTATGCAGAGATTGTTGATGCTAGTTATGAAAAAAAGATCTTAAAAATAAGTTAGTGCTTCATTTGCATTAGAGAAGAATTATTAACATGAAAAAGAACTTGTTCAATCACATTCTTCAACTTTCACATAACTTAAGGAACTATACAGTCTTGCCCAGTGAAGAGTAACAAATTGTTTAACATTTGAGGACCCAACCACAGCAAATGTTTCAACTTAAATGTCTTTTTTTACATCTTCTAAAATGAGAAGCAGATACAAGTACATTTTTGAAACGTCTGCACAGAAAAGTGTTTGGAAACAATCAGAAATAAGGCATCAGACTCATCCAAACTCATGCAGTGTTCCACTTATTACAGAAAAAATCTCGTTCATTTTGGATCAGTTTCCCATACCATCTTTTTGACTCACCAACACTGAAAATAATTTACTGAGTACAGTCCTGCATTTATCTAGAAATAACATCTCTGCAGGACCAACAGCTTGCACCTCACTGATAGACTTCTAGTATGTCTTCTTATTACCTGCCATTTTGGAGTTCTAAGGTAGCAAGAACTATCAGGAATTAGCTATATTCCTTTTTTCTACATGAATCAATAAATGAATAATTCCAGAGTACACAGCTCCAAATTTAAATCTCCTCAAGGTGAATTCTGTCATCCTTGTCTCAAGCAAAATTGACACTGCTTTGAAATGTGTGCTTAAATGAAAAATGCTAGAGCACAAGCATTTTTTCCTTCGTCTCAAACAATTCTTTTTATTTTCTTTTAAGTGTCAGTTAAATTTGACAGAAACACTTTCCACATTTAAAACACTTTCTATTACTAAGTACACTATTCCTTGTTCAAAACACCTTCCAATAGAAACAACTGCCTTGTTAAACTTCTGAACGTTCAGAGAATATTCTAATGCTTCTCATCTGAAACCTATTCTCCATAGACCATTCACTAACAGAAAAATGAATCATCCGTCAGGGAGTAATGAGGGAGCTGGAAGAGATGATTGCTAAGCCACCATCATTCATCAGCAGGCCTGGTCAACTAAGAGGTCCTAGATGACTGGAAACCTGCTAATGTTATAACCATCTATAAGAAGGGTCGGAAGGAGGATGTGGGGAAATACAGGCTTGTCAGCCTGACCTCACTATGGGGAAAGTCACAGAGCAGACTGCCTTCACTGCAATCATGTGGCATGTGCAGGACAATCAAGAAATCAGGACTTCATGAAAGGCAGGTCCTTTTCACCAATCCAACCTCCTCCTGAGATCAAATGATCTGCCTAGTATATGAGGGAAGGGCTGTGGATATAATCTACCTAGACTTTAGTAAAGCTTTTGACTATATCTGCTGCAGTATTCTCCTGGAAAAGCAGGCAGCTTGGGGCTTGGACAGGCATGATTTTTGCCAGTTAAAAAAGTGTCTGGAGGGTCGGGCCCAGAGAGTGGTGGTGAATGAAGTAAAATCCATTTGGCTGCAGGTCACAAGTGATGCTCCCCAGGGCCTGTTATTTGGTCCAGTCTTGTTTAACACCTTTATTGATGTTCTGGACAAGGAGATAGAATGCATTCTCTGAAAATTTGCAGATGACACAAAGGTGGGAAGCTTGGGGCAGATTAGCTGGAAGAAGTGTGTGGAAGAAAAGAACCTGGGTGTGTTGGTCAACAGTTGACTGAACACGAACCAACAGTGTATCCAAGTGACCAAGTAGAACAATCATATCCTGGTTTGTATTAGAAATAGTGTAGCCAATGGGAGCAGAAAATTGGTTGTTTTGTACTCAGCCCTGGTGAGGCCACACCTTGAGTACTATGTTCAGTGTTGGGCCCCTCACTATGAGAAAGACATGGAGATCCTGGAGTGTGTTCAGAGAAGGGAAATAGAGCTGTGAGGGGTCTGGAGTAAAAGTCTTATGGAGAGTAGCTGAGGGAACTGAGATGGGTCAGTCTGGAGGAGGCTCAGAGATCTTATCGCACCCTAAAACTACCTGAAATGAGGTTGTAGCAAGGTGGGGGTTAGTCTCTTTTCCCACTTAACTAGGAATAGGACAAGAGGTAATGACCTCAAGTTGTGCTAGGGGAGATTCAGGTTGGATATTAGGAAAAATTTATTCTCCAAAATAGTGGTCAGGCACTGGAATGGGTTGCCCAGGGTAGTGGTGGAGTCTCTGTCCCTGGAGGTTTACCAGGAATGTTTAGATGTCACAGTGAGCAACATGGTCTGGATCAGTCATAGGCATGGGTTGATGATTGGACTAGATGATCTTAGTGGTCTTTCCAACCTTAATGATTTTAGGATTTTATGAACCTACCTAAAGGGTACTTATTCACTGACATATAGTGCAGCAGTTCTATTCTGATCCACAGCTGTATGAAATGAATAAAAGATAAACACAACCTAAATTTCCTCTATTGAGTATGAACTATTTTTGGTAATTAGTTTTGTTTTTTTTTTTAATTTTACTTGGCTGAATATGTTTTTTGTGTTGTTGTGTTTTTTGTTTTGTTTTGTTTGTTTGTTTGTTTTTTTCCTTGTTTGGAAGAGAGCAAAATTAAAAAAACAGAAATCAGAAAATCAATTCCTAAACATTAAAAAAGACTAAAGGATTGTTGTTAAATAAGGACTTTCAACACCGAGTTACAAGTGATGAAATGGAAGCTGTATCTACATTTTTGTTTACAACAAGATGTGAGCTGTGAGCTTTGTGTCTAAATTTTCATGATATAAAGATATAAATAGATAAAATAGCGTAGTATTTATATAAGATATAAATAGATAAAATAGCGTAGTAAGTGCCAGTTTGGCACTCAAGAATAACATACAATCTACTTCTAATTTTCTTGCACAGTATTTTGTAGTTCTATACTTTCATAAGGTTTCCAGTAATAAAGCAGTTAAATACATACTGATCTAACAAGTTTATCACAGATAACAGAAAAACTTAGCTTCAAGTAAGAAAACAAATATTGAAGTTAGAGCTGGTTGTTGGCAATTTTTCATTTTGTTTTTTGCGGGTGTTAATCAGTTTTTAACTGTGGTTTGTCCAATGCTGCTGTCAGTCTTTCTCTAGCACTGAACTGGAACAGCTGGAACCATTGTTTTTTATTAGTTCATCTATGCTTAAGAATAAGCAGTATGCATCTCAGATACTCAAAAAAAATTTACCTATCTTTCCCATTTTGTGTATCAAAAATCAGAAAGTGCTAGGCCAGGATATTTAATTTTCACCACTATAATAGCAAGCTCCTTTCATAAGACAAATCAATCAATCAATCAATTTAAGAGACCAGAAAGATCGAGAGGAGTTTTTCTTGAAGACTTTTCCCTCTGTATTCATTTTCCGCCTTCATAGCTACGAGCAGTTTTACTTCATAGGACTAAATTTGTAGGACAAAGAATTAAAAAAAAATGAACAAACAGAAAAAAACAGTAGTGGTTCTGTCACTGCTTCTTACATTTCAATTTCTCTTCCACATACTAGATAGAAATCTTATTTCCACTTGCTATTTGAAAAAAAAAAAAAAGAAAGAAAAAAACAAAGTACAGGGGAAGGGCATACAAAGTACAGGGCATCTCTTTCAGAGATCAGACTGGTTCTGTAAGAAAATTAAGGTAAAAAAGTAAAACACCATGCATAAGACAAGTTTTGAATATATAGAGTAACAGTGAAACAGAAATAATAACCAGCATTTAGAATTCCAACCAGAATTTGTTGACTTCAGGTCCAACTATTTATTTTACTGAGTAAAGTTAGGGCAGTCACAATATTTAGGTTTCAAAGTCACTGGAAATTACAATATTATTTCCCTTTTTCTCTAGAACAAGAATTTTGTTGGGCTAAGAACCATAATGAAACCTTAACAATGTTGAAGATCAGTATTGTGTTATCTATCTTCAGAATAACACGTGCATGGAACCCATTTCAGCCACTGCATGGCATAGATGCTATAAAAGAGTCATATATTCAGGCTTGTCAGCACATGCTCAGCATCACCTAACTGCTGCTCCTGGTCTGGCAACAATTGTCTCTACAGCCCAGACCGCTCCTTCCCGTAAGAGACTTTAAGCCTCTGAAAGAAGCTTGAAACTCATTTATAGTAATATTTTTCCATCTCTTCTTTCTGCATTAACACCTTATTCAGGCTACTATGAGATCTAGACCTTCAAGGAAAATCCTCAAAGAAATTAAACTCAGGCTTCCCAGGCCCTTCTGGATTCTCCTAAAACTTTCCTTGCACCCTTCCTTCTGTGCAGAATGCAGACAGCTGCTTTGTCTATTCCAGCTAACACACTCACGTTCACTTTTAAAGCCATCTACTAAACACAATCTTGCAGAAAAACTTGACATCTACAGGCTGTCCAATTATTTTCCCATTGAAACATTTGTCCTCACGAGTGTAAGCTAACAAATTAACTCTGAGTTCTGTAACTGGAAGGAGGTACTACTTTGTAGTTACACAAGATCTGTCATTCCCAGCGCATTACCTGAACAGATTTATATGACTGGAAACAATGTGGGGGTTTTTGTTTGTTTTTGTTTTTGTTAAAAAAAAAAAGACTGAACTAATTATAAGCATAAAAATTCTATACTTTAAGGCCTATAATACCTAAGAAAAAAATGTAACATTTTTATGCTGAAAAGGTTTCAGTGAAGTGTAGTAACTGAGATATGCACACACACACTCTTTAGTCATATCACTATTTAGCGTTCAGAGTTCCTGAAATCTAATTTACTAAGTGAGAAAGATTGACCTGTGAGATTCTAGATACAAAAGTAATACTTATTTCTTCTGATCAGTTTGCAAGGTATAAGTAGCAGTTAGATTTACATAAAAGCATCATCATGAATATGAATCTACATTTCTAATATATCTGAACTTAAAGGTCAGGTATCCAGATTTCAAAGGTTCTTGGCATGAACTTGGACCTGAGATCTGTTCAGTGGCCATTAAGGGTATGAAACTTTGGGAATTAAGTACAGATTTTTAGTTAACAGCCTTTACTAAGTTCTGCTGAAGGCAATAGGAAAAAATCATGATAGCTGCATTCCTGCTTGGTTTTGAATCATAAAAAAAATAGTAGCAGAAGATGTACTCTGTTATACCATTTAATGTTATATAACTAAATGTAAATGCAAACATGTCACTCAGCTGTCAAACAACATATACCCACATTAAGAACATGCTGTGGCCCTGTGATTACAGACAGGAGTGAAAAAGGTTGAAGGGATTAAACTATAATATTGCTTTTCCATCAGCTGGTCGGTAATCTCTAGCAAACTACTTGACATTTTTATATTTCAGATTGGTGAAACAATACTAATTCTTTTATAAATTGTGTCATATGCAGTGAATGTGCTTGTCTTCACAAGCTTTCCTGTAACAAAATTAATACATAAATCGTTTAGAAATCACTACAATCATACCAGTCAATGTATATCAATTTTCCTCTCCCACTATTTAGAATAGAATGACCTCAGAAGTTCAAATGCATGTCTTACACGTGCTCTGTTCCAACACTTCCATGACACAAAATTAGTGTCAGAAAGCTTTTAGTTAATTTTATGATGGCAATATCAGATGAGTATAATTTAAATATCTCCTTAGTTATAACCAGACACAAAAACTGTGAGAGAGCTGAGAGCTAGCTATATGGAAATCTGTAGAACATTGTTTCTTCTACTTTTTCACTTTAATTCAGAAATCTTGGACTATTCTTCTAATAGTGCTTACTCTTTTTTGCCAAAATATTTTCTCACCATGAAAATAATAACTTCACCTGATGTACATTTAAAAGTCTTTTTAAATGCTCTTGAATTGCGCTTCGAAAAAACAAACAAACAGACAAATACCAATATTTTCCATTGTTCCATTAATGGTTAAGGAGCTTCTAGACTATAACTTCCAACTCTTTTCATTTGCAGATCACAATATAATACAAGTTTCTCACAAAATTTTACATTCTTAAGATGTCAAATATGTACAGTGTTTTATTACATTCTGAAAGTGTGGTGGCTATGTCTTTCCCATTAGATAAAAAATGCGAGGAAAAGCTTCAAGCACTTGTCAGTGACTTTTCTACCACTGCATTGGACCATATTAAATTGGCTTGTGCTGAGCACTGGTCCTAAAGGCCTTAAATCTGTTACGATGCTCTCTTTTTCCTCCTTTATGAAGACTATATGTACAACTATAAAAAAAAAAAAAAAGGAAAGTACACCTTTTCTGTTACAAATAATGTGTTACAGAAATAATTGGCAAAATTTATGTTTAGTAGGTTTTAAATTCCCAGTAGATGTTACAACACATACATTCAGGAAATATTAGGTGCAAGTAAATGCATCAAACTTTAACTTAGCACAGTCATGTTCCCCAATAGACCATTTATTGAAGTAATTTTTATGTTATTAGTATCTGGCTTGCTTCTCCAGTAATAAAGCATGTAATATTCTGAGTAAGCAGCATCTTACCAAGTAACACATAGATTAATCTTTCTAAATATGTAAGAGGGAACTAAGTAGATTTTAGGCTATTTGACATCTTCCCAGATTTTCAGAAGGAAATTTTGCAAAAGAATTAGACAAAAAAAATTGTTCATGTCATCATCTGTATTAAAGGGAGCTAATCTGAAGCATAAAGTGATACAATAATCAAACAAGATCACAGCAGTTCAGTAAACTTGTCCAATTTGTACGCACCAAGACTCACTCCTGTTGTTTTCTCTCAAAATATCCTGAAACAGAAAATCCACAAGAGAAAATCAAGACAATGGTGTCTGTTTCAAAACAAACAAACAAAAATAATAATGCAGCAAATCTGTGATTCTGTGAAATCACACCAAAATAGTTCAAAATATCAGCCTCTGCTATCCATAATTCAGTTCATAGTCTTCTGTTAACAATGTAGCACCATACCTTTCCTTACCTGATGTTTAAAACAAAAGAGAGAACCAAAGCAGCAAAGGCACAAGTATTTCCTGTCTGGTCACCTAAAGGTGATGGTGTCCAGTATATGTGAGAGCCATTATAGTAATAAACACAACATCAGTACATGTTCATGTTGCTAACTAGTGTGTCAACTCAGCACTCAAAAAATTATTTTGGCATATGGAGGCAATGTGCAGGTGTACCCTCATAAACCTCTCCTGATGAGGAAAACTTTCATGTGAATTAGATAATCTGTCCACTGTTTTTGTCTTCATTACTTGTGACCTGTTTCCCTTCATGTCTTAAAGAAGGCATGGGAAGAAATACATGTTTCAGTAAAGCAATGTTTTTTACAATATCCAAAGTTACTGTTTTCTTCCTCTCATGTTATTCTTATATCAGTCTATTGGTCCATATTATCTGAGTCTATATTATCTGAGCTTTACCAGCCAGTCAGTTCTCAGTACACCTCACCTCCCATGAGGATGTTATGGAAGACAGTGGCAAAAGTTTCACTTGCTAGAGTTTGGTGCTGAAGCTCTTACTTAGCACTTATATCAATTTTCAAAGTCATTTTATTGTGTTATTTTTGAAGTAGTTGGCATAGGAAAATGTTCATAATTGCTTCATTTTAGATTTTTATATATATTTATATCTAAATAAGTATATGAAATCATAGAAAGGCTTATATTAGTAGGGACCTTAAAGATAAACCATTTTCAACCCACTGCTATGGACAGGGTTGCATCCACTGGATCAGTTTGCCCAGGGCCCCTTCCAACCTGATCCTAAGCACATCCACATACAGGGCACCCATGTTTTTCCTGGGCAGCCTGTGCCATGGCCTCATCACCCACTGAGTAAAGAATTTCCTCCTAACACCTAAGCTAAATCCCCCTTATATCTGGATTTAAATATACACACCAGCTAGAAAAGACACTTGATGGAAATGATTTTGGTGAAATATTTTTCCAGACAGTATTTACCTTAAAATGAGGCAACACCCCAACAAACAATTTGAACAGCACACAATATCATGATAAACATAATGGCTGAAATCACCAGGCAACCACCTATTATCCACATCTAAGGCACTAATTGTAAGCAAGGTATTTATGGACCTGTATCTGTGCAGTTTAACCCTCATACCACAGCATATAGATGCTGCATTAGAATAAAGTTGGAGAGAAAGTGATTAATAGAAAGTGATTTTGTTGCTGTTGCACCTATATTTTGAAAAGAACAGAAAATGACAGTTCAAGATAAAAGTGCCTTTCAATTTTTAAATAGTAAGATTTTTTTTTTCAGTAAAATAAATGCTTGGTAACCAACTTCTCTGTAATGGATATTAAGTGATTATTTTTTAGCCAAATCCTACAGTATGACATTTAACTGAACATTATGCCATTTGCTACTGTTACTGAAGAGCTGCTTGCTTGAATGATAATTACATGAGAACCTGTTCCTTTGCCCTCTAATACCAGGTATCAGTCACCACAGCTTTCTTTTTTTAAGAATTTGGAACCCCTTTAACAGCTTTCCATCTCACTTCTTAGTTTCACTTCCACATTTATTATTCCTCCTATTTTAAAAGGTTTAGAGCTTCATTCCCCACTGTTTACATAATCTGAAATCATCTATATTTGTCCAAACAGAATAAGTTTCTACTAACAATTTTTACAGTATGAGAAATTTAACCAACACCCTATAGGATAAAGGGGGAAAGAAAAACACACAATACAAAATAAAAGAAAGCTAACTGAGCAGAATCACAGAATCACAGAAGAGTTTCAGCAGTGACCACTACACAAATTTTCTTGTAAATGGGTAGATACAGAAGGTAAGTCACCTGAAATATCAAAGTTAAAGCATTATAGCTGAAACAGATATTCTGACCAGTTACTTATTTTAAATGACAGCAGTAAAAATCATGTGTATGTTATCTCCTCATTTTGAGAGAAACCAAAAACGTTCTAAAAAAAAATTACATTTTAACATTTTAAACATACAAGACACAGAAAGAAAAATTTAATCTATAAATGTGTGGGAATAGTTATGGCTAAAATACTGCTGTTTTACAAATTTACTGCCTGTCATAGTTGCTCACCAACTTAATATCACCAGAGCCAGGGGAAATGAAGATAAGAGGAACATATTTGCAGTTAAATGGCTGTCATGATTTTATGATTTTTGTTATTGGTATTCCACATCATAACATCATGTAGTGCACTGAGAGTTGAAGAGTTAATGCTCCAGTTCCATGGATTGTCAATAGTTCCAGGTATAGCTGTCTCAGAAAGGAAGAACTATGTACCCAGAGGACTTCATGTTACTTTGCATTTTCCACTCTCCATTCAGAGGGAAAGATAAAACTGTTCACACGCCACTAGACACCTTCCCTTTTCCCTTTCTGCTTGACTCATCTGCAGTGCGTGCTCCCTAGCTGTCTTGTCTTCAGCGTTAAAGCTTCTGGTTTTTGGACAGCCTCTCATTTTATTTCATTTATTAGCTTCAATTCCAATTACATTGTATTATATTGTGTTGTTTTGCAATCCAATATCTTATTTAGCAAATTATTTTTCCTCCTCATATTGTCACCTCTGTTTTGTTTTTAGGCCCATCTCCCAGCCCTTTCCCCTTTTCCCTTTTTCCCTTTTCTGGGGTGTGGGTCAGTGTGTCCTCCTGCCCCATTCATCATGGAACTGGGCCAAACCAGCCCATAAACTCTTGACAGCAGCTCAATTTACGTTCCAGGTAACTTTTGGGTGCTGGGGCACAGAGGAGTCTCTACCACCCAAAGGCATGTACAGAAAAACCACAAGTGCATTTCCATAAGAAACCAGGACAATAAAAACCAAAACCAAAAACAAAAAACAGGCAATTTATAAGTTTATAATCAAGCAAAGAAGCATTTGTTTTCTCTCATTTTGCCCACTTGCTCTCAAATCTGCTCTGATGGCTGACCTGAATATATGTGAGAAATTATGAATTTACCACTGTGATTATCTCTACTTTTCTATAACTAATAGCTACTTTTGTTTCCCATCTTCTACTATCATTTTCTTCTCTATTCCCCTCCTTCTCAGGTCTAACTGGCTAATAGTCTTAATAAAATGGTTGGGCAATATGTGACTCCAGGAGAGCCTTAATCTCACTCAGGATATATATGTACAATTCATCTCACCTCCAGTAAGTGGAGCAAGACAAAAACACATTGATGTTTATAGTTGCCTGCTAAGCAGTGTTGTACTGAGCCAAGGCCATTCTCAACAAAGGGCCCAAGGAGCTGGGAGAGAACAGAATTAGTACAGCTGATTTAAACTGGCCAAAAGGGTATTCCGTACTTCCCTACCATACCATGTGGAAGGAGTTATGCAGTGAGTGGGAGTATATATCACTCTCTTCTGTTGCTAGCTGGGCTAGCTGGGCAACAGTAGGGAGTGATAAACTTGTACATCACTAGCTGTATACATTTATATATATATATTTATATATAGCTCTAACTATTTTCCTTTTATCTATCTTAGGAAATAATTTTATCTCAACCCACACATTCTACTTTGTTGGGATTTTTTTATTCCCTCCCCAGTCCCACTGGTAAGGGGTGGAGTGAGTGAACAACTTTGTAGCGCTGAGCCACCTGCCAGGTAAAATCACAACACTTTGAAATTCAAGTACTTATTTAATACAAATACTTATTAAGTATCTGGCTAAGAACTGAATACAGAAATAAATTATTACCTTTATTCATTTCCTAAGGCAAACATAGATTCAGGAAAAAGCAGTTATAAACAGCCAGCAAAATCTTGTAGTAAGATGCAAATACAGGAAATATGTAGTTCCGCTTTCTTTTTTTCTTGGGATAAGGAATACTAGCCAGAGTCAAAATAAAAGATTACTGTTCATTTGTTACCTACAATGGATAATCCATCTATGGATAGGGCAACCAACTCTCTTTTAGAGAACCTGATCAGGCTCAGTACGAAAGGAGGTGATGAACATCAGCAAGGTATTTTATACTGTCTACCATGACATCCTTATAGCAAAGCTAAGGAAGTGTGGGATAGATGAGTGGACAGTGAAGTGGGTTGAGAACTGGCTGACTGGCAGAGCACAGAGGGTTGTCGTTGGCGGTGCAGAGTCCGGCCTGTGACCAGCGGTGTCCCCCAGGGGTCTGTGCTGGGTCCAGTCTTGTTCAACATCTTCATCAATGACTTTGATGAGGGGATAGTGGCCACCCTCAGCAAGTTTGCTGATGATACGAAGTTGGGAGGATTGGTTGACATGCCTGAAGGCTGTGCTGCCATTCAGCAAGACCTGGACAGGCTGGAGAGCTGGGCAGTAAGAAACCAGATGAAATTTAACAAGAGAAAGTGTAGAGTCTTGCACCTTAGGAGGAATAATTGCATGCAGCAGTACAGGCTGGGGGATGACCTGCTGGAGAGGAGCTCTGTAGAGAGGATCCTGGGTGTCCTGGTGGACGACAGGTTGACCATGAGCCAGCAGTGTGCCCTCGTGGCCAAGAGAGCCAATGGCATTCTGGGATGCATTAAAAAGAGCGTGGCCAGCAGGTCAAGGAAGGTGAAAAAACTCCCCCTCTACTCTGCCCTGGTGAGGCCTCATCTGGAGTACTGTGTCCAGTTCTGGGCTCCCCAGTATGAAAAAGACAGGGACCTCTTGGAAAGAGTCCAGCGCAGGGCCACAAAGATGGGGAAGGGCCTGGAGGATCTCCCTTATGAAGAAAGACTAAATTAACTGGATCTCTTTAGCCTTGAGAAAAGAAGACTGAGAGAGGATCTGATCCAGATTTCTAAATATCCAAGGTGTGGGGGACAAAGTGGCGAGGCCAGACTCTTTTCAGCAGTGTGTGGAGACAGGACAAGGGGAAACGGACAGAAACTGCAGCACAGGAGGTTCTGCATGAATGTGTGCAAGAACTTCTTTACGGTGAGGGTGACGGAGCACTGGCACAGGCTGCACAGCGGGGTTGTGGAATCTCCTTCTCTGGAGATATTCAGGACCCACCTGCACGCCTACCTGTGCGACCTGGTGCAGGGAACTGCTTTGGCAGGGGGGTTGGACTCGATGATCTCTTGAGGTCCCTTCCAACTATGATTCTGTGATTCTATGATTCTATGATCATAGAATCATTAAGGTTGGAAAAGATCTCCAAGATTATCTTATTCATCTGTCCACTTACCACCAACATTTCCCCACTAAACCATGTCAGTTATATACAACATCTGAGCATTTCTTGAACACCTTTAGAAACATTTCCACCTCCCTGGGAAACCTATTCAACTGCCTGACCACTGTTTTGGAGAATAATTTTTTCCTTATATCCAACCTGAACCTTCCCTTGTGCAATTTGAGGTCATTCCCTCTAGTGACATGAGAGAAAAGGCCAATCCCCACCTTACCACAAATTCCTTTCAGGGAGTTGTAGAGAGCGATAAGGTCTCCCCCAAGCCTCCTCTTCTCCAGCCTAAACAATCCCAATTTCCTCAGCTGCTCATTAGACTTGTGCTCCATATCTTTAACAGCTTTCCTGCTCTTCCATGTTCTACAATGCCAAACAAATTAACTATTCATTTTATTACTCATCCAAAATATTTTGGTATGCAGTTTCCTATATTTTTCTCTTCTGTATTTTGAGTTTGAGTAAAACATGCTATTTTCGATTTTTCTGGCATCTGCAGGAAGCCAGGTGATAAATTTTACTCTCATAATACATCATCATTATCATGTCTAGAGATTTGAAGAGTGGAACTGACATTTTTTGGTATGAAAATAATAAATAGTAATATTACTGTTTCTATTGAGAGGAACTGTTTTTAAACTTCTTTTGGTTTAAAGCATAATCAGAAATTAAAAAAAAAAAAGAGGAAACAACTAAAGAAATGTTTTTAGTAAAATTTCAAAACTATCTCTAATCAGAAACAGAAGTAAAATTCCTACTTCATTTTCTGTAAATATTTAAATAAGTCTGATTTCTTTCCTGTTGTGCTAGATATTAAATGAGGGTTGATGCCTTACATGAACCTGTCATGTGCTGGCAATATGGTGACAACCTGTTTTATTGAAGGATAGAGCATATCTCCATACATTTGTTGGATGCAAGAAACATTACTCCCAACCTCCCTCTGTAAACCTCTGTAAACACCTCTGTGGAGAGCATAGCATCACTTAAAGATGCTGTCCAGGTCTTAGATGAAACTAAAACCACCAGGCTAGAGTGTGTTCACTCTAGTGTGTTCACATGGATTGTGAACATGATTGTGAACACACTCATAAATGACCATTAAATTAGGTAACTGCAACTGTGAGCACAAATGTATTTATTTTTAAATTTTTGTTAGGGAACAACAACAGCAAAAAAAGTGTAATACATACAGATTTAGTTACCCAATAACATCGTGAATAAATTTACAGTCTTTTCCATCTTTTCCCAATATGAAAGAGTCACTGCAACAATAATCTAATCAAATATTTTAAAGCATGTTATAAGCATCTATTGCTATAATATCTGTGAAAGAAAGAAAAGCTAAACCTTCTGATTAAGGCACACAGAAGTGTGTTGTGGTATGAGATGTAAGCATAGAAACTGCCTGAACTCTAAACTAATCGCATGCTGTATGACCGCTGTATTAATTCAGTGACGTAACTCCTTCCAGATGTATATTCACAGTCTGCTGGAATAAGACTCCACTAAATTTGGTAATTTTGCATGGAAAATTCATATGGATGACATGAAGCTCTCAAAAATGATCAGATTGAGCAGGGTTTTGAAAACTGAAAGGTATATTTTTTAGAACTTAAGATTGTGATATTTAGAAGACCATAAAAATAACAGTGATCTCTTGCTTGTAATCAATTAAAAGTTGTGGTCTTCCTGAGTGTTTTGCTGATATCCAGTTTCTAAAGCAACTGATGCAGCTGCACTCAAAAATCCCAGATGTATGCTGTGTTTCTGATCTTTCAAAAACCCTTCTCTTACAAAAACACACCCACAGAAATTTTCCTTCTTCTAATTAGAAGCTTATTTGCTCTAATGGTCTGCATTTCAATCTCAGGCAAGTAAGAAATAAAGCTTCAGTCAACTTTCAAGTACTGAGCTTCAAGTAAAACAACCCTTTTTGCTCTGGTGCGCAGGAGTACCTCTACAGCTCAGTAGAAAATCATATTTCCTCAACAAAAATTTCAAATATAAACTATTAGATATATAATGTTAAGGATGTTAAGGTAACTGGCAAATCAACAGCACAGTTCACGTAATGATTTTTTTTTTTAATGTGCAGTTTTGATGTGAAAAGCCCATCACCCTCACAAACTTGGATTCACAAAGCAGAGGGCTACACTCTTATAAGATTAACTTTCAGTGCTAACAAGTTGCCTCAAATGGCAAGCTTGTACTTACTGTGAAGAAGTTATAAAGTTCGTTTACATTTGTACACTGGCATAAGGTGGTGAACAATTTCCCCTGCCATGAATGTCATTCCCTTAATTGTTTACTAATTTCTCCTGTGGTAGGAAATCGTCACCCCTATTTTTACTAAGAAGCATCACACCAATTTCTAAAGCATTTCAGACAAACTAGAAGCAAAATCTATATAAGACTGCCTCCAAATCCCTTATATTATTTTACACAAAATGTAGAGTACAGACACTAGGAAAGTTCTCACTCTTGAGATTATACTGATGGAAAGACATCAACACTTAAATTCGCCAGGGACTTAGCACTGCTTCTTATAAAGGCAATATAAATCTTATGCTCATACCGGGCTTCCAGTTTACCATTTTCTTATCAACATAGCATTTAAAATAGGAAATAGGAATTATTATGCTCACTCGATGCCAGTCATGCCTGTCAAGAATTTGCATTTATAAAAAAAATGCTGGAGTGAAATGCCAAGAGTAGGACTGGATTAGGCAGTGGCATATTCTTATACGGTTGTGGCATTTTAAAGGTTGATAGGAAAAAGATAACTAAATCTTAAACTGAACCACAAGTGAACTCACACCTGGAGTGCCCTAAAGCAGAAGAGATAGTTTTTTATCTTTCCCTCTGAATGGAAAACGGAAACACAAAATCATCAGGAGTATGTAGTTCCTTTTCTCTTCTGAGACAGGTATACACAGAACTATTGACAACCATAGAACTCAAGTATTAAGTCTTCAAGTTCCAGTGCACTACATGATGTTATGATGTGGAATACCAATAACAAAATAATAATAATAATAATAATAATAATAATAATAATAATAATAATAATAATAATAATAATAATAATAATAATAATAATAATAATAATAATAATAATAATAATAAACAAAAAATATAATAAATAAATAACGAAAAATAAAACCATGTCAAAGACTCAAGTTATTTTCCAGTGCCTTTAACTTTCTTATTATGTGTGTGTTACTTTCCTCTGCAAGCCAGACATTTCAGGGAAGATGTCACACAGTTCAAAGCTTTTCAGTGTGAAACAGAACAGCATCTGACCCAGAACTGAAAGCATTTGCCCCAACTAACCAGACATATCTTTCCTTCCCTCCTTCCCTCCCTCCCTCCCTTCCTCCCTTCCTTTCCTTCCTTCCTTTCCTTCCTTATTTAATTTTGATCAAAAAATCAAAGAGCGTACCACTGAGTATGCATCCTAGACTAAGCTATGACTTCTGGGTCAGTATTTCAATTTGGAAATAGTATTTTGGCAATGTAAATGTATTTTTCATTTCAGTGAAAAAGTCATTTCAGTAATAATTAAAAATCATTCATTCCCAGCTATAATTAATCTGTGCTGCAAATGGACAAATTCAGAAATTTAAAATGAAATGGGAGAATAGGAAATAGATCTAACAGAGTAACATCTGATGTTATACTCAAATTGCAAGATCAGAGGAAAATAAATTCTTACAGAAGTGATGTAAAATGTCTGTCTCTCTTCCTCAACACCCCTTGAAAGTGAAATGCAGTAGAGGAAAAGAAGAAAAAAATGAAGTGGAAATAGAAATGCTATTAATATGTTTACCATAAATAACAAGGAAAAGTGTATCCATGAATTACAGAGGCAAGTTCTGTTCCACTCGTCTGCCCTCATACTGAAGACCACCAAATACCTTTTACAAGCCATCTGTTTTTTATTCTGTACAACACTGAACTCAAATGTTCAGAGGCATTCGAAAGAATGTCAGAAATCTAATAAAAGCCTTCAGTCTCTGAAGTCTAATTTCAGTTCAAGCTATGCCCTTCAACAAAATGGGAGGACACTTCAGAAGATATGTAGAAAATTTCTGAGTGCCCACCAGAATACAAGAGTCACCATTAAATAACAAATGCCTGCTGGCAAATGAGAAAAGGGCTGAAAAGTGGAGAAAATCCTGTTTCCCCTATGTGAACTTATTCTGTGTGTAGGATAGTGAAGTGATTTCCTGGTCAGATATTATGCCATTACACTACAAGGAGATTTAAAAATAGTCATTTAACAATAGAGCTGGAAAAAACATTCAATTGGTTTGTATGGCAACTGAGTCACAGCCTGAATCACTAATTGAGTATTGGGAAAAAAGACCCAGTCAGCCCTGGGAGCACAGGTGAAGGCAATTCACCTGTGTGACCGGAAGAGGTGGAGCCAGGCTGCACCCCTCTTAGACCTCATTTAAGGGCTGACAGCCACTGAGGAAGGATCCCTCCTTTGTGGAGTTTTTCCCTGTGAGCCTAGATCTTTGGTGATGGGGGAGCATTTCGTTTTCTTCTTTCTTTGTAACACTTCCTTGTTGCACTAGTCCTGTTGATGTTACAGGTTTGCTTATAGAGAACTTAATTCCAGAGGTTTCAGAAATGTTTTAGACAAAGTTTAAACTGAGACATTTTAAACAGAATCCTATTTTGGCCAGCCTTAAAATTCAGGGAGTAGGTGTCTAACTGTAACTATCACTTTTCCATTTTCCTCTTCCACACGAATGATGATTTTCTAGTCCGCTTGCCATTTTATCTGACAGAGAACCTACAGGCTAGACTGTGCTAACCCCCACTGGTGTGAAGTAAGCAGGATTAGTAGGAGGAACAAAACCCAGTGGTCTTCTGTAATGTGGAACCAGCTGAAGTATAACCTCTACAGAGACACTGTCAACCTGAGCTTCATCTCTGGATACATTTCGTCCATACAATGTTCTTTACCAACAGTCACAATCTGTGAAATATCTAAATTAGTTTTTGAGGCTTTTTAATGTACTTATTCATTACTCTTGTTTTTCACAGAATTAGATATTTTAGTTTCACTTCTATCCCCATTTAAGCTTTTTGGGAGTTACATTTCCTCATTTAATGATTTGATAGCAATAAAGGAAACATACGGTACAAGTTTGTTAAATATTCATCATCTTTTTTTAACTGAATCTGAAACTACAAGCTTGAAATATTCTGTATAATACCCTATTAAGTAACATTTTATATTTATTCTCTAGAAACCATGCATTAGGCTTATAACCATACTTCCTCATTATCATTTATTCTAACCTAAAGACTGACTTTGCAGTCACCAGGGAAAATCTTTTCCTAACAACTAGTTCTACTTGGTTGTAGTCCAAGAGAAATGACAAATTTCACCTTGTTTCAGCTGCCTCTTGCTAACAATTTAAGCCAACAGAGGATGCATGCATAATCTTTTTAAACAGGCACATGTTTTTCTCCTGAGGTTGCACCACTATTTGTCCAATCACTTGCCTTTTTACTCCCCTCTGATCAGTGTGGCCTAGAGAGCAAATAGCCAGCTTTACTTCCCTCCTCTCTGGCAAGGTTAGATTTTGGTAAGATGCAGCATACCAGTAAAATTAAGTCTCAAAAAAATATGCATTTCTTCCAATATTATATAGGAAGATATTTAGGGAATTGTGCTAATAGTTAACACAACTGCAGGATGTTCAATACATTTTTCTGTTTTCAGAAATGCTCAATAAATTTAGAAATGCTCAGTTTAAATCACAGGATCACAGAATTGTAGGAGTTGGAAGGGACCTCTAGAGATCGAGTCCAGCCCCTCTGCCAAATTGTCTCCCTAAACCAGGCTGCACAGGTAGGTGTCCAGGTGGGTCTTCAGCGTCTCCAGAGGAGACTCCACTACCTCTCTGGGCAGCCTGTGCCAGTGCTCTGTCACCATCACTGTGAAGAAGTTCCCATGTACATTTGTGCAGGACTTCCTATGCCTCAGTTTGTGTCCATTTCCCCTCGTCCTATCACCACACACTGCTGAGAAGAGTTCAACCTTGTCCCTTCGCCTCCTGCTCCTTAGATATTTATAGACATGGATCAGATCCCCTCTGAGTCTTCTTTTTTCAAGGCTAAACAGGCCCAGGTCTCTCAGCCTCTCCTCATAAGGGAGTTGTTCCATGTCCTTTATCATCTTTGTAGCCCTCTGCTGAACTCTTTCGAGGAGATTCTGGACTTTTTTTGTACTGAGGAGCCCAGAACTGGACACAAATGATCTCTGGCAAAAACTGTAAAATAATCCATTAACCTCAGATTAGAAGACAAGATGAGCAAAATTTTTATAATTCTTAGCTCCTCAATCTAACATCTAGGTGCCATCATAAGAAATTACAGATTCCTATTCCTGCTGTTCCCTATCTCCCAGGATTACACACAATAGAAATGCTTTAGGAAAAAAAGCAAACAAACGAAACACCAATCAAAATGAAACATAGTAATCCTTACACTAGTAAAAGATTTTTTAATTTTCATGAACAATTAACATATGCATTCTTCAGCTAAAGCATCTATAGGAAATATATAAATTTACAAAACAGAAGTGCATACATGTAACTGAAGATCAAAAGACCAGTAACACTGGCTCTTAGAAATAGCGTCAGAAAATTATGTACTCCTTAGGGGAAATAAATTTCTTTTCCTAACTGGTGAACTTCATTCTTTCTTCACTTCTGAGCAATTCCCAACCTGAAACCATCAGAAAATAGGATAGTTTAATGATGCCTTTAGAAGCAAATCTCAAAGTTTATTTTGCTCGAAAACCACAAGCACTGATCTCCTGGGGAGAGGAAAGAAACTATCTATCAAGCAATCAAAGTAGAGATTAGTGCACAAGTTCACAGAGGGCTTTGATGTTGGAATTTAAAGTTTGTATTATTGGTTTATTTCAAAAATTACATTTTAATGCATAGATATCTGGCATTATTTCCCTAATCTTTTTAGACTTAAAAAAATTGAATAAAACATTTTTGTTTTTATAAGTATCTATTACTATTAACATAGTTTTCTAAACACCCATAATTCCATAAAATTAACAACTTAAATAATTTCTCAAATTACGATAGGCATGAAATGAATGTTGTCAACACCTTAACTTTTGAACAGCTTGATTCTTCCCCTCCTTTTTTCACAATCCATTGTTCTGTCTGAAAATTCTGTATCTTCTTCAAAGCAGTCATAGTGTGTGATATCATTAGCTTTTTAAACACTGTAGGCGTTTCTAAATGAATTCAAATGTAATATTACAACAATGCCAGTGCAGTTGGAAACCAACCTGCTGTAGCAAATAATTTACTCAAATTTAGCCTTTACTTTATTACTGAAATATTTAGTCAAGTAAACTAATCTCTAACTCCTTCATGCCCCCGACTCCCTCAACCCCTAACAGTCTACAGCATGCTGTGAAAGTGTACATTTTAACACTTAGCATGACTGATTATAAATAGTATAAATGTACCTTCATTCTTGGTCTGGAGAAACATCACTTAAAGCAGGAGGAACTAAATAGATCAGGAGAAATCAGAATTTCACAGAATCACAAAATTGTAGGGGTTGGAAGAAACCTCTGGACATCATCTACTTCAAACTCCTTCTAAAACAGTTTCCCTACAGCAGGTTGCACAGAAAAGCATCGAGGTAGGTCTTGAATATCCCCAGAGAAGGAGACTCCACAATTTCTCTAGAGAGCTTGTTCCGAGGTTCAGTCATTGTCACAGTGAAGAAATTTTTCCTGATGTTCATATGGATCTTCCGTGTTCCAGCTTGTGACCATTGCACCCTGTTATGTTGCTGGGCACCGCTGAAAAGAGCCTGACCCTGTCTACTTTATATCCACCCTGTAGATATTTATAAGCACTGATAATATCCCTCCTCAGTCTTTTCTTATCCAGGCCGAATACTCCCATGTTTTTCAGCTCCTCTCCATTAAAGATATGCTCCAGGCCCCCAGTCATCTTTGTGGCCCTCCACTTGACGCTTTCTAGAAGTTCTCTGTTTTTTCTGGAAAAAGGGAGCCCAGAACTGAATGCCAGAATTCCAGATGTGACCCCATCTGGACCAAGGAGGGGAGAGTAGAGAAGAGGGACCACTTCCTTCAACCTGCAGGCTATACTGTTTTTATTGGACCTCAGTACCTTAGGCCTTCTTGACCTTAAGGGCACACTGCTGGCTCATGGCCTACTTGTCCATCAGGGTACCCAGCTTCTTTGAAGAGTTCTGAATTTCTAGCAGGACATTCCCTAACTGGTGCTGGTATATGCAGTCATTCCTACTCAGGTGTAGGACCCTACACTTGCTTTTGCTGGAACTGATCATGTACCTCTCCACCCAACTCTCTGTCTGTACAGTTCTTGGAGTGTGGCCAGAAGAGGGCCCCAAAAATGATCATATGGGTGGAACACCTCAAATACCTCTCCTAGAAGGAGAAGCTGAAAGAGCTGGGGCTATGTAGCCTGTAGAAGAGAAGACTCCAAGATGACAACACAGTCAGTATCTAAAAGGGAGCTACAGAGAAAAAGGGGACAGGCTTTTTAGCAGAATCTGTTGTGACAGAACAAGGGAAAACGGTTTCAAACTAAAACATGGGAGATCTAGATTGGATATAAGGAAAAAATCTTTTACAGTGAGGGTGGTGAGGTACTGGAGCAGGTTGCCCAGAGAGGTGGAGGATTCCCCATCCCTGGAGATGTTCAAGGTTCTGGAGCAGGCTCTGAGCAACCTGATATAGCTATGGGTGTACCTGTTCTTTGCAAGGGAGTTGGTCCCTTGTAATTTTAAGGATTCTATGATACTCTGTTTCTTTGATTCTTGTTGACCAGAAGCACAGTCATTTGGTATGTCAGCTGTTCCTTCCGCCTTGGTATCAACTTGATCATATCATAGAAGGGTCTTTTGGTCAAGCATGATTTCCCTTTGGTGAATCCACTCTGACTACTACTAATAACCTTTTCCTTCATTTTCTTGGAGATGACTGCTTCATCACCTTTCCAGGGATGGAAGTGAAACTGACAGGCCTGAAGTTGCCATGTTCCTTCTTCTTGCCTATTTTGAAGACTAGTGTGACCATGGCTTTCCTGCAGTCCTCAGGCATCTCTTCTGTTCTCCGTGATCTTTTAAAGATGATAGAGAGTGGCTTGGCAATCACTTCTGCCAGCTCCCTCACTTGTGGGTGAATTCCATCAGAGCCCATAGATCTGTATGCGTTGAGTTTGTCCAAATTATCTCTGCCCAGATCCTACTCCATCAAGTAGAAGTCTTCCTTTCTTCAGACTGTGACACTGGTAGAACCATAATGTTCTACCACTGGAACATTGCTTAATCATGAATATGCAAGTTGGTTTGTCCTTGCACAAACTTTCTGACAAAAATGACCAAAGACAATATCCAGTACTGTTTAGGACTACCCTACGCTATTGTAGATTATTTAGTTACTAGTAAGCATAAGTGTATATATGCAATGTGTATAATATATATATAGGTACACTAAAGGAAAAAAATCAATAAGGAGCTTGCAAAAGGATACTACTACTTCTCATTATTTAAGCAGTATTGAAAGTATGGCACCAAAGACAGTTGCAGCTGTCTTCCATACAATGAAGTATATAAAAGTATGCATTTCTGTGGTACACAGGTTATTCAGCAGTAAAGACCAAATCATCCCTTTGGTAGTCAAAAAATTAAGAGAAAAAAGTTCACTAATGAGCCTTGAAACTAAGCTGAAATCAAGAAACTATCCTGAATTTGGAATGGCAAGTAATTTGTCAAAACAGAAGTTATCAATCTGTGAATATATTTGTACTGTTTTGCATTTGCTTAACTAACTATCCCTAATGATAAACTAACTATCCCTAATGAACACAAACCTCCAGAAATGCTAAATGGAATGAGTTATGTGATGAATTCCAACTGATGTATCATGGGTAACAGAGAGAGTGTTGCAATGCAAGTACTTCATTCTGATAATTAGATAAACTATAGATGTTGACAAATGTTTTGTTTTGTTTTTGGTTTTTTTTGAGAGGAGGTATCCACTTCTCTATCTCCCTATCCCCACGTGTTTTCAGTATGCCCATCTGCAGCACTGTGATGGAGCAAAACACTGCTGCACTTCAAATGTTACGGACAGCCCTAGAAATGACAAGTTATCATGGCAACTACATAATTCAGGAAGACTTTCTAAAAGAATGCCTTTCTCCAAAACAAGACACACTGAGCAGCCATTGTCACACTAATACCTGAGAGCAAATTTTTGTTCAGATCAGTGGAAAATATATGCAACAGAACCTTAGGAATCAAATTCAGTGAAAGCAGTGTTCCTTGATTTAAAAGATCTCTGGTGAAAATAATAAATAAAGCCAGTTGACTGAGAGCTGCAGGTAGTTTTCAAATTGTAATAGTTTAAAAAGACAAAGATGGTGAAAAGGAAGAATCTGTTATTTTTTCAAATTCCAATCTTTTCCTACTTTTACATTTCTACATTTCCTCTATTTTGTTCTTCACTTCTTTTTAATTCTTAACAATAATGTAAAAAGAAGTAAGTAAGTAAGAAAATTTAATAATCCAGTGTTACCAATGGCTTAATTATCAACTTCTCTAAGCAGAAAAAAAATATCTTCTGGCTCTTTGGACAAGCTTTTTAATTGCTAACTATGCAATGTCTTTAAAAAACATGAGTCGTATGGGTTTGTTTTTGTCTTATGCATAAAACAGCCCTATTGATTGTGAAGATCGTTAACATGTCACAGGGAGTGGCGTGCACTATGAGACACTGTTTAATTACATGATCACAACATGATTTGCTTAGAGAAATTCTCTTACTTCTGGGTTGAAAGTTTACCTTTCACAGCACTTAATGGGGCATATATCCTTCATCTGATATCTTTTTTCCCTTACAAAGTACACTTGTGATATAGTACATAGAGCTTTTTATTGTTTAGTAGCCTAATACATTTACTCTAACTTCACCTGCAGAAACTCATGAGCTATTGTCAGAAGATTTCTATAACAACTCAGCTTGAGCCAAACCTCTAGCATGGAGTTAAAGCAAGCTGGCAAATATAAACACGCCTGTTAAAGAGAACTATAAAACAATTCTGATAATGGTTGCTAGCAGTCCTTGGAATGTTAAGAGTCACAAGTGAAAACCATTGCCCTTTTCTCACTTATTAAATAGTCCATCTTCTCTTTTGAATGTACTATAGTAGAACACCAAAATGAAGAAGAACAATCAAAATGACAGTGAGTCATAGATAGTCACTGAATACAGCTTGCAGTTGTATAAAGGATTTGGCATGTGAACTAGTGGGAAACTTGACTATGAAGACAGCTCATTTCTCATCAGGTCTCATGTCAGTTGCTAAAAAAAATAGATCTTTTCAAATAAAACATAAACAAATTAATCTGTAATTCATACATGTAAATCTGAACTACTGTCAAATGAAAAATCCCTTTCAAAGCAGTTTTGCTTCTGAGTTTAAAAACAAGCCATGCCTATAAATCTCTACACAAAACATAGCAAAGTCCTAAAAACAGAGCAAAATTTTGTCTCATATACAGTTATTTCTTCAGCCACTTAGAAATCCAAAGGCTCCAGCTAATATGAACTATTTCATCTAATAAATATTGTAGAGATGTTGGTCCAGATTGCATAACAAGAAAGTGGTCCACTCCTATGGAAGGCGTGTCCAACCATGGTGTATAATTCTGTCTCTAAAGAAACAAGTTAATTGAGGAATTTTGTTTTCCCCACTTCAGAACCCTTCTCCCCCAAACTTAACATAAGAGTGAAAATCTTACAATTTATAGCTTACTGCCATTTTCAAATTTCAATTTTAGCTTCCCCAGACCACCAAAAATGCTTTGTCTGAATATCAGAAATTTTGTTAAAACCAGAATATGCAAAGTAAATGTTTATTCAAACAAAAGTGTTTGCAATCCAAAGCTGATTGATACATTTGTTTAAGTTATATGCTGAAACCTTTAAGTCAAATTACACAAGTGGTTTGCATTTCATTCATTCTAGTCCAAGAAATAATTGTTATCATCAGATTTTTGACTAATTGTCTAAGGACACAAAGCTTGAGCAGTCATGAAATCTGCTTTTGTAAGTGCAGCTTCAGTTGAAGTTTATGGGTAAGTCCTAAGAAAAGAATGCTCTGTTAGTTCTCCCACTGATAGAGCTCTTTAAAACCATTTAAAAAGAGACTTGTTGCCAATACATTATGCATTTCAAAAACAGTATACAAGGACAAGGTATTCCCAAGGCACCAAAGTGAAAATTAAAAGGTATTCAGTGGACAAAGCATTCATTTCAGAGTCAGAATTCTGAGTTATATAATGTAAGTAACCCTTAAAAGTATCTTGCATTTCCCTTCTTGAACAGAAGCAGGAGAGTTATGTAGAAGAATGAAAAATGAAAGACAGGCAGAAAGTCATATCATGACTTTAATACATGAAAGCACAGAGAATATAGAATTAAAACACAAGCTAAAGGACTTTTAAAGTACTATCTTTCTAAGAAGAAAATATTCCACCTAATACTTAATTTCCACCAAAAAGAGAAATGAATGTGCTCCCATAGAAGAAGTCAGCATTTTGTTAAAACCAGGACAGGGAGATCAAAGCACTCATCCTTGAAAGCACTCACACAGCACATTAAATGTGAGAGCCTTGAATTATGATTCTCAATGGCCTGAAAGACTCCTGTACTTCACCATTACTTTTCAGAAAATTGAGCCACAGTAGAACATAAAAAGATAATTATTTGTTGGGCTATAGCAACAACAACAACAAAAGGGTATAAAATATATCAAAATGACAATTACTTTGTTTTTTAATATGTAAAGCATTTGATTGTATTTGTTGTTATATTATGTCTGGTGTGTACTGTGTTTAATTTAAAGAGAGATGTACAATTCTTGTTTTCTTTTCCAATGTAATTGCCATGTAAAAGTTTCAACTTCTCAGTGCATATTAAAGTTTGTTTCACACAAATACGTTTTCCAATCAGTCGAGGTTAGCTGTTAAAATCCCTCACAGACTCTTCCTATTTCTCTGTGTAGGTATCCAAAGTATAACTCAGAACATTCAGAACTACCCACTCCTTCCAACCTCTGCAGTAGAACAATGATCCTTTCAAACCCTTCTGTCTGAGAAAAGAGTTAGAGACACTCTTCACAAATCTTTTCTTTCCCTCTATAAGGGGGGTGTTTAATGAAATTGTGGCTAACGGCAACTGTGTTCACTTTATTCTGGGTCCAAAGATGCCACTCTGCTGCAAAAATGACAGGTCTTAAAACTGACTTAACAAAGCCTAAAAAATTCCGTCTTTCACTATACATCACTGTTTCTAAAACTATAAAAATTCTCTTAATGTCCAGGTTGATGCTGAATTCTAAGTCTCAGAGATGAAATATTATCCCGAAAAATTAGAAATATAAAAGCAAAAAAATTTTAGAGTATCATAATTTTTATAACTTCAGCAGGTATATACTAAATTTAATGTTCTTTTCCTTCAATGTTTTAAGATCTATTCTGATTCCACACAGCGCTTAGCCCCACTGACTCCTAAATGCCCAGTCCATAGCAACTCAGTAATTGTGGTAACAAGACAAGCTCTTTCAGCTTCTATTTGGTGCATATAGCATGTAATATTTAACAAACAGCCCCCTCCTCTTTCATATAAAATTAACAACCAACAATTTCTTCTTAAGTCATTGCTTAGAGCTATTGAATATCAGTGGCCGCACTCCGTTGACATTTCTTCACTACTTATCTGCCTGTGATACAAGTGAACACAGCAGGAATGTAAAGACTAGTCATAAGCTTGACCTTTTCGGCAAACCTCTGCCAACATACTTATAGAGGATGAGTTTAGAGGGGGCAGGAGAAGCGAGGCATGAAAGTAAGCAATCCCATGGCTGCTAGTACCTGTACAGTGAAAATCCTGAATACAGACACTGCTTCACCAGAAGCCTTTGAGTTCACTTTCATCTTCAGAGGAGATGCCACTTCTAAACAGAAGCAGTCTTTATGCCAATATCCTGTGCTTCTTTAGTACAAGACAATTACTTCAAAGCTGTCAGTATGCTTCTGGCCATACCTTTCCTTTAGACCTTATTCTACAGCTGAAAGCAGTACCTGCAGGCACATGCTGAGTTCACCTCCTAAGAAAAGGTTTCTTGATTTCTATGTATCCCATATCTTGATTTCTATGTATCCCTTGTCAATAAGAACGTGTCCTATGTTATCTAATCTTTATATAAGGTTACACTTCTGTTTATTGTATTTCATTCAGCCAGGACTGCACTCCGTGGTGAATCACGACGATTTTCTCCTATATGCAATCTTCTTTTAGGGAGGAAAAAATCACAAGTGTGGTTGATATTCAGAACACTTTTTCCACTTAAAGGAAATTTCATAAAACGAGAATAGATTATTTGGTCTTAGCCATTATCAATAAAACTGTTATATCATTTGCACTAACATTACACTATTCCCTTCTCATGCCCATCTCTACAAAGGGAGTTAACTAAATTCTATATTGATGTAAGTGCTTGCAATTCCAGAACAGATGACACTGATGGAACTGGTAATTATTGCAATGTTCACATTAAAGTAGACGCACATCAGACTAAACAAGCACCGCTCTACTCCTCTTGCTTGATAATATTGTATCCTGGTTTCTCAATCCTCACAAGAGAGGAAAAACATCCATTTAGGAGACATGAGCAAATCAAAACTATTCTAAGTGGCACAAACAATAAACACACTCTAAACTGATGAATTTTTCCCTTATTTCTTTTTGTATTTCAATCCTGTCTTGACAACCTCATGAAACTCCAAAAACAGCACGTGCTTTTCTCATTTGCCTTGAATGATGACACACAACTTTTACTTTCTGCTCATTTGGAAATATAATTTGCACAAACTAAATGATACAATGGAAAGAACAATGTGCAGATAGTGGCCCAAGGAGCAAAGGCAACTTCTTTCCCTTCTTACCTATTCTGGCAATTTTCCTTAAAGTCTCTCATGTGTCACTAATAGACAATCAAAGGAAAGATCAGACATCAGGAAAAGTAAAAAGGTATTTTATTTCAGTGGAAAAAGATGCAGCTACCATTCAGTCAGTTCTTCAAAGGCTTCTATATGGAACCACAGAACCAAAGAAGCTCCTGATAGAAGGGATATGTTGGGTATGCATTGCACACCATAATTTACACAAAACAACACCAAAATTTTGAGAGTTCCATCCTTTAGGATTCTACAATATGCATATATTTTGCACTTGCAGCATGGCACAGCAGGGCGGACTTAACTGCGCCAATTCTGTACTGACCCAGAGTCACCACCACTGCATATACACAGGAAGCACGCATTATTAGAGGAATACCTTTTTAGAATTGTAATTTTACTCCCTCCCTTTTAATATACCCACAGTAGATACCAGATACAAATATAACAAAATGTTACACTTGTTTGAAAACAGAAGTTTTTGTCTCTCATTTTTACTCTGTTTACTAATTGTTTCAACCCCAAAGATGCTGCCAATTATTCACATTCTGTAAGAAGTCTCGGAACGTCTTTGCAGCACTGTGACATTAACATCTGATGTGCTGCTGTGCTTTCCTGAAGATCTGTAATGGCAGAATTATCAGCATGTTCTCCTTCACTACTTGATTTCTGTGAAAAACTTACTGATAGCTCTCTGAAGTGGAATGGGATAAAGAGAAAGCTGAAGTAACATCCAGTTATTTCCAAGAGATCTTAATTTTTCCTGTGCCTGATTTTCTCCTCAAGCAGTTTGCATTGCCTTACTACCAACACTGTAGCATCACTCCCAAAGGCATGCACACTACTTTATGTAAGAAGTATAACGTAAAACTCTTTCCCAAAGGATTCTGAAGCATTTGGCAACAAATTCAGCTTCAGAAACGTCATTTTTCTACGTGAGAGCCAGATCCTGAACCTCAGAATGCAAACTTCTTTAGAACAGCAATTTAAAAATGAAAGTGATTTGACTGGAGTGTGGCATATGACAGTTATTTTGTACTGGGTATTAAAATAGAAATTCATTGAAGTAAAAGGATTCTCATTTTTTACTTAATTCTTTTCTATTTAGAAGTAGTTCTAGATCCAGAAGGTACAGGTTTCACATAAATTTAATGCTGCTCAACTCTCTGCTTTTTCACTAGAGTACAAAGTATATTTATTTATCTTGTAGAAATACAAACAGAATCAGAAAAAATATAATTTATGCCTGTCAGTGATTTATGGGCTGGTTCTGCCCAGTTCTGTGACAATTGAGGCGGGGGACCCACAGACCCATGCCCCAGGGAAGGGGAAAGGGGAAAGGGAAAAAGGAAAAGGGAGATGGTCTTAGAAACAAAACCGCAGCAACGATCTGAGGAGGAAAGTTAATTTACTAAATAGATATCGGAATGCAAAATATCAATGCCGTATAATTTGAATTGAAGCTAAATCAATTAAAATGAACAAGAGAATATGTCCAATAAAACCAAAGGCCTTACAATAAATGCAGAATGCGAGCACAGCTAGCGAGCACCTGCTGCTGGGACAATACCAAAGGGAAGAGAGTGTCACGTGGCACACAAACAGTTTTTATCTTTCCCTCTGAGTGGAAAATGTAATAATTCAAAGCAATGCAAAGTCCACTAAGGAACATAGTTCCTCTCTTCTGAGACAGGTATACCCATAACTATCGATGATCCATGGAGCTGGAGCATTAACTCTCAGTGCATTACATGATGTTATGATATGGAATACCAATAACAAAAATCATAAAACCATGACAGTGCCCCAAACAAGCAGGCCTAAAAAGCACTCACAAATACAAAGGAAGTTCTTATAACACATGCAGAAGTGTGTTCCCAAGTTACAGCCATGGCAAGGGATTAAACAACTGAATGAAAATTGGACCATTCAATGTACCTACTCAGAATTTGAATTAAAGAAATCTTGGCTCATAGGACTACATTTAGTACTTTCAATGATAATCCAATAAATACTTGTCAACCCATGTGAAAATAAATCTGTTTGTTCTTGAAATACTTCCCTGGCTCAGGGTAACAAATTATTCACTGATACATGCTTGGGCTAATTGGAAGTGTCGTTCTGAGTGGGCTCAGTTTGATATTGAGGCTTTTTTTAAAGTTTAAGCACCTGGGTAATACTTATGAGGAAAAATGCCTTGAGAAACCCAAGTCAAGCAAGTTGTAATTAAGAAAAGCACCTCTGCAGAGGGTGCTCTACACTGGCAGCTAATCTTTCTATTGCTGCTTCCCTTCTCATCCCAAAAAATTGTTGATTATCTTTACTTTTACATAATAGAGTAGCACAATAGGTAAATCTAATGGTCTTAACACCTGCAGAATCTAACAGTATCCGTCTAAACAGAGTGAAGTAAGAAGATAGATATATTTTTATCATACTTCACATTGGAAGGAGATAAAATGGAGTCAGTGAATTCATTTGAGCATGGTATAATGCCCTATTTGTATGTGAACTTCACTCAATTACCATCCATTGTGAACTTATGTCTCTAAGAAGTGCTGCCATTGTTTATGTCATAATATTCGGGTTTCTCTCACATGTAATATAGGGAAAACTAAAGCACCTGGAAAGACCCTTGCACAAAAAAATGGTTCTTGCTTATTTGCTGAAACAGATTTTTGAACTAGCACAAATAAGCTGTTATCTACCAATAAAGAGTCAGTGAAAACAGGAATAAAAACACATTTACTCTTTTTTTCCCATTGTTTTAGCCCCAGAAGCATTATCTAACAACAGTTTTTAAATGAAGCCAGAAGAAAGATTATATATTATGCTCTAAGCATACTTGACTGAAGTCTAAATAAGCTATAGATAACTATGCAGACTAAACTCCAACTCCTGCACATCCCAGTCACAGAATCACAAAATCCCTTGGGCTGGAAGGCATCTTGTGCCACAGGAAGGGTTGCCAGCTGCTTCAAGAGCTAGATAAGATCCAGCACCTCACCACTCCCTTAGAAAAAGCTTTCCGCGACATCTAATCTAAATCTCCCTTCCTTTAGTTGAAAATCATTCCCCCTGGTCCTACCACTATCTCCCTTTGTAAAAAGTTGATTATCCTCATGTTTTTAAATTCCCTTTAAATACTGGTAGACCACAACAAGATCTCCCTATAGCCTTCTCTTTTCCAGGTAGAACAAGCCCATTTCCTTCAGCCTGTTTTTATAGCTGAGGTGCTTCAATCTACTGTTTACAAGAGAAGCTGACCTGCTGCAACAACTGAGATTAAAATCACGAGAGAGTCTTCAACACTTTAAAAATTCACACATCTAATTCACAGGAAGGAAGTCTTATGAACTATGGTGTATTAAATTAAACCCTCCTACCTCCAAACAACTTTATTTTGGCCCATGGTTGTTTTCAAATAAATGCTCTTGCCTAAAAACAAAAGCAAATTAACTACATTTATTGCTGTGTCCCTTTAGTTATTAACAGCTATGAATTTTCCACACAATTTTTTGGACAGAAAAGCTTTGAAAATAACAAATTCTAAGCAAATGAAAGCACATCTCAAGTTAAAAAAAAAAATGATATGCAGTAAAGAATTCAAACTAGGGCCCTCCTGAAACATATCAGTATTTTTGTTTACATATGTGGGCTGAAATTAAGCAATTCAGCTTCAGCTTCCACATGCTGAATACTTGCCATGAGCCATTATGAACAATTGTAATTTACCAGAAGAGAGAGCAGGCCACTTCTGCTGATACAAATTCTACCATGCCCTATTAGAGTGGTGTACGACTTGTAAATACATGTGTAAATATGTACAGTATGCTTGATTCAGTTTGACCTGATATTCCTTGGACATCTGGGGACCTATCTTAACTGCTCTCCCCTATTACTGCATTTCCAGTCCTATTCTGGAATATAAATAAAACAAAATAAAATTCATGTTATTTCGGTTCGTCATAAAAAGTGTCCACATCAATAGCAGTCGCATTCACATATGCTGTCTAAACCATATAAGCAAGTCAGATGTTATAAAGCAAACAAAGGCGATGACAAAGCCTTTATTTGAGATACAGGTGCTATAGAGCAAGATATCAAAGCAAGAGGAAATTAACTCACCCTTCTCAGAGAAAGTTTGGAAAAAAAGGTGAGCTCAGGAATGCAGCCTTCCCTGCTTTAAACTTGGGTGTGCTGAAAAGCTTAAGGGGGGCCACACAGCTCAGGCTCTGAGTGTATATGTGCTCCTGGAAGCACGGGCAGGAGCACCACCGAGACAGGGAGAGAGCATGGGTGCTCCCCTGCTCTGATCACTCAGGTGCTTTTACTGATTCAGGCTGTGACCTGGCAATTCCATTGCAGATGTGAATCAAATGGATTTGTTATGCTTTTAGAAATACCATTCTTGGTATTGAATCAATCACAGATTTCAGTCTGCAATTTGGCTACACATAATTTGACAAATATATCAGTCCCAAAGTACTCTGATGTGCTTTTAAGTGTCACCTCTTCATGTACATTCACTAACACATACAACACCGCAAAAGATTCAGGTCAAACTGCTCAGAAGATCAAAAGTTTCAAAGTCCACATTATCTAACCTGACTTTAAATAAGTGAACTTGATATTTATCACAGAGGAAAATACAGTTCACAGTCAAATTGACCCCTAGTAGAACATTAGGATTGTCTGGGTATGCAGTCCCTCATGACTACATCCGCATACAATCCACAGAGTAGTAGATCCAAATATGTTTATCTACATATTTGCAATATAATAGTTACCAGAGGACCAGTTTTAATGGAAGCATCTGTAAGGTTCAGCTGTAAATGCAAAAACTTTGTTTTGCCAAATAGACCTTTCCTACCACATAAATGATGCAGAGTAAATATTGATGTGGTCACAAAAGCCATGTAATACATTTAAAATGCAAAAAGTGTGATTTTGCATTCTATTTCATCTCTGTTTAAAAACATAACACATAATGTACTTGAAAGCTTTTCATGACATAATGTCCTCTCATCAAATAAACTCTGTTAACTGATGTCTCAAGCCTCCACACCCAAGAGCTGAATGCACTGAGTTTATTTAAAATTAAAAATTATAATATGTTTTCTGGACCTGATGCTTTTGCTTCTGGATAGCAAACAGGAGTTTAACACCATTCTGATTAGTTTAGGATATCTATCAAACAGAATTTTTCTATTTTTTGACTTCTTGACAGTTTATATGATTGTATCTCAAAGAGCTCCAGACTAATAGTGATCTGCTCCTCTTGAAAAGAAAAAAAAAACACTTTTTACTAAATTAAAAAGTAATTTAACACTCTCCAAGGATGAGGATTATGAATGACTATGTTATTGTGCAAGTTTGTCATCTTAAGTTCTCCTCAGAATTTGCTGTTTCTTTTAGGAAATAATGGACCAGCTGTGCTCTTTTCAACTTAAAAATGCATTGATTACTTCCTCTTCTTTGGGTATTGCCTATTTTAGGTGCTATTGCTGAAGTGTTCAAACTGCTGAGTGACTAGGAGTTTCTACCGGACTTTGGAGTATTCTGCCAAATTTCATGTAGGTGTGTAACCTATGACAGTGTCATGAATTTGGTTGTGACAGAGTTAATTTTCTTCATAGAGACATGTATAATGTCATGTTTTAGTTGTTGCAGAACAGTGCTTGCACGTAGCCAAGGACTTTCAGCTACATGTGCTGCCCTACCAGCAAGGGGCTGGGAGGGGGCAGAACCAGGACAGCTCACCCAGACGGCTCAACTTCTTTAATCTAGAGCCCCTTTGCACATAATAATTTACTAACCTAGTTAATCAGCTTCAGCATTTCAAGTTTCCCTGTAACATTTACAGTTCATAATGTAATTAATCTTCATCAGCATGCAGGCTTAATTGCATATAGAAAATACAAGATGGAAGATGGATCTGTTCATAATTTCAAGGGCAGCATCATCACCCTTTTTTTATTATTATTCAGTACATAATAATTCATATTATTCAGAACATCATAATATAAGCTTTATTTGATTGTGGGTAAATTTTAAAAAATAATTGGTATTGTAGATTCTACCTATGTCAGCTATGGAGTAAGATAGATTTTCAGGGAAATTCAGTCCTTGAACAGACTAGAGCCGGTAAAGGCTCTAGGAAATCTATGAAAGCTAAGGGCTTTCCAACTCAGTTCTTTCTAGCTGACAAAAAGCAATACTACAAATGATATTTGAAAAAGTGAAATCAGTAATCAGATCCCTTCCAAACTGAAAATCAGCTCAAGGCCCTAAAAAATAAAATAAAATAAAATAAAATAAAATAAAATAAAATAAAATAAAATAAAATAAAATAAAATAAAATAAAATAAAATAAAATAAAATAAAATAAAATAAAATAAAATAAAATAAAATAAAATAAAATAAAATAAAATAAAATAAAATAAAATAAAATAAAATAAAATAAAATAAAATAAAATAAAATAAAATAAAATAAAATAAAATAAAATAAAATCTGTAGCAGAAACAGAGGAGAAGGCACAGAGATGCAGGTACTGGATTACATTTAAGTTGGGCGAAGACAGAGAGCCCTCCAAAGCAGCGTGCTGGAGCTACAAAGACACTGCTCTCCTGATGCTACAAGGGATTCAGAACCTTCATGGTATCACAATAGCTCATCTGTGGCTTGCAACTTTGCACTGGACACAAATGCTTATACAAGAAAGCAGTCTACCAAGAAAGAGGTACTGAGCAGAGCATTAGGCTTTAATACAGCTGAAACAGAGATCAAGAGCAGCTTGAGATGGCATACATACAAACTCATTCCACATTCTTATGCGAATTGAGCTGATTGTGGTGCAGGATGTAACCCCCAGGTACTGTTTCTACCAAATTTAAAAGAACTCTCCTCCGCTTCCTTTAAGGGAAAACAAACTCATTCCCACATCTGAGCCTCTTTGAATTGCTTGCAAAGTTCAATGAATCCACCTATATCTAATTCATTTTTAAATTCAATTTTAATCCTGCCCTGTCTTTTCCTAATGTTTACCAAATTGTATCAAATATATAAATGTATAATATAATTTTTTCCTTATCTGACATGGAAACTCAAAGTTCACTGAAACAAGTGAAAGCATATCTTACTCGCTTTGGCTGAGGCCATTACTTCAAAACTGCAGAGTAGAATTCTGTCAGAAGCTATTCTCATTCAGCTCTGAGAAAAACAAAAGGACAATATGGCTTTGTACCTACATGTAAAATATTTATATTGACCATTTAAATATTTATCCATTTGCAACTTTAAAATATTTATATATCTATTCGAGCACTTCATATATTGGAGAGTAAACTTATATAATGGAAATTTATTATATATTAAATATTTACTTTAAGTTTATATTTTATAAAATTTACTATACATTCAGTAAGAACAAAACTAGCAAGGGATGAGGAACTCAAGAGACTGCTTTTGCACTTTCAACATGAAACACTGCACTGCTTTTAACAGGTTTTGTACTCCTGATAAGAGAAACTGTTTAGACATCATGCAACTAAACATTGAGGGATAATTTACACTTGGCAGAATTCCACCTAAGTCAGTGGAATTAATGACAAATCAAGTTGATCCTACTGTCCCTAAGCCAGCAGATCGCAGAAGGAATTGAAAAAAGTTGAGCATTTTGCAGCATCAGTATTGAAACTTCTGAACTGCTTGACTCCTGTGGCCTCACTATGGGTTTTCTAACATCCTGTTGAAAAAAATAAAGCTAAGTATTTCCTTTCTCCTGCAGACTGAACTGAACCTCTCAACGTGACAAAAATTCATACTGCATGCATACAGCAGACTTGAAAAAGGTCTTCTCTCATAGCTGTGGAAGATTTACACATTTTCTCAGCCCATTACTGAACTCCAGTTTTAATCACTAGTGACTAGGACATGACTTGACCATTTATCAAATTTGAAGAAGTCATAGGCTGTCTTCAGGGAAAAAGTGATGTGAAGTAAGAACAATAAGACAAAGCAACAACCTGAAGGTCTTTTGATAACTGAGCCCTGGGACATACGTAAATAAGTTCAGGATCTCTAAAGAAATCTCAAAAACTTACTGATGGCATAACCACTATCCAAATGATAGTCTTCAAGCCATAACTCTTATGAAATTAGTACGAAAGGATACTTCAGTACCATTACAGTGTTCATTTATATTTTTAACAAGGCGATGTATTGGCAGTAAGTTTATACCATAAAGGCTGTATGAGTCAAAGGGTCCTTATGGTGATGAAATTTCTTTGGAGCTTTTAAATTCCTTCATCAACATAATAATAATAGTAGTAGTAGTAGTAATCATAATAAATTTATAAACTTCAAGCATTCAGCTTTATTAATCTGCATAACATGCAATTAAGTTAAAATTCAACAATTCTGACTGTTATGAAACAAGTTTTAATCTTACCATTAAATACAAAAGTAAACCAGCCAGCAATTTTTGAACAACTTTGCACAGTTTTTGAACAACTGACCTTATTTTGTAGCATTCTAATAAAATAATTTCCCACTGGAAAGTGTGTTCTTCAAGAACAAGAAATAGTTCTGCCTGATAATAAACATGCCAAAGATCACAGCTGACTGGGGGATGTGCATTGTATTCAAAATAGTTAATTGCCATATTATTAAGAAGCATTCAAAATGTAAGTCTCTGCTTTGAGAGAGTTCATCAATGGTCCTTCTTAAAATTTGAATAAGGAGACTAACAAGGACCCAGAGCTCTCATGTTTATAGAAACATTAGTTTTGATGGATTTATGCTATTATACCCCTCCTTGCTTAATTATTTTCTACTCCAGTAAACTATAATAATAATTAGAAAATGCCTACTGCTTCTTATTTTCACATTAATGACACCATTCTGATTACAGGGCTGCCATCAAGTCAGAAAGTATCTTCTAAAATGTATATATATTTGAGTCAGTTATTACTCCTGCAGCAACAGATTTTCTGTGAAGTGTTGCTAGCTATCAAAAGAAATGCACTACACTCACCTCAAGAAGAAATACTCCTTCACAGAAGGATATTTATTTCATATTTTAGTTCTTCATTAGGTAAAAGTGCCACACTGATACCTTCAACCACTTTAGGAAGTACAGTTCTGGCCAGAAGCAGCTGTGATGTCATCACCAAGGCTCCCTAGAAACTTAGTGCCATTTTGCTGAAAGCAAGCTACCTCCTACTTGCCACAGAGAAAGAACACATGAACAGCATACTCCATGAGGTGACCAAACATCATTTCCCACTCCACTCTATTTTAGACCAGCTTATCAACCTGTTTCCCAAGTAGTGGCAAGTACACTCCAGTATTCCTAGCACACTCCACAGCTCTTCTACTATTGTCCTTTTAACAGAAGAGAAAGACTGAAAAAAAAAAATAATAAAGAAGGCACTGTTGAAGAGCTTATTAATGCAGTCCTTCTGGAGACCGGTGTCTGCTGTAATTAGTAGTAAAGGAATGCAAAACAATTCATATACTATGAAGAAAAAAAAAGAACAAACAGGAGAGAGGAATGATTACTGCAGGAAATCCAGCCCAAGTCCTGCCAACAATGCTTAGTAAAACAGACCTTCCTTAAGGAAATCATGAACACAGATGAAATAATGCTTCACAAAAATGCTATCCAATTCATTTCTCAAGCAATCTGTTCACTGAAAAAATCAATTGTATTTTGAATACTATTTTTGCACCAAGAACATCATTAGGGAACGAGTAGACTGTGCAGAGAGCTTGATAAAGACTTAAAAGTTTCACATATTCATGTATTGTATTTGGACATGCACACAGAAAAGCACTTGGAAGTATCTTACCTAAACCCTTAAAGCAAGGGTCATGCAATGCTTCTGTTATTTCCAGTTTCCCCTTGGTAAGGTGAAAGTTTTCAAGTGATAAAAAACTAGTGCAGGACACAAATCTCCCACTCTTGTCCCATGAGCATTTTTTTTTCTTTTTTAATCAAAGCTTCCAAAGAAAGACATTCGCATTATTGCAGCAAAGCTTACCTAGTCCTGCTGGGTATGTGATGAGGAGCTGGAGAAGCCCACCAAGACAACAGGCTGAGCTTAGTGCAATGTGTAATTGTAGACGTCCATGGTGGATGAGCATACAATGCTTCAAGAAGCACAGCCCACCAAGATGATGCATTTGTCTTGAAAGCAGCAGTACCCAGAGGGGCCAAGAGGAATCTCAACAATCAAACAAACAAAAAGCGCCGCACAATTTTTAAGCGAGCCTTTATAATCTGGTAGTCAAGCTCCCACCTACAATGCCTAATGTATTCCAAAGTCCCCACACTGTGCAGGATTCGGACCAGCAATTTAAATCTGAGCACCTAATGTCTCAATGAGCCCTAATCAGGTTTTTTTGACACTGCTTCTGAACTCAAAGTAGTGGAATTTGAAATAAATAAAAGACCACTGAAAAAGCACTTGAACTTGGAAAGGATCTAGTTTCATTCTGTTCCTGAGCTGTATGAGATTCTAAAGCACAGATGTAATGGGATGGGAAAGGCCTGGGAGGTAACTAATTTCTACTTCTGATAGCATATAATCTAACACTCTGATGTATTAGAATACCATATTAGAGCACTATTTTTAGCTAAGTTGAATATGAATGCTGAAACAAGTGTATTACCTTATTTGTTTTGTCTTGTTTGCAGAAAGGCTTTTGAAAGTTTCTCTCTGGGCAAGGATTTAGTGTTCCTCCTACATCAGTACATCTGCAATCACATCTCCTAACAGAGCTGACGTATCTTCTTTCACTGATAGGTTTGTTTCCAATCATTCTGATTTTCAAAGACTTTCAAGAGCTTGACCCTTTATACAAAGGGCCCACAACAACATGTTATTCATCTCAAAACAAATATGCAGAATATAGAACATAGATAAGCTAGAATCAAATCATGCATATTCTGCCACCTGTCTGGGCATAGCTTAAAGGCTCAGACACAGCAATGCAGGTCTTTCAACAAGAAATAATGGTTCTGTGAAGGAAATAAAACTAAAATTACCTTTCCAGCCTGGCAAAAGCCTAGAAGTCATACCTTTCATAGTCAGTGCCTCCCGCTGTTTTATATTTACTCTGTAAATATCAAAGAGAACTTTAAGAACACACAAGTCCCCCTCCACCATTTACATGAGTTTTTAAAATTAAGAAATAATAATAATTAAAAAAAACCCATTCATTCTACCCAGAGAGACATTTTAGACTACACAGATTCATTTATTTAGTTATTTACTTTTGCTTTTATTTTATTTTATTTTATTTTCTTAAAGCTAGTGCATTACTCAGAAAAACTTCACTATCACCATGCCTGCAGCACTGAGTCATGCATCAGAGACTTCTTCACACACTGGAACACATGGATGTTATGTGCAGAGACTGTGTCCAGCCCTGAGACATGGCAAAGACAGCAGTCAACGGCCTGACCACACCTCCAACCACACCTCCAACCTCCACCTTCACCTGTGTGTCTCTAGGAAGGTGCACCATAAGGACAATGAGTAAGACGTGAGGTCACAGCTTCCATGAATACTCAGGAGCAGTGAGCCTACATCCAATGGCACCAAGTTTTGGAATGATGAGCCAAAGTGGTTAAGCACTCATTTCTACCTACTTCTACTTCACCCACATATACGTCAAAAACATATGTACTTTGTTCTTTAAACCAGCTTTCCCCTTGACTGTGCAGGCAATTGCTAAGAAAATTCTGACATTTATTAATTCCATATTAAAAAATATCTAATTTTGACGATCCAGAAAGAACATTTTCATAGTTAAGCAATTTTCATCTAGTTTACTGTAGGAAATAATGTACTGCTCTCTTTTCAAAGTGAGAAGCTAAATATAAAATGTGTCTGTTGTGTGGTATTATAGAGGTTGATCTACCTTCTCAGCTGAGCTTCAAATAAACGTGGCATTTGCATATGAGTGTCTTCAATGGTAATTAAATACCTTATGTGTTTCTACATATCATACTGCACTGTTAATGAATTCAAACCACTGTTACTCTACAATGGTAAAAGTTTAAAAAGATTTAATACAATAGGCTGTGAAATAGGCATCCAAGAACACTTCTGTGGAAGTCAGGGAAATGAATTAGACAAAAAATTATTTTCCCATACTTGATTAACTTGCAATTTCATGTACAGAGAGAATTCAGATACACTTCAGGAGAAACACATCTACCATACTCAGAGTAAAGAAGATATTGAAAATGTAGTTATATAAAAAAGTAGCTGTGCTGTAAGAAACTGCATATCTGCACTGGCAGAATTAAGAGCAGCTGAATGATTTCTCTGAGTGACCTATGACAGTGTTTTATTCACAACACTGTTGGAGGAACTATTCCCCTGTCTGCCAAAGGGTTTAGCATGGGACACCCTCACAAAATTCATTCCTACCCAGGAGAGGGTTTGTGGTTAGTCTTGCATCTCTTTGCATAATGCAGCCAATGGTTTCTTCATATAGGATTTTATCTTTCCTTAATCTAGGTACTAAAACTCCTGCCTGGATCATGTGCTCAGGTGTTTGACTGCAGACACAATTCACTAACAATAAAGCAATCTGCTATGAATGTGACAGAAAAGGCAAACAAGCAAAGGTATCAAATACAGCCTAGCACTTTCAGTTCCCAGTGTGGTCAAGAACTCTAAGCTTTAACTGGGGCATATATTTTATTCCAGATGCTACAACCAAATAAGAGAGTTCGGTATGAAAAATCGCTAACTTAACAGTTAATTTCCATTTAGTCTTAGAATGGATTTCTAGCAAATTTTCAAATTTCAGTTCAGATTTTACACCTTAAGAAGAAAGGATTCCTTAACTTCCTGGCTTCTTGTTTACTTTTTAGTACGAGTGACAAAAAGAATGACTGAGACTAAGCAATGTTCTTCCCTGTTTAAGGACAGTACTTAGAGATGAGTGGCATAAATCTTATCCTGTATACGAGAATGCAAAAAATATATTACCTTCCCAATTTCAGTGCATACCTCAGCTACCTGCCACACAGGAGCAAGAAAAGATGGTACTACTGACCTCAGACTTAAGTTACAGTATGTCTTTTTATTGCACTACAGCAGTTAAAGAAAGCATGTATTGCTAAAATAGCCTTTGGAAAAACATCTTAGCATATGGAGTTTGTCTGGCATAGGCTTGACTAAACTTCCACTGCAGAAAGTGCCTATGGCAGGAGTACACAGTGTTCCAGTTAAGCCAGAAGCAACCTTTGGAGCAGCAAATCTGACTGAACAGTGGGAAGTCCAACTATTGTCCCAGGGATGAAGAAAGAAGTGTCCCTGTTCCATTTCCTGCATCAAGAACAAGAAAAGGATAAGAAGGAAACAAAGCCTTTGTACTTCCCACATGAAATACAGTTATTTACCAGCAGACCCATAGCTCGCAGCCCCATGATCTGCTTTCCCACTCAGCTTCTGCCCACCTGCCTCTGCTTCACTGGTGGTCTCTGAGTTGTCCTTCATTGTGGAAAGGAAAACATAGCAGTGAGGGGGCTAAGTTGGGAGAGCCACTAAGCAAAAACCTCGCCAGACGGAGAGAACAACAGAGGTAAAAAAAAAACCATTTGATTTAGATTCCTATGTGAGGAGGACCCGACAGTGCTGAAAGTAGCTGCAGAATCAGACAGTGGGAAGACAAGTTGAAGGCCCCATATATGGAGTGATGAGGTTAAAGGTAACCTGGCCGCAGAGGCACTTACCTGCATAAAGTCTAAGATACATCTTTATGCCAACAGTAAAACCATTTGTTACATAAAATCATTTTCTTTTCTCTTTAAACAGAGCTGGGGAAGGGATGCTTAAAATATAACCCAAACGGCTTAAACATAGATCGTATTTCCTGTGCTCATTACTGGAATTATATATTTCATGTCTGGGTGTACAGTACAATAAATGGAATTTTTTCCTACTTCCTGCAAAACAACATTTGCTTATTCAATTGCCTTTTAGCAATGGGTATAATCATAATCCCAAGTGACATATGCAGTGATAGCAACTGACTACTTACTCTCTCTGCAGCACTTTATTTCCAGAGATGCTGTGTTTAATTAGCTCTGCAGTAGTCAGGGGAGCAAACAGGTCACCTCTATGTCAAATCTCTGATAGTCATCTTCCTCACCACCACCCCCATCCCTTTCATTTATTTTACTGTTTTGCTTTTGTTTTGCATGCTACAAGTAAGGTCATTAGTGTCAGATAGCATTTTCTGTGTGATGCTCCTGAATATCTGCACTCTGGAGAAGGGAACGAAATAAACTGTGAACTCAGCTCCAGTGTACATACTCTTTATAACGGAGTGAGAAATGGCATACAAATTCAATATTCAAAATGTATTTCACTAGAATTTTCTGAACAGATCACGTCTTAACAATTGCAAAACACTGAGAGTTAAGGACGAGGATGAATTTTGTTTCAGTTCTGATTCTAAAATCTGCAGGGTTAACCAAAGCTGCCTTTTCCTCTACCAACTCACCTTCCTTTGCTTTTTGGAACTAGACCAAAAATCTTTTTGCCATGTCTTTGAGCATCCATCACTGAACTAGCAGTACTGTAGTGACAAAAGACTACTCCAAAATCTTTAAAATAGACTTGTGACACTGAGTCACAGGGAAGCATATACAAGAGGTTATTACATGCAGAATACTGCTTGTTGATACTTAGCAGAAACAGCATGCAGGCAGGCAGGGGGTGTGTTTCCAAATTTAAACAAATTTAAGCATCAACTGCTCTTAGTAACCATTGATGGCAAGACCCAAGAGAGTCAGGCTCAGTCTGGAAGTTGGCCAGGGCCATGGTTACTTACTGGGGTTTCTATCAGCCGATTTTCTAATTTAGACAACATTTCTTTTGGTAGTTCTCTTGTATGCTGAGGACCTACTTGTTTCAAAACCAGTTGTCGCTCTTGGAAGAACTATTTTATAATGTTATAGGTCATTTCAATTTAACACTGCCTTTTTCAATTTCAGTGTTACTTGAACATCATTGTAGATCATGACTGACGTATCCCACATTACAGCTTCATCTCACTAACTCTGTACTGTTTAAAGTGAGATCGATGAATATTTATAAAAACATTTGATACATGCGTGAAAATATTTTTATAATTTTTTCAAGTGTATTTCTAGGTTTGGCAGTCCTGGAAATGAACAGCCAGTCTCAGGTGCACTTAAAGACAGATCTTTGCAGCATCTTAGGCACTGAGTAAGGTGTGAACAATCCAAATAGTTTATTATAGATTCTAACATCCCTTATATACGTTCACAAGTTTTCTCTTGTAACGTTCCCATGTCAGCAAGACATTCTACAAACACTCCTTAATTGTGCATGCAGGTGCTTATCCAGTCAGAGTCATGAGTCATTCCCAGCCATGCATTTTTCCTCCAATCATGGTCATCATCGTGCAGCCATCATGCAGCTTACATTATTTTCTTTTTCTTCTTCTGGAGTTGTCCTTCATTCTCAGCCTTGCTTTCTCATGCTATTTATCTTGCTCCACAGCTTCTGCTCTGAATAGTCTCTCCTGTCTTCCCACAGATCTCTGCTGATCTCAAGGCAGTCTCACTTATCAATGCTGGCTGATATATATCTATTTGAACAGTAACCACATAATCCATAGCAAATGTGAACTGCTCCTGCAGTGCCCAATACGCCTCGTTTAGTAGGTTGTACCTGAAACTTTTACAAAAAATCGAGCAAATATTCCCTCTGAGATGATCATATGACCCTTCTTTACACTAGTCATTAAACATTCTCCTGCAAAATCTCCTGGACTTAGGCTTTTACTTTTCCCATCAAGAAAGAAGAGCCTTTCTGCCTTGTGTTAATTTATCATTTCAATCTTTCTTGCCCAGCTCTCTGAAGCTGCATTCGTTTTATTCTCATCAAACTCATTAATGTCAGTATTGCTCACTCTAAAACAGAAGTTATTTATCTTCATTATATGGCATTAAGAACAATCATACATCTTCATGAGAAAGTTGTAGCTTGAAATGTAGCTAGGGTGCTTCTTCCCTGAAAGAGTTATGTATAGTATAAAAGTAGATAAAAGCTGTATTGGGCTGCTGGTGTGCATCTCGTGATAAGTACACATGGGTTCTGGGTTCTTCCAACACACTGACATTTATATTTAAGATAAATTAAGTCCAGAGGAACTTGAGGACTTCTCCATGATTCAGAATATATAAGAAAATAGAAGGCAAGGAATCCTTAAAATGAATTAGATAATGAACACTCTGTGCAATATCAGTCTTAAAATACACAATGATGTCTTTGAATGATTATTGTTGCTTTTTACAAGTCTATCAAGATCATGTAGGCTGATGTGATACATACATAAAGTGAACTGGCAAGTACAAGAAACTGCCCCTTTGTGATGATCCACAATAGGTATAAATTGTTCCAGCTCAGGCTCAGATAGCCTTAATGCAGGTAAAACTCTAGAAATACATTCTTAGAGTTCTGGTGGTTTTTGCTTTGTTAAGCAAAAGGACTGACATAGACAATTGTGTTTAACTATGCCAGGAAATAAAATGTGAAACATCATCATTTTGAGTGTTTCAGCATTAGCCAGAATTATAACATTCTTATAGCCACCTCAGAAGTTTGGTGAATTGGTCCAGGTGATAGTGGAGCTGTAACTTTACACTAAAGTCAATAGATAAGCCAGTTATTTTAAAATTATTTATAGAAATAGTGTAAGAAGATTCGCTTTATACAGTCAATGTAGTAAAGATGTACACCTCTAAAAAAAACCAAAAACATTAAAAATGGAGTCTCAGGGAGTGTAAGAGCCATGAACAATTTATTTTAGAATATCAATTGTTCTCAGTGGCAATTGTGCCACTGACTACCAAGCAGTAAGAGGCCAAAAGAGTCTATCACACTGAGAGATACCTTACCAAACTTTTTTAATGCCATCAGAAGTGGTGGCATGTATGAACATAAAATGTATATTGTTTACAAACTTGGGTTGTGAACAATTAGGTTCAAACAATTTCAGCAATTGTTTAATGCTTTTCAGGTTGAAGCTCCAGCTATAATCAGAAACACTATTCAGTATTTGAATCTTGCTGTTCCTAACATTTCAGAGTTGCTGTTCTGCACTTTGTGTGCTAAACCTTCTACTCTGGAAATGATTCACCAATTGACAGACTCATTTATAACAACTATAACAACTGAATAAGACCGTCATTCTTCCCAGATTCCCCAATTGAGTAGGTTTAATGTAAAGCAAGATAAATTTATGTATTTGGATTAAAATAACACAATTATAGGATCATTTGAGTTGGAAGGGACCTTTAAAGGCTATTTAGTCCAACTCCCCTGCAATGAGCAGGGACATCTACATCTCCATCATGTGCTCAGAGCCTTGAATGTCTTCAGGGGCGAGGTATCCACCACCTCCCTGGGCCGCCTGATTCGCCACCCTTATTGTAAATACTTCTTTTATCATCTCCAATCTAAATCTCCACTCTTTTAGTTTGAAACCATTTCACCTTGTCCTATCACAACAGACCCTGCTAAAGAATCCATCCCCTTCCTTCTTAGAAGCCCCTCTAGATACTGCTAGGCCAGGCCGCTCTCAGTTCTCCTCACAGCCTTCCTTTCTCCACGCTGCACAGCTGCAGATCTCAGCCTGTCCTTGCAAGGAGGTTTTCCATCCCTCAGATCATTTTTATGACCCTCCTCTAGACATGATCCAACAGTTCTGTGCCTCTTCTGTGCTGAGCACTCTCCATCTGGATGCAACACTCCGCATGAGGTCTCACAACACAGAGCAGTGGGGCAGATCCTCTCCCTTTTCCTGCTGGCTGTGCTGCTTTGGATGCACCCAGGATCTGATTGGCTTTCTGGGCTGTGAGGGCTCAGTGCTGGCTCATGTTTAGCTGCCATCCTCCAGTACTTCCAGCTCCTTTTCAGCAAGGCTGTGCTCCATCCTTGTTACTGATTAAGATGTTATAGAGCACTGGTCCCTGGTGGACAACACTTGTCACTGATCCACATGTGGACATTGAGCCACTGACCACTACTACGTATATATATATATATATACACATGTACTTCTACATTTCAGGTACAAGGTATGTTTTGTGTAAAGGACAGCAGCATACAGGAACAGTTATTTGCAGTGGTTTGTCACTGGTAGCTCTTTTCAGAGGACTAATAGAGTGCAGCAGCTAAAGTGTCAAGCCCAGAAGTCAGTGCTTTCCTCCTAGCTGTTACAAACTGATTTGCAAGCACTGTCTCCATCACACCTACCTTATTCCCCTGAGCAGTGTGGCAAAGTCTTATCTACAAAGAAAGACAACTAATTGGGCAGAGACTCCAAAAATAGTTAGGGATAGAGGGCTTTCTCCCTGTGATTCAGATGGTGAAAATATAAAATATACAGGAGCAGTAGTGTGGGAAGAAAATAAGCATATTGTTCTGGTCAGTAATTAATAAAAGGTTCACATTAAATCCAGTCAAGATCTGGATGGCCCCTGCTCTCATATTTATGTGAAATGGTTTGATTTAACCTAGAAACTTAACCTAGAAAGGTACTTTTCTTGTAGTCTAAGGTTCTGGCAATTACCCCTGATTGTTCAGCCATAAAACTGGCTTTAAATTACACTTTATTGAAGTGCCAGTGACCTAGTTCAGGAAGGAAGAAAAGTGTTAACATAGTAAAGCACTATATGATACGTAACTGTCTTTAGGGTACAGGGGAAGAAATGGACAGAGATGAAGAAGAGAGCTATCTGCCAAGCACTCCTTCTCTGCTAGAAAATGAGGTCAGGGCTTTCTTTTACTGCATATATATACAGTACCTCACATAAAAGGCACTGGTCTGAGGTTAGGACTCTCAGCAGGGCTGAAATTAACATATTTCATATAACATCACTTATAATCAGATATGAAAGATAATAACCTTATAAAATCATCTCCTACAGTCAGAGATGCTCCAAATACTGCTCCAGCTGAGATCCAGATTAGAGGGATGAACAGTGCACCTCCTTTCACAGACTGTTGTAGACTGAAGCCACTGTGATCACACAGCCTTAAAAAGACTTAAAAAAAGAGTATGCCTACTCCTCATTTCCACATCAACAGAATTTAACTGAAATAATGTTTTTTCAAGTGTCTGACCTCAGCGTATCTGAGTGGAATAAAAAATCAGCCATGATGCCCACAATGCTATATTACAAGAGACAGAAAATAGAAATGTGTTAGTCCTTGAGTAAGTGTACAAATTTTGTATTTTATAAAATGGAAAACAGAAGTAAGGAGTCTTGAAAAAAATATGATTCATGCTTTGAATTTTTCCTTTTTTAGACTGACTCACTGCAGTTTACTTGAATAAAAAAAGTTGAACAAAGCTTAATCAGACAAGGATCACAGCTGAGATTTTATGAAAAAAGTAAAAAAACAATCAAAAGAGATTAATGCCATTACTTACTTCAACTGAATTGTCTAGATGATATTAAGAACTCATTCTAAAATTTATTCAGCAAGAAGTTTTTGTGCTTTGTCTCACATTGCAGGCATGTAAATGTTAATGGATTGATGCACTCAGCAGTTTTCTTCTCTTACTATGGTAAATAACTGGAGAGAGCATCACTATCATAACTAAATGTTCACATGTATAAGAAAAAACTTAGAGGTTTTTTTTTTCCATTTTAATCTGTTGCAACTTTTCATTAATTCTGTTTAGCAATACATCAGAGTTGATTTATATAATATGTGCATTAAATGGAGTTATATGTTAAATATAAAGATAATAAGAAAATTATTAAAGTGAAAATTAGTAAAATTAACATTACCATTAGTTCCTAGGAAGTTCCACATCAATATGCAAAGGAACTCCACAATGAGGGTGACAAAGCACTGGAAAAGGCTCTCATGCCTAAGGGAATTGTGGATTCTCCATTTCTGGAGATATTTAAGATCTACCTGGACACCCACCTGTGCAGCCTGCTGTTTGGGGTTTGCTCTGCGAGGAGGTTGGACCTCTGGAGATCCCTTCCAATCCCTACAATTCTGTGACTCTGTGATTAAGTTGTTCCATAAATAGAAAATATTGTGTTGTATTCTATAATGCAACAGAATTCTGAGCTATCGTGTTCTGTGTTATTAAAATGAATGCAAAAGAAGTAGTGACTTCCTTTACATAGAACAAAATTATCATTGAACACAACCAGAGTAAGTCTGCAACATCCTCAGCTATGTTGAGAAGGTTGGCATGTAATTTACACAGAAACCTTTTCAGGGATGTGCTAGCCCTCTGGTACATGGCAATAGGTGTGAACTGGAGGCATTGCTGATGATGGAAGTAGAAAATAGCCCAGAGCATGCTTCTTATGCCAGGGACATGGGAATACTGTTTCAGGTACCAAACTGAGGCCATTATAAAATTTCACTTACAAATCTCCAGCAGTGAAGTGGAATTTGGTTCTGCATGTTTCTTTTCTCAAGCAACAAGAGAGAAGTTTGGTAAAAACAGTTTCTGACATAACTGATATTTCACAAGACTGTTTACATAAAGAGCTTTGTATTTTTATTGGCTCAACAAACAAAAGATTTCCTTTGAGTTTTCTGGGAGCTCTTGGTTATCAGTCCTAAGCTGAGTTAAATTAGAAGTGATTGGGAGCTGCTACCATCTGTTGAGTGTGTGGTGAATTATGCTACGTGAGTTAATGTATTTTAGCAGACAGATGGATAGAAATGTGCAGGCCTTAGTCATTCAGCACCCTCGGTACTGACCTAAATAGAGAGATGAGGAACATGGAAGGCACAGAACTGAATTTTTCTATTCCATGGCTAAGTCCCCTGAGTTGTGCTTTTTGGCCTTTTTCAAGGACTTTCCTACCACTGCTTACTCTGTTATATATATTGTGTGGTTAAGGAAAGTATTGTTCTTTCTAGGTGCTGTCAATTTGTCTCCTATCTCTTGCTCTGACATATATTAGAAAATAAATTAAAAAAAATCACCAAAACAAAACGAAACAAAAAACATTTCTTTTCATGCCTTCAGGTGTAAAAGCCCACACACTGTATTTTTCATGGATTGGATGTCACAGCAGTTAAATAATGATGATGTGAAAGAACATTGCTGTATCAGCAGCAATTTAACTCTCTCTTCTCCTCCTTTCCTTTGACCCAACACTGCTTTCCAGGTCTAAGGTTACCGATTCTCAGTGATTAAAACAGGGTGCCCTTGTGGCCAGGGTATCCTGGGGTGCATTAAAAAGAGTGTGACCAGCAGGTCAAGGGAATTGATCCTCCACTGCACTTGTGAGACCTCACCTAGAATGCTGTGTCCATTTTTGGGCTCCCCAGTTCAAAAAAGACACAGAGCTCCCAGAGAGAGCCCAGCAGATGGTGGCAAGGATGGTTAAGGGTCTGTAGCATCTTCTAATGAAAGGCTGGGAGACCTGGGGCTGCTCAGCCTGGAAAAAAGAAGGCTGAGAGGGGATATCATCACTGTTTATAAACATTTAAAGTGCAGCAGACAAGTCAATGGGAGATGTGAAGCCTTTCGGACCCGCCGTCGGCTTCATTCAGGTGTTCGTGATCGTTAGGGACTCATCGGTCTGTCCATTTACCTCGGTGCACACCAATGTGGTGGTTGGTAAAATGGCATTTATTTGTTCGTAACAACAACTTTTATAGTTTACCATAGTTTCGTTTACGCCCCTCAGGCGCTTGCGTAATTACCTCCTTATCTAGGTGCTACAGGCATTATTACCTTATTTGGTCACAATTAGCACTACTCCCTTATCTGGTTACTATTGGCAACCCCTTGAGGGTGGAATTCTTCTGTGATCACCCCCTACATTCCTTGTGAGCAGAATCTTTCCGTGATCACTGGCTACAGAGATGACTTTTTGGTGCTGAGCAATAGGGACAAAGAAAAGAAACTGGAACACAGGAAGTTCCATACTAACAAAAGGAAGAACTTTACTACTGTAAGTGACAGAGCACTGGAACAGGATGCCCAGAGTGGCAGTGGAGTCTTAATTTCTGGAGAAAAAAAACCACCTGGATGCCTATCTGTGTGATATACTTGTAGAGAATCTGCTTTGGCAGGAGGTTGTACTCAGTGATTTCCAGAGGTCATTCCAACCCCTTACACTTCTGTGATACCAACAGGTGCTTTCATTAAGAAGATTGAAGCCCACTGGATAAAACTCGCCTTGTGCATCAATGCTATGGGGAGTACAGGGGGGGGGGTTTGTGTTGACTCTCCCTGCAAAGGCAGATTGCACTACTGCAAAGTACTTGCTGAGGAACAAATCCATTCTTGTAGGAACCTGTTACACCACAACAGGAGTATGTCTTTGTTTCTGCTCCAAAAACAGAGCACAGCCTGAGAAAGGTTAATGATATCCTTCATCCATAAGAGCATTTGGGGGTTGTAACTAGATAATCTTTAAGATCCCTTCAAACCTTAGCCCATTCTACTAATACTTAAATGCTTCAGCACTATGCATAAAACTTGGACATAATTTCAATAGCTCTATGCAGAATTTCCCTAGAAAGAAAGAAAGATGTGCCACAAATCTAATGTTCCATACCTCAGATCTGGAGCTATAAAACCCTTAATATATTTAAAGAAAAGATGTCTCACAGTCGTTTTGAGATGTATATGTCTTACTGAATCACCCATGTACAACATAAATAATGCACAAAACTTGTCTGTCTGTTCAGTAAGCTATTACAAAATCATCTGCAAATTTTAAAATTGACGGAAGACCCTGGGATAGTGGCATTAAAGTCCACCTGAAGATTTTTTACATTCTGGGAGGTGCATAACAGAAAACAGAACATTAGAGTGAACATCAGTCGTCTGGGGTGCAGAGGTTGGTTAACAGCTTTATAAGACACAGTTTTATAGTGAATATAATTTTGATTCAGGTGGGACTCAAACTTTTCACGCTTCTTGAGAAAGTACAACACTACATAGCACTCACGCAAGTGACAGATGAGAGAAAAAAATACCCCATCATGGTGCTCAGAGCTCACAAACCAGGCTCTTAAAGCTGAAACAAAAGCACAAATTTTCTATGCTCTTTAAAAGTTTTAGTCCGTAAAGCTCAAGCCAGATTCCACTCAGAGTAATTATTTTCTGCCTACAGTAATTATGTTCCCTTTGCAGTTTCACATGGAACTAATGTCCACCTACTTACTACACTGAACTATTTTTCTGCGGTGTGATAGCTGTGCGTGGCTGAAGAGTTGCTAGAATGGGAGAGGTAACTTTGGGGAGAGAGGCAGCTGCCAGCTGCCACAGAGCCTGTACTGCAGCAGGACAGATTTTGGAAGGAAGGACCTTAGTCTTAGTTTGAGAAAATTCAGTTTACCATTACCTCACTAAGTGCTATGACATCTCACTGAATCAAAAATTACACTAAATGTAAGGAGGTCCATAGTTAGTTAACGGTTAAATGAAGCAGCAGATTCTTGTTGCACTGAGCAGTAAGATCATAGTACTAAATATATAAAGAGTTTGCAAATACACCAAAAGGACAGCCCCTTCTCTGTTTTTAATGTGTGTTTCTATTTTCATTAAAGGCTTAGGCCTGCAGGCATTCAAGTTAATGGATTCTTTTTCCATGGGTTTCAGCAGTTATCAGATCAACTTAAGTACTGTCATTCTGACTTGTGAATTTAGCACCACCTGAAAAAGGCTCAGGTGAGAGAGGCACTGCATCAGCATGGAATTCAGAACATCCATTAAACATAAGCCATAGGAAATTCCTAAGATTCTGCTTTGACAGTGAAAACTGAACGACAGAAAAGCGAGAGTTAATAGAACTGTGTGTGCATTGGAAGTATACCCTGTGCTATACCAGAAAGTCATTGTTCTTTATGCTAGAATTAAAAAATAGCACAAGTTCTACAGACAGTTCGTTGAGTAAGGAGGGTTTTAAATTTTGTAAAAGAAAAGAAGAAATCTCTCACTCAGAAAATGAAAAGATACTTGTAATGAGGACTCCCTAAATATCATTTTATAAAAGGCAACTATGACCATCCTGCTGCAAAGTAAACTATCAGCTCTTTCACATGCTTCTCTGAGCAGCAGTTGGCCACAAATCACGTAGGACATCCCCATTTTAGGGGACAGAGTCCTCACTCACTATTACATCCAACCATCCAACTCAATAATTCTGTCATCCTCTGCCTCATACTCCCCAACAGATTATGTAAATGCTCTCACACATTCCTACCGAGCTTTTATGTCTCTGATTATTGCTTACTCACGTCTACCTAACCACTAGGTATTTGCTCACAAAAAGTACTTTGATCTGTCTTTTAGAAAACATTGGACTTCATTGTTTATCTTGAAAAACTGTACAGAACTTCTAAAATCATTTAAATTAATATATATAACAATCTTGAATTTATTCATTAGCTGTCTGTAACTGAAATTCTACAGTTAAAATATCTTGCTTTCTCTGTTCTTCATAGAGCTACTTCTTCTCCATCACAATATTCTGTTTCGCTCATTCTATTCCAGTGCTTGCAGCAAGCCAACCCAGTTCTGTGTGCTCATTATGTATTGACATTATGTATTGACCGACCAAGCTTGGTGGGATCCCAGGATAGAGGCATGACTCCATGCACCTTCATTGCTTTGAGTGCTCTTCCCACAAATACTCAGCACACCAGCTAAAATTTCCATTAGCTTCTGTCAGAGGATATTTTTGCTGCTAATGAACAACTGTCTGTTGTGTTGAGAGGATCCAAAAATAAAATTTAATTTTAGTAGTACAGAATGAAGAGAGACAGAAATCAACCAGAGCTGAATAAGACACTGAGTAGATAGAAGGAAAAAAAAAAAAAGGTTAGAAAAAAAGATACATTAATCAGTTGTGTTTATTTCTGCAGTTGTCTCCAATTTATACCACTGTCAATAATAAAACAATCATAAAAACCTAAACTCTCATTATCTAATACCTACCAGAAGAGATTGGATATTATTTCAGTACAATTAACAGCCTATATAACATCTTTTAAAGTTCCTCTGTAGACATTGCCTGTTTTGGCTACTCAGGAACAGCAGAATGGAAAGCATTATCTTTACATGGGTAAATATATGAATGCTTTGACATATACCTTCCCCAGCTTCTAAAGGAAAGCACTCAGTAGGGTCCACATATGCCAAACTTCAAGCAGCCCAGGCCAAGTCATCATGCTCCTTGCCTCCTCCCCCGCAGTCACTCCTCAGCAGTGGGACTGGTCTCCTAGTTATGCTCACCCAGCTGTGCCATATAAGTAAATGAAATGGTACAATCAAAACAAAGAAGGTATTTGAGGAAACTGCCTAAAAAAACACTCCACAGGTCTTTTCTTGCATACAGTCACAATGTCATGTGAGTCAGCTTGGTTGAGGAGATGCTAGGCAATAAGCAAGAGTTTCTTGAACCATCTCTGCCCCCAGATGATGCACACAAGAATGTTTCTCAGCTTTAACAGATCCCCTTGCTGACTGCACTCTACTGCTTGTCCTGTGTCTGTCATGACAATATATCCTGCTGACCCTGACATCAGATCAAGCTGGTAAATGAGAGCCAAAACATTACAGTGGAGAGCAACTGTCATTTCACAAAGTTTTCTGTCTAAGGGTAAAGAATGGTATTCACTGAGATAGGCAAATCATATCAGATAAATACAAGCCATCCTTTGGCCTGCTTTTCAAACTGAGGTCTCTGAAACATAAGCAAGTCATTGCAGAGGAATGACTGTGCCACCAAAGTGAGCTCCAAAGCATCAACAGCCCATTTCAGGCAGTTCTTCTCTCATTTTCCTACTTCTAAACTTAGACATGTAAATCACCAATTGCCTATCTCCTCTTTCCTACTTCAGGTCTTACTTCTTTCCAAGGCTGTTACAATTCAGAGTAAATGATATGCTCATATATATGGCCATGGGACTTCAGTATGGGCTGCTGGGCTGTGATGCCACCATCCTTTTAAATTATGTGCTGCTCTGGGTGGCAGGGAAGTGATCTGTTTTTCTACTTTAAATGTTTTTAAATGATGGGTTTTGTCTGCAAGTGCTAATAGCATAGGATGAACAAAAGCTTACTTATTTCTGAACTCTGACTCACTGGACACTGTAGCTTGAATCTCTAGGACAAGATACATTGTCCATAAACTGAAGGGCACTAAACACTATCAGATAATCGAATTTGAAGGCAGAATATACACACATTGCTGATATACACTGCAAATATAATCTCCATTAAGTCTTTTACAGCTTTCAGTCTCTGTTATTTTCATTGACATTTCTTCTTCCCACGCTGTATGTTTCACAACTAAATGCCTGACTACGTTATTAATATAGAAGTATAAGGAATGTATTTTAAGGCTAACTGTAAAAGGGTGCTGATAGGAAGGAAAGCTATTCTGTGTTTTAAATCTGCTTATTAGCCAATAAAATGTTATAATTTTCCTTACCTTAAGCCATTAGTCTATCCATTTCAATGATAATTTCCAGACCTCAGCAATTTTTTTTCATATGAAGTGCTTCCAGGAAAACTTCTGACCTCTGTGAGCACCTGGAAATATATTGTTGGCTCCAGCATGGATGGGCTTTCCAGTGTGGTCTCTGGATTATTTGTTTTGCAGTCACAAATGGGATAAACATCCTACATTATACACATTGATTGTGTTTGTAATCCATATTCTTAGAAAAGACATAAAGTCAATTAAAAAAATAATTCCTGTGTGTGAAAAAGGAGCTAAGCATATTCAAATCAAAATCATCTCATCAGAAAATGGTTTCTGCTGGTTATGCACATTCAGGGAATACCACCAAGGCAAACAGGTCTTCCTTTGGTACATTTTTCTGTCTCAAATTTTTGATTGGTCCTTTAAATTCGACAATGTCCAGAGAAAGGACTCCCTTACGGCAGCCTTTTTTGCAGCTATTCCTGCTTCTCCACTTCTAGCAGATAGGACATTTCTTCCAGTAGACAGCCTTCCTTCTTCTTCCTATGAGAATGTTAATATTTTACCAAAAGTGTCCTTCCACACAGATGTATATTAAAGTACTTAAAATAAGCCTGATGCTTTAATTTATAAGATAAATTTTTTTATTAAAAAACTTTTATTATAAGAAATTTTTCCAAATTAAAGACCCTCAGCTTTAAAAGAACAATAAGAATAACAGAACAAACAATATCTACCCTCTGAAGCAAACCCCTTAAATAACAGATTTTGTTTTGTACCTTTTCCCACAGTGTTAACTCTTTGGTTCAATCATTGGACCCACATGTTTTTCACATTATTTCAGTTGTTTCCCTGCTCTGGGGATGCTACGGCATGCAGGACTTCAGGAGAGCTGACTTTGGTCTTTTCCAGGACCTTCTTGGTGGCAGGAGATCTGTGTGGATGAGCAAGGAGCTCATGCATAAACTCAAAGGGAAGAGAAAGGTCCACGAAATGTGGAAAAAGGGTCTGACCACTTGGGAAGAATATAAGAATGTTGTTAGGACCTGCAGGGATGCGATGAGAATGGCCAAAGCCAATCTGGAATTGGATCTGGCAAACAAGATAAAAGATAAGAAGAAAGGTTTTTTAAGAATGTCAACTGTCAAAGAATGACTAAGGAAAATGTGGATCCCCTACTAAATAAGGGGGTGTTCTGGTAACCAGGGATGCAGAGAAGGTGGAGATACTGAACACCTTCTTTGTTTCTCTCTTGAATGTGGGAACACCCTCTCAGGACTCCTGGGCCGTGGGGGTAAGTGAGAGGATCTGTGGAATGGAAAGCTCCACTTTGGTGAGGGAGGAGATGGTCCGAGAGTGTCTATGCAATATCAAAGTACATAAATCCATGGGCCCTATTGGGATGAATCCACATGTACTGAGCAAGTTGTCAGAGGTGTTGCTGAACCACTCTCCATCATCTTTGAAGGGTCTTGGAGAATGGGAGAAATACCTGAAGACTGAAGGATCTGTCAGTGTCACTGCAGTTTTCAAGATGGGCAAGAAGGAGAATCCAGGGAACTACAGGCCAGTTAGCCTCACCTCTGTTCTGCATAAATGTGCCTAAGAACTTCTTCACAATAAGGGTGTTGGAGAACTGGAACAGGTTGCCCAGAGAGGCTGTGGCATCTCCTTCCCTGGAGACATTCAAGACCCTCCTGGACATCTACCTGTGCAACATGATCTAGGGAGCCTACCAGGGGAGCAGGGTTGGATTAGATGATCTCTAGAGGTTGCTTCCATCATCTACAATTCTGTGATTCTGTGACTTGCAGCAAAACGGTCTTTGAGCAGCAGATTTTTGAAGAGTCATAAGTTAGTTTTATTTTTTGTTTGGTTGGTTTTAGTTGATGTAGTGCTTATTCACCACAGGTTTACAGCAAGAAGCAGCTGCAGCTCAGATCAGAAAAGACCAAAAAACTCATGATACTCTACCCTTTCCTCAGAGGGCTGAGGACTGCCAGAGGGTGGTTGCTTTGGGCAAAGTGCTCCTCTGGGGCAAGCTGGGCCCTCACCTTCCCACAGAGATAAACATGGAATTCAAGTAAGAGGCACAGAAAAGAGAGATTTGCCTCACTTCCAACCAGCTTGAGCATTTTGATTCTACTTCATGATTCCACAGCAAACAATATCTTGTTCCTAGATATATTTGGCCACATTCCCACTGTTTTTACTTACATCTCTCTAGAATTGTCCATTTATGACAGCAGGAGTTTAGGGACGACATCTACTGAGCAACTGTATAAAAGATTGGGGTACTTCAAGCATTTTCTGTAAGACCTGGTGCATGACTCAGCACAGCATTAAGCAGCTGACATCTGCTTCTTCTACTACCTTCTCTCTCCTTAGGGATTAAAGCAGTCACTACCAGTAGGAAGTGTTTTATCCTTAACATCAGCAACATAAGAAATACATCAAGCCTTTATCAAGTTCTTACAAATTGGAGATTATAACAGAATCTTTAGAGTTACAAACATGAGTTTTTCTCTGCAGCTATGGAGCTACAAAACAATCTTTAAAAATAAGTGCATAAATGTTAACAGTTCAAACACGACCCTGTAATTCCAAATGCTGAGGCTAAGAGTACATCAAATATTATGAGCTTCATGACAAAAATGCAAGACTGGCAGCCCTGAAATTGTGGCAGTCCATTAAATGGAAGCATTTTTTAATCAGGCATCTGGCATTGTTAAATATCTAGTCCCATCAACATCCCACAGAAATCAAAGGGACTCTGCCCAGCCACAGTAACGTGCCTGCATAGATCACATTAGCTGTGCATGGTAGCACTAAGGAAATAGGCTTAATTAGCTGGCTTGGACAGAGGCTGTGCCAGCACCACCACTGGAGGGACCAGCCAGCATATGTCAGATGAAGACAATATTGGTCACTGAGCCACAAGGCCAGCTGCTCTACCTACATTCAGCACATCAAGCATTTCACAGGGTTATCAGCCCCAGATTACTAGATCAGCTGTTTATAGGTATGTGCTCACTAAATTGCAGCTCAGATAAATTGCTGCTAGCATTTGGCATCCCAGCTTGTGCAATAAATAAATAAAATATTTATCAGACGATTTAAAATCAAAAATAGAATCTACAGAAATTGAGGATCTGATTAAAACCTCAGAGAAAGCTAAGAGATTAGACTAAAATTAATCATGTTTTAGTAACAGAAACTGTCCTCATGAATGTTTATAAACCTCCTGAGCGCTTATTTCAAAAATGCCTGTTTTCTCTCTTTCTCCAGTGATTTTCACAGAAGAGAAATGCAAGGCTTGAAACTGTCCGTGCAGAGCAATAGCAGAGCAGCTGCTCAACCGGTACGGATTGCTGGGACAGGGGAGCTGTGCCGGTGCAGCCCAGCCACGTGCCGGCTCCGAGATGTCTGCAGACAGCTCATGTGAGCAGCCAGCTTTTCAGCCTCTGACCACAGATGCCCGCGTTGCCTGGCGATGGACTCCCGGTGCAGTCTGTGCACTGTGCTGTGCTCTCTGCTCGAGCTCTTGTTTTAACCCCTTCAACAGTATGGCATTGCTCAGTGTTGAAGGTGACAATTTCACCTGAATTAGACCCTTACACAGACACAGAAGAGGGGTAAAATTGTATTGTATGTGAGTTCATGTTGTTAGTGGTCACTTGGGGACTAAGGATCTCTTCCTCCAGACAGTTTGTTATGTAAGACATTTTTTCCTGAGGTTTCCCTGACACGCCTGGCAATGGCAATCTCTGGAGTCACTAGACCTTCAAGTATGATCTAATATGACAATTCTGCTATTTCTATCCGATATTGCATGGTACAAAACGTGAAATCTGTGCAGCTAGCCCTCCTCTGGTCATTTATTCTTACTAATGGATCCTGGGGATAATGAATGCTTTATTTCCTAATAGATAAATGTACTTTGGCAATGCCTCTCACTAAGAAAACACAATTTTAACCAGGCAAGAGATTAAAAATAACTAGAGAAATGCTGTGACAGATGGTACTGCTCATGCTGCTTTATCATTTGGGCATGTTCTGTTTAATGTTTCTTTTATTCTCCTGATTCAGAAGAGAAAATCCAATTAAATTAAGCATGTTGTAACATTTCTGACATTTCTTTTTCTTGGTTTGTTCCTTCTTTTGCTGATAAAACAAGTGTGAATTTAAAGCCTGGTTTAGGTGAGCAATTGGAGGTCAGAGAAGCAATGCACTATAAGCAGGAATAATGATGGTTTTTCTGCCATATTGTGAACTACTGCAGTGGGGAAAGCATGAGGCTCTGAGTTTTTTCATCCTTTTACCTCTTGAGGAAATGCAGTGAACTGTGTTAAATTTGTGTTGATTTTTCTCAGAAAATATGTCTATGATTTCCCAGGGAAGAAGAGCTGCACAACGGAATCTACATCATATTTTTCTATTTCCCTTCCCATTTTGGTGATCTTTAATCTGCCTCCTTTCAAAGTGCAGGAGAGATGGCAGCACATTCCCACATTTCTCATCAAGAAAGCACAGAGAAGCTGGCAAAAAGGGATACCCAAATAAACTTTCAGTAGACATATTTTGACCAAATCTGTTGTGGTATTCTAGCAGATGCAAGGTCTTAATCGCTTCTCTTGACCCCTAAATATTCCCTTTTCCCTATCTTGATTCCAACTCAATTGTAGCTTTCTTTTGGAATCATAGAATCATAGGGGTTGGAAGGGACCTCAAGAGATCATCGAGTCCAACCCCGAAGGAAGAAGTCTGTATCACATAACTCCACAGCAGCCTGACCCTCAGACACATGTCCATTGCACAGGACTGAGGTTACTCCAAGAGAAGCACGGTGCAGGTTGGAGGAACACGGCAGCCACGTCTGCTCTGCCTCTAGGCACTTGCTCATCTGAGAGCCATGGGTCAGCAACTCAAGGCAGATGATTGCTCCTCAGAAGAGTACATTCTCTCTGGTTTATACCAGATCAATTCCTATTTCAGGCTGTTCTATCTATTCTAGGGCTGTACCTGAGTCATCCTCTAGCAGTGCTTGTCTCTGTCTAAAATACCTCAATTTTATACTGTTTTTGAGATCCATAATCACAATCTGGATAAGCAGAGTCAACCTGGCTGAGGTTTATAAAAAAAAACGCTCCTGTTCTTACTGCATGAGGTAAATGTTACTTCCTCTGCATTTTGCAGAGACTTTTCCATACATTTTGAAAAGGGGAAGGGTAGGAGGAATATGATTTCTTAATACTCTGATTCACAGGGTAACACTGGACAATTCTGCAGGGAGATATACCTGCATCATTATTGCTGTTCACTGCCATATGTCAGCTCTGCCAGACCAGCTCTTCCATGGCTATGTTCATGCAACTGTGCCACTGAATTCTTACTCATCTGAAGTAAAGTCTTCGGTGTCTAGAGAGCTACTGAAGGGTATTAATGCTTTTGCTACCTAGTGCCTTAATGCAGCTATGTGGAAATGATTTCTGTGCTGAAAAGGAAATTTCTCTATGATATCCAGTCTAGTTTTGTAAAGCTATTGCTTCCCATCTGCAACTTTTTAAGATGGAGATATTAAGAAAAATCTATGCACAGAACACAGCAAGGGTCTGTAATTAGTGCCGCTACTGAGAGGCCCATGAACTGGCAATGCAAAACTTCTCACTTATATTTGGGTTCTCCAGGATCAGCCTGAGGAAACAGACAATTAAAGGCTCTATGACCCAGCTGCAGTGTTCATTGTACAATGATGAGAAATTCACCCCAAGGCAACAGCTGCAATTTCCAGTGAAGTTTGCTGCTGTAAAGTAACATCTGAAGGCACTCTGGTCATTTCAGTCGTTTTTAAACATTTCGTCTCTACCACTCCCAGAGGAGAATAAAATTTCATTCTGTCGCTCAAAGAAGAGAAAAAATATTCAATAAATCACCTCCTCAGGAAGGAAATACTCCTATGCCTATAACTGCAGCTTTGCTCCCTAAATGTGTCCACTTACCTGTTAAAGAAAATAGGAATTAGCATGACTGAGTCTTTTTTGGTTGCTATTAAAAACAAAAGCCACCAAAAGGTTGGTAAATAAAAGAAAGCACAATTCAAACTATACTGTAACTAGGTTATCTTCACCTATTCCGCTCTTGCTAAGTACATTTATGTAAGTACTCCTTCAGAGACACCTCAGCACACCTCAGAGAATTCCTTTCTTACAGCTTGCAAAAGCTAACAGAGAAGGAGGGAAGCTAAAATTAAAAAGCAATTCAGTTAAGTCTTTTCTTTCACTACTGCTTTTGGAACAATTCTTTATTCTCCAGACTTCCATGATAATTGTGTGACATCTCAATTCAGCAGATTCTGTTCCATCAGTCAAAAGGAAAACAAAAGGCCACCTTCATAAATATAAAGACACATGGTCCCTCTCATACAATATAAAATTATTTCACGTGGGTGTGAGCCACTTTCACAGCTTTATGCATTTTTTTTTAATTGAGTTTTTCTCCTGAATGCTTTGGAAGAAAAAGATAATATTTTTAAGATTACTTGCATTTAAGTTTGCTTGTGTTTTTGTCTGTTTCTTGCATGGATGCCTTCCCTGCTGGCTTCTGTTGGGTGAGAGACTGATGATTTGTTACGGTGTCCACAAAGAGAGACTGATATATGAGTAGAATCATAAGAGAAGATACAAGTGCAAAAGATGGTGGTGATGTGGGATATCTCATAAAAGTCTAAGGAAATGAGAATTTCTGTCCTCCTGAAAGGAAACTGCAAAGTGACCTGCCATGAAGCACAGAGGGCTGCTCTCCTCTGTTCCTGCAGACCTCCTGCATTCCTCTGTCTATACTGGCAGAGCTGCGGCTGAAGGAATTTCTGCCACTTCGTCCTGCACGTGAATTTGCAGTGAATGACACATCAAAGAGAATCCCCAGCAGGACTGCAAAACTGGAACTACTGCTGACAGGCTGGCTGCTGGCAGCACCCAGGGGAAATCTCTGGGGCTGTGCTGCAGTTGACACCCCAGATGCAGAGGATGACAGCCAGCAAATTTGTAATAGCCCCACATCTCCCAAGGCTTTTCAGTTTGCTACAGAACTGACAACAGCAGTAAATATTTTCTCACTTTATTTATGTTTTCTTTCCTTATCTTCTTCAGTAGTTCTTGATTCAGAAGCAATGATAGTGCTACAGGTATCCCAACAAGTCATGTTAATTATTACCTTCCTGAGATATGTGGATTTAGGGAACAGCTGAGTTTCATTCAGAAGATCATATATTCTCCTGAATAAAAGCTTCTTTTTGAGAGTGTGTTTTGTGCAAGCAGAATTAAACAGCTTGATGTTGCTCTTACAGTCATGGGCAGCTAAACTCCTGCATAGTGCCCATGCAAGGCACAGAAGCTTTGCTTATGAAAGGGTAGTAAATGCAAGCATGTGACCAGAACTTTAGAGAAACAAATATTAAACAGCAAATCAGCAACAATGCCTTCCTCAAACTGTGCATTCCATCAACCATTATTTTCTCCAAGCCAAGAAATTGTTCTTTTCTTTTCCTGAGGGTTGTTTTTTTTATCTTTCAACCATATCTCCTAATTGCTATCAGTTATGTTATCCCCCAGCACAAGGAACTAACTCTAGAATTCTAAAACAGTCAGGTATGGGGGACTGGGAGGAGAGAGTATTTTCATTGAAAATCCAGTCAGGAACATATCCCTGCTTCCAACAGAACTTTCCCTTATAGTTCTGAGATGTTTTGAAACAAGCAGTTTAATTATTAAGGATACTTAGTGTACTGCACACCTGCAACACTTGTCAAAGCCGACAGCTTCTATTGCCAATTTACTCAAAATAAGTTGACTTTCACATATGTATGGGAACTGTTGAATCACGGCCTGAACCACTGATGGATCACCTGAGGTGAGCACTGAGTCAGCCACAGGAGCACAGGTGAAGGTAATGTACCTGTGTGACCAGAAGGGATGCAGTCTGGCTCCACCTCTCCCAGACCCCATGTAAGGGCTGACCAACACTGGGGAAAGATCTCTTGTTGGAGATCCCTCCCATGTGGAGTTCCAGGTGAGCCCTTCATAATTTACCAGTTCTCTTTTACCATCTACATAAGCCATGCAAAAATACACTGTTTGTCTTCATTATGCTGTGTGGGTACTTTTCTTTCAGGGTATTCACCCTACAGCATATCTGGGTAATTGTTTCTTTGAACAGAGTTCTTAGAAGCAGATGTCAGATTCTTGATGAATCTTATTCTTTACTCTAGGCTATGAAATCTAAAGTTAGATATTGAATCTGACTCCTCTCACAGCAACTGAAGTCAAACCACCCTGTTTTAGTTTCTGTTTGTGCATGTGACCTACTCCACAACACAGCTAAAACTGCTTTACGTGTGCACTCCCTGGCATACTTTTCTTTCTCTGAGATGGACTCTACAAGTAATCATAACTGAAAGAAAGAAAGCAATGATTAAGTTTGCTGACAGTGCTCAGAAGTCAGGATGAAAGATTTATATTTAAGTGGAGAAAACTAGGCACTGTTTTCCGTCTACTTGCTTATCACTATTAAAACCCATCAATGATTTATGGGCTGTTTCAGCCTGGATCTGTGACAACTGGGGTGGGGGGACCTACAGCCCCATACCCTGGGGAAAAGGAAAAGGGGGATGGGCTTAAAAATGAAACAGTGGCAATGATCTGAGGAGGATAGCTTGTTTACTAAATAAGATATTGGAATGCAAAATAACACAGTATAATAAAATATAATTGGAATTTAAGATAATAAATCAAATAAAGTAAGAGAGAGGGGGTGTCTGAAAACCAATGGCCTTACACTAAACCCTGAAGGGTGAGACAGCTAGCGAGCACCTGCTGCTGGGTCAATCTGAAAGGAAGGAGCCTGCGTCTCATGACACACTGTTTTTGTTTTTACCCTCTGAATGGAAAATGTAAAAATGCAAAGCAATGCGAAGTCCTCTGGGGTACGTAGTTTTTTTCTTTTCTGAGACAGATGTACTCAGAACTATCAATAATCCATGGAGCTGGAGCAACTCTTTAACTCCCAATAAACTATATGATGTTATGATGTGGAATACCAACACCAAAAATCATAAAACTGTGACAGGACTAGAACTCTGTTTTCATGGTAGAGATTGCAGTGTATCTGTAGCAATCTGTATGCTTAACCACCACAGTTGCAGGGGTGAGCTATGTTGCTCATGCTTCTTTAAAGGCTCCAGATACCCAGCAGTTGTACAGACCTAGATTCCTGGCTGTTGATTTGGGTGGTACTTCATGGATAGCCATGACACAGTTGTATGGCAGCCTCCTAGTTAAACGTGGCTTCTGATTCTGTTGCAGCATAACAACAAGCTCTACAAGAGGAGACAAATCTGTTAACTACAGTTCCCACATCTCAGGAAGTTTTACTCATCCAATATAAATTGGGATGATATGAGAGGGTTATATATACACAATTAATCTAACTGATTACCTAGGAAAAAGGTTTGGTGCAGAGTGGCTGGCAACCTGAGTAGCAGAAAAGGATTTGGCATTAAACATGAGCCAGAATCATGCCTATGCAGCCAAGAAGGCTAATGGCATCCTGTCTTGTATCAGAAATAGTACAATTAGAAGGAGCAGTGAAGTGACTGTTCTCTCATGCTCAGTGCAGAGAGCATGAGAGTGTGTCTGGGGAAGAAAATGAAGCTGGTGAAGGGTCTGGAGTACAAATCATGGGGAATGGCTAAGGGAGCTGGGATAGGTCAGTCTGGAGAAGAGGAGGCTTGGAGGAAGTATCATTGCTCTCTACAGATCCCTGAAAGGAGGTTGTGGTGAGGTGGGTGTTGACCTCTGCTCCCTGGTAACAATGACAGGATGAGAGGGAACGGCCTCAAGTTGCACCAGTGGAAATTCAGGTTGGGTATTTGGACAAATTTCTTATCAGAAAGAGTGATGAGGTAATTGCAGACACCATCCCTGGAGGTATTCAAGAAAAGTGGAGATGTGGCACTTGGGGGTACAGTTTAGTGGGCATGGTAGTGATGGGTTGATGGCTGATCTTAGATGATCTTAGTGGTCTCTTCCAACCTTAGTGATTCTATGAATGCACTTTCCGAAGAAATGAGGCCCTATTTTTTGGGCATGGATTGCTCTATTGTCCTTTAAAACAGGCATGCCCAAGTTGGACATGCCTGTTTCAGGCAAGCAGCCTGTAACAGGTAGTAACTCACCCTGTCCCCCTGCTGCTGCTCCATCACAGAAGCAGCTCTTCCCTGCTGACTGGCCTGGCCCCAGACCCTCACCCATCAATCAGCAAAAAAAACCCCTAAATATTACCCCAAAATAATTCCTCTTTACTCAGGCAAGCCAAAAGGTTGGACAGCTATTCTTTAAAAGAATAAGGTTGGAACCAGCTTTCTACTAGAGTCTTTATGCTTATTGGTGAGTGCAAGTTTTGGTGGGAAATACTGTCCGTTGTAATCCTTGTAATTTAGGGATGATGCAACTCCTCACTGTGTTACGACAGTTAAGACATCAGAGTGCAGAGGGAAATAAATACACAGTGATGGTAATATATTTCTTATCTCATTCTTTGTTTTCAGATTAATATTAACACAGAAGACCACTGTTAACTCATTTGGCATTTTGGCCTCACAAACAAAATATTTCACTTGTTAAAATGTTTCTACATTCTTTGAGTCCAATCTTTATTTTTTACTGTGTTCAGCCTTCTGTGACGAGTTTGTCTTCTTTAGAACAATGTGCAACTAGCAATTTTGATGTATGAAAAGCACTTCATCTAACTTACCCTTTGAATTAATGGAAGATTTGTTCTTTTGTCTAGGAACATTTTTAAAAGCTTCTATGCATGTCTAAATGTTTCTAGTATCATAGCATTTTGGTCTTATGCAACAATTTTAATTGGAGTAGATTTCATATTTGATCTTAAAATTATGGTTTTGGGAGATAGTAATATTGACATTGCTATCTCATTAGGCAGCCTAATGTCTCAAAAATAATGAGTATACTTGCATTGAGTGTCCTCAAACCGAGTAGATATGTTAGCCAGATTTAACAGAACTAAACTGTAAAAAAAAAAAAAAATACATAAAATACAAAAAGAACAGAAATACAGAATAAGGAATGCTATTCAACTCAGACTATGCTGATATACTCCTCCTGGTATTTCAAAAGCCAACTCAATTTTTTTTAGTTCCTACTTCCCAAAGTAAATGACAACAAAAGATACTAGCTGATTGATTTCTCTTAACAAGTAAATGTGTTAATAATTTAGAGTGTTTAAATATCATCTTGCAAGTCTAAGACTATGAGTTAAACAATGTTGAATAAAATTACTTTATAGTTTAGAGAGAACTGTCTGTGGGCTGTCTAACACGTCAGAGAAAGCAAGGAGGAAAAATGAATATTTCATTCTTACCTACTCTGCATAGAACAACAACAGCAACAACAATAAAAAAAAAAAACACTTTTCAAGATTTAGGTTGATCATGTTCAGTGGTAAGAATATTCGGAACTGAATTAGACTCTAGGGTTGTGGCCTGGCCACCATTTCAGGTTTTTAAGAACAGACCCACAGAGCATCTAGAACCAGAAAACTCATGCAGAAACTTTGCCTCTATGATACTGAAAGCATAAATAAGAATGTGAAATATAAAGAAAAGATTGAAGAGAAATCCATTATACAAAGTCAATTTGACTAAAAACCACACATGATTTTTGGACAGAGTAAAAAATGCTTTGAGAACTTTCTGGTCCTGAAGGAATATATTTTTGCATGCTTGCAAATATCCAGTTAGTCTCCAACCACATATTTTAAGCTGAGATTTCATTCCCACTAAATAAGGCTTTAAGAATAGCTTTCAAGAAACACCGTGGGTTAAATACAAACCTTTTAAACAAGGAGCAAAAGAGATTTTGGGACATATGATTGAGTCCTTCCTACATAGACACTATACTTAACAACAGACTTAGTCACTTCTAATTTCAAAAGTTTATAGACAATTCCTGTTCCAGAGCTATTTGGAGTTTCCTCTTACTGAAACATTTTCAAAACTTTTGCCAGAATAGCATTTATATTATTATTCACTTTTCAATAATGTATCGTAAGTCTTTCATTTTCTCTTTGCATCTAGATGGAAAAGAATTATTTCCTTACACATTTATCTTCTATGTTTCTTTTGATGGGAAAGTAATAGCACCAGCTGGCATTTGAAGGAGTCTTTGTCATTCAGATTTTCAGGTAAATTACTTCTGAATGGTTTTGGAAGGGTTTTTTTAATTATTATTTTTATTTGGTTGGTTGTTTTTTTCTTTCTTTTATTTCTTTTTGTGAAGTAGATTCTCTCTTGTACTGTTTTTGCATATTTTGTTAGCAATTTTAATAATAATTTTCACTAATACATACTTTTTGCCTTATTTTTCTTGAAAGAAATGCTCATGCTAATGCTAGTGTTTAGGGGATAGAAACTATCACCTCATTAATGTCCCTACAGTTTAGAAAACCAAACAAAGTACCTGAGCTGGTTGACTGGAAGCCCACGGACATCTCAGACAGTAAAACAACAGATTTGTGCATCTGAGAAGACTTCAGAATGAACCAGCTTTGGACTGAAAGAAAAAAGCTTTCAAAATATTTTTAAATGGAGCAATAATAAGTTATTTCATGATGAATGATGGCAGAATTTGTGTCTGTCAGAATGGCTGTCAGGAAGGTGACAACAATTCTATTGTCAAAGATTTCTTTCCTCATCTGGAACAATGTACATGAAACCCAAAGTTAGTAAGAAAAGTGCCATGTGGAGATTCCAATAAAAGAATCATTTAGATGGACATTTCTAAGACAAAAATAAATAAACAAGATTACAGAAAAAATAGACCTTTGGCTTTTGCAGTTCATATTTTGATCTCTATCAGCCAATTGCTAGTGGGTAATTATTTCTGATGTTAAATGACTATTTGCAAAAATTTTTCTGTACATGCTAACTTGGACAAGGAAACAGTCTTCTTAGCTAGTGTTCACTGACCCAAATCTGAGTCAGTGAACAATGCCTAAACATCCTTCAGAACAACAACCTTCTTTGTACTGAAACCCAGGTCACCACATACCCCAACACATCTCATTAAAAATATTGAGTTTCTACATTCACAGTGTATTACCATGAATTCCTGTTGGATGTTTCATGAAGTAAGAGAACGGGAACTCTCTGCTCCTATCCGGAAGTGTTATGGTGAGGGAACATGCTCTTTTTTTCCACTCAGTATAAAACTGTCAGCCTGAGCTAGCTATTACTGTAGACAGCGCACTAGAAATTGGCACAGCTCACGTCAAGGGAAGAGAATGCATTTTTGTGGAAGGGTTATTGCTGACAACACAAGAAGAATAAATTAGAGTCAGGAATAAAAGAAGACATTAAGGCCCCCATGGCACCATCTTATAAGAATTTAATACTTTGAAATACTTCACTTTCTATTGTATCTACATGCCATTTATAATACAGGCGTGGCAATACCCAGAAAATAAATGAGGTGTAATTTTCATGCTAATTGTGCTGGATGCAGCTATGCTTTTGTCATATTAATTTTTATATTGTCTTTAAAATATAAAAAAAGGCAATAATATTGAAACACATTTTGTTTTAGCATTGTGTTGCCTTCTGCATTCCTCCTGTTTTGCATAATAATTCCCAAATGGACATTCATCCTGTCTTCTCACTATAATCCCCAGGTGACAGTTATTTATTCCTCAGGGTTTCTTTTCTATCTTTGCTCATCTAAATGTGCAGATTTCCTGAGCAAGGTCAGGGAATAAAAATAGAAGGTCTAATATTGTTTCACTTGTAATTGTGCAAAGCAGGAGCAATATAAATGAAGTTAAGGAATTCACCAATTTTACAGTGGTGTACGTGACATTAAAGGCTTGGATCAATTGGTGGCATTCACACAATGTCATGTGATGTGGATCAATCCTTTTTTCATTGCAGCTTTGTATTTCAAATTAAATTATAGATTAAATCTTCCAACCAGTTATTGAGTTAGGATACAGTTTGAGCCATTTTAATAACATTTCATATAGGAACCCAAGTTGAAATCACTGTAATTTATTTATCAATGTTCTTTAATATTTCAGGCAGTTCAGATGATCACTTTTATTTATGTATGTGAGGATTTATTAAATATGCCTATCACCCTGTTGGGTTAGTCTACAAAACTGACATCAGAAGTCTACAAAACTGACTTCTTCCCCAGTCTGTCCCAGCATTCCTTTGCTGTCATGACGTTCAGATGCTGTCAGGGATCAGGGAAAGTAAATTCCATTAGAGCTCTTAGAAGTTCTCACTCAGGACTCAGAAATCTACCAACTCTTGAATTATTTTCCCCAAATGATCTACCTAGCAGCAGAGAACAGGAGGATAGGGAACTCAGTACTCTAGCTGAAACTGTATATATAATCTTGGGCCTAACAGCTTAAGAAAAGAACAGGGAATTGAGACCACATCCATAATTATGCTGAAAAAAGCACTGAGTGCCAAACAGAAACCTGGTTTATATCCTGCTAATATAAGATTATATATCCTGCTATCTAAGATGGCTAAGATTATATATCCTATATCCTGCTATCTAAGATGGCTTCATCTCATGAAGCACAAGAATAATGTAAGATTTTATGCCAGTATATTTGCTGTTTATCCTGTACTTTTTTTTTCCTCAAAAAATGGTATCAAATCCCAAATTTAACAATTTCTTCTTTTAGACTGACTGGTACATCTCTAGTAACTGCAAGTTTTGCTATACTTTTCCTAACTGTGATTCTTTAGAGAAGTGCTGAAAATCAGCAGTCATACACATTACGCTAATTAAACTAGATTAAAATTACACTCCCAGAACTATTACTGAGCCAAAATTTGATGCAAATTTCTATATCTGTTTCTCATATGTCCTATCTCACCACCATGCCAATTTTCACATCTGTTCATGTTAAGATAGGAACACTGTTAACTTATCTTTCCCTTATTCTGAAAATACCCTAAGCCACAGCAGAACTAGAGCAAGGCGCAATGAGGATCCATAACACAGTGCCAAAGGTTCAGATGAGCAAGGCCCAGTGACCATGGCCCCTGACACATCCCATATTATAGTTATCCTCGAGTTTCATAGCAATTTGAAATAGCATGAGACAGCTGTAAGGGATGTTATTGGGACTTGCTCATCTAACCAGTGAGCTACAAACAGATGTTGTCTGTGAAATAAGAACCACTGACACATCTCACACGCCTGAGAGTGGGTAAAGTGACTCAACCGGACAAGAAGAGGAAACTGTGTGTGACATGTCCTTTACTAAAATGAGTATCTTGTCACTTCTGACCCAACTTTTCACTTGACTCATCAAATTCTACTTGACAGGACATACATGTGATTTCTGGGGTGATGGAAGTCTACTTTTATGTATATACCCACCAAGTAAAATGGAAATAGTGACTGTGCATCATAAAAACAGATTCCTGTGCTTAAATACATTAGTAAAATCCCTTACCAAGAATTTAGGATTATTTTTTTAATTACACTGTGAGCTATAATTTCTTATAAATACTGTCTGCAACCATCAACAACCATATTCTAGAGGACTAATTGTCAATGACAGCTTTTGCTCTTACAAATCATTTGCCTGCTTTCAGCAGCATTATTTCTAACTGATTCTACACAGATATGAATGCAAGAAATAATGAGGAAACTGAGAGAAGGAAGGAGATGCCAAACTTTGCTGATGTATGGCTGTGACGACACAAGATTTGGAAGCTACCTCAGTCAGGTGCTTCTGAATAGCAGTTGTTGCTAATGTACCTGATTCCATCATTCTGGCTTTGTTTTCCAAACTCAGGACTGCAAATCAGAGAAGAAACTGACATTTTACAGTAATGAAAAAATCACTAAGCTCATAAATCACAGAATCATAGAAGTTGGAAGGGATCTCTAGAGATAATGGAGTCCAACCCCCCTGCCAAAGCAGATCCCTACACCAGGTCACACAAGTAGGCGTCCAGGCAGGTCCTGAATATCTCCAGAGAAGGAGATCCCACAACCCCCCATTGCAGCCTGTGCCAGTGCTTCGTCACCCTCACCGTAAAGAAGTTCTTGCACACATTCACGCAGAACTTCCTATGCTGTAGTTTCTGTCCGTTTCCCCTTGTCTTGTCTCCACACATTGCTGAAAAGAGTTTGGCCTTGTCACTTTGTCCCTCCCACCTCAGATATTTATAAGGTCCCCTGTCAGTCTTCTTTTCTCAAGGCTAAAGAGACCCAGTTCACTCAGCCTTTCTTCATAGGGGAGATCCTCCAGGCCCTTCCCCATCTTTGTGGCCCTCTGCTGGACTCTTTCCAAGAGATCCCTGTCTTTTTTATACTGGGGAGCCCAGAACTGGACACAGTGCTCCAGACAAGGCCTCACCAGGGCAGAGTAGAGGGGGAGGATCACCTCCCTTGACCTGTTGGCCACGCTCTTTAATGCCATTGGCCCTCTTTGCCGTGAGGGCACACTGCTGACAGATTCAATTCCAGGCGGGCTTTAGCCTTCCTCGTCACATCCCTGCAGGCCCTGACAACCTTTCTATATTCTTCCCAAGTGGTCCCTTTTTCCACATTTCACAGACCTTCTTCTTCCCTTTGATTTTACGCATGAGCTCCTTGCTCATCCATGCAGGTTTCCTGCCTCCCTTTCCCAATTTCTTGCTCACAGGGACTCACTGATTCTGAGCTTGGAAGAAGAGCTGTTTAAATGCTGACCAGCTCTCACAAGCTCCCTTACCTTCTAACACCCTAGCCCACGGGATAGCTTCGAGTAGGTCCTGGAAGAGATCAGAGTTGTCTCTCCTAAAGTCCAGGGTAGCAATCCTACTTTTTGCTTTGCTTCTTCCACTCAGGATCTTGAACTCCACCATCTCATGATCACTACAACCCAAGCTGCCCCCGACCTTTACTTCCTTAACAAGTCCTTTTTTGTTAGTGAGAATAAGGTCCAGTAACACCCCTCCCCACATCGGTTCCTCCACCACCTGCATCAGAAAGTTGTCTTCAACACATTGCAAGAACCATCTGGACCATGCATGCCTGGCCATGTTGCTCATCCAGCAAATATCTGGATAGTTGAAGTCCCCCATAAGCACCAGTGCCTGGGAACGTGATGCTACTTCCAATTACTTATGGAAGGCCTCATCAACCTCCTTCTCCTGATCAGGGGGCCTGTAGTACACACCCACAACAGTGTCACCCTTACCAGCCTGCCCCTTGATTCTCACCCACAAGCTCTCCACTGCTACATCGCTCTCCCCCAAGTGGAGTTCAATACATTCTAACTGCTATCTCACATAGAGAGCAACTCCACCACCTCGCCTTGCCAACTGATCTTTCCTAAAAAGCACACAGCCCTCCATGGCAACATTCTAGAGTCATGAGAGCTGTCCCACCACGTCTCCGTGATCACAATGAGATCATGGCCTTGCGACCGCATGCAGATCTCCAACTCTTCCTGTTTATTTCCCATGCTGCGCGCATTAGCGTACAGACACTTAAGGGAAGCAGCATCCCCCCGCCTCTCACCATGCCTAGGAACTCCACTCTCTTCACCCATCAAAGCTCTGTTTTGAGCCTTGAACTACCCCCTCGGCCCCAGTGGCCCACATTTTGTTCCCTTCCCCCTTCATACCTAGTTTAAAGACCTGTCAATAAGTCCTGCCAGTTCCTCGGCTAGAATCTGTATTAGAAATAGTGCAGCCAGCAGGAGCAGGGAGGTGATCATCCCCCTGTACTCAGCTCTGGTGCGGCCTCACCTCGAGTACTATGTTCAGTTTTGGGCCCCTCACTACAAGAAGGACATTGAGTGTCCAGAGAAGGGCAACAAAACTGGTGAGGGGTCTGGAGCACAAGTCTTATGAGGAGCGGCTGAGGGAGCTGGGATTGTTTAGTCTGGAGAAGAGGAGGCTCAGAGGAGACCTCAGTGCACTCTACCACTTCCTGAAGGGGGGTTGTGGTGAGGAGGGGGTAGGCCTCTTCTCCCTGATAAATAACGACAGGACGAGAGGGAATGGCCACAAGTTGCGCCGGGGAAGATTTAGATTAGACCTGAGGAAGCATTTCTTTTCTGAAAGAGTGGTCAGGCACTGGAATGGCCTGCCTAGGGAGGTGGGTGAGGCACCATCCCTAGCGCTGTTCAAGAAGCGTTTAGATGAGGTGCTAAAGGACTTAATTTAGTAGTTGGGTAGAGATAGTGATAGGAGGATGGTTGGACTAGATGATCTTATAGGTCCTTTCCAACCTGATGTACTTAGGAACCTATGAACCTATGAATCCTCCTGCCTCAGAGACAGGCTGCTTCCATCTGCAGCCATCATGCCAGGTGCTGAGTAAATTACCCCGTGATCAATAAAACAACAAAATTCCTATGTTTGCACCAACTCTTAAGCCATTTATTTAAGAGGTGGGCTTTTTTGGATCCTCCCAGTATCCTTCCCTGCCACTGAAGGTATAGAAGAAAAAAACACCTGCACACCTGTTCCTTCACCTACCCACCCCAGTCCCCTGAAGTCATAATTGATAGTCTTTTCTCAGCAACTTCTTCACTGCTAACCTGAATTAACAATAAGGGGTAATAATCAGAACAGCAAATCAGTCCAGGAAGTTTCCTAGAAACATCCCTGACCCGTGCCCCAGGGAGGCAGCACACCTCCCTGCAGGAAGGGTCAGGCCGACATATAGGGCCTTCTGTTCCTCTCAGCAGGGAGTCACCTATGACAACCACCCTTCTGTCCTTATGGGTGGAGGAAGTCTTGAGACGTGGGGGCAACTGCTTCACCCAAGGCACCCTCACGGGTGGGCCTCCCTCCACACCCGTGCTCATCTCTCCCTTGAGTTCCAGGACCTCAAACCTATTGCACAGAGGCACCTGGGGAGCTGAGGATGGTCAGGATGGGGGATGCTCATTTCACTGAGTTGGTATCCATTTTCACTCATCCTCCTCTGTCAAATTGCCTTGCTCTGCTCCACAACAACAGGGCAGGGGCTACACCACTGTGTGTTGGATATCACCCTGCCCTTTTGGGAGAGAGTTACAGTGCTTTTGCCACAGCCCCCCCACCCCCCCCCCCCACCCCCCAGTTCTTCACTAGTATTGCTAGGGGTAGGAGAGGACAGGGGGCTCACTGCAGTAGGAACACAGTCTGCCTGCCGATTCCCCTCTATCACCTGTTTGCAAGGCGACAGTGGGCGACATGCTCCGTGTGGAGCTGCAGCTGCGTGCCAGGATCTCGGGGCTCATAGGGACTGGCACCACCAATCAATCTCCCTCTCACATTCCTTCTTGGTCCTCAGCCTCTCCACCTCCTCCTTCAGGCAGACCACAAGATTGAGTAAGTCATTTACCTGGTCACACCTTACACAAGTGCTGCCTCCATCGCCAGGCACTGCAAAGGCCAGGCTCTGGCACTCATCACAGCCAGTGACCTGTACACTAGCACGCTGTTTTGAGACCTCAGTCTGAGTCTTCACACTCTTCTTATCTGCAACTTTCTTCATACGTGTGCAGGGGACCTCAGTCTGGGTCTCCACATTTTTCCTGGCAGTAGTCTTCCGCAGGGGGGCAGCCATGGCAAACCAGTGGGCCCACTAACACTAGCACAAATTAGAGTAGTCTTAACAAGGGTGCAAATGAGCAACCCTGCCCTGCTACTGGTAGTGCTGGCTGTGCCCTCACCCCATTTCCAGGTCAATGACAGGTGCTCCCGCACCTGTCACTTGCTTCACAGTGACACTTGCTTCACAGAGCTGCCGGGCTGCTCTGATGCCTTGGGAATCCCTGGATGAGGGAAAGCAAGCAAATCCCCCGTGCACCCTGTGGTCAGCTGCCTCGGCGCTGGCTGAGGCAGCTCCGAAGCAGCAAACCTAAGCGATCAAAGATATCTGTAACTAGTTCATAACTTTCTTTCATTCTGCAGTTTCTTCAGGTCTAAATGCCATGAGCATAGTCATGATTATGTGAATGAGAATGAGTGGCCTGTGTAACCACAAATATGTATATAGATGACACCATCCTTTCAGTTCTGACTCTGTAAGACTGTGATAATGCATACAGCACTGCAAAATGGATTGACAACCAGTGAGCGAGACAGAAAGTTCAGCATACCAGAATGTAGCAGCGCTGTGTAGTGCCCCACTCAGATCACATCTATCATACTGTCAGTTGATTTGAAAGAAATTCACTTGTGAGCATCTCAAAAGTGTTAAAAAACATATACCAAGACACTGATGAAGATACTGAACAAGATCAGACTCGGTACCAACCAAGTGCTTTGGGGAGCACTGCTAGATACAGGCCTCTAACCAACTCTGTGAGAGTCAGCAAGTTCTCAGTCCACCTCTTGCTCCACTCATATGTCCCACAATTTCTACACTTCATTACTAGGATGTTGTGGGAGAGTGTGTCAAAAGCTTTGTTGAAGTCAAGGTCCACAACATCCACCATTCTCCCTTCATCTATATAGCCAGAATGACATCAGTTCGTAAAGTACATGCTCAAAAGAAAGTTGCAAAACAACCACCCACCTCCCTATTGCTCACTTATGGATATAGAAGATCTATGAAACCTCTAACAGGTTTTTTTTACTGATGCTTTGAACTATCAGATAATACCAAAGTATACGCAGTAGAGAGTAAAGCAGATTTACAGTACTAGCAGGAATTATTAATGGCAACACTCTGCATGCAGGCAGCTAGCCAATGGATACCAAAAATTATGGGTAGCTGTTGTTAATCATACTAGAAGGTTAATAAGAGTTTACTTCTGGTATTCAGTTCTGCAAGTCCTGTTGCAGTTGACGATAACTGAGGCTCCAGCTGAAGTATTATAATGGGATGGGTATTGGCTGCAGTAACACTGTGACTTTTTTTCAGTGACCCTGAAAAAAACCCAGCATTGCTCTACCAGCATTTTCAGAGGTTGAACTAAGTTTCCTGAGTTTCCATGTTCTTCTCCTCTGTCATCTGCACCTGGCTGCAGTTACAGCACTATTTCCCTGGCCTAGTATTCCACATGCTCCACAACTGCTCTTTGTTTTTATTTTTTTCTGTTACACATTCATAGTGTATAAACTCCATATTAAAGGAGATATACAGCTCCAGGGCAGACAACTAAGTCGTATGGGCCAACCTTACTGCTGGCTGCTAGGACCTCTGGTACTGATGACTCCTAAATCAGACAGCTTTTGTGGCCACTTGCAAAAAAGTACCAGTGAAAATAGAAAGAACATACTTATCAGCCAGAAGGTATAAGATCCCAGAAACTCTGTATCATTTCCAAATCATCAGGTGTCAGTGTTTCAGAACAATTTTTTGAAAGTTTTCTGATTCACGGAGAACTGAAAATATCAACATTGCAATCCGACACCAAATCAAACCCTGAAAATTTAAATAACCAATGAATTGGAAATCAAACCCATTAGATAGTTTTTCACTTTTAACTTACACAGTGGCAGTGACAAAATTTGGACCTGCAAATAATGGGAAGTGGTACCTTATGGACTTATGCTTTATCATATATTTGATTTCAGCTTCTTAGACATTAACACCAATATTTATTTCAAACCATTTTCACACAGTGGGAGCATTAACGGCTGCTTCTCCTATGTTGGTTCTTTGGTGTCTAATAATTATCAAAGTGCAGACTCTCTGTTTCGGGGCAATTCTGAAAACTATCTTCTCTGTTCATCTTTCTACTTTCACAAAGCCTGAAGCAATATGATTATCTGGGTGACAAGTATCCCTCTGTGAAGTTCATCTGAAATGTGCTGATGGTTTAAAAATATTAATGAGAAGTAGAAAAAAAACACAGATAGATACACAGATGGCCCAATCACTTCAGTCTTCTTTTTGAAAACAAGTTTTACAACTGGTGACATGCCAGGCTAATGCCAACCAGTTCACTGTGGAGATGGGTCTAAGTGCTGGAAGCACACTAATGTATTCCTCTAAACTTTTGCAAGTGGAATTAATGTTCCACAGCACTTTTCCAATTAGGAAAGTAGTCTGTGAAATATGTTAAGAACATATGTCCTTTGAAATTCAACTGTAGCTTTTAAAAAGTGAGTCTAGAAAAATAAGGGTAAAAACAGTGCAGAACAGGTGCCATTTGCCAGTTGGAAACATCACAAAGGGCCATCAGCCTATGTCCCTCTGCCTGGGACACTGCTTCTTACAATGAAAAGAGCAGCTACTTACATCTATCAATATTTGTAGAACATACTAAACTACAAAATAGCCGAGGTATTGTATAATTATTTTCCTCCCCCGTTATCACTGGCTTTGAACAGCTGTCATATAGCTATTTAAACATCCTCAAGTAACAGAGTAGAAATTACCCATACACAGAAATAACTGCAAGTTGATAAATGAAATTAAATTTATCATAGATAAATTAAAAAAAAAGATAAAATTATTTTATCTTTCTTAGTTAGCAAGGAAAATCTAGCAAAAACTTCTCACCAGTCTATTGGTTTTGGATGGGATGGAGTTACTTTTCTTTATAGCAGCTAGTGTAGTGCCAAGTTTTGGGTCCGTGTTGATAACACTCTGACATATTAGCTATTGCTGAACAGCATCAAGACCTCTGTTTCTCACACTGTCCTGACAGCCAGTAGCATGGGGGTGCACAAGAAACTGGGGGAAACTTGGGGGGGGTGAGGGTCACAGCCAGGACTGCTGAACCTAGATGAACAGAGATGCTCCATACCACATGGCACTGTGCTCTACCATAAAATCCAGGGAAAAGAAGAGTGAAGGGGAGGATGCTTGCAGTCATGATTTACCCAAGTAACAATTATTGTTTATCCAAGTAACAATTATATGTGATGAAGCACAACTTTCCTGGAAATGTCTAAATGTTAGTCTGCCAACAGCAAGCGGTGAATGAATTACTTACCTTGCTTTCACTATATTAACCATTTGTCCATTTATCTTGCTGAACTGACTCGACAGTGTTCTTTCAGCTCTCTTAAAAACAACTGTTTGTTTATACTGCAAAAAAATAAATGAAAGATGGAATATGTAAACAGAGTGTGTCTTACATGTCAAACATGTAAGAAGGTAGATTGTTCCATTTAATTCCTGCTATGCATTAAGCCAGTTCTATGGAATATTCTTAAACCATGCCTCAAAATACGTGTCAAAAAGTCACAGCAGATACTTTGTGTATTTCAGTTCTACAAATGAAGGTATCCCACAGTATTAATAAATGGGTCTACTTAATTAAATACACCTAGAGATGCCTTTAGGACAGATGAGTAGAAAGGTTACCCAGCTTCCAATTGATTGCCCAGCAGTCAGTACTGCTAATTAGACAAAACAAAGCAAATTAAGAAAGCAACACATATGCTCTGATGAAAAGGATACGAGAAGGACTCAATGAAAATTATTTTATACAAATGGGCATCATGCCATCATGCTGGGGTACCAAATCCTACTGAATATTCTGAACATGAAACTGCAGTTATCATTTGAATTTCTTTTATTTATTTATTTAATTAATTTCAATGAGCCTTGCTCTAGAAATTCTGCATCAATCATGACTTCAAACCTTTAGGTAACAGAAGTGCAGAGTTTGGCTTGTGAGTCTCAGAGATGCTCTGTGCAGTCTGCTGTTACTTGCAAGTTGGATAGCAGAATGTGAGGCAACTCAGGGAATGAAAGAGTCATGTACTTGTGAGGAGTCGTGATCTCAGTAACTTGAGCAAAAATATTTGGGCTTTTCTCTCCTGTCATTGAGACACGTGAATGTTCTGCCTTCTATAAAGCAGACCTGGAGCATTTCCTGAACAGCAGGGAACCTACTTTCCCCTGGCTTTGTTGAGCTATATTCTTTCTTTCTTGGGCTCCTTGGTTGACTAAAAAGAGCGGAGATTTTCATTTAAAGTATCAACTTGTGTTGAAGACACTCCTGGGTGTAGGAGCTGCCTGCAGGGTCAGATAGACCCTCTCCCTGAAGAGTACCTGAAGTAGAGGCTTCTCACTGAATGAACACATATGCAGATGAAAGGAAGTCAGAATCACTGGCTACACATAAAGTTCGGCCAAAGAGCTCTACTGCAGCTCTAAGTAGATATGGAAGCTAAATGCAGTTTCTTCCATACACCTCTTTCCCCAGTACTTCTTATTGCCTGAGACCAGGGGAGGGCTACAAGTATGATAAAGGGCATGGAGCACCTCTCTTATGAGGAAAGGCTGAGAGACCTGGTGTCAGTGTTTTACCGGGCAGGTTTGGCCCGGTTCCGTGACAATTGGTGCGGGGGACCCACGGACCCACACCCAAGGAAAGAGGAAGAGGGAAAAGAGAAAAGGGAAAAAGAGGAAAGGGAAAAAGGAGATGGGACTAGAAACAAAACAGCAGCAATTATCTGAGGAGGAAAGCTAATTTTCTAAATATGATATTGGAAAGCAAAATAACACAATATAATACAATATAATTGGAATTGAAGCTAATAAATAAAATGAGCAAGAGAGAGTGTCCGATAAACCAAAGGCCTTACGCTAGCGCTGAAGGCGGATGGCAGCGAGCACCCACTGCTGAGCGGATCCCAAAGGAAAGAGAGTGTCCCGTGACCGCAGACAGTTTTTATCTTTCCCTCTGAGCGTAAACACGTAAGAACGCAAAGCATCGCAAAGTCCTCTGGGGAATGGAGTTCTTCTCTTCTGAGACAGGTACTCCCATAACTATCGATGATCCACGGAGCTGGAGCATTAACTCTTTAACTCTTAATACACTACATGATGTTATGATGTGGAATACCAATGCCAAAAAATCATAAAACACCTGGGGCTGTTCAGCCTTGAAAAAAAGAAGACTCAGAGGGGTTCTGATCCTTGTCTATAAATATCTAAGGAGCAGGAAGCAAAGGGACAAGGCTGGACTCTTCTCAGCAGTGTGTGGCGAGAGGATGAGGGGAAATGGCCACAAACTGTGGAAGTTCTGCACAAATGTGCATGGGAACCTCTTCACAATGCAGTGATGGAGCACTGGCACAGCTGCACAGAGAGGTGGTGGAGTCTCCTCTGGAGATGTTCAAGACCCACCTGGACACCTACCTGTGCAACCTGGGCTGAGGAGCAGCTTTGGCAGGGGGGTTGGACTAGCTGATCTCTAGAGGTTCCTTCCAACCTGTACAATTCTGTGATTCTATGATTCTAGGATCGCTCCAGCTGTTGTGAAATGCTGTGTAGAATGACCTCTACACCCAGCTCTCTGTTCAGTTAGCACTGGGAACTCCACGGGTGGAGCAGGGCATTTAAGACTAAGAGGGACAGTTTTAAAAGCTACTGGGGATCCAGTACACAGGAAAATACTGAAGTAAAATCTTGCAGAAGCCAGACTGGAAACTGTTCTAGCAGACTTGATTCTAGATCCTTTTCTGTTCTCCAGGCAACCATCCTTGCCTTGTTCCCAGGATGTGTCCAATTCATACTCATTTATCATTTGGCTTTTCTGTTTTTTATCAAATCATAACTACTTCCCAAATGAGACAGCAAATTCTCAGATTGCACTTTGCTGCAGAAATAGAAGCTAGAAGTGAAACTTTGCTGCAATGTCCCCAGCCTCACAGCAGAGAGAGAACAAAGTCCTCAGCAATTCCATATCCTTCCTGTCAGCAGTCTGGGGATGCACTGAAGCAAATCTCTTGTTATCATAGTTGAACAGTTTCAAGCTCATCTTTGCATAGAGGCCTTCTTTATAATTTTTGCCTCCCTTTTATTTTTACTTGCCATAATGGCTGTGATGCTGTTACCAAGAGCCTACAGTGTTCCCTAAGGGCAGGAACAAATAAATACAGCTGCAGCCATTTTATGCTAGGTAAATGGTCCATTGTTTACACTAGAGAATTTTTAACTCTCACTAACAACAGCCAAAAGCATTTATTAAAAAAAAAAAAAAAAAAAGCACTGGAGAGCCTGTCATTTTCTGCCAAATCTTTGCATGGAAAAGTAGACTGTGTTTATATCAGTTTTCCCAGTTGTCTCAATTACCTGAAAACACTCCTTAGTTTAAATGCTACAAGACAATGTAGGAGAGAAATAATCAGGGAAACCTGCCAAATCTAAAATTAAGAAATCTCACTATAACTTACAGACAGCTAGCCCAGCCCCATGCCTGATCCTAGAGAAAGAACATCTTGGTACTGCAGGTGTTCATAGTGGTTACCTGTTCCCAGCTTTATCACGGCCCTGAAAGCCACTAATTTCAGGTGGACTGTTCAGATGAATATTGTTGGCAATGTATGCAAGAATTTGTATAAACAAGAGGAAGCCGGTAGTTCAATTTAGCAAATCAAACTGTGAGTCAATGTTTCATGGGTTGGTTCGGCCCAGTTCCGTGACAATTGGTGCGGGGGACCCATGGACCCATGCCTCAGGAAAGGGGAAGGGAAAAAGAGGAAAGGGAAAAGGGAGATGGGCCTAGAAACAAAACAGCAGCAATTATCTGAGGAGGAAAGCTAATTTATTAAATAAGACATTGGAAAGCAAAGTAACACAATATAATATAATATAATTGGAATTGAAGCTAATGAATCAAAGAAAATGAGCAAGAGAGAGTGTCTGATAAACCAAAGGCCTTACGCTAACGCTGAAGGCGGATGGCAGCGAGCACCCACTGCTGAGTGGATCCCAAAGGAAAGAGAGTATCCTGTGACCGCATACAGTTTTTCCCTCTGAGCGAAAATACATAAAAATACAAAGCATCGCAAAGTCCTCTGGGGAATGTAGTTCTTCTCTTCTGTCTTCTCTTCTGAGACAGATATCAATGACCCATGGAGCTGGAGCATTAACTCTTTAACTCTTAATGCACTGCATGATGTTATGATGTGGAATACCAATACCAAAAATCATAAAACCATGACATTGTGGAAAAAGGAAGACTTCAATTCCCCATGAGAATGGGTGATTTTCATGGTATGTCATAGCCTGTGAGCTCTGTCCATAAATCTGGATCTGGTTCTTCTGGCTCAAATTTTTACAAAGGTTCAAGTCAAATCTTGTACCTCATTCTCTTCCCAGTCAAGTCATTACAAAGCTGCCACTGACCTTTCTGATGGCTGCACACACTGACACAATGAATCACTATCTCCTTAAAGAACAATTTAGCAGCTGTTCACAGTAACAAAGATGAAAGTTGACAAAGGTCCACATGTTAAGTTCTTGTGTCAGTATTATTCAGGTTTTAATTCACATGTGAAGTACAAGACATAGGGTTGGTAATAAGAGAGAAGACCTGCTTCCAGCATACGAAAATACTGTAGCCAAGAGCACACTTCTATTGTAGAAGACTCCACAATCTTGTTTTCACACACCAAAAAATAGTAAGGAGTCATACATTGGTTTACAACTTGAATTAAGTGATAGGATTGCCCACAATCATGAACAACTGGATTTGATGACCAAACCATCCTTTTCCACACTCTTTGCTTACATTTCCTTGCTCAGCCATTTAGCCCGTGCACTGTTTGGTTTGAATTCCATGGAATTTCTCCATATACTCAGTTTACATGAGAAGTTGTATATACTGAACAAAAGGCTCATTAAACATTGGGACTTTCTGGCCTTTTCTTTGGCTTCAGCCTTTCCCTTTGATAGTTAAATGTGCTGCTTTACTTAAGTAAACCAAAATGCCCTGGCAAGAGGGTGGCATAATGCAAGTACAAGCTCCGAATGCAGAGATCCAAGTGCAACTCTGGCAGCACATCTACTCCCTCTCAGGACCTCTGCCATGGGCATGTCTGCAGGCTCATCAGGACAGATCTAACATGCATAGCAATCACAGTGCAACAGAGCAAAACTTATCTATTGAGAGAAATAACTTAAGACATTCTCTGCTCAACTGGATTGTGAGTCTTACAAATCAATGAAAACAATCTGTGTTATCCTGATCCTTCCTCTTTCAGCTTCTTTTTGTGTCCCTGAAACCTGATTACATGTCAGTCACCACAGAGGTCTCCCATATTCTGGTTTAGACTCATTTCTTGGCCGAGGTGAACAAAAGTAAAGCAAAGCTCAGTATGTATGTCTGAAGGAATGTGAAAGTTGATTTCAAACTTGAAGCTAAATTACAAGGATAAAATGACATAGTAACATCTTGTGTTCAATCTGGTTTAGAATGGAGCTCCTGCATATCTTCTTAAGTGCTTCCAAATGAAGAAATTCTGCATCATACATGGGGAATTTATGGCTGTGCACACACATACACCCACACACAATATTTCAACCAATACTAAAAGCTTATTACTACTAAAACAGTTATCAGAAGATATTCAGACCAGCATCACGCAAAACTTCGTTTTGACACTTCCCCAGCACCTTTTCACACTGTGCTTAACAACATATTTTCAAACAAGCTTTGAAATAGTTGCAACAGGACTAAAAATATTAAAACGTGATTAATGAACTTTGGATTCTAATAATTTACCATCGCTTACTAATGCACAATTCTTTATCTGTTGTATTTTAGAAATGATTCCTTGATGCTGTTAAAGCACTTTGTAAATTTCATGGAGCCACCATGAATTACTGAGCTTGAGCAGTATAATGTTTTTCATAAGGATAACATCTAGTTGGTACTTTAATAACTTAAAACACAATGGCAAATATGAAGCTGAACTTCATGTGACCTCTTCAGAAAACAGTGCTTTCATACAGTTCACACTGTCCACGATGGGTCAGTTTTACCAGTGTTTCTTACAAGAGCAAAGTAGGTCTAATTGCTGTGTCAGAACATTCTATGTTAATGTTGAGAAGTTTGGCTATCAATGTACATCAGTGTTCTGTTGCAACTTTTTGACACATCCTCTAATTTTGCGTTGGGGTAAATATGCTCTTTAACACTAACACTGAAGGAGCATAATCTCTGCTTTTCAAGGTTCGTGTTCTGGGTGAGATCTACAATCTGGCACTTTTCTGCACATCATAAGCAGTTACATAGAAGATTCAGTCACAGACAGGAGAAGACTTAGAGATACTGCTTGGATCAGGCAGGCATTGAGTGGCATCAACAGAACCAGCACAGCCAGCAGAATCATCACAGCTTCCAGCTGGCTCTGTCCTGCCAAGCAGTCTTGTATAGGCTGGTCCTGGCATTTCCAAGAGAGGAATTTGCCATCCTCTTCCCTATCTGCCTGCACAAATCTACCAGAACTCAGAATCCAGCTGCACAAGGCTTCCTGTGTGAATTAAACAGTATTGTCTCTAGAACCACTGTAAAAAGGGAATAAATGAAATTTCCAGTGCTAGTTTCATTTAAAAGGCTCCTAAAGTGTAAGCCTTTTAGTGAAACCACAGATATAGCTGTAGCATGTCTTTTCACCTGTTCTCAACAACTGTCAAAACCCCTAGAGAGCTAGGGATGCTTCCTGGTTTGAGACATGGTCGTGAGCTATCTTACTGTGGTTTACAGGTTATCATGTTAAGCAGCAACATGTTAGTGTTCTGGTTAGAGTTCTGTAATTACCGTATCTGGTTAGAAAAAAATGGAACCCTCATCTCTTCCTCTTCCTTTTTATAACCTCCGTCTCTCTGTTTCTTTTTATTAGTAGTACATGACATCAAGATTTTATTCTTGTGGATAAAAAAATGTTCTGATTAGAAACCTGCATACACTTCCTTTAGGGTCACACTGTTCAGAAAATTATTTCCAATTTTTATGTTAAGTCAACAAACGAAATAGAATTGTGCACATAAGTACATCACTGATGTGCGGGGAGACTTAATTAAATAGTACTTGTGAAGCAACCTGAGGAATACAGAAAAGCTGAGTACAATGCATTTACAGCCACTTGTTTCTCTATATTCCACTTCATTCCACTTCATTTCTATGGAATGTCTGACCTGTCACTTCCCTGGCACTAAACTACACACTAAATATTAAGGCAGCTGTCTCCTTGGCCGTCCTTGTAGCTCACTGTAGCTATTAAGGTTGATGCAATGCAAAAAGGGCAACACAAAAATAATACAAAATTGTATTATAAATTGTCTTAAAATGTCACGAATTCAAGAACCATTTGTACTTTTGCTTTTTCACCTTGAAAGCTGAAACCCTAGATCCTTGCATATGGAAACTCTGTCTATGTAAGCTCAGTTTTTAATCTGAGCTAGCAATCTGGCACACTTTGCTCAAGGTCTCTGAATACTGGCCAGGGCCACCGCATATCAGTGCATGTGGTCATCATCATGTTGTTACTTCAGATGGCATCAGAACATGGGTTTTAATAGCCATCGGCATTCCTGGAGTTTACCATACATATGAATATAATTGTTATCTCGCAGTGATTACTTTTGGTAGATGTCTCTATGCATTATTTCTCCATGCTGCATCCACTCTCTAAGCATCTTCCACTGCATCTTCTTACTGTTTGATCTCTCTCCATTTCCAAAATTCACTTGGCTGCCTTCTACTTGCAACTCTTGCTACTTACTTCGGATGCTTTTCCACTCAGCTGTCAGTTATCTCTGCAATTATCAAATGGACAAAGCTTTAAAGATTCTATTGAGCATCTGTCTGGATGTTTTGATTCCCCTCCAAACCACTCACTTTGTTGCCACAAAGAAATAGAGACAACAGTTATCTAACCTCATGCTTCTATAGATTTAGATAAATTCAACTGAATATTTACTCCCTTTCCACACTTCATGTCATTACCTGTCTCAGCATTTGAAGAACAGTTTAAAATATTCAGCAGTACAACTGGAGGAACAGGTACTCCTGCCATGAGTTGGCTTGCTGGTTACAGAGCTTGGTGGGCTGTCAAAGCAGAGTCTGCTTGCGTGCTCCAGGCATTATGTCAGTTCAGTACAGCACTTTCCAAAGTAGATAATAAAACTCTGCCATGGCCTCCAGAGCACTTACACACTTAAATGGCCCTGCACTTCTTGGTGAAAGACTTCTAACACATGCTGCGAAAGATGGTCAATCATAAGAAATTCCTCAGATTTTCAGTTCCTAACTTCACAGTACACATGAAGTGCTGTACAATGCCAGCTTATCACTGAAAGTTTTCAAAAACTGTGTCCTAAGAATACAGAGTTGAGCATGTGGTTCCACCTCCGAAGTGAAACATCAGTGTTCCAGATTAAGCTGACAACAGCCTGCTGAACTGGAACTGGGAAACAACCAACAAATGTATTTCATTTCCTGTGTTATCGTGATCACTTTAAAATAGTTTCTGCTGAGTCATTGACTTGGATTAAAGAAATCAAAGGTCTTGAAGATAATTCAAGAGCTACTAGGAATTGTGTAAGACTGTGTAGAAGCAAATCAAAGAGGGAACATTAGTTTCAGTAAATTTCATAAATGGAAATAAAATTCCTACAAAAAGCTTTCAGATAAAATCAATATTAAAAATGGTAATCCATACTTGGGGGCAACAATTGTAATGTGTTGGCAACATGGTTTCCAGAGATGACACTCAGACGCCTCATCAATGAAGCTTTCCAAGTGTTGAGATTATTCTTGTCCACAGAGACACATGTCAGCCCAATACTATTTCCTTAGCATAGCAATGAAGTTAGAGTGTATGAAAAGTACACAACTGAAAAACTGCAGAGATGTAGCATTTCCCGACACTGCATACCTGTGTGTTCCACCCCAGGGACCAACTAGTGGATGCAGCCTGACACAGACACAACACTCTTCTGTCACTACCTCTAAACTTTAAAAGCAATTTTATTTACATCCTGCCTCTAGAGTCAAAAAGAATCTGTAAAGGTAAAACAAGTGCAATTTAGAACTTTCTGCTGCTGCTACCACTCCATTTTCACAGGGAATGGATGCTATTCTGCAATGTTACCACAATGCAGCATGGTTGTCATTGTGACATTTGAGAATTTTCCATTGGGATACTCAGTTATTTAGCATCAGTACTTCCTAGTGGGCTGGCTATCAGGACACAGATCAGTTGGTGTGGTAACTGTCATCAGTAGAAGTATTCAGTCAATCTGAGAAAGAAAAAAAAAAAAAAGAGCTTCCTCCGGAAAGTTCATTTGATTGTCTTCCAAACAAGCAAGTCGATTTGGCACACTCCACTTCTTCTACGCTTCCAGAATGACAAAAGAACAGTTTCTGATGCTGCCCTAGGATCCTACAGTTGAAGAAAAGACTTTTCCATGTCCAAGTGATCAACCCTTGACATAAAGAATCCTTCCAAGGAGTGTTTGGAAAGCTGATGGCTTTCTGTGTTTGTTTGTTTGTCTGTTTGTTTGTTTTCAGAAGCTCTGGAACCATCATAGAATTATAGGATTGCTCTGTTTGGAAAAGGCCTTCAAGATCATTGAGTCCAACTGCAACCTAACCATACTACCCTAACTCTAACAATTCATCTCTCTAAATCATGTCCCTGATCACCAGATCCAAACAATTTTTAAAGACACTTAGGGATGGCTACTCGACCACATCCTTGGGGAGTCTATTCCAGTGCTTAACAACCTTTTCTGTAAAGTTTTTCCACATACCCAACCTGAACCTCCCTTGGCTATTTCCCCTGTCACCAGTGAGTGGAGACCAATCCTCTCACTGCAGTGACCTATCAGGTATTTGAAGAGAGCAGTAAGGTCTCCCTTCGGTCTCCTCTTCTGCAGACTAAATAGTCCCAGCTCCTTCAGTCACTCCTCACAGGACATATTCTCCAGGTCCTTCACAAGCTCTCTTGCCCTCTTTTGGACCTGCTCCAGCACCTCACTGTACCTTCTGTAATGAGATGCCCAGAACTGAACATAGTACTCAGGGTGGGGTCTCACCAGTGCCGAGTACAGGGGGAGGATTGCTTCCCTAGTGCTGCTCACCACACCATTCCTGATACAGGCCAGTGTGCCAGTGGCCTTGTTGGCCACCTGGGCACACTGCTGGCTCATACTCTGTAGGGTTGCCTAATATTGTTGTGATCTAAATGAAATACCTGACACTGGGTCCTATTGAAACTCGTATTGAAAACTCATTCATGAAAGCAATTAGTTTGAGATTCGTTAGTGAGATTATATTAGACATTGTGTGGTGATCTATGCAGAACTTCTTGAAGAGGAAGTGCAAGGAAGAAGATCCCTAAAAAGTTTTGAAATTGAGAGCATGGAAAATTTCAATCCCTACATTCATCTCTATGGTCTCAAAAGGAAAGGATGGGATTTTCCAAGGTCAGGTTCATTTGAAAGCTAGAAAATGCTCTAGAAGAAACAACAGCGGGGGATGTGTGCTAGACCTGCTTCATGTAAGCTAACACTCAGAATGTTCTAGTGGAGCAGATTCAAGTTGAAATGAAATAAGCTTTTTCATTGTAGAGGAGAATGGTAGTAAATGTTCTGACTGCCTTTTGTTTGTTTATACGTTCACAGTCAGCAATTTTTAGGTAGAATTTGAGTAGATTAAATGCTGGTAGGTTGTTTATTTCATAGAATCATAGAATTCAATGTAGTTTGCTACAAAGTAATGCCTCCTATTTTTCCCTGGAAACAACAACAGAAACAAAGAGCACAATAACACTATTTGATAGAGCAAATTCTCAGCTACAAAGCATTGTTTTTCAACATAGTCACCACCACCAGCTATGCATGTTCTTCAGTGATGGACAAGGTCCTGCATGCCATGCTCATAAATATCTGTATCATTGGAAGTGACCACTGTCACTGCTGCTGAAATGCACGATCTGTCTCTCAGTGTGCACACATCCACTGCTTGGTCTCCATAAACATTCAGCAAGAGTCAATGAGTGTCAGTGGGTGCCATTTTTTCTGCGTGGAAGAATTCAGTTCCACTCCTTCGCTTCCTACACACTTCCATGTCAGACACCATTTTGTCAAAGTGCCCCTCTGTTGCCATCTGCCACACAGCAATGAAATGTAATGGAATATTGGTGGGAAGGTTCAGCCTCTAGAGCCATATAATCAACAGCCTCTGATGTTGTGGGCCAACAGCATAAAATAGAAGCATTACTTTTCAAGCAGCCCTCGTAACATGGTGTAGATTTGAAGGGTTATCAGTTCCAACTCCCTGCCTTGTGCAGGCTTCTCAATCACTAGATCAGGTTGCCCAGGGCCACATCCAGCCTGAGCTTGAAAACCACCAGGGATGAGGAGCTCTGGAGACAAGCTTCAAGGCAGGTAAGACTGCACTGGGCAAGAGACCTAAAGCAAAAAAAAAAAAAAAAAGCGGACCACAAAGCTCTTTTTAGGGCTTTTTTGAAGCCAGCAAGGCACTGTGCCTGTGTCGGGGCTGGCAGCTTGCGGGCGGGCTGCTGAGCCAGCAGCGGTAGAGCTGGCACTGCCCACTCTGATCTCTTGACCTTGACCCTTGGCTGCGAGGCGATAAACAGCCCCGGGGAGGGGGTAAACAGCACAACAGGTGAGAAGCGACCTTGATCGCTGAGGTTCGCTGCTTCGGAGCTGTCCCAGCCAGAAGTGCAGCGACTGATGGAGAGGAGCAGGGGGCCCGCCCTCGTGCAGGGATCCCTGAGGCAGCAGAGCGGCCGCAGCTCTCGGCCGGGCAGCTCTCGCGAGAGCGGCTGACGCAGCGTGGGCGTTGCCAGGGCAGCGCTCTGTATGAACGGCCCATGCCTAGAAAAAGCCACCACTGAGGCAGAGGAGGAGTCGGGGTGAGAGTTACTTAGGCTGTTTTAACGGGGAGAAGCTGTAAGCCACGTATTCAAGGGACTCCGCAGTGAAGATGACTGTTATCACTGTCAAGGAAGTGATCGGGAGCCAGCACTACCAGCAGCAGGGCGGGGCTGATCAGTCACACCGCATGAAGGCTGTCTGTAGTGTTAGTGAGCCTGCTGGTTTGCCACGGCTGCACCCCGGCGGAAGGATACTCTCATAAAAATTGTGGAGATCTAGACAAAGGTCCCATGTTCACGTAGACAGAAGACTGCAGCCAAGGAGAAGTCCCGTGCATGCATGAAAGGATGGCTGATGCTAAGACAAGTGTGGAGACTCAGACTGAGGTCCCAGCACAAGATGCTAGTACACAGCTCACTGTCTGTGATGAGTGCCAGAGCCTGGTCTTTGCAATGCCAGACGATGGAGGCAGCACTTGTATAGGATGTGGACAGCTAGATGACTTACTCAGCCTTGAGGTCGACTTGAAGGAGGAGGTAGAGAGGCTGAGTACCAAGAAGGAATGTGAGAAGGAGATTGATTGGTGGTGCCAGTCCCTATCAGCCACAAGGTCTTGGCACACAGCTGAGGCTCCATGTGGAGCATGTCACCCCCCCGCTGCCTTACAAACAGGTGACAGAGGGGAACCAGCAGGCAGATGGTGCTGCAGTGAACCCCCTGTCCTCTCCTCCCCCTAGCAACAATTTGACAGAGGAGGATGAGTGGAAACAGATACTGGCTCAGCAAAATGAGCATCCCCCGTCCTGACCATCCTCAGCTCCCCAGGTGCCTCTGTGCAATAGGTTTGAGGTCCTGGAACTCAAGGGAGAGATGAGCACAGGTGTGGAGGGAGGCCCACCCGTGAGGGTGCCTTGGGTGAAGCAGTTGCCCCCATGCCTCAAGACTTCCTCCACCCATAAGGACAGAAGGGTGGTTGTCATAGGTGACTCCCTGCTGAGAGGAACAGAAGGCCCTATATGTCGGCCTGACCCTACCTGCAGGGAGGTGTGCTGCCTCCCTGGGGCACGGGTCAGGGATGTTTCTAGGAAACTTCCTGGACTGATTTGCTGTTCTGATTATTACCCCTTATTGTTAATTCAGGTTAGCAGTGAAGAAGTTGCTGAGAAAAGCCTGAGAACTATCAAGGATGACTTCAGGGGACAGGGGCGGGTACTTGATGAAGTGGGCATGCAGGTGTTTTTTTCTTCTGTACCTTCAGTGGCAGGGAAGGATAATGAAAGCATCCAAAAAACCCACCTCTTAAATAAATTGCTCAGAAGTTGGAGCAAACAAAGGGATTTTGTTTTTTTGACCAGGGGCAGTTTACTCGGCACCTGGCATGATGGCTGCAGATAGAAGCATCCTGTCTCCAAGGGGTAAGAGGATCTTAGCCAAGGAACTGGCGGGACTTATTGAAAGGTCTTTTCAAGTATGAAGGGGGAAGGGGACAAAATGAGGACCACTGGGGTTGAGCGGAGTCATTCGAGGGCTCATACCAAAGTTGATGAGTGAAGACAGTGGAGTACAAAGGGAGGGAAGTCCCTCTAGGGCAGGTGGATGCTGCTGTTCTAGGGCATCCTAGATCCTTTATAAAGGCAGTGAGATGGAAAGCACAGCTGAAGTGCCTTTATACCCATGCACACAGCCTGGGAAACAAGCAGGACAAGTTGGAAACCATGATGCACTTGGAAAGTTATGACCTTGTTGCTATCAGAGAAACATGGTGGGATGATTCTCATAACTGGAATACCACCATTGAGGGGTATCGGCTCTTTAGAAGGGATAGGCAAGGTAGGAAGGGTGAGGCAGTTTCCCTCTATGTCACAGAGTGGATTGACTGTGAGGAGCTCCCTCTGAGAAGCAGTCAGCAACATGTTGAGAGCCTGTGGGTTAGAATTAGGAATGGGACTAAAAAAGGCCAGCTGGTGATAGGGGTATACTACGGGCCACCTGACCAAGAGTAGACTGTTGATGAGGCTTCCTTGCTTCAGATGTAGGAGGCATTGTGCTCACAGGCTCTCGTTCTGATGGAGGATTTCAGCTACCCAGATATCTGTTGGAAAGACCGCACAGTGAGCTGCAAGAGGTCCAGAAGGCTCCTGGAATCCATTGATGATAACTTTCTGGTCCAGGTACTGCACAGACCAACCAAAGGTGAAGCATTGCTGGACCTGCTGCTCACTGATGTGGAGGAGGTCATTAAAGGCATTAAGGTTGGAGGCAGCCTGGGCTGCAGTGACCATGCCCTGGTCGAGATCGTGATCTCGAGAAATGTGGGCCTGGCAAAGAGTGGGGTTAGGACCCTGAACTTTGGAAGAGTGAACTTTAAGCTGTTCAATGGATTGTTGGCCAGGATCCCCTGGGATGCTGCCCTTAAAGACAAGGATGTTGAAGAGAGCTGGCTACTCTTCAGGGATGCCTTTCTGAGAGCACAAGAAGTCTCCATCCCTCTCAATAAGAAATTGGGCAGAGAGGGTAGAAAACTGGCATGGCGTGGCAAAGGACATGCTGGGTCCTCCTCTGGACCCACTCTAACATCTCCACATCCTTGTGGTGCTGGGGGCCCAAGGCTTGAACACAGTACTCCAGCTGGGGCCTCACGAGGTCAGAGCAGAGGGATACAATCCCCTCCCTTGCTCTGCTGGCCATCCTGCTATTGCTGCAGCCTAGGATACTGGTCTTCCAAGCTGCAGGCATGCTCTCTGGCTGCGTGCTTTTCAGCATTAGCACTCCCAAGTCCTTCTCTGCATAGCTGCTCTGGAGTTCTTCTCGCAGACTGAAAATATCTGAGATAGCCCTGACCCAAGTGCAACACCTTGCATGTGGCCTTGTTAAACTTCATTAGGTGCCCACTTTTCAAGCCTATCCAGGACCCTCTATATGGTGGCCCTCCTTTCTATTGTGTCAACTGCACCACTCAGCTTGGTGTCATCAGCAAACTTGCTGACAGTACAGTCAATCCCACTGTCTATGTCATCGATAAAGATTTGAAGACCACCAGTCCCAAGACAGATATCTGGGGGATACTACCCATGACCAGCCTACTACTCTGAACCCATAAAATGGAGGGAATGCCCCTGAAACCCCCCTTTTAATGTTCACTTTTTTTTTTTTTTTTGAGATTGAAATTCTCGGTACGTTTTTCACTCTTGAAATGGCGATATCTCCTTTCCTTTGACTTTCTTAGTTACATTTCTACTATAACCCAGAACAAGGAGAGACTGGTCCCACATGTGAAGCCTTGTTATAAAACATAAGAGCACTCCTTGCATCTGCCTTGTGCCTAGAATCAAATGCTGCCCAAGGAGAAGTGTGAGTTTTCTGTTTGCACAGGGAACTACTGCCAAGGGGAAGAATGATCCATGAACAGCATCTCGCAGGGAGCAGACATGGCCGTCAGCACTCAGGAAGTCCATACCTGCCAAACAACATGCTAAACCCAATTCAGAAGAGCTTATGCAGCTCCATCCCTTTCAGGCCCAGGGGCAACAAGGGGCAGGGAGAGATTAAAGCGACAGGCCTCATCCCTTCTGCCACAGCACAGCAGCCCTGCCCTGGCTGATACCCAGGGTACTTCTGCTGAACAGGGCTGGGCCTTTATCCCCTTCCCTGACATGGATCCAGTGCTAGCAATGATGAAAGCTGCCTGGGCCAGCCTGCCTCCATTCCGTAAACACTGGTTTGCAATGCCTGCAACTGGCAGCTGTCTCGACTGCCACTGTGTCAAGGTCATTTCATGGCCAAACTCCAATACACTGTTACTGCCCAGCGTCCTCTAATGGTGGATGATCTTGGTTCAGAGGCAAGATTTTCTAGATTTTTTTGTAATAGCATATATGCAGTTAAGAGGCTCAAAGTCATTCAAATAAATTATCTTAACAGAAAATCTTCTCTAGTTGTCCTGTCCTGTTTTTGTAATGGAATTCTTCTTAGGGCCTAAGATGAGAGAACAGCCACAGAGCAAAATCAAGGGTTTTGGTAGCACAGTGCCTTGTCTTTGGGGATACTCAGACTTGGAAACTGATCTAAGCCTGTTGCTGAAGCATCTTGTAGAATCATGCCAACTGGTCTGACTAATAAATGTTCAGGCTGAGAAACAACTTTTATTCCACACAGTCAATTCCTGGTGCTCCAGGAACTGGCTTGTTGCACAATGAGCCAAAAGGAACCTCTTTTCTTCACCTATAATACCATCCAAACAGCTAGATGGAGGCAGAGACCTGGATCTATCATAGCGAGAATGATATAAAAATAAGGTCTTAGTATGCTTAATAGTTCTTAACAAGGGTGGAGAAACTACTCATTGTATCTGCTATAGACCCCTTAACCAAATTTCTCCACAGAAGGAAATGTTGCTTGAGAATGTAGAGCATCCGAAATAAGATACATGGTTTCTGTCAATGAAATCTGCCACAGAAGAGAAGCAAGATTTGGAGAACTAAATGCTGAAGTGTAAAATATTTCTCACCCTATGCAGATACTCCACAAAAAAAGTACGATTGTATTTTTTTCTGTAAAAGATGAGATGGTGGATTTAGAAAAATAACACAAGGAATGTAGTAAGTAAATTTAAAAAGTCCAATATAAATGTTTTGCATACAGATAATGATAAGCATCTAAGGTTTTTTGGTGGTACAGATTTTCTCCAGACTGTTTGAGAAACACACTAAATGCAGAGCTTTGTGTTTATATCAATGTCTAGGAAAAGCACAAGATATTGTTTTAGGAAGAACTATGATTGGAAAAAAACTTTGATCACTGAGGCTTGTGATATTTGATTTATAAAAAAAGAGCGATGTAGTTTCCCCAGACTTTATCCACTTTATTGCAGAAGTGATTAACTTGCAACATAGCAAAGGAATGTTTGTCATTTCAAGAAAAAAAAAAAGGCATGTTTAACTTACAGTAGTGTTTCTTGAGAAGATTGTGATATTATTTCCAAGGGTAAAATCCACATTCTTTCACAGCAATTCTCCAATGCTTCAGTCATCTTATATGTGACTGTAACTATGATCACTCTTCTGTTTTTCTGGAGAAAGACCAGTAATCACCTATTTAGACTTCCTACTAGTCATTTGTGTTCATTGTTGTTTTCAGGACACCTCTTTTTCCTACTTCCACAACTACCCTGAGTTCTGCTATGCAAAATATTGTTTTTCCCCTTTGTCAGAAGGATCGTTGGGACCCAGAATGAAACATCAGAGCTATCCAGTGATATGGGTTCCCCTATCTTTCATTCTTGTTCTAACTAGTAATTATTGTTTTCTATGCTATTTAACAGCTGCTCTGTAGTAGAAGTAGCCTCTCTGTACTGTTCTTTCAGCAGACCTTGCTCTCAAAATATGTGTGGGCTGGTCCCTGACTGAGCTCCAGGTACACCACTGAATCAGGAACTACTTTAATTTATACAAGCTGATTTAGCTGTTTGTGATTAGAGGAAGGAGTAGACAACATGAAAATGTGGAGAAATCTTGGAAGAATGATTTCTGTTGGTGAGAGCATATACAAAGAGGATTTATCGTATTGTCATCTAAAATCCAGGAGGAAAACCCTAAATCCAGTGTGTTGTTTATTCCTCACCATATATACTGGGCAACTTGGCAAACAAGTACCCATACTCAGAGTTCAGGTTCACCATTCAGACAGTCAGTACATACTTATGCAGTACCTTTGCATACATATTCATTCTTTTCCAAGAACTCATTAATATATGCTAATGTTTCTCTGGGCCTGCTAAGGCAGCATCTACACCCACTCACTTTATCCCAATTTTCCATCATCAGCTTAATCACTGAGACTTTTGGCAGACCTTTAGCAGTTTTTTCCCAATTTGGCAAATTTCCATTGCTTGTTAGGCCATAATGAGCAACTTCCAAAACAATATATGTGAAAATCCAAGGAAAAAAAATGTCCTTCTACCTGGTGAAATGCAAAGTAGTCTATTATGACTCCAGTGCCTCTTGTGAAACAGAATTAAGAGAAAACAAGGCTGTTAACACACCAAGTAAAGTTGAAATTGAAAGTTTTAGAATTAGCACTCACCGTTTTCTTTTGCTAAACTGATATCCTTTAAGTCCTTAAACTGATTCATATTGATAAACAAACCAGCCTGTATCTGTACTAATATATAGACTAGAACATGGGGTAAAACAATATATAGTCTGATGCCTCTTAGTGAAGATGCATTTTGTTTACATTTGCAAACTTTTTGTCATTCCTATTTTTTTTAAATACACTTTTAAGAAATCAGCTGATGCACAGTAGAAGTAACAAACGTTGTCCAGTGTGTAGGTCTTGCAGAGCACTTAACAAAATAAGAATGTTTTCTCCCATTCAAATACACTGAAGAGAGTTGCAGCAAGCACAGAAAATCAAGGAAGTTTGAAGTCTGAGGGGGCATGCACTTAGAAGGCAACAGGTAATACCTCCTTAAATACAAACTGCTTTTCAACCTAAATATTGCAACTCTGACTGAATGTTCAAATTGCCTCTTATTTGTAGGGAAAAGAGCAAATACAATTTGTACTGCGCTGACTATCTGGGCTTCTGCTTACAGATCAGACCTGCACAGAGCAGTAATAATTGCAGGGCTCTCAGTGGGGTGGGACTTGCTTTGCTGCCTCTATCAGTTCACAAGTAAAGCTGTGAAACTCAAAGACTTCCTCTGGCTGCATTCCACTTCAGATATTTGTCCCACATCTCCCTCAAACACTTCAAATCCTTGCCCTAACCAAGGCTCTTCCACTTAACTCTTGTTTAGTCATTATTTTCCAGGTTTGCTCCAGGACAATTATGATTGCCTACTCTTCTCACATAGCTGCTACTCAGCTTACTCTGTAACAGCTTCCAAAATTAAGCATCAAAATGCCATCTAAGCCCTTAAGCCTCAACTGGGCAGTGTTGGGCAGCCACACCTGTGGGTTGGGATCACTCCTCTGACAGAAAGGTCTCTTCAAACCAAGTTGGCTAACATGATTTTTTTTTTTCTCATCCCAATCAGTATTTCATTGTACAATCACTCACTGTGCACAGAATCATTGTACTTGTGTTTGTTGAGAAAGATAACACCTTTTTTTTAGTTTGTTGGTTGGTTGTCTGTTTTCATTAAATATGAAGTGGAAGTCTAAGTACATGTACACATCTCCCAGCAGTATATTTCTGGTTAGGAAACTAATAAGACTTTTCAGTACATGCTAATAACTATGTATACTACAAATGATAAAATCATAGTCTACAGATATTCTATTTAGCACATCTATTTTATTAATCTGTATTCAAAACTCAATGGTATCAGCTATATTGATCCTGATTTTTTTTTCTTCACAAACAGTACATTTATTGAAATTGAACAACATGCTCTCAGGTTTGTGACAGTTCATTTTGCTCTCAGCAATACTGTCTGGCCCCATAACTGACCCCACCTCCAGCAAAAGGTTGGACTACATGACTTACAAAGATCCTTCCCAACTTGCAGTTCTTTATGATACTATGACACTAAGTCTTGGGGGCTTTAATTTATTTATGGATTTCAGTTAAACTCAGTAAACAATTCTGCCTGAAAAATAGAATATGTTACAGTCTGTTAATATCACAGTTTCAAAATGGTGTATTTGCTCCGCTTATATTTCCCAAATGAAATCTTTCGTTACTGTCACGGTTTTATGATTTTTTGTTATCGGTATTCCACATCATAACATCATGTAGTGCACTGGGAGTTAAAGAGTTAATGCTCCAGTTCCCTAGGCTGCCGAATTTCCAGGTACCTGGCTCTCAGAAGAGAAGAGCTACACACCCCAGAGGACTTTGCATTCCCGTTTTCCACCAAGAGGGAAAGATAAAACTGCATGCAAGTCCTGGAGACATCCTGGACATTTTGCTGTTTATCTCAGCAGAGGAGGTTCCCTAGATGTCTTGCCTTCAGCTTTAGTTTAAGGCCTTCAGTTTTTGGACACTCTCTCTCATTTTATTTGATTTATTAGATTCAGTTCCAATTATATTGTAGTCTACTGTAATTATTTTGCATTCTGATCATATTTCCCCTTCTCAGATCGTTGCCACTGGTTTGTTTTTAGGCCCATCTCCCTACCCTCTCCCTTTTTCCCCTTTCCTGAGGCATGGGTCCGTGGGTCTCCCACCCCATTAGTCACGGAACTGGGCCAAACTGGCCCACAAACCATTGACAATTACAAAATGTGTTTTTGTTTGTTTGGTTGGTTGTTTTTGTTTTGTGTTTGTTTTTCTTTCATTTAAAAAATATTGAAATTAGAGGATAATATTAGGGAAAGAGCCTGGAATTCAAGAAACCCTGAAGTACACAAGATAGAACCAAAAATAAGTATAACAAATTTATATGAATGCTTGAACCTTGAAGCTAATTTTGCACAATCTCACTTCTTTCTTAGTTTTAATTCTGTAATTATACCTGCAATCAATTTTAACTTCCAAGAAGGCAGAACTAAAACTACAAGTTGTTAAAATGAGCTATATACAAAGGTATTTGCCACAATTGCTGTTCCTGTAAGCATTAAGCCAACTTGTTCAGGGCTCTTTCCAGACCCCTATCCTTGTCCTTCAATCTGTCTGTGCCAATGGCAGCCATCAGCAGTGTCCTCTGGGCAGCAGGGCTCTTGATGCTGGAGCCAGGTATCCCCAGTACTGCAAAAAGAACAGTTCAATAATTAAAGTTTTGTCTCTACCAGAGAAAGACAAATATATGGCAGACAGTATTTTTAAAAATATTAATGTTTCATCTGGAATAGTTTCTTGAGTGTGTTTTGAGATACCTTGATACTGGTTTTATGCGTACAGACCTCTGAGGCAGGTGCTGAGGGAGATGAAGAAGCATAGAAACCTGACTTGTAGGTATACTATCTGTTCACAAGTGGCTTTTCTGCTTTAAGATGAGATGTTACACCAACCCGGCATCATGACGCATTGCATGGTCTAACTAATTCAGGCAGATGTGAGTGAGAGTCTTTGTTGTGCATTCAAAGTTTTCCATATTCCACTGGTTTTTACTTAGAATCCAACTTCAGTATGTCTACCAATTAGTTCTGATTGTTTGTACTTTTTGTATTTGATAATTATTTTCCATTGCCAGTACGCATCTTCGTACATCCTTGGAGCTGTAGGTTTTCCTTTTTCCCTATTTTCATTTTTTCTTTTTCTCAGTGAACTTGAAGAATTTCATCAGGTTTTTACCACGTTGGTTTGAGTTAGTTATTTAATATTTGTCACAGCAGAGGCTTGAAACCAGCAGACCTTCTTGTTGAAGGAGAATGTAAAGGAAGCACTTGTGACATAACAGAAGAAACAAAAATATGTCTTCTGCTAAAAACCTTAGGAAGTGTTATTAAGCATGCTTTGAATGAAGCACAGACTTCTAAACTTCAAAAAGCAATTCGTAACAACATATCAACTTGGGAGTTTTTGTTTTTCAGTTGTTTCCCTGCTGCCATCCCTCTCAATCAGTTTGATGCAACCAGCAAATGTAAAATGAGTGACAGTTATATAAAACTCTATATAACCCTCTAATCTCACTCTAACCACAAAACCTGCTTTCAGCTTTGAGCATGAGTATATCTATGACTGGTATATATATGAAAAAAGATAAATAAATGTTGCCATTGATGTCTGTTTGTAGCACACTTAGCATCCTTTTATTAATGTAAGGAAAACCTGGAAAGTATACAAATATTCTTGACTTTTAGTGCTTTGTGAATTGTCACAAAAATTGAAGTAATATCTTACTACAAAACAAAATGAAAAGAAAAGAAAAAACAATGGAAAAACAATGGAATTAATGTTTTAGACAGTTACCATCAAAGGTAGCGTTTGGATCTGCACCTCGTGAAGCAAGACAGTGCTCAGAAAAGCAGGTATAAATGTTTAGTAATATTTCAGAAATCTCTTTATAATTCATATTATTTATAATTCATATAATTTAGAAAGATTGTTTCCTGAAGGATGTATTTTCTCTCTTTCACCCAAGGAAGTATTTCACCTACACACAGATATTGTGTTCGTTTGAAGATTTCTTTGGCAGAAGAGAAACTCAGTTGTAGAATAACTCTTCAGATCCTTTGAGAAACAAGGGATCAGAGTTTACTGTAAGGATGAGGGGAAGCAAAAGAAATTTCAAGTTACGTCACTATATTATTCTGATCAACCAAGGCCTTTCAGTGTAATGCAATACAATTTATTTCAAGTGGAATAGCACCCCCATGCGGTTCAATTTTGAACAGATAGAATTTAAAATTGGGGGTGGGGAGTCAAATTACACAGAAACAGCTACTTGCTTCTGGAACGTATTGATATAAAAATCAATTTGATGTGAGTTATAGTGGCTTTGGGACAGAGTAGTGATGTTTGCAACAAAGGAAAAAACAGTGCAACGATTTAGGGTGCTCTCTCCACAGAGATTCTGTACCTGTTGTATTGAATATAAGGATTCATACTGTTTAACAAAACACCTTTCTGAATTCTAAAGGGTGTCTGAATACCAAAGGATGATAGTATTAGGGAGGGAATTAGGAAGGAGTTATTCCCAATAGTAACCCAGCTCTTCACTGAGAGGCAATGTAAACAAGCTTGAAATTATTACCTTTACCTTTCTGTCCTTGGAGGAGACTAAAACCCAGCAGAAATATCAAGGTGATATGCAACTTGTATGCCAAAATCATAGACATAAAGCCTGGACAAATTACTTTGCCCAAGAGCCCACTACAGCCCTATCACTTTGGAAAATAGAGGTGGATTTTGTTTCACATGGTGGGATAGACCCTCTTTAAACTTACACTTCTGAATACACTTTTATTTTCTGCCTTTCAGGACATGCTCAGAGATTTTGGAGCCATTTAGTGCTTGAAACATCTCTTCATTACAGTTCAATAGGAAAATTGTAGTCAGATTTTTATCTCTTATCTATGTACAGAAAAAAAATCAAAATATGTCACTTGGCTCAGGAGAAAAGCTGCTGATCCATCCAGTTATTTTTAAACTCCAGTCTTCATGAACAGAATATCTAACACACTTCTTAATATGTTACACCACTCATTGATTTCAAACATACAGCATAACTCAGAAACAAGACCAGCTTTATCTTGCTACCTGCTATGTTGTATTACTCTGGTACCTGATATCTGCAGTAACTGATGTGTGTTCTACGTAAAACCTGCATGTTTCTGTTTTTTTGTTTTCGTTTTTGTTTTTTAACTAGATGCAGCTTCAATTACAATGTAAGAATTGAGATCATTTTGGAAGGATGAATTAGCATTCTTATTGCACATGTATTTTGCTACCTACCATATATGAGCTGAGGAGCACTAACTTCTCACATAGCTCTAATTCAATTCCACATAAACATGAAGCTGTGCATCTCTAATACAGGGTAAAAGCTTTCACAGCTACATGGTAAAGTGTAAATGAGTTCTAGGCCACATTTTCCACTATTTTTCCAGGATTCTCTGGAAGAAATACTCTATTACTCTCAAAAGGGTTACAGTATTGGACTACTCAAATTAACACACCTATACTGTAATGTTTGAAAAGCCACTAAAGATTATATGAAGTTGAAATCTGAGGTGTTGAGAGCACCTTAAAACTTTGCCTCCACAGGTTTCAGACTTGACTTCAGGATTGTTTACAGTCTTTAAGACACAGGCATTAACCTGTACGTGTCTCTCAACCCATGTCCATCAATTCTGAAAACACTGAATACTGCATTAGCAAATGATGACTTCACTGGCACAGGCTGCCCAGAGAGGTGGTGGAGTCTCCTCTGGAGACGTTCAGGACCTGCCTGGACACCTACCTGTGCAACCTGGGCTAGGGAGCTGCTTTGGCAGGAGGGTTGGACTCAATCATCTCTGGAGGTCCCTTCCAACCCCTGCAATTCTGTTAAATCAGTAGTGTGGACTGTAGTTTATTTTCTGATTAAATGACCTGCCTCTTCTGAATTATTTCCACAGATACCATACCTCTCAAAGCCTATTGCATGCCTTGCTCTGTGAAATACTCTATGTTCTAGAACTGCAAGGGATGATAAATATATTTTCTATCATCTGCCTCCTTTGGATGGCAGATGATAGAAAATCTCTTTCTTTCTCTCCACCCCCTCCCATTTTCTATTTAATTTAATGGTCTTATTAAGACTCAGAAGTACTTTCAAGTTACGACATAAATTTGATTAATGTCAGAAGCAGATAGTTTATATTTAAGCTTTATACTTTTTCTCTAAAACCATTTTGCCTACCCATACTGCTAATGATTTGAAGCAACAGCAGACCTACTACTATGTGCATGTACCATGTCAACAAAGTGAGCTCTCACTCTTGGCCCTTTGGAAAGCAGTAAACAAACCTCAATGAAAAACTACCAGAAAAGACAGTGCACAATACCTGTTTGTACTCATCTGTCCAGAGGACATTTTTCAGATCATTCTTTTTTTTCTCTTTTGACAACTGTTTACGGGCTGGTTCGGCTCAGTTCCATGACTATTGGGGCAGGGGACCCACAGACCCACACCCAAGGAAGGGGAAAAGGAAGGTGGGCCTATAAACAAAACAGAGGCAATGATCTGAGGAGGAAAACTAATTTACTAAATAAGGTATCAGAATGCAAAATAACACAATATAATACCATATAATTGGAATTAAAGTCAATGAATCAAACAAAATGAGAGAGAGTGTCCGAGAACCAAAGGCCTTATGCTAAATGCTGAAGGTGAGATGGCTAGGGAGCACCCGCTGCTGGGTCGATCCAAAAGGGAGGAGCCTGTATCTCATGACACACAAACAGTTTTTATCTTTCCCTCTGAACAGAAAATGGAAAAATGCAAAGCAATGCAAAGTCCCCTGAGGTATACAGTTCTTCCCTTCTAAGACAGAGATACCCAGAACTACCGATGATCCACGGAGCTAGAGCACTAACTTTTTAACTCCCAGTGCAATACATGATGACATCTTTTTAAGTAATTACTTGCATATAGCTCATAATCAATCCGTTCAATTCTTTTCACCTGATATGACGCAAACAAGAAAAAAGAAAACCAAACGCAAATAATTAGAGATTGAAGAGGGAATTACAGCTTTGGTGCCAAGTTTTCCTCTATATAATCATTGCAAGCCAACAGCAAAAAACAGTCAAGACCTTTTCTTCCTTATCACTATAGCAGTGCCGCAGGTAGCTAGACAAGGCACAGGACCTACTGGTGGCTTGCTCAAGTCATCTTTCACAAGAAGATGCTGACCTTTCTTATAAAGAAAGGTTGTGAATAAAAAGCACTACGTGAATTACTACATGATAAGTAGATGGCAATGTTAGATTTGGGAGAAATGGCACAGCTGAGAGAGCAGAGTACCACTGCTTCAACAACTGTACAGTTAGTTCCAGAAAGGGCTGCTTCTGCTCAAATGGCAGTCAAAAAGCCAGCTTTAACTGAGTGATAAAAGAGCAAAGGGAGTACAGAGATGAGGCAGAAATTCACTTTTAATTGTCTGGAAGGTATACTTGACCCAGGCAGGCTGTACAGCTAAACTGCATGGATCCCAGCTGGAAAATGCAATCACTAATCACGACGCATTCAACCAGGAAGTGTGTCTCTCCTTCTTGAAGAAGGGATAGAACGGAAAGACACATTTTCAAGGAAACGGATAAATAGTAATTGGCTAAATAGTTTAATCAAATCCTATGGGTAGATCAGTCAAGAAATACTGCAAAATTCTGTTTTCAGTATGGCTTCAAAGGTTTTACTTGGAGTTCTGATTATTATTTTAGTATTAAGAATAAATAAACTTCGAGGGAATTTCTTGTTCTCTTAAATTCTGATAATACTCATCATTTTTTATGCTGATCTCTCAATCATACTCGCAGAAAACCAGGTTGCTGTCTCGTGAAATAAGACATTTTAGTTACCATGAAAACTAAGGGATCATTACCTATGATATGGACAGCTTGGATCAATGGGCTGAGACCAATTGAATGAGCTCCAAAAAAACCAAGTGTGGGATCTTGCATTTCAGCCACAACTACATTCAATGCCACAGGCTTGGGCAGAGTGGTTGGAAAGCTGTGTGTCAGAAAAGGATCTGGGGACATTGGGTGACACCTGGCTAAACGTGAGCTAAATAAGTGCCCCGGTGCCTGAGGCAGCCAACCTCACCCTGGCTTGCATTGGAAACAGTGCTGCCAGCAGGAGTAGGATTGTCCTCCTGTACTCAGCTCTGTTGAGACCACACCTCGAGTACTGCGTTCAATATTGGGCTCTTCACTACAAGAAAGACATTTAGGCCCTGGAGCATGTCCAGACAAGGGCAACAGAGCTGTGAGGTGTCTGAAGCACAGTCCTATGGGGAGTGGCTGAAGGAACTGGAATGGTTCAGTCCGGAGAAGAGCTAAGGGGAGATCTTGCTGTCTACATTGACCTGAAAGGAGGTTGTGGCAAGATGGGAGGTCTTCTTCAGCTCCCAGGTAACTAGTGATAGGGTATGTGGTAATGAAACATGGAGATGGGGTACTGAGGGACATGATTTAGAGGACATGGTGGAGATGGGATGACAGTTGGACGAGATGATCTTAGTGGTCTTTTCCAACCTTAATGATTCCACAACTCATGTCATATTTTTCCAACACATTCTCCTGTCTACTCTGAAGGAATATGAATCATGAGAACAGCCTTTCACACAACTTGGGCAGATACAAGCTGGAGGAGAGGAAGCTTGTGTAAATGTAAGCTCAAAAATGAAATGCTGAGACTGTGAAGCTTATTGTCAAGTGAAGAAAGTAGAATAAATGTCCTGTTGTTGAAGATAAGTAGCAAAAGAGACACCTCAGCTCAACATAACATCAGTGGGAACCAGTTCAGGCTGCTTCCCCTTTATTAGGTTGGGAGAATTAGCCTTAATCCCACAACCACCAGAGACCCCAACACGTAGTCTCAAGGGGGGGGGGGACAATAACCGTTTCTTGGAATAACCGGGGATAACCGTTTCTTGGAATTTTGGCCTGCTTTCTTAGAATGTAATGAATGTGTATATGCTATGCCTTTAAATATGTCATTGTTTCTCTCTTCAGTATGCATGTTTGGTAGAGTGATCCCCCATACACCCAGCACTGTAATAAAGGGAATACCTGCTTGACGTAACTCACTGGCCTATCAAGTTACTTTGACAGTTTTCTCAGCTTCAAATTGTAGCAGAATAAAACCTTGAGGTGGGTTCAGCCAGATCAGACAATACCGTCCATAAAAACAAATGAGTTTCAAATGTGAATGAAGTCTATACATTGAAATCTCAAGTAAACTCAGTATTCTCAGAAGTACCTGCAATGTAAAACAAGGATAAAAAAAGAAAGGATGATTGATTTTTTAAATAGCAAAGTCTAAAACAGAGTAGTCTAAAAAAAAGGTGTTTTTTTTTTATTTGTATATGCTGAATCTTAGCAGTATAAGCTGACTACAACATTGCTATTAATATAACCATTCTTATTAGCACGTTTTTTACCACAGGAAACAAGATGTTATTGTTTCTAATGTCTAACATTTATTGAATAATATTTTCAACAAGATAATTCAAAACACATTTCCTCTTGCTGCTATTTTATTATATTTCCTACAGATAATGATGAAAGAATGTCCCACTTATTGTTATTACTACAGCCTCTGGTTCAGGAGCCAAACTCTACTGAAAAGAAAAATTCTGTTTTATCTCTCTTAGTTCTAACAGGGACAAAACCTTCCCATGTTCAACTTCTGTTTTATAAAGACTCCTGGTAGAAAATGGCCAATTAATCTGACTTCAAAAAACCTCCAAGTGTCAACCACCCACAGACTATTAAAAATGCCTTCAGGGTTGCTTCTTGTAATTGTTTTGTTTCATGTGAATGAAAGATTAGGAAGCTCATGCCATATTCTAGGGAAAAAGAAAAGTAAATAGAATAAACACTTGTTAATGACAGCCTTTCACACCATGATAAAAAAAGCAATGTTTTCGCACCATGGTTTATCTGAAACTATGATGTGACAAGGGAAAAAAAAAAGGGGGAACTAACATAAGCTGTTCTGTTATGATATTGACCAAAAAGATTTATTCCTGTTATCCAAGTTGACAACACTTTCCTTTTTATCTTTGCACAAGACTAGCTGGTCAAGAAAGTTATTCTAAGAGACAGCAAACCACTGTAACAATACAGATTTCCCAGAAAATCATTTGATAATCTTGTGCAGTAACTAGAGAATTTAATATGAGTATCTATTATTTTCTCACTAAGATTCTCACTAATATAAGGAGAAAAGTTTCATGTTTTGACAGACACTATTATATTTATTAAGCTTCTATAAAATCTTAATGCTGATTCATTTGACATAGATCAAGTAAAGTAAAATTTTCAGGGAGCTTATTTTTATTAACATATATGTCGCTAACAAGAGCTAGTTAAGAATACCATATTAATTTCCTTCTATCTAAATAGATTTAGATTCTAAAAAGAAACTGGAAAACCAAACAACCAAACAAAAAAACCCAAACACTGGATTGTGGTTTAAGCAGTTTCCTATGTGTTTTCTCAAGATTTTTTCTAGTTTCCTTTGAAGACCACCGTGAAATTTTCCTTCATATTTGTGGAAGACAAATTAGATAATTAATTGAGTCTTGAATGGCTTGTACAACCTGTGCCTCCATCTCTGAGGGAGAGAATAAATACCTTTTATTGGTGGACAGATCAAGAAAGATGCTAGTCCCTGTGAGGCACTGTGAGCCTTGTTTCAGCTGAAAACAGACTTGAAAAATACATCAGTTGCAGGTTCTTGTTATTCTTTCTAATGCCTAAATTATTTTCTTTTGGATATAAAAGTTTACGTCTTTCCAGATTTCTTGCTCTCTGTTCTGATGCACAGTTTGTTATTCACAGGGGCACATACAGCCTCTCACTCACTTTCTTCTAATTAAATAGTATCTCTGAATGACTTGTTTTAATCTCACTCTCTGCTTTCACTCTTCTCAGCATGCCTCTTGGCTTTTGCAGTTCAGTTTCACAATCAATACACTGTTGGCTCATAAAGCCACTTGCTCACCAGTAACAATTCTCTTCATATCCAGGATTATACATTTTCCTGCTTCAATAACATCTCCTCCTTAGCCTTAGATCTTCAATGTATCATCCAGAGCAGCAGTACTCAACATTTCTTAGCTTGTCTTCTCAACAATAGCCATATTATCATTTTGATAATAAAGTGCTTCCCCTGCACTTTAACCCAGAGACTGATTTATTTATTTTTTGTCCATTCAGTAACAAAAAGTTGAGAAACTACCTGATGAGCAATAGTGCTTCATTCATGTCCTCTCCTCAAGCAACTGCAGTCTTGCTTTTCTTCCTCTAGAAACCCACTAGGCGTTTTTTTTTTTCCACAGTCAAAGGGCCTAGAGGTATGGTCTAACTTCCTCCCAACCCCCTTCTCTTTCATCAGCAACACAACTAAAGCCATTGATAGCCCGTATAGTTTACTAAAAAAGCATTTCCTTTCCTGTGAATCGGTACAGTAATTTGTGTTTATACCATTTGGAAGTTGCTTTGCATGAAGCTGCAAGACTACTTCATTAAGACAAATCCCGTTAGGGTTTCAGGTGCCTATCATAATGTCACATAAGAACAATTAGTCTCTTCTGATTCTGACTGATATACTTGCCTTACTGGGAAATGTTAGGCAGCAATTTCAGACATTTTCCTTCTATTCTGATATGTGCTTTCTCAGTAACTGATTAACTCTCTCCTCTGCTGTTATCCCTCTATGCTCACGTTTTGACATATCAGGCATTCCTGTAAGATCTGCATCACAGAATCTGTGTCCACATTGTAGATTCTCTGCAGTACGGTTTCCAACTCAGAGATCTGCTGGCACATGAACTTTCACAGGGCACTAAATTGTCTCAGACTTATTTTAACCACAGATGTGTCATTTTAATATTTAATGGCAAATGGCTACAAGTGGTGTTGTTGTATCAAGTAAGATGAAAATGCTTGAATTACAGAATTACTTCAACATTACAGAATCATAGACTAGCTGAGACAAGAAGGCGTATCTGGAGGTCATGCAATGCAACTCCATTTGTAGCTGAGCACCTGCGACCCTACAGACTCCAGTGGCAGGTGGCAGACGGAATCCTGACCTCACTGAAACCTACTGCAACTCCTTCAGCAGAACACTTCAGCAAAATGAATCCTATCACAAGACCTCACTAACTGCGGGGTTGTTTGCTCTGTGATAGAGAAAAAAGCTTGTGATTCCTAGTGATGACTTTCTGCATGTCACCGACCCAAGGTGGCACTTTGCATGCAGTCTAGGCAGTGCTAAGTAGGCTGCACTTTCAGGCAACTAATAGAAAAACAGTAATTGGTGCAGAGGCACAACATCTCTACAAGAATATCCATTCCTATTAATCATCGAAATCCTTTCCATACTTAAACAATCCTTCCACCAACTCCCAGATTGAGCTGTGTCATCATTCCCAGACATTTAGAGAGCACTTAAAATAAATTTAGACTTCTTTTTCCCCATCTCTTCTGAAAACTGTTATGCGTACAAAGGGAAAAATGATGCACTGACACGTCTTTAAAATGCAAGTCAATAATCATGTCTGGCATTAAATATGAGTTCTGCCTAATCTTTTATAAAGGTGTGAATAGCTAAACTAACTTAATACAGAAGTAGATGTTTTTACAGTGGTATTATAGAATCATAGAATCATAAAATGGTCATTTCATATTAAAGGAAGAAAAAGGAAAACTAAGGAAACTGGCAGCCCGTGGTGTGGACAGGTTCACTCTTCTCTGGGTGGAGAACTGGCTGGAGGGCCGTGCCCAGAGGGTAGTGGTTAATGGAGTTAAGTCCAGCTGGCGTCCTGTAACGAGTGGTGTCCCCCAAGGGTCAGTTTTGGGGCCCATCTTGTTTAATATCTTTATTGATGACCTAGACGAGGGAATTGAGTGTACGCTCAGTAAGTTTGCAGATGACACAAAGCTGGGAGGATGTGTCAAACTGCCTGAGGGTAGGGAGGCCCTTCAGAGGGATTTGGATAGGCTGAACAGCTGGGCTGAGCAAAATGGGATGAGGTTCAATAAGACCAAGTGCCGGGTCCTGCACTTTGGCCACAATAACCCCATGCAATGCTATAGGCTTGGGGCAGAATGGCTTGAAGAATGTAGAGAGGAAAAGGACCTGGGGGTGTTGGTTGATGCTCGGCTCAACATGAGCCGGCAGTGTGCCCAGGTGGCTAAGAAGGCCAACAGCATCCTGGCCTGTATTAGAAATAGTGTAGCCAGCAGGAGCAGGGAGGTGATCATCCCCCTGTACTCAGCTCTGGTACGGCCGCACCTCGAGTACTGTGTTCAGTTTTGGGCCCCTCACTACAAGAAGGACATTGAGGCCCTGGAGCGTGTTCAGAGAAGGGCAACAAAACTGGTGAGGGGCCTGGAGCACAAGTCTTATGAGGAGCGGCTGAGGGAGCTGGGATTGTTTAGTCTGGAGAAGAGGAGGCTCAGAGGAGACCTTATTGCACTCTACCACTTCCTGAAGGGGGGTTGTGGTGAGGAGGGGGTAGGCCTCTTCTCCCTGATAAGTAATGACAGGACGAGAGGGAATGGCCACAAGTTGCGCCAGGGAAGATTTAGATTAGACCTGAGGAAGCATTTCTTTTCTGAAAGAGTGGTCAGGCACTGGAATGGCCTGCCTAGGGAGGTGGTTGAGGCACCATCCCTAGCACTGTTCAAGAAGCGTTTAGATGAGGTGCTAAAGGACTTAATTTAGTAGTTGGGTAGAGATAGTGATAGGAGGATGGTTGGACTAGATGATCTTATAGGTCCTTTCCAACCTTATGAACTTATGAACTTATGAACTTATAAAAGCAGAAGATGTATAAAGCAGGGAGAACAATACATTTTGGTTAAACGTTAGTCAAACTAAAAGACAGAAAGGTCATCTACTTAAGTCTCATGATTTTTTTTTTGTTATTGTTATAGAGTTGAAGGGGGAATAATTTATCATTACTTAAATAAAAGAAACTTCTATTTCTAAAGAGCAGTTCTGTTCTATACATTTGAATATTTGACAGTTTTAGAGAGAAAAGAAAATATCTGTAAATAAGTACAAAGTTGTCATAGAATCATAGAATTATTTGAGTTTGAAGGGACCTTTAAGATCATCTAGTTCCAATCTGCCTGCTATAGGCAGGGACACTTCCTTCTGGAGCAGGCTGCTCACAGCCCCATCCAGCCTGGCCTTGAATGCATCCAGGGAGGGGGCATCCACAACCTCTCCAGACAACCAGTTCCAGTGTCTCACCACCCTCACAGTAAAGAATTTCTTCTTAATATCTACTCTAAATCTACCCTCTTCCAGTTTAAAACCATTTCACCTCATCCTGTCACTACCTGCCCTTATAAAAAGTCTCTCCCAGCTTTCCAGTAGGCCCCCTTAAAGTACTGGAAAGCCACTATAAGGTCCCCTGAAGCCTTCTCTTCTGTAGGATGAAGTGCCCCAGATCCCTCAGCCTGTCCTCGTAGGTGTGGTGCTACAGCCCTCTGACCATCTTCATGGCTCTCCTTTGGACCCGCACCAACAGCTCAATGTCATTCTTAAAACCACAGAATCATAGAATTGCCAAGGTTGGAAGAGACCTTCAAGACCAACAGCAACCTAACCATCCTACCCTATCTCTAACAACCCACTGCTAAAGCATGTCCCTGAGCACCACATCCAAACAGTTTTTAAACACATTCAGGGATGGTCACTCAAACACCTCCTTGGGGAGTCTATTCCAGTGCTTAACAACCCTTTCTGTAAGGAAGTTGTTTCCTTACATCCAACCTAGACCTCCCCTGGTGCAACCTGAGGCCATTTCTCCTTGTCCTGTCACCAGTGAGAGGAAATCAACTCCATACTCACTGCAATCACCTTTCAGGTATTTGAAGAGGGTAATATGGTCTCCCCTCAGCCTCCTTTTCCCCAGACTAAACAGCCCCAGCTCCTTCAGCTTCTCCACATAGGGCACATTCTCCAGGCCCTTCAGAAGCCTTGTTGCCTTCCTTTGAACCTGCTTCAGCACCTCACTGTACCTTCTGTAATGAGGTGCCCAGAACTGAACACAGTACTCAAGGTGGGGCCTCACCAGTGCTGAGTACAGGGGGAGGATTGCTTCCCTAGTGCTGCTCACCACACCATTCCTGATACAGGCCAGGGTGCCAGTGGCCTTGTTGGCCACCTGGGCACAGTGCTGGCTCATATACAGCTGACTCTCCATTAGTACACCAGGGTCCCTTTCCATCAGGCAGCTTTTCCAGCCACTCCTCTCCAAGGCTGGGGTTGTTGTGACCAAAATGCAGGACCCAACACTTGGCCCTAATGAAACTCATGCAGTTTACCCTGGCCCATCGATCCAGCCTGTCCAGGTCCCTCTGTAGTACCTTCTACCCTCCAGCAGATTAACACTCCCTCCCAACTTGGTGTCAATTGCAAACTTACTGATGGTGCACTCAATCCCCTCATCAAGATCACTGATAAAGATATTGAATAGGAGTGGCTCCAGTACCAAGCCCTGGGGAACAGCAATCACGACTGGCTGCCAAATGGATTTAAATCCATTGATCAGAACTCTCTGGGCCGGGCCATCCAGCCAGTGTTTCACCCAGCAGAGCATATGCCCATCCAAACCACGGGCAGCCAGCTTCTCCATGAAAATGTGGGGGACTGTGTCAAAGGCTTTACCAAAGTCTAGGCAGAGCACATCGACAGCCTTACCTTCATCCACTAAGTGGGTCACCTTGTCATAAAATGAAATCAGGGTTCTCAAACAGGATCTATCATTCATGAACCCATGCTAACTGGGCCTGATTCCCTGGCTGACCTTTAATTGATCCATGATGGCTCCTGAAATCAACCACTCCACAACCTTCCCTGGCACGAAGGTGAGACTGATAGCTCTGTAGCTAGGTCTTGTCTTGGGAGACCCAGAACTAGACACAGTGCCTCAGGTGGGGTCTTATGAGGGCAGAGTAGAAGGGAAGAATCGCCTCTTTTGATGTGTTGGTCATACTTCTCTTGATGCAACCCAGGATATGGTTGGTCATCTGGGCTGCAAGTGCACGGTGCCAGTTCATGCTGAATTTTTCATCAACTGAAACCCCTAACGCTTTCTACTCAGGGCTGCTTTCAAGCCATTCTATGTTCATCCTGTATCTGCGCTTGGGATTGTCTCAACCCAGGTGCAGGACCTTGCACTTGGCTTTACTGAACTTCATAATGTTGGCATGGGCTGACCTCTCAAGTCTGTCCAGGTCTCTCTGGATGGCATCCCTTCCCTCAAGCTTGTCAACTGCATCACTCAGTTTGGTGTCATCTGCAAACTCACTGAGGTGCACTCAATTCCACGGTCCATGCTGCCTACAAAGATGTTAAATAACACTGGTAGCAGCATCAATCCCCGAGGAACACCACTTGTCACCGATCTCCACTTGGACAATGAGCCGTTGACTGCAACTCTCTGAGTGCAAACATCCAGCCAATTCCTTATCCAGTGAGTGGTCCATCCATCAAATACAGCACCGCAGTCTACCCTGTAGAATGAGAACACTTAGTTGACTTTTCATTATAATCTAAGAGAATACAACCTCACTCTGAACTTTCAGCACATATGATTTTCTTTGAAAGCCTGTGAAAACAAATAAGAACTCTGAGCTGAAAGGGACAGGACTATTAGAGCAGAATACATATAAACTAGTTCCAAGAGTTATAAGGGAACTTCAGGATTCAGTGCATGAATTATGTGTTTCATAGCCTTTTTCTGAGTGGATAAAATTAACAGAAGAACAGTGCAGATGGTAGTCTACAGGGCAGTTGTCAAAATTAAAACTTAATTAAACAAATGGGACACATCAATATTCTGCATTTTCATCACCACATGGTCACACTTCAAGACAAATAGTTGTTGGGGGGCCTCTTGTGGTAAGACTTAATTACTGCATTTTAATTCTTGGTGTTAAAATCGTTGAGTTACGTGTCTTCAAACATTATTTTCTGGAACTTGTGAAGTTGCAGAAAAGCAAGTTAATATCAGGAGGAGCAAAACTGCTGCCTTGGACTTCTGGAGCATGGACTTCAGTCTATTCAGTACCCTACTAGTGAGAGTCCCTAGGGATTCAGTCCTGAAAAGTAAAAATATCCAGGAAGGCTAGTCACTTCTCAAGAAGAAAGTCTTAAAGGCACAGGAACAGGCTGTCACTCTGTGCCAAAAGATGAGCCAGCAGAGAAGAAGACCAGCATGGTTGAACAGGGAAATATTTTTGAGGCTCCAGCAGAAAAAGAGAATCTATATCCTATAGATGGGACAGGCAACTCAGGAAGAGTACAAAGAAGTTGCCTGGATATGCACAGAGAAAATTAAAAAGGAAAATAAATACCCACTTTGATCACAAGTTGGCCACTATAATAAAAAGGAACAAGATACTCTTTTAAAAATATATTAGTAGTAAGATGAGGACCAAGGAGAATCTCTATCCATTAGTGAATGCATCAGGGAATGTAAGCACTGAGCATAAGGAAAAGTCTGAGGTTCTCAATGCCTTCTTTACATCTGTCTTTAGAAGTCAGACCTAGGAGTACTCTACCTCGACCTCAAAGTCTCAGATGGGGAGCAGAATAAATCCCCCATAATTCAGGTGCTCATATCTAATCTGTATCTTCCCTGGTGCAATTTATGGACATTGCCTCTCATTCTGTCATTAGTTATGTGTGAGAAGAGGCTGAACCCTCCCTCACCACAACCCCCTTCAGGAAGTGGTAGAGTGCAATAAGGTCTCCTCTGAGCCTCCTCTTCTCCAGACTAAACAATCCCAGCTTCCTCAGCCGCTCCTCATAAGACTTGTGCTCCAGACCCCTCACCACTTTTGTTGCCCTTCTCTGAACACGCTCCAGGGCCTCAATGTCCTTCTTGTAGTGAGGGGCCCAAAACTGAACACAGTACTCGAGGTGCAGCTGCACCAGAGCTGAGTACAGGGGGATGATCACCTCCCTGCTCCTGCTGGCTGCACTATTTCTAATACAGGCCAGGATACTGTTGGTCTTCTTGGCCACCTGGGCACACTGGCAGCTCATGCTCAGCTGAGCATCAACCAACACCCCCAGGTCCTTTTCCTCTATACAGTCTTCAAGCCATTCTGCCTCAAGCCCATACCATTGCATGGGGTTATTGTGACCCCGCACTTGGCCTCATTAAACCTCATCCCACTGAGCTCAGCCCAGCTGTTCAGCCTATCCAGATCCCTCTGTAGGGCCTCCCTACCCTCAGGCAGTTTCACACATCCTCCAACTTGGTGTCATCTGCAAACTTACTGAGGGTGCACTCAAGCCCCTTGTCTAGGTCATCAAAGATATTAAACAAGATGGGCCCCAGTACCAACCCCTGGGGGACACCATAGATTCTATGAATCTATGAAGCTTCAGTAGAGGGATTTATTTCCCACTCTTAGTAATAGTCTAAAATTGTTGATTTAGAGAGATAACTGAAAAATTATACTCATTGACTAGAAAAATGTGACTAAGTGTGGTTGATTAATTTTAATTACTGGTTGGAAGAAAAGCTCCCTTTCTTTGTTTCCATACACTTCTATGAAGGAGAGGAAACAAAAAAAAAAAAAAAAAGGGAAATAAAGAGTAACCAAACAAGAACTGTGGAACCGTGTATGTGTTTTACATATCTAAATTGTATATGAAGTGTAGCTCAGTTGAACCAGTTATCAGACAGGTCACCTGAGGAGCATTAATTCCATCTGTTTCTGGGAGAGGTTATGAGGTTATAAATTCAGAACTTCAGATGGGAGTAAGGTGTTGAACTTGTTAAACATGCAAAAATAAGAAAATTGTGTGGCTAACAATAAACATTAGAGATTCTAACAAAATTATTGATAGATGCAAGAGATTTACAATGGATATAGCATTTAATTAAACATACAAGATAAAATTACTGTGTCTGCAAGTGGAGACAGTGTAAGTAGCACACATACATGAAATTACATCATAAGTGACATCATAAGTGATAGAAGCCATTAAATTGATCTTTAAAATAGTGCAATAGTCTCTTGTTCACCAAAACATTTGGCTACAACTATAAAATGAAAAGACAAGTCTGAAATGTTAGGTTTAACCGACTTAACTCAAAATCCAATATCAATATATTAAAGTGATTCAAAATATTTATCTCAGAAAAATGGAAATTCTTTTTTTTTTTAATTTTCTCACTATCAAGTGAGGCTTCAGAAGCAAGACACCTACATTGTGTCTACTGGGCTTAAAAGGAAATACAGAAGGCTGAGTACCACTTATGTGACTGTATGGGAACTGCTGAATCACGGCCTGAACCACTGATTGGTCACCTGAGGTGAGCACCAAGTCAGCCATGGGGGCACAGGTGAAGGTGATATACCTGTGTGGGTGGAAGGGGTGGAGCCTGGTTCCTCCTCTCTCAAACCCCATTTAAGGGCTGACCACCACCAGGGAAGGATCTCTTCTTGGAGATCCCTCCCATGTGGAGTCCTCTACGAGCCTTGTCATCTTAAAGGTGAGCCATCTTCTCTTTTGTATTACCTGTATAACTGTTTATATAGAACTACCTAAAATATACCATCTTCTATACTATTCCCTGGTGGAGTATTGTCATTAGGAGTTATTTACTCTACATTTGGCGAGCCAGGCAGCTCTAACTAAATCCATAATGTCGTTTATTTGGAGTATGTTTAAATGGGCCAAGGGGGAGAACGTTACCCCCCTAGAACAGACAATCCCTGGTCTAATTCCAGGATTCATGGGGTCACCCTACTATGGATTGGCATCCGTTATTGAGAAATGGGGACCCATGCGGGTTCCAGGGACTGCCGCTCCTTCTCCATCTTATTTGACTGACTACTTCGTAGGATTAGATAAAGACATACTTGTTACCAAGGAGCGGCGGTTAGCTGCCTCTGCAGTAGCCTGGCCATTAGTAATGGCCATACTCAAGTTAGATGTTGCAAATGTAAATATGGAGACTGAAAATCAGTTATTACGAGACCGTATTGAGAAACTGGAACAACAGCTGGGTACGTTAACAACCAAAAAGCCTGGCCTAAATGTCCCCACAAGACAAATAAGGAATATATTGGTAGAAGACACCCCAAAATCAGAGGAAGAAGACTCTAATATGACAGGGGAAAAGATCTCTAAGGCAGATCTCGAAACTCCATCTATGATGGACCCATTCGAGATTCGGCCTATTATAACTCAAAAAACAAAGAAGGTACAGGATAGACCAGCAGGGGTGCCTCCTGACCAATGGCCCCCTGCAGAAACCTGCCTCCATGTGACCGCTCGTCCATATACAGCCAATGAGTTGATGGACCTAGTACAACGGTTCCATCAGAAACCAAGAGAAAGCATACCATCATGGCTCCTAAGGTTATGGGATGCAGGAGCTGAAAGTGTTTTAGTAAATGGAACAGAAATGTCAAAATTAGCATCTATAACGATAAACCCGGCATTAAGACAAAGATTATATGCAGCTGTCCATTATAATGAGGAAAACCATTCTATTATAGATTGGTTGATGGCTGCATGCCGCTTGACATGGCCCAACAAAACCGATATCCCTCTTAATACTGGTTTGTGGTCCTCTATGGAGGACCTCCAGACCTATATCAGGGAACTGGGTATGAGGGAGGCTCTGTATGCGGACACTTTTGAAAGCCCCGATACGGAAAAATTTACAGCGGGCATGAGAGATCTAATACTACAGCAGGCCCCCTCCCACCTATATGGGATGTTGGTTTCCATATTAAATCCATTGGTGGCATCAGAAGCCATCGTACAGCAGGCAGCCCAGTTAGTAGCAGACTTAGGGGAGACGGAGCGCGTAAGAACCAGGCGTAATGTTCGTATAGTGGAAGATGCTGAGGCCTTCCCTATTAGAACTAAAAAGCCTGCTCCACGGATGCCCCGATCAGGCCCCGTACGGGTATCCCGGAGGACTATGTTTAATGATCTCATACGGGCTGGGGTTGCATTTACCAAAATTGATGGGCAACCCAACCATGTTTTGTTACAGCTGTGGAAACAGCTTAGAAATGATCAGAAATTTCAGAGTGCTCCCAGAAAATCGGGAGTACGAATTATAGAAAAAACACCAACAACAACCTGGAATTTGGCTGACTTTATAATACCGAACAGAAGGAAAAAATATCCGCAGGTGTCACAGGCTACAGTGCCTGAGCCACCTGTGGCAAAAGATTTAGATCTGGCAAAATTCATGGATTAACGGAAAATTCTGGTCCCCATAGGGCCTCTAGCTGTGACCGGAGGCCCTATGTAGAACTAACAATATTCTGGTCCAGGACAAATGTGCAGAAGGTGATGGCTCTAGTGGATACTGGCGCAGAAACATCGATTATATATGGAGACCCAACGAAATTTAAGGGTAATAGAGTGATGATTGGTGGGTTTGGGGGACAGACTATTCCAGTCACCCAGACGTGGTTGAAATTGGGGGTTGGGCGTCTCCCGCCCCGGGAGTATAAGGTGTCGATTGCCCCAATTCCAGAATATATCTTGGGCATAGACATTCTATGGGGTCTGGCTCTCCAGACAACTGTGGGAGAGTTCAGACTACGGCAGAGGTACATTAGTATCCGGGCAATACGGACAATATTGAGGGGCCATGCGAAACATGAGCCCATTTGTTTGCCAAAACCACGCCGGATTACTAATGTAAGACAGTACAGACTCCCGGGTGGACAAGAAGAAATATCAAAAACAGTGCAGGAATTAGAGAAAGTAGGTATTATAAGGCCTGCACACAGCCCATATAATTCCCCCATATGGCCAGTACGGAAGTCGGATGGAACATGGAGAATGACGGTGGATTATAGGGAACTGAATAAGGTCACGCCGCCCATCCATGCGGCCGTACCCAATATTGCCTCCTTAATGGACACTCTTAGTAGGGAAATTAAAACCTACCATTGTGTCCTGGATTTAGCGAATGCGTTTTTTAGTATACCTATTGCTAAAGAATCACAAGATCAATTTGCATTTACGTGGGGAGGCAGGCAGTGGACCTTTCAGGTCTTGCCACAGGGGTACGTGCACTCACCAACATACTGTCATAATTTGGTGGCACGTGACCTGGCTGATTGGAGGAAACCAAACAGTGTGAACCTATACCACTATATTGATGACCTCCTGTTAACATCCGACTCACTGGAAGCAGTAGGGGAGGCAGCAGATTCATTAACTGCCTACCTAAGTGAAAGAGGATGGGCTATCAATCCTCAAAAAGTGCAAGGTCCAGGACTGTCCGTAAAATTTCTAGGGGTAGTCTGGTCAGGAAAGACCAAAGTATTACCTGATGCCGTCATAGATAAGGTTCAGGCATTTCCAGTCCCTACAACACCAAAGCAGCTGCAGGAATTCCTGGGTATATTGGGATATTGGCGTTCCTTTATACCTCATTTGGCGCAGCTGCTGAGACCTTTATATAGACTTACCAAAAAGGGCCAATTATGGGACTGGGGGAGAACAGAACAGGATGCTTTTCAACAGGCGAAACAGGCAGTTAAACAAGCCCAGGCACTGGGTATATTTGATCCTACCCTTCCAGCTGAGCTAGATGTTCACGTAACTCAAGATGGCTTTGGCTGGGGCCTGTGGCAACGTCAGAGTTCTGTTCGGACCCCCATTGGATTTTGGTCTCAGGTGTGGCATGGAGCAGAGGAAAGATATAGTATGATTGAAAAACAGTTATTGGCTGCCTATTCTGCATTACAAGCGGTAGAGCCAATAACCCAAACGGCCGAAGTTATAGTCAAGACTACATTGCCAATCCAGGGGTGGGTAAGAGATCTGACCCACCTTCCTAAGACGGGGGTGGCCCAGGCGCAGACGGTGGCACGATGGGTTGCCTATCTCAGTCAGAGGAGTAGTCTATCTTCCTCACCGTTGAAAGAAGAGCTTCAGAAGATTCTTGGCCCAGTAACGTATCATAGTGATGCACCAAAACAAACTTCGGTTGCTCCACCACAGAAGAGTCCCATCCAGGAAGGAAAATATCCTATTCCTGAAGATGCCTGGTACACGGATGGGTCCAGCAAGGGCAACCCAAGTAAGTGGAGAGCAGTAGCGTACCATCCTGCCACAGACACAATCTGGTTCGAAGAGGGGGATGGTCAAAGCAGCCAGTGGGCAGAGCTGCGGGCGGTGTGGATGGTTATAACCAAAGAACCTGGTGATGGTATCCTGAATATTTGCACAGATAGTTGGGCTGTGTATCGGGGGCTCACTCTTTGGATCGCACAGTGGGCCACCCAGGATTGGACTATCCACTCCCGACCGATCTGGGGCAAAGATATGTGGTTAGACATATGGAATACAGTCAAACACAGAACTGTGTGTGTCTACCATGTTTCTGGTCATCAACCCCTACAGTCACCAGGAAATGATGAAGCCGACACACTGGCCCGAGTTAGATGGGTTGAGAACTCTCCATCTGAGAATATCGCTTACTGGCTACATCAAAAGCTGCGGCATGCTGGGCAGAAGACCATGTGGGCAGCCGCTAAAGCGTGGGGACTGCCCGTACAACTATCGGACATCGCTCAAGCATGCCGAGACTGTGACGCCTGCTCTAAGATAAGACCGAGGTCGTTGCCTGAAACTACAGCCCATCTTGCTAGAGGACACAATCCTCTACAGAGGTGGCAGGTTGATTATATTGGGCCTCTCCCTCGGTCTGAGGGGGCGAGATATGCCCTAACCTGTGTCGACACCGCGAGTGGGCTAATGCAGGCCTATCCAGTACCAAAAGCCAACCAGGCATACACTATAAAGGCACTCACAAGGTTGATGGCTGCCTACGGGACACCGCAAGTCATCGAGAGTGACCAAGGAAGTCATTTCACGGGTGCAGTGATACAACGCTGGGCAGAAGAAAATAATATTGAGTGGCGATTCCACCTGCCATATAATCCAACGGGGGCAGGCCTTATCGAACGTTACAATGGTATTCTCAAGGCTGCCCTGAAGACAGACTCTCAGTCCCTGCAGGGGTGGACAAAGAGACTCCATGAGACCCTGCGGGACCTGAATGAAAGACCTAGAGATGGCAGACCCAGTGCCTTGAAAATGTTACAAACAATATGGGCCTCCCCACTTAGGATCCAAATTACGGGCACCGATAATGAAGTGAAACCTCAGATTGGCAATGAGAACAACCTTCTGCTCCCTGCCCCTGAGGACCTAGAACCAGGTACCAATAGAATAAAATGGCCCTGGAAGGTGCAGGTAGGACCACGATGGTGCGGCCTACTTGCACCTTGGGGGAGATTATTGGAGGTGGGGGGTTCGGTAGCTCCTCCGGTTATAGGTACATGGCCTACTGAAATAATGGTTAACACTCCAGTCTTCATTGCTAAGGGGACCCCTATCATGTCTCTGTGGCAGATCAGGACACCCCCTTTGGTGCCTGATATAGTCGTACAGCCACAGACATCGGGTCAAAGGGTTTGGTACAGGCGACCAGGGCGTGCCCCTGTACAAGCTGAAGTGTTAACCCAAGACAGGAATACGGCCTGTATCTTGCCCTGGAAAGCGGATCTTCCCCTCTTGGTACCTCTAAAACACTTGTATTACTCCCCATAAGTCTATGAATCACCAGAAGGAATCAAAACAATACTGCAGTGTTCCAGAGTTGTTATAGGACCATGTGAAGCATCTGGTGATGGTCTAACCGGGACTGATGACACGTAAGATGGACCTGCACTGTATGATTACATGCTTCCAGTAGATACCACCGAGCACTGGCCCAAAGAAGAGTTCGACGGATGCGCCGATCATCACTCATATCAGATTACATCAGCATGCGTTGCGACGGGCAATTATGTAAGCGTCGCGATGTATTGGGTCTCTGTATCAAGGGGAACTCACCTTATGGTTGCTTGATCAGTGGTTCATGTCGTGAAGGGGTGGAGTGTATGGGAACTGCTGAATCACGGCCTGAACCACTGATTGGTCACCTGAGGTGAGCACCAAGTCAGCCATGGGGGCACAGGTGAAGGTGATATACCTGTGTGGGTGGAAGGGGTGGAGCCTGGTTCCTCCTCTCTCAAACCCCATTTAAGGGCTGACCACCACCAGGGAAGGATCTCTTCTTGGAGATCCCTCCCATGTGGAGTCCTCTACGAGCCTTGTCATCTTAAAGGTGAGCCATCTTCTCTTTTGTATTACCTGTATAACTGTTTATATAGAACTACCTAAAATATACCATCTTCTATACTATTCCCTGGTGGAGTATTGTCATTAGGAGTTATTTACTCTACAGTGACATGCTGAAAACCACTGTGCAGGGGACAAGAAGTCATTAAGAACAGGCTCCTGTCTGAAATGGCACTTGTGTACAATCAGTAGATAAGAATTTGAAAGTTTAAATTAAAATCTCTGTGAATCTTGGAAACACTGAAGTGCAAAACAGTTATGTAAATAAGAATTGGATAAAACTGCATTAAGAGACAGTTATGAGATAAACATCTTTTACAAATAATGTTTCTTCGTTGTGCCTGACCAAGCCTTAAGTCAGTTCTTCCCATCGTTCTTACCCTAGTGCCTACATGAATGGTTTTTCAGAAATCTAGACCCATCTCTTAATGATGGAAAGCCTCTGCTTGTTGCTGTCATTCTGAAAGGCAGATGTTGATGCCTACATTTTAAATACTCAACTTCTTCAGAACCAAAGGTACCATTTCTGGGAAGATAAACAGACAATGAACTGGTACACCTAAGAGAAAAGTCCTAGGGAAACAATATTAGTTAAACTAGTATTGAAGATAAAAGGTAGAGGACTCTGATTGGCTCTGAGACATGATATTCACCTTTGCTTCTTGCACTTCAACACTCCTAAGGAGGACAAGGTACAAGGAAGCATTTTTCTTACATTCTCTACAAATATTTAACAAAGCATCTGAATAAATTCATTATGAATGAAAGCCGAAGTTCTTTATTATTATTTTGATGAAGAAAACATATTCCAAATGCAGAGTGTCTGAAATACCTTCCAGATTAGCAGATCAGTCTGCAATCACAAAGCAGCATAGATTTGAAAAAACTATGAGGAACTGAAGGACCAAACACAAGACTCAGAGCAGAAGAATTAAGATTTTTGGGGACTATGAAATAATTCTGTGGGGATGGAGAGGAGAAAGTATTTTGCTCAAATCACAATCCTACAGTCTGTCTAATGGTATTGAACACCGGAGTTACATGTAAGAAATCAAGTCTACAATTTGAACGAAACATTTTATTTTCATTCCAAGTCTTTTAGTATTTAGATCTCTACTGAGATCTATTTTTACAGTGCCACTGTGTTTCAGAAAGACACAGTTAAAAGGATCTGGTTTACATTAAGGCTCTATAAAACCTAGTTTATTAGAAAACATCACATTTCAGAAGGGAGGGATGATTCAGTCTGAAGATAGTTTGAAGTACAATAGCAGAAACAGTAAGAGAATTGAAAAATATTTAGAAATGTTAGGAGTCAATGAGCAGAAAAATTACAGTAGGTTATCAAAATATATAAATTGGTATAAGTAGACAAGTATAAGAACATTTGCGATTCAAGACAAAATAGAAAATGTTGAATTTAAGTAATGCAGAGAAAAATTTAAGATCTGGGCAAGATTATACACTACAGCAGTTTTTAGCTTAGAGGAGGTTGTGAAATCATCACCAGAATGCAGCTAAATTAGACATCCTGAGATTCTGTCTGCTTAAAGATAATCTACCTGCATAGCAGCACCCTATTTTGTTAGAAAGGAAATAATTAGAATAAATAATGAATGCCAGAAAGTTCAGCTAACTTTGGTTCTGCCCTGGTGAGGCCTCACCTGGAGTATCGTGTCCAGTTCTGGGCTTCCCCATGCAAAAAAGACAGGGATCTCCTGGAAAGAGTCCAGCAGAGGGCTATAAGGATGATAAAAGGTGTGGAACACTTCTCTTATGAGAAAAAGCTGAAAGACCTGGGGCTGTTCAGCCTTGAAAAAAGAAGACTCAGAATGGATCTGATCCACATTTGTAAATATCTAAGGAGTGGGAGGCAAAGGGATGAGGCTGGACTCTTCTCAGCAGTGCATGATGATAGGATGAGGGGAAATGGCCACAAACTGAGGCATAGGAAGTTCTGCACAAATGTGCGTGGGAACTTCTTTACAGTGCAGTGATGGAGCACTGGCACAGCTGCACAGAGAGGTTGTGGAGTCTCCTCTGGAGATGTTCAAGACCCACCTGGACACCTACCTGTGCAACCTGGGCTGGGGAGCTGCTTTGGCAGGGGGGTTGAACTTAATCATCTATAGAGGTCCCTTCCAACCCCTACAATTCTGTGATTCTGTGTTTTAGAACAGCGCATGATCTCTCCAATGGAATTAACTCTGAATAGAGTTTAAATAAAAAACTATTCCTAACATGACAAAAGTGACAATAGGTTTATGTTACCTTATTTTATAAAGGTAGGGACACTATGATATTTTACCTCGTATTTTATTTCATATACAAACAATGCATCTTTGCTCCTCTTTCATCTTCTCTGGTTCTCTTGGACACTCTTCCAACATCAGGCAATTCAGTAGGAGGACAGCCTGCTAAATGAACAACACAGGTTGTACACTAAGTCATTAGATTGAAGTGACCCTTCATTGTACTCAAGAATTTGCTGAAATATGAATCATAGAATCACCAAAGTTGGAAAAGACTTCTAAGACCAACCAGTCCAACCATCCACGTATCACCAATATATCCCACTAAGCCATGTCTCAGTACGGCATCTAACGTTTTGAATCCCTTGAGGGACAAGGACACCACCAGCTCCCTAGGCACCCCATTTCAGCACATGATCACTCTTTCAGAGAAGTATTTCCTCAAGTCCAACGTGAATCACCCTGGGAGCAACTTGAGGCCATTCCCTCTAATCCTACTGGTAGTTACACAGGAGAAGAGGCCCAGCCCCACCACATCACAACCTCCCTGTGTGGTAGCTGTAGAGAGATGTAATGTTTCCTTTGAGCCTCTTTTTCTCCAGAATCAACAATCCCAGTTCCCTCAGCCTCTCCCCATAAGACTTGTGCTCCAGACCCCTCACCAGCTACGCTGCCCTTCTCTGGACATGCTCCAGGGCCTCGATGTCTTTCTTGTACTGAGGGACATAAAAGTGAACACAGTACTCAGGGTGCAGCCTCACCAGTGCTGAGTACAGAATACTAATCACTTCTCTTCTGTTGGCCGCATGATTTCTGATACAAGCCAGGATGCCATTGGCCTTCTTGGCCACCTGGGCACACTGCTGCCTCATGTTCAGCTGAGCATCAACCCCATAGCCCCAGGTCCACTTCTTCCATCCAGTCTTCCTGACACTTTGCCCAAGCCTGTAGCTTTGCCTTGGTTTGTTGTGACAAAAGAGCACAATTCAGCACTTGTCTTCTTGAACTTCATTCCACGGGTCTCAGTCCAGCAATCCAGCCTATTCTGATTGTTCTGTAGGGCCACCCTACCCCAAGTCAGATTGACACTTCCTGCCAACTTGGTGTCACCTACAAACTTTCTGAGGGTGCACTCAGTGCTGTAATCCAGGTCATCAATTAAGATGTTAAACAGGACAGGCCCCAGTACTGACCCCTGGGGAACACCATTCATGATCTGGATTCAACTCCATTAAACCACCCTCAGGGTCCAGCTATCCAGACAGTTCTTTATCCAGCAGGGTATATCATCTGCCCAATCCATGGGCTGCCATCTTCTCCACAGGAGTACTGTGGGAGACAGTTTCAAAGGCTTTGCTGAACTCCAGGTTGACTATGTCAGCAGCCTTTCCCTTGCCCACAGTTGGGTCACAGAATCACTAAGATCAGGTTGGTAAAGCAGAACTTCTGTTCTGTGAACCTATTCTGGCTAGGCCTGATCTCTGGTGGTCCCATACATGCCTTGTGATCTCCCTTCAGATGATGTGCTCCAAAACATTACCAGGCACCAAGGTCAGTCTGACAGGCCTGTAGTTCCCCAGCTCCTCCTTAGGACCCTTCTTGTAGATGGGAGTCACACTGGCAAGCCTCTAGTCCTCTGGGTCCTCTGTGGGTAACCAGGAACACATATGGTGGAAAGCAGCTTGGCTGTTACTGCCACTGGCTTGCTCAGCACCCTCGGGTGGATGCCATCTGGCACCATGGACTAGTGGCAGTCCAGGTGGGGTAGCAGGTCTCTGTTTCCACATGAATCATGGGGAATTTATTCTGCTCCCCATCCGAGACTTTGAGGTCAGGGGGTAGAGTATTCCTAGAATAAGTGGTCTGACTTTTAAAGGTAGACATAAAGCAGGCATTGAGAACCTCAGCCTTTGACTGGACTTGCCTTGCCCCAGCCTTGCCTGATCTTCTGTGGTTACATTCCCTGATGCATTCAGTAATGGATAGAGATTCTCTTTAGCTCTCTTTGTATTGCTAATATGTATGTAAAAACATTTTTTCTTCTCTTTTAATGTAAAAAACAAGAGATTACACTGTAGACACAGATGACGAGAGTTTTGAAAATTCATGACAGGGTACAGAACATCATTCCATGGCTCACATAATGAGAGCACCGCACACAGAAATCACAGCTGTGGCCGTATATTACAATTATGATTTCTGAAGTTAACTGTATATCCATTTTGTCTTTTCTTACTCCCTGGAGTTAGTAGAAAAACACACTGGAAGATCATGCTGGTGCTTGCTCAGCTCTGATGACAGGCTGTATGAGCTTCTGTTCCCATTACAGTCCCAGCTGCAAATGCTTTGCCACAGCCACACTTCTTGACAGTGACCACCACGTGAACTGCACGCATGCTTCTCCAGAACACCTACAGCACTTAACAAGAGTTTGAATTCACACACTAAAAGCGACCGTACGCTTAAGTTTTCAGATACAGCTAAAATAACAGCAGATGTAGCAAGGTAACGTTTATTCTTTTTCCATACACAACGCTGGCTGAGCGATGCTCCACTCGCTCATGAGGACACAGAGGACCAACACACAGGCTCCCCAGGCCTCCTAAGTTGCTGATCCCTGTTATGCCTCTCATGAAGTGCTCAGGCCACAGCCGTCACACCATCAGTCAGTGCAAAGATCATCAAGAACCACCGCAGCAAGCGCAATATTCTCCCATCTTCGGCCTAATTACCGGCGCGCCAGCGTCTCTCACAGCACAGCCGAAGTACCCCAGGCCCCGCCCCGCGCTCCCCGGGCCCTCAGCGCGGCCCCCGCTCGCGAGGCCGAGTCAAGGAAACGCCCATCCCGTTCTACCCTCTTCTGATTCACCAGAACGCCACAGGCAGAACGCAACGTGATTGGCCAGCGGGGCAGTCACTCAGTGGCATGGCGGCAGGCTCGCGTCGGTTGGGCTGGGTTACCGTTTGACGCCACCGTTGCGGATGCGCGCGAGTGCGCGTTCTCGGGAGGGGGGCGGGGCGGCGCGCGACCCGGCCGTTAAGCGGTCGGCGTGCGGCGCGTGCTGGCTCGGGCCGGTTCTCCGCCCTGCCGCGGCCCTTCACGTGACGCGGTTCAGTGCTTACAGCCGAAGCGGGCGCCCTCTCACCGCCCCTCGCGCGCCGCCCGGCGGTGACCGTTTCGCTTTCATTTCCCGGAGGCGGCGGCGGCGCGGAGCGGAGCACAGCACAGCGGCTGCAGTCCCACCCCCACCCCCCGCCGCACCCCGCCCCGCCCCGCGCGCGCGGTCCCACCCCCGCGGGCTCGCGGTGAACTGAGATTCCCCTTCCCCTCCCCCGCCCTGCACACGCACACCGCATACATACCTCTGCCTCCTCTTCCTTCTCCTCTAGCTGTGGGAGAGTGAGGGAGAGAGAAAAGGGAGGGAGGAGGCGCCGGGCCTGGGCCTCCCGCACCGCGCCGCCGCGCACAACATGGAGGAGCTGGTGGTGGAGGTGCGCGGCTCCAACGGGGCCTTCTACAAGGTACAGGGCGCTCGGGTTGGGCCGGGCCGGGCCGGGCCGGGCCGGGCCTCAGGGGAGGGAGCGGGGCCTGGAACGGGAGGAGGAGGAGGAGGCGACGGCGGCGGCGGCTCCTCCTCCCCGCGCGGAGGTAGAGCGGGGCCCCGGGGCAGGAGGGGGGGGTGGAGGCCGCGGCGGGGCCGTCGCCGTGCCCGGGGGGCGGGAGCTGCGCCGCTGGGAGATGCCGGCCGGGGGCTGTGCGGGCCGGGCACGGAGGGAAGGCCATGGCGGCGGAGGAGGCCTCGGGCCTTCGCCCATTGTGGGAAGGGGAGGCCCCGGCGCTGTTGGGGCGGGGAAGGAGGGTTCAGGCCTTGTCTCGGCGCCGTCGTGAGGATCGGGGTCGGGGATGGGGCATTGTTAAATCCTCAGCTTTTGTCGCTACTTAAGGAAAGTCTCGCTGTCCAGGTTCCCATGAGAGCTGCACTGCTGATGCACGGCATTCAAGGCGGGGGAGGAGAGGGGTGCTAGTTCCAAGCGCATCTGCGATGGGAGCTGTTGTCATTTATTTTTCTTAATGCTACGGCCGGGGACGCTGCACATTAGTGTTAAAGAGAGTGTTGACCAAAAATGTTCGCTGAGCTCCTAAATATATCCACTCATCAATTTTGCCTTTTACTGAAACTACTGAGCAGCGTTCCATGTTTGTTTCCAAGCCTGTGTGCTCAATAAAGCCTTCACTGATTCTTTGATATGCATCCTAAGTACTTAATATTTCTGTTAATGCTGGGTAGTACTGGTGTTGGTTTGCTTGTGTTAGGATGCATTAATCGGTGTATTATTAGGGTGTGAGTTGTGGTTCTACCCTATTCACCGAAAACCTAAGCTTGAGCACAGAGAGTTTGGGCCTACTATCATTGGTGCATATACCAGTTTCAGACATAACAGAAGCACTCCTCAGTCGTTTTCTGCAAGCTTTACTGTCATTTGAATGTCGTGGTACTTTAAAATTTGCGCGTTGTTATTGTGCAGCATCAAATATTTATGTTAGTAAGGAAAGAACAGGTAGAATTTCACACTCTGATGTTAGTGTGGTAGGGCAGACTGGTATCCAAATGATACTGGTCCAACACCTTTGAGCTGAGTTTTTTTCCATGAAGGCAACTTAAAAACTTATTTCTGAAATACATTTATTAATCCTCACTCTGGAGATCTTTAAGAAAAAGAAAAAATGAAAGTATGGATGAAGTCTGAAAGTTTGGTACAAAGATATATACTGAGGGTTTGCAGTGCTTAAGTCAGAGTACGGGATCTGCATATCACTTCCTGGAATTAAGCTATTTAGTGCTTTGAAAAATCAGCTTTAAGGTTTTTAAAGGTACAGTAGTTGCATAGGAGAAGACACAGACATAAATATGTTAGTTAAGAGAGCAGCTCTAATAAGTCTTTCATCAAGTTATATGACAATGTTTACACAATAGTGCAAAGTAGATGATACATTGTTCATTCTTTACTAACCAATATTAAAGAAACCAGAGAGAATATAAAGCAGCTGTAACACATAGTTCTGACATCATGTTCTTTTTCCCTTTTTTCCATAACATATGCTCACTTCTGATTGTAGTGAAGGTAATAATTACAGATGGGCTTATATGCACAGAAATTTATTATGTGTAGTTCAGTGTACCTAAGTCATGACACAGGCTTTGTCTCCAAATTGTGTATTGTGTTTGCCTTCTATCTTTAAAATTCCTTTATTTGAATTTCTGACTTTTTTTCCTCCTCTCCTTAATCTCTAAGGATTGGTTGGAAGGGATTGGTTGAGTTATCTAAGAAAACTTAAATGGGACATGTAGTTTGTTACACTTCACCTGTATTGTCTTTCTAGATGAAGCATTACGCTTAATTTAAATGGAGCAACAGATTACTTTTATTTTTTTATCTAAAAAAATAATCTCATGAAGTAATACTTAATGCAGATCAGCAATTTTTTTCCAGCTGGAGTTGGCTGAGTTTTAGTTAGAAATCTTCCATGTATCGTAATGTTTGAGTGTCATGCTTCTATTAAATAGTTTATCTGAATGTTTTCTTTTGAGTTTTATGCTTGTATTGCAGATTTGGACTTTGATTATAAAATGAAGTGATTGATCCAACATTACAAGAAGTGCGGTGATGTGGACATAATTGCAAGATTTAATTTTTTCTTTGTTTAGAAAGTTTTTTTAAGCAGTCTCTTTTGAAGTGTTTTACAACAATAACACAAAACATATCTAAAGCAAAACTTATTATTTCGGTCACATGGTTTACTGATTCTTACCAGTAGTTTCTTTGGCTTGAAATCATTCTGTTGATCCTCATTATTATATGTATATGTTTTGGCAGACGAATATACTGCTAATGAGGATACAGAGGGAAGGAACATGAGGCTGCTGGAGTCACAAAGTGGTACAGATAGGTAACTCAGTGCCACTTGAGGCTTTCATAGTCTCTCTAAAGACCACATGAATTCAGGTCTGTAAACGTGTTCTGGTTTTGAGTGTTCCCAGCAGCATCTTGATCTTGAGAGTACAAAAATGGTGCCTAATTGTCACCTTGTCTCTACTGAGAGTCATAAAGTAGGCTTTTTCTCTGCTTGTGTTGCCTGTGGGACTTGATCCAGAATGCGTGTTGAGATGTTTTATGGGATTGTGTTCCACGCATAACATAGGAGGATGATTCTGGTACCTCAGCAGGTGTAGTATGCAGTCAGAATGTGGAAGGTTTTAATTCAAGTTTCATATTGGTCACGTGCACTGTTCCACAAGAGTTCTGGAATGCATCATTTTGTTATCTGGATGCAAATTCTTTCACCAAGTAATGATTTAATTATGTTAAGAATGCTTCACAATTTCATGAACTTCTTCCCCTTCCCCATACGAATTATTCCATGAAAAATGCAGTGCAGTTGATAAGCATGATTTAGGAATGATTGGTAATTTAGTGCCTAAAAATGCTCAGTCATGACTTATTATGTTGCTTGGCCCAGAATCCCTGGGAATAAAAGATTAAATACCCTTACTTACTTTTAAGGCTATTCTAACAGCCAGGGCTGTGTATCGTAAGGAGAGGGACCTGCCCTTTAGCAGCTTGTGGGTTGAGTAGCTAAACTGTGAAAGTGTGCACTGTTAGCATGCATCATTGCACAACTTGTTGGGTCGTGTAGGTACAGTAAATGAAGGTTTTCACATTCTTATTCTCAGAGGATTAATAGTCTGTTGTCTAGTCTTTACAGAGATAGTTTAAGATATTATTTCCTTCAAAAAGGGGATGTGGTGAATGCCTTTCTAGCATGGGATTTTTTTTTCTTCTCAATTTGGGAGTAATTATCTCCTGTAATCTCTGCTGGACATAGAAAGCATCCTGTTGGAGGCAGCATACCCTTAGCAAGCATCTTTATTCTTTTTGCACACTCACAGACCTTCTGAAGATGATAGTCAATACTAGTTTTTCTGATTCAATTTTCATTTCTGTGACTTTCCTTGTTTTCCTGGTCTGCTTTTTTTGTATGGTACGCCTTTTTTCAGATTTGAGTAGCCATACCTTATGACTCCTTGCAACAGGTATAAAATGTTACAGTACCACTAGGCAGATAGATATTAGTTCGTATAAATGACACAGTTTTAATCTTTGAGAGCATAATTTTGCCTATTTTCACTTCTTAGGTTTATCCTTCATTATTAAAATGATAGACTGTTTCTATCTGATTTAAGGGGTAGGGAGGACAACAGCAGCAAAAAAACTGAGTGGCAGCTAGAGGCTCTGTTCCTTTGAAGTATCTATCTACCATTTAGCACATAAATAATAAACATACTGGTGTCTCCAGTAATTGTTATTTTCTATTTAGTAATTTGTGAAACTTAGACCATATCTTTATTGTTCAGCTCTTCTTAGAATGTGAATGTTTGTATGTGTGAGAAAGACCACGATATGTCACTGTTTGATTGTCATCTTTTTTTTGTTTAAATCTAAGCTGTGGAGAAAAATGTTAATGGTTAATATGACTGAAAGTCAAATCTGGTGTAGGAAATACACCAGAGCTTGATTTTTAATATCAGAGAAGAACAAGCAGACTATCAGTGTAAAACTTGATTCTATTTATAGAAATAAAAGCAAAACTTGCAGTGGTTTGAATTTCTTCTTATGTATGCTAATCTGATATCGCTGCAGTTAGTGATATCATAGCTGCTGTTGTCACAGTGCCATATTTCCTTATTTTAGTTCCATCTAGTTTCATTGTGTTCTTAGTGCTTCTTGTGTGCGTGTTCATATTTGTTGTAGCCATTTTTGTTCTGTCCCTTCTTGGAAGTGTTTCAAATCCACATATATGCACCTATAGATTTGAACTTCCATGCCCAATTTAGACTTGTTATTTCCAGAAGGGCTGAGGCCTGCTTATTGTGCTTTCATTAGTACTTTGTGTGAAATCAGTACCTATCCTCTGCCTTCAGTGGCATCTGGGACTAGCTTGTCCTGTGTACTGTGAATTTGATTTGTGATAGCAGTGATCTGTTGCTTCTTTTTAGCATTGCACATAGTTTTCTGTGGTATGCATAATACAAAATATAGTTGTGTTAAACGTTAGTTTTAGGTTTCCAAGTGCTTTAATGATTAAGTTGTCAGTTTGCTTTTTTTTCTTTTAACAGCTACTCACAAAACATAGATGTTGCAAAGCATTATAGTTTGTACTTAGGAACAGGTACCTAAGTGTACGTACTTAGTGCTTAAATTTTACTTAATACAGATCTGGTACAGGTATCAGGTGTTTTTTGTTTGTTTTTGTTTTTGCATTGTCACTAGATTAGAACTGCAGAAGAAGGGAAACCAGCTTTCTGTGATTAGGTAGAATTAAGGAACTGTATTTTTAGGCTAACTTGTGTCCGCTTATTTGTTTTGTAAGCATAAAACTCTATAGAAGTAGGCCGAAGTGTTGTATATGTTGTATATTTGAAATGAGGTATTTTGGTAGGATAATATTTGTATTAATTTGTATTAACATTTGTAAAATCAGCAAGGCTGGAAATTAAAGGGCAAAATAGTAACATCAGTGTTTTTGGTCAGGCTGGAATAAAAAACATTGTTTGCTTCTGTGGCTGAATACTCTGAAGCTGACTTGTTATGATGCTGAAGTCAGTGATGCTGTCTGATGCTACTTGTTCATGGTCAAAAATTTCCTGATGCACGAATACATAGATTTCAGGGTTGAGACCAAAGCTATGTTGAGGACCTGTTTAAGAGGAGTTTGATAGTAGTCAAGAAGTGATAAAATGCTATAATAATTAACTTGTAAAACTTTGCACGGTATTGAGATCATCTTCAGCCTAATGAAGCTCACCCTTCTTTTACTGTGTGATAGACAGTAACTGACAAAAGCTCTACATCTACTGTACTAGCTCTTCAATCTTTAAACTTGGATATGATGTTAAATTGAAAACAAAGATTGCCCATAGTTACATTCTTTTAATTAGCTATTTGCTATACATTTTCCAGATTTTGAAAGTGGTAGAATGTTTAAAGGTGCTAAGTTAGTTTTCAGCTTGGTAACTTACATTTGTGTCAGTGGTTTGTTTATTGATGTTAAATTGCAGAATGGGTACCACTAGTTGCTTATTATGTTGCTGTAGTCAGGAGCTTCTACTCGAGGCAGTTTGGATGTTAGGAGCTGCCAGGTCTGAATATGAGATTAGCCTTGTTTGTTTTTTTTTATATCACACTCATGTATTTCTCTGTTGTAACCCATGCTTTTCAACAGAGTGATATTTAGAGAATCTTCTGGTGTTTTCATGTCTAATGAGAGGGTGACTTCTCCAAAAGCATCTTTCATCTTTTTTTAGCAGAAACAAATGTTGCTGTTTTGTGAATGTGATAACCAAGTATCTACAAGTTATTTCTCAGAATGTTGTATTGTTACTCAACTTTTTTTTTTTTTCTCAAGGCTATTCTTGTTCTTGGTAGTGTTTCTATTGGTTTTCCTTTGTAAAATAACTTCTACTTTTGTATACTCAAAAGTTATTGATTATACTCAGTCCCATCTTTTCTGTGGTGTGAAGGAGTCATAACAAATACTTGGTAGTGATTGCTGTGTTATTTCAGGTGTTTAAGGTAGCAGTTTCTGTTCTGTCTGTAAGAATAGGTGATTCAGAGCTGTGCAGGGAAAACACTTTGGACAAGATGTGGAAAGAACCTTTGAAGGTGATATGAATAGAGTTGTGAATTGTGGCAGGACTACCATAGTATCTGTGAAATGAATTTTGTTCTGGAATTTTCTTACAGAAGAGGCAGCAATATGAAACAGTACGTAAATGTTCAACTGGGAGTTCTTTTGCCTTTTTACGTAAATAGTATTTTTGTTCTACTGTCAACATGATGCAGAAGTATGGTTCTAGATCTACTTTGTTTTATGATTTGTATGTTTTTAATGATATATTTGCCACTCCCTTGGAAATAATATCTTGGAGTTTCAGAATAACTAAATACCTAAATACTATTAGAACCTGATTTAAATCTTAATGCTTTTTGGAAGAACATCTTTTGGGGCTAGTAATAAACTTTTCAGGAACTTTATTTGTACAGTATCGTGAGAGATGAGCAAGATAAAATGCAATCTTTTTCAATTGTCTTTGACTTTGCTTTGACTTCTATTCAAGATGGCCTTGTTTTCAGATTATTAACTAGCATTCTACTTTATTGTACTGAATGCCTCTAAGTAATGACCATTGTGCATATGTGCTGCTTACTTTCATTATAGTCAGCTGTTGGAGCTCCATATTGGTCATCAGGTACTGCTCTTCTTTGATCCTGTAAGATACTGCTGTGATTTAGCAGATGCTTGAGAATACTTCATGAACGAGGTGCTGGTGACATTTTTTTAACCTCTTAGGTGCCATACCTAAGAGAAACTCCTAACACTCTTAAGATGTGAATTATTTTTCTCTTGGAACTTTGAAAAGTGGGGGGAATGAAACATAAGTTGTAATTAATGAACTGTAGCACAAGAAAGTTACCAATAAGTTATTTTCAGTTTACTGAGAATTTGTTGTTCTACTGGGGTGCACATCCATTGATAGAATTAGGTTCTGTAATCTCTCTCGCTCTTGGACTTTCATCCACCTCTGCTTTGCTAGGGCATGAGAAACATGAACAAATGCTAGTGAAATACTCAGCCTGTTGCTAGTGCCTTTCTATTTCAGCAGTTTTTGAAGATATTTTTAAGAAGAAACAAGCTAAAGACTCTTTTCAACCCTCATTGCTGTGCACCCTGTGTTTGAGGTTATGAAAAATATTTTTCTTAGTTATTCTTGAAGTATTTTAATAGAGTATCATCTTGGTGTTTGATGGATGGGGGAAGTTTCAGCATAAAGCTGAGAATTTATCAAAGGTCATTGAGTTCAGTAGTGTATGTGGGGGGAAAAAAGCACCCTCGAGGCTTAGACTTAATTCTGTACTCTGCTCCGTAGTTGTGTGGGAGACTTGGCACAACTACTATTCATTGCCCAGAAGAAAACAAGGAAGGCTGTGGGGCATTTCATTTAAGTTTGTATAATAAGGAAGCTGACTGTGTGAATGAAAATAGTACTAGAATGAATTTGTGATTTTTGGTCGTACCCTGAGGTAAGTTAGGTGAGATTTCTTTTAAAGAGTAGTACTGTTTAATTTCTGCACTGTAATTTTCTCGTTGGAAAGTACAAATTGATAGTTCTAATATATTAAACTTGAGTTATATTTCATATCTCATAATTAATGATGTTGTTTGTTACTGACCTCTTCCGTTATTTCAAAAAAGAAGGGCTTTCTGTATGGATTGGGCATTCTGTCTGCCTGCACATTGTCAGTCCTGCGTTCAGGGGGTTATCAGCTTACAGGATGTGTTTTATATAAGAGTATTGCAAAATGGAAAAGATTGACTCAAAAACATATTTACATACCAAATTCTGTTGATATTTGAGATGTGCTTTTTAAAACAGTCTGTTGACATACTGTAAAGTACCTTTCTTTTCTTCACAGGCATTTGTAAAGGATGTACATGAAGATTCCATAACAGTTGCATTTGAAAACAAGTATGTATATTGCTGTTACAAGTACAAATACAGAGTTAAGAGAGTTCCTATTTTGAATTTGATAAAACTAAATATAACAGGATGATGGAAAGTGACATCCATAAGATACTGTATACTTCTGATGGCATGCTTAAGGATTAAGAGGTTAACTACTATGTACATTTTGTCTGTGCTTTCAATTGTTTAAATATTTTAAAGAATGAAACTAGAAGATGGTGAATGTTCTTGAAAATACGTAATTGGACATGCATAATAGCAACCGATGTTTGAGTAAGCAGCAGTACTATGACTGCTTCTGTCTCACATGAATATTCTATTTTAGATTTTCCCCATTACATTATTACAAAATTTATTTTATACATAGTAATAAATGCCAGTTTCCCATGTTGTGCTGCTAAAATATGGTAAAAAAAATTTAAACATGTTATATTGTTAAGCTCAGATTTTGTTTCCTTCAGGAGGGAACACCAAGGTGATGTGTGTGTGTGTGTATATATATATATGTATGTAATTTTTTTTCCTGGTATGTCTTTGTTATGGAATCATGAGTATTTTTAGAAATTGTTTTACTGTTATTTTTGAAAAAAATCTGCTTGATACATTAATTTTATTAATTCTTAAAGAATATTAAAATACAAGTTGAATTTAGACATAATGTGGGTTACTTCTTTATAAGCTATAGGTAAAAAGACTGATTTTTGAAGAAAGAGTTCAGAAGTTAATGTATTTTTTTTTTAAACTGCATTTTGTTGGGGGTAGAACCTGCAGCTATAAATAATAATTAAAAAAAAAAACCTGGAAGATTTCAAAGCAGTACGGTTAGAAGCAGAGTTTCAATATATGTGCACAAAAACTCTGCAAAAATGAAAAATGTGAAATAAGTTGATTTCCAGTGCAGTTCTGACTTCTTTCTTTCTTAAAAATAAAGTGAAAGTGTTTAGGTCATTTGTTGTATTTTTATTTGTAGCTGGCAACCGGAGAGACAAATACCATTCCATGATGTGAGGTTTCCACCACCTGCAGGCTATAATAAAGACATAAATGAAAGTGATGAAGTAGAGGTATGTATGCTCTGTTAACAAAACTTGTTAAGAGAAGTGAGAGAATTTCTGGTGAAAATGTTGGACAACTCAGTGCAAGATTTGTCTCCATATTATATGTTGTCAGTCTTTTGATTCCAAATACTACGTAGAAAATGATGTCAAACATGTTATCAGAAGATATTTTTGACAGTATGACAGCATTATGTGCACACCAGTTTACTGATGTGATCAGATTTTCTTTGATTATGGATCCTTTATTTGTCAGAAATCAAATTATTTGGAAATAGCCTGGACTGTAGTTCTTTATCTACATTTAGACTTCATTTTAACTTTATAGGTGTTTGTTAGCAAAACTTATACAGAATGTAAATTTTCTCATTCAGCTTTATGTACGTAAGTTGCTCCAAAGGTAATGGCTTCTTTTATTTCCATGGATACTACAACAGATATAAAGAGCACAATAGCACTATTGGACAGAGCATATTCTCAGCTGCAAAACACAGTTTTTCAACACTGTTAACCACTGTTAGCTGTTCATTTTAGCCAGCAAAGAACAAAGGCCAAGCTTGTAAAAATCTGCATGAGCAAATGTCACCTGATAAATGCCAATGGTATTTTCTCTGTGAAGAAAAAATTGACATTTTTTCTTCACAGAGAAGTTCAGTTCTATTCCTCTGCTTCATTCGAACTTCCATGTCAGGCACCATTCCGTGAGACCACTTCTGCTGCTGCCTGTCACACGGTGACAAAATCTAACAGAATATTGACAGGAAGGGTAAACTGTCATGTGACCAGCATGCATCTTTAACATCATAAAATAGCAGGCCATCGTATCCATTCATGCAAAATACAGTAACCATAAAGACATACCTGTAAATAAATATGTATAGGTAGAAGGAGCCTGGATTTAGTATGACTGAATCTTCAACATTTTCAAAAGCAGTAATATTTTCTAATTCTTATTAAAAAGTGAGATCTTTGCTTAAATAGTATGCAAAAAAAACCAAAAACCTTTTGATTTGAAAAATAAGAAAATGTAAAAAAGAAAAATGATGTAGTTATAACAAATATCATATATGTATTGAGGTAGTAGAGTTGCATCGTCATGTCTTCCCTCCACCCTTTACATCTGCATACAGTAAAAAGCCTTGTATAGCAGAATACAAAAGGCTGAATTTTCATTTTTATGGACTGTATACAAGATTGAAACAACTATTGCTGGTAGATCTCTAGAATCTTATATAAGTAGTTTTATATCCTGCTTACATTTGCAGTAGATATTTCAGCTGTTACATGCATGCTATTTAGTTCTTAGATTGGAGACTTTAAGTACTGGTGCGTTTTGCTGGTCTTCACATCTGTTGCAGAGCTGGTGGTAATACTAATCTGTATCAGCTTTTGGGCTACAACTATATAATGTGTGTATTTTGTTCAGGTTTATTCCAGGGCAAATGAAAAAGAACCCTGCTGCTGGTGGTTGGCTAAAGTGAGAATGATAAAGGGTGAGGTAGGAATGTGCATATAATATATACTTACTTATTTACAGTTTTTGTTGTGTTGCTCTCAATTATATCAATGTGCAGTGCCTTTATATTTCTCTCCAATTTGAAATAATTTCTTAACTAAGGTGGTTGCAGTTACCATTAATTTCAATCCAAAAAGTTTGAATTTAATTTTTGATTTAACAAGAGTGCCTCTAACTTGATAGTAAAGTACTTACTTTTGTCATTAAAATGTGTCTTGGATGATTTTATTATTTTTATATCAGTTTTACGTAATAGAATATGCAGCCTGTGATGCTACATACAACGAAATTGTCACAATTGAGCGTCTGAGATCTGTGAACCCTAACAAACCTGCAACAAAAGATACTTTCCATAAAATCAAACTGGAAGTACCAGAGGATTTAAGGCAAATGTAAGTGCAAGCATTTCTTTATAAATTGTTTCAAAACATGGGTAACTTCTTGAGCTTGCGGAAAGGAGGAGTAAGAATGCTTTTTATACCTTATAAGTAACTTTTAAAATATTTATTTAAAAATACAGGAGGTAGAAATGTGAACATGGATAAAAGATGATCTTTGAAATGTAATTTAGTTCTGCTGGATTTAGGGCTTGTGTGCAGGGCAGATACAAGAATTTTATTCATTACGATTTGTATTCTTACGCCTGTTATGGTTAAATTAATGAATCCATTCCCTGTCATCTTTGTTGATAGATGGTAAATGTTCATTATTTTATTGTTAGAGAATTTGGCAGTATGTCTATGTTGGTATTTAATGACAATAAAAAAACATACTGCAGGACATAAGATTTTCTGATGATAGCTCTGCAAGTAGTTATACAGTGACTAAAACTTCCCATAGTACAGTGCAGAAACAGCTGGCTTTCTCCTAGAACACTGACATCTTTTTTTTGTAAGTATTCTGAAATCTGGATTAATGATTCCCCTCTTTTAGCTGCAGAACTAGCTATTTCTTGAGAAGTTTGTTATTGCTCCAATATGAAATAAGTTATAAATTCAGATTAGTCTTGTAGTTGTAGAAGTTAATGTTATAGTAAACAAGTTCACTAAGTAGTAAGTAAATGGTAGAAGTCTGGAGAAGCAAAATACTGTGCAAGATGAGCATGAAGATGTTACAATGCTGCAGTAGTTACAGTGAAGTTGCATGTCATACTGTTGCATAGTGTGTTTGAAATTTTAGAGTTGCTGAATATAATGATTTTAGCTTTTTTAACATGAAGCTTAAAAACTTCTACTTACGAAAAGAAATAAAAGCAAAACAAGTACAGTAGATTTGTGCCCAAAAGGGAGGACTTGGATATAGATAGACGGGTTTAAGATTCTTTGAAATTAAGAAAGGAATCATTTACGCTGTGAGCTATAAATGCAGCAGTTTATTATTTTAACTTTGTAGTATTTTATTTTTAGGTGTGCCAAAGAGTCTGCACATAAGGACTTCAAAAAGGCAGTTGGAGCTTTTTCTGTAATATATGATTCTGAAAACCATCAGCTTATTATTTTAGTAAGTATGAACAACTAACCATGCCAAATGTAGTAGTGTTTGAAAATTTCATATATAATACATTATTTTCTTTATTAATAATTTAGTCAATCAACGATGTAACAACAAAGCGGGCAAATATGCTGATTGATATGCACTTTCGAAGTCTACGTACCAAGTTATCCCTGATCTTAAGAAATGAAGAAGCTAGCAAACAACTGGAGGTACGGATTTTTTTTTCCTCTGAAGTAATTTTGGGTTTAAAAATAATTCCCAAACACTTGATAGCTGATAGGACTTAAATGGGAGGTAAAAGTAATTATTTACTGATACAGTAGGTAATAAGTTTATAGTTACAAGGCCTGTTCTTGCAAATACTCATTTTTGTACAATTTCCACAATTTCATGCCCAGTCTTTTCTATCACACATGATTTTGTGTTACTAAATAAGAATATATATATTTTCAAACTATTAAATAAATGTGTATATGTGTAAATGCACATACTTCATGGTATGAACCATTAAATAATCAGTCAATAATAGTGCCATGTTTGATAGCTTTGATTTACTGTTTTTAAAAGCAGATGGACTAAGTGTGGCTTGATACTGAGCTAGACTAGAACAGGATCTTGCAGAAGAAACATAGTGGCAGTGGAATCAAAGACAGGCAGCCTGGGAGGAGTATAGGGATGCTGCAGCCCTGTGTAGGGGTGGGGTCAGGAAGGCCAACTGGATCTGGACTTTGGGGTGTAAAGTTGAATAAGAAAACTTCTATAGGTACATCACCTGGAAAAAGAAAGCCCAAAGGGGTGTACTCTCCCTGGTGAGCAGCACAGACAGGCTAGTAACAATGAACAGGGTGAGTGCTGAGCTATTCAACAACTTTTTGGCCTCAGTCTTCACTAGTGACTGCTCTACGCACAGCCCTTGAGTGGACAGTCCAAAAGTTGTGAACAAAGCCAAGAGGAAGGTCTTGTGCTGTTAGTGGGGGCTGCCATGACCCAGGTACAAGCTAGCGGATACAAGGATAAAGCACACCCTGCTGAAAAGGACCTGAGAGTAGTGGTGGATGGCAGCTGGACGTGAGCCATCGCTGTTCCCTCACAGCCCAGAAAGCCAACCAGATCCTGGTGCATCCAAAGCCGCACAGCCAGCCGGTGTGGGTGGGCATCTGCCCCTGTGCTCTGTGCTGTGAGGTGTACTGTGTCTAGTTGGGTTGTCCTGAGTACCGGAGAGACACGGAGCTGTTGGGAGTGTGTCCAGAAGGAATCCACAAAAATGATCCCAGGGATGGAACAGCTCCCTACAAGGACATGCTGAAGGATCTAGGGCTGTTCAGCCTGGAGAAGAGAAGACTCCGGGGAGACCTGAGAGCAGCCTGTTGATATCTAAAGAGGGGTCACGAGAAGGGAAGGGCAGACTCTTGAGGGTATGTTGTAATGGAGCAAGAGGAAATGGTTTCAAACTAAAAGAGGGGAAGATTTAGATTGGATATAAGGAAAAGGCTTTTTATAATAGGAGTGGTGAGGTGATGGAAGAGGTTGTCCAGGGAAGTGGTGGAATCCTCATCAGACTCTGAGCACCTGATGTAGCTGTAGATAGCCTTGTTAAATGCAGAAGAGTTGGACTAGATGGCCTTTAAAGGTCCCTTCCAACTCAGAAGATTCTATGATTCTATGAAAATGAGAGGTGTATCTGTAGGAAAGGGCGAGGCTCTTGGCAGTATGTACAAAGGGACTGGTTTGTCTCTAGATAAAACGTTAAGAAATTATCTTAGAGCAGATAAAACTTCAGATATTTCTGTAACTGGAGAGTGGGTGTTGACTGGCAAGAAGTTTGACTCATACTTGTCCATGTTGGGGTGGGGGGGAAGAGAAGAAGGAGCAAGCTAGGAAATTAGAGAATCTTTATAAGTAACCTACCGTTGTACTTTTTCTCTGTCTACAATTCAGAAAAAAATAGTAGCATTTCCAAAAACTTCTTTTTTTGATTCATCAGCAGGAGCCAGATGAGTGATAAAACTTTGAACAACAGTTTTTACGTGGATGTATACCAACCGTGTAATTTTTGAGCCAGATTTTATTGTTCCCACCCTGCTCCCCAGAAAGGATTAGATCCACTTTTAGCTTTAAGTGTTATGGAGTTCAAACCTCTTGTATCCAGTAGGTGCACTCACAGCTGCTTATAGGAAGTGCCTGTTTCTGTTACTCCTGTTAGTCTCTTGATTTCTGTATTTGAGAGCTGTAATCTAAGATAGTTTAGGCCTTAATTTTCTGAAGACCAAGAAGGGATCAGTTTATTATTGATTTTCCTTTTTGAGCACTCCCACTGTAGTTTTTCAGTAATCCATTTTTGTTGTCTTCCAGAACTGACAATCGTGGGCAATTTAACTCACGAAATGTAGAGTATTATTTCAGAGGTGGGAAGAACAACAGCCTTTTCAGAGCTCATTCTCTTTGTGTCCCCACGAATGCATGCAGCAGAAGCTGCTGTCATTAATTCCCGTCATTAATTCCCATCTCTAACTAATCTGGGATTCTTGCTCTTGTTCTAAGCCTGAATCTTTTTTCTGCTGTGGAAGGCTGAAGGGTTTTGTTTGATTGTGGTTAGAAAGCTGTAGTTCTGCCTGAGCCGAACATAAGTGAAAGTTATTGTGAGATAAATATATATGATTATAATGGCTTATACTTTTCACGTTTACACTAAGATCTGTAAAGACAGTTTCATTCATACTCAAAAACTTCAGATAATAAACAATTGTATTCATAATTTGTTGAAAAGCTAATTGACACACAAATATTTTGCACATATCCATGTGCAGTGCAATTATTTAGTGAATGCTCTTGACTTTACTAATGGTTTATTGTTTTGATCAAACAAACTCCTTTCTGCGCCATAGACTTTGGAATGTTCGATACTGGTTCTTCTATAGCTCTAGGTAGGAAAGGTAAAACTGCTATGATGACTAACTAGCTTCTCTTTCTTTTCCCTTTCCCTCTGTTGTTTTTTACCTTCTTTCATTTTTGCATGTTAGCTTCTTGCATGGCCTTTGTTCTTAAACATGAGTTTTAGAGCATAAAGTACAATAACCGAACAAATTAGTTTTTGTTTACTTCCTTTACTAATTAGGCATGGCTTAATTATTTTGAGATTTTAAAAATGCCAAACTTAGAAATCTACTTTAATATTCTGGTTTGTATTTTATTATCTCTGAATGCAATTCAGACGTGCATCTAAGTATTCATATACTCTTTGTGTATTTGTTTCTCATTAATCTATTCAAAGAAAATAGTTAGATTTTGCAGTGTTTTGATTCAAGTACATCTTGTAATATGTAGTTTCTGGAGAAGCTAATGATATTTTAGTACACACTATATGGAGTTAGCCAAAGACACTCTGTGGTCATGTAGCTTTATCTTTTCTTCATGTTGTAGCTATTTGTGTTAACAACTGATTGACTTTGTCCTCCTATTCTCTGTTCTCATTTGGTGGTCTGTAACACGTTAACTAGTGAAACAGCTTTTGGGTTTTCTGTTGGAATGTAGATGTGCAAACATTCAACATAATACTTACTTTCCAAATTGCTTATGATGCAGTTAAAGAAATGCTTGGTAGGGATCCCTGGATATTTCATGACATTTGGATACTTTGCATTATTTATTGTAGCCAATTCTCCCTTAAAGTGATTTACCACAATATATTTGTTAATCAATGGTTTTAACTTGGTCAAGTAACAGTAGCAGGACAGAGGAGAGAGAGCTTCCTGTGGGTGTTTCCTTGATGGTTTTGTTTTTGGGTTTTGTTTTTTTTGTTGTTTTTTTTCAAATTTATCTGAATGTGTGGCACTTCACTGTCATGATAATCATTTTCTGATTTGTCTCCATATGCTTGTTAACCAAACTCAGTGATATCCTGGTTTCATATAACACAATCATCCTATAAGATCTGTTTTTTGGAAGAATGAAGAAGGTGTAGGAAAAATTTATCAGTCATTGTCATAGTGTTTATAAGCAAATGACTTTATAGGGTTTGTATTTTTTTCCGGAAATGTCCACTTAACAGCTTTCCCATTCATTTGACAGATTGTAAACTTTGTGCAGTTGAGCATTTACCAAGTTGTTTGTTTGTTTTTTGCACTCATAAGCTCTGGTCATGCTAGTAATCTGAGGCACTTGGTATTGACAGAGGTTGTTCTTAGCAAGACAGGATTTTATGACGTTGCCAAAATCTCTTTTTCCTGCATGTCAGAGTATTTTGCATGCCATCCATCTTCACAGTCTGCTAAAAGATAGTTCTCAAAAGTTTCGCTCAGGTACCCATTCTTCATGCTTGCTTTGTGGTGGATGCTACAGTAATACAATTACAAAAACATTGAAACTGTTTTATATATGCTTCTATAAGTTGAAACTTGATGTGGTTTTCTTGGAAGGTCAGGGATGCTTCAAAAAGTTGTTTACTGTGGTCACTAGTGCTATCTTTAACCTGTTCCTTTTTTGATTTTTTTTTTTTGTAAATTTTATCTGTCTAGAAAGCAGCGTTCTTTCCAAAGCTGTTTTTAATTACTTTTATCCTTGGTGTCGTCTTTCATAGAGGAAACCTTCATTAAGATTCTGTAAGCCATCTTGTATTGCTTAGTTGTGCCATAGCAGTTTCAGGAAAAAGTGATAGGAGTTGTGGAACAATTGCCACGTGTTTAATTTGAGGTTACCTGAGCCTCAAACACATGATTGAGAGAGTTCATTTAGTAGCTTAGTAACTGCTGTCCCTATGCTGAAATGGGACTGTGGCTACTGTGAATCTGAAGCTCTCAGATTAACAGGTAGAATTGCAATTCCTGGGTGAGTATTTTAATGTGTCCTCTGAATCCAAGCAATGTGTTGGAGTTTCACCTTAATTTTGTTGTTTTCTGTAGACATCAGTTTCTTTTTTTTCTTTTATGCACAGTAGATATTTATCTATTGAGTGTTATTTACTTATCTCTGACTACAGATTTTAATTGAGCAACTGTTGTTTCCCACTAACTTGAAATGGTGCAGTTTTCTACACAGGTTGTAGGATTTCCCTTAATCACTATAAATATCTGGATTCTTTTCAGAGTTCTAGACAACTTGCATCACGATTTCATGAGCAGTTCGTTGTACGTGAAGACTTAATGGGTTTGGCTATTGGCACTCATGGTGCTAATATTCAGCAAGCCAGAAAAGTCCCTGGAGTGACTGCCATTGATCTCGATGAAGATACCTGCACATTCCATATTTACGGAGAGGTAAGATCCCTTCTTTAACTGTTTAAATAATAGAAAAACAAAAACACTGTGGGATAATCCATCTCAGCAGTGTGTGGTGATAGGACAAAGGGAAATGACCACAAACTGAGGCATGGGAAGTTCTGCACAAATGTGCATGGGAACTTCTTCACAGTAAGGGTCACAGTGCACTGGCTTAGGCTGCCCAGAGAAGTGGTGGGGTCTCCTTCTCTGGAGACATTCAAGACCCACCTGGACGCCTACCTCTGCAACTGGGCTGGGGAGCTGCTTTATCAAGGGGGCTGAACTCGATCTCTGGAGATCCCTTCCAACCCCTACAGTTCTGTTGATTATGTGATCTCATTTCTCTTCTTAAACCCTATGTGTTTTAGGATCAGGATGCAGTGAAAAAGGCAAGAAGTTACCTTGAATTTGCTGAAGATGTCATACAAGTCCCAAGAAATTTAGTAGGTATGTTAGTCCTAGAGCCTGATATTAAAGAAAAATGTCTTCTGAGGTTTTTAATTTTACAACAGGCAGGGTAAGAAAATAAATTGAAAAAGTTTTTTGTGAACAGTTCCTAGGTGATAAAAGCCTTGGAGTTTGAGGTGGGTTTTTTTGTTTGTTTGTTTCCCCCCCCAGTTCTGTATAGAATTTTTCAGTCATTTGTAAGGAATTACTTGCTGGTTTGCAGTTCACAGATGCCTTAATACAAAGTAGAATAGTTTCTAGATTGAGCGAAAGAATTTAATGATGTCCTTTCAAAGATGCTGAGATGCTTTTTCAGCTATGCAACAGATAAGTCATTATTGTACTATCTTGTATTATTTTTCTGTACTTTTAATTCTGAGATATTGTTTGTTTCAAAGCAGCTCTGTAGGATAAACTGAAGACCTGCTTAAGGCACATGAAGGTCAGGAAAACTCTCTGAAGATGATATATCGACTTCGATTATCAAATACCTCGAGAGTCCACAGAAGTGCATGTAGCCCTCAATGTGTGGGGCATTTGTGGAAGCCCTGTTATTGAGTTTCCTTGCTAGAAAGTTGGAAAACTTTAGCGTACCTCATATGAAGCAGTTTATGCAAGCTTCTGTTGAAGCAGTGTAAAATTCTGCAATGGGACAGCTGCTTATAATTGCTCAACTCTGACGTTGTTTTCAAAACAGTAGCTTTAGGGTAGGTTCTTCACTTGCTCCCTCTTGTTACCACTAGGGGGCAAATGAAATGATAGGCTGCTATTGTTATTTTAACTTGAAATATATTTTAGTGTTCCTATTTTCTGTTTAGAACGCTGTGTTTGTGTTTTTTTCAGCTTTCTACTTTTAGTTTGCTTCTTGGCCTGGATTCCTTAAAATATATAATTGGACCGATCACAAAATGCTTTTTCATTTCTAGTGATTTGCCAGAAAATTGAAGTTTGGATTATAAAGTCAAAAACCTTTTACTATGTTCCTGAAATGCTTACATTTTCCTTAACCTAAAATAAAAACTCAGCATCGTTTTATGTATGAACTTCGTGGATGCTGCTGAATTCTACTTATTGTTTTTAAATTTTTATATAATTCAGTGTTCATTTTTGTGTTTTGGTTTACTTTTTGTTGTTGGTTTTATTTTTTTTTTTTAGCTTGCCACCAAGGCTTTTTTGTTTTGTTTATTAGGAAGATGTTATACCAAAGCTGTGTAATGGAGTAAGTTAAGCAAAAGAAGCTTTTGACTGTCAGAACAACCTTTGTGGTCAAGGAAGACTACAAGGAAGACCTCAGTAGTCATTTTTTGTCATCTTTTCTACAAAGATGTAGCGTATAAAATTTCATGGTTTAAAAAAAAAAAAGTGAAATGTAGAAGTGAAAATTCAGTTTTTCTTTGAATAAAAGAAACACTGCCCTATGTGATTAAGAGAAAGGTTTAATTTGCTCTCCAGGGATAAATTTTATCAGCAAAACAGTAGCTGTCATGCACTCAATAGTCTCTGCCTTTATTTCAGTGATGTTGCGTGAAAAGTGTTAAGGTGTATTTCAGCAATCATAAGATACTGTGCTCCTGTTAAATGCAATGGGGTGTATTACGCTATTTTTTTGAAGTTCTCTCACTGTTACTAAATGGTTTTCATTAATTAGAGTTTAATAATACTTAAGTTTTAGGGGAAAAACACTGGAAATTGAGTGTTTTATGTTCTTTTTGTAGGGAAAGTAATAGGAAAAAATGGAAAATTGATTCAGGAGATAGTGGACAAATCTGGTGTTGTAAGAGTGAGAATTGAGGCTGAAAATGATAAAAATATTCCGCAAGAAGAGGTATGTTTTCATTATATGTGATTTCTTTGTGTTATCTGATGGTTGTATTCTGACCAGTGATAAAATAGAAGAAGGAATCTATCTTCATATGGTAGGATGAAGTTATGATTATAATGTGGTTGTTGTTTCTTTCTCCTGCGGTCTAAGTACGGCAGGAAAGAGCTGGTCCTTGTAAACTTATACATTCTTTTAAAATATGACCAAAAAATTAGTCTTCCAAGATGTAGACACAAATATTGCAGGCTTGGTTTTTTTTGTGAAGAACAATAGTTTGCTTTTAAGTCTGAATACAGTATTGGGTTATTTTTTCTTAAGACCAAAGTGGTGAACTCTTGAGCATAAATTTTGGGGGCAGTTTCCTAACTTGCATAATTTTATGACGTGATTTCCAGATTTACCTTTTTTTTTTTTTAGTGAAATAGGTTTTGTTTTAGTAGTATATATAATGTGTCTCTCTAAATTTCTTATGCCTGTAAGTTGCTTAGAATTCACTTCTGAAACTAGGTGGAGGACTCCGCTTTTGCTTCAAAGTTGGCAATAAGGTTCAATAAATAAGCACTTCGAAGTTTTCTTTTTCTTGCAGTATATTCATTGCAAATGTATAAAATCTAACAAGAGTCAGTTTCCCATTTAAAAAAAAGTAAAGGCTTGTCACTGTCACTTTCAGGAAGCTTCAGCAAGCTGTGCATGTATTTATTGTTTTGCTTTTTAAGACTTTAATCCCTTCACTCTTAGTTGAAGGAGTATGGGGGAGGAAAGCAAATCTCCTTTTTAAATGCAGTTGTTGAGCTAGCGCTTGTATGGTGTAAATCAGTGCATGTTTAGAGGTCATGATGAGATAACCTAGTGATTATTAAATTATAGGTTGGTTCAGTTAGGGTAATCAAGCTTTGTCTGCACTGGCATAGGTTTCAGCTTATTGAGTCTTTACAAGGCTTAATTTGACTTTAGCAGTTCAGAGTGAACTGTAATACAGTCCGCAGTACTACTTTGGTGAGACTGCAACTGATAGTCTCAAGTAGTTTAAATCTAGCTCATCATATTTGTGTGGGCAGTACTTACAACTTTTGAATTGCTACATAGACCTATTTTAATAGAGTCAAGTTTTGATGTGGAAGATTTCCTTGCATCTGCTGAAGTTTAGCTATGCTTGGGTCCCTTTTAAGAGATTTCTTAGATTACTTAATTAGCTATGTTGATCTTCAGGTATTTTTTATGCAAAGGTCATAATTCCAGACATTACAACTTCAATTCCAGCACTATATTTTGTAGATATCTAATGAACCCCTTAAAATACTTGAAAGGTAACAGACATATAAGTTAGCAATTGCTAATTATAATTACTAACTTTGTGCCTTTTATCAATTGCGAAAACTTTAAGAAAGATAAGTTCAGGGTTGTTTTAAAAGCTTGAAGTCGTCTTTACTGACCTGCAGCATAAAAGTAGCTATGTGAGAGCAAATGTGATCAACGAAGGTGATACTAGTTATGAAAAAAGGGAAGAAATCTGAAGTGTTTTAATATTTCATTTGGTCAGGAAAAATAAATGCGGACATTGACGTCTAAGTTTTTCTAAGCAAGATTAGCTTTTAGCACTCAGAGAATTTAGTCCATGTAATCTAGTCAGCAGAAAATTTAAATATGCTGTTCTCTTATTTTTGAATTTATGCTTATCCATATTGTAAAAATTGTTTTCTATTTATAAAAGCGTTAGGTTCTCTTTGATACTTCATCAGTATCACTAAACCATATTAGTAATCAGTAACCATAGGATTAATGTCACTGTGCTACTGTGTTTTAGGGAATGGTACCATTTGTATTTGTGGGAACCAAGGATAGCATCACTAATGCAACTGTTCTTCTGGATTATCATCTTAATTATTTAAAGGTGAGGATAAAGCTGCTTCTCTACCACTGCAATTTTTCTAACAATACTTAAGGTGTAAAAGGAGGATGATGAACAAAATCTATTCAGGCCCCGAAGGCTTTTGAAAAATTGGTATTATATCCAGTCAATCTAAAAAGGCTTATTGTAAAAGCCACAATGGTTATTCAGTCTTGGTTTGTTTTTTGTCTTTTTTTTTGGGGGGGAAAGAATCAACTATCAGAAGGGTCAAGTAAAAAAGTAGGTTTTTTTAGAATGCACAATAAGTGGAATAAGAAACAGCAGGAAAATTATTTAAAAGAAAAAGTAGATGTTTTACATACAAGGAAGAGATAAATCCCATTTCTGTAAGTACTGAGGAGGCTTGCCAGTGTCCTAATTGGAATAGATGGCCTCCAGAGATGCCTTTCAAGCTCAGCTGTTCTCTTGTGGAGGTGAAATGCTTTTAGCTTTAATAAATAGATTTCTCACTTTAAAAAAAAAAAAGAAAGGTTACTACCAGCTGTTGGTATTATCTAGGCAACTTCTCAGACTGTGACAGAAGTACTTTCTAAATGTATAGCTGTCAGTAGCTCCTGTTTGTGTCTCTTCTAGTAGTCACCTGTTCAGAAATTCCATGTTCAGACTTTTTGTCTGAGTTACAGGACTTTGCACTCCATGCTTGATTGCTTCCTTATTCCCCTAGTGTTGTTCATTATAGTCAGACAGAATTTAACAACACTGTAGGCATTTATATGTAACAATGTTATTACATCATAATTGTTTAATTTTGTATTTATTATATGAAAGTATAAGAAGCTTGTGTTAAAATCACAATAAGTTTACACCATGCTATTGTTGGGACACTATGAATGGATATAACTCTACTCAAAAGTAAAGGAATGTAAATTTCACTGTTTATTTAACATCATTTTCATAAAGGAACTACAGCTAACTATACTTCAGTATAAAATTTTTCTCATGAAAATAGTCAGTAGGGATGCTTTTTCTTATGTATGGTTTTCAAATAAATTTGACAAATGTGCAACAGTGAGAATTGTGTGGTAGCATACTGTTCTATGTGTTAGGATTTTTTTTTGTAAACAGAGTATTAAAGTATTAAATTATCAACAGAAATACTTATTTTTCCCCTGATAAATGCATTTGTATCATCACATATGGTTACATCTGATGTGTTATGCCTATGTTTGTACAGGAAGTGGACCAACTACGTTTGGAAAGATTGCAAATTGATGAGCAGCTTCGACAGATTGGAGCTACTTCTAGGCCACCACCAAGTCGTACAGACAAAGAAAAAGGATATATGACTGATGATGGTCCAGGACTTGGAAGAGGTAGTCGACCTTACAGAAACAGAGGGCATAGCAGACGTGGTCCAGGCTATGCTTCGGGTAGGTAACTAGAAATGTGCTTACAGTTTTAATTGCAGACAATTATATATTGCTTTGGTCAATGGTTTCTTGAATCCTGTTCTATTAGTAGTTAATACTTGAGGATTGGCTGTTACAGGGATTTGGAAATGCAAGTGTTCAAACAAAAATTCAATTCATGTTAAGTAATAAAATTTGAAGACTGTTTAGAGCTTTATGCTGTAGAAAACATTCTGATGTAAAATGTACCGCTAATGTAATCTAAAATGTTCTTTCATGTAGCTTTTGTCTCTTAGAGCACATATATGTATAAATTACTTAGGGCAGAGATTGTTATTTTATCTGTATTTTAAACAGTTCTTACTAAGGCTTCTGTTTTCTTTTTTCCATCTAAGAAGTATTTTTGTATAAGTAGAAATAAAAATAGAAAATAAATAGAACTACATGCAATATACAAAAAAAGTGCTTACCTCATATTATGTTCAATTTTTTTACTAGAAAAGCATAGTCAAGAAAATACGGTTGTTCTTTTAAACCTTGTTATTAATAAATAATTTTGAGGCTCATACTTCTTCAGAGTTGCTTATAACCTCAGTATCAAGAATAAAGGCCAGCTGATATTTGTCCTGACTGAAAGGCTTGTATGAGCTTGGTAAAACAGTTCTGGAATATGTGCAGTGTAATAGAAGAACAGTGTTTTTTTTCTGCTGAAGCCCTTTTATGTTTGTTTGTTTGTTTTTTTTAAAGGTAAGAGCTTACCTGGCTAACAGGTGTTAATGGGAAATAAAAATTGGGATAAAGAATGAAATTTTATCAGCAAAGGTGACCTTTTAGCTACAAAAACTATGGAATGGACAATATTTTTAATCTGATACATCGCTAACCTTTTTTTTTTAATGAGGGAATGTTGAGTGTGAGCTGATACAGGACAACTTAAATTCAGGAATTTGATTTCTGTTAAATATGAATAGACTTACTAAATTTGCAAAGCAGACCCTGTGGCGGATAAGACTGTTAAAACCAAGTAACTATGGATGTGTGCACACAATTGAAACTGAAGTGTACTTTTAACTTACTGAAAATACCTGTATTCACTTTTTGAAGAAGTACATTTGTGTTAGAGATTGGGAAACAAGAATTCCAAAGTTGTTGAAAATGAAAATTTTCAAGTGCAGGTGCGTATTCTTCATTCTGTTGTCATACTGAGCTACACTGGCACACTTTGGGTTGTTTTTTTTATCATTTTGATAGGAACTAATTCTGAAGCATCAAATGCTTCTGAAACAGAATCTGATCACAGAGATGAACTTAGCGATTGGTCATTAGCCCAAGCAGAAGAGGAACGAGACAACTACCTTCGCAGAGGAGATGGGCGAAGACGTGGAGGTGGTGCGAGAGGGCAAGGAGGGAGGGGTCGTGGAGGATTCAAAGGTAAATCTAGACTTAATTTTCCAGAAGGTCAGTGTTGTCATCCTTAAGGAAAGTTCTCTCAGCCTCTTGTTTCATGTAATGTACTTCAACCTCCTATCCTTCCCAGAAGCCCTCTTCTGAATTCTCTCCACTTTGTCAGTCTCCGTAAACTGAACACTTTACTTAGTATGTGTACTGAATGTTGAGCGGAGGGGAAATCCCTTCCTTTGACCTGCTGACTATGTGTAGTAACACAACTCATTATTCAGTTAGCTGTCACTGTTGTAACAGCATGATTATGTCTGTTAAAGTTGTTGTCCAGCAGGCATCCTTTCTGTGGAGCTGCTGTGTAGGTAGTCTGCCTACAAACATGCTGTTAGGTGGAGTTACTCTGTTGAAGCTGTGGGACTTCAAAATCATCTTTAACATTAATGAGCTTCCCGTCAGCCAATTCCTTCAGCATGTTGAGGTCCTTCTGATTGGCAGCCCTAACCTTCAAGTACATAAGCCACTGCTCAGAGTTTGATGTCATCTGAAGACTTGCTGAGAAGACATTCTGAGGTCCGTTCATGCACTGTGTAATGAATTCCTTCCCTGCATCAGTTAGTTGTGATTACATTTCATGTAGTTTGCACTCCTAACATGCATCTTGACTCTAGCTTGTGGATTATGTCATCACTTACAGAGGTTAAGGTATCAAAATCTATTTTGGGAATACGGATGATAAGAATGTGTGATATTCTAAAAGATCATTCCATGTATATTGCCATCTTCTGTATTTGATTTCCATGCAATAGGGTTATATAGGTTTGTAGTTTACATGTTGAATGGAAAGGACCAGACGAAAGTTATGTGGTAGAACTCATTGGAGTTAAATTCTTTCCTTACTAATGTGATTTTTTTCATTAAATATATTTAGGTAATTATTCTATAACTTGCTTATTTCTTGAAATGCTTTTTCAAGTTATGGATATTGCTTAAATTAATAAGATTTAAAAAAAAATAATACAGTATTTAGAAAGGCATTACAGAAACTGTAAATAGACACAATGAACTTTAATAAGATTTAACATTTTTCTCCTTTGGCTGATCATTTTGTAGGACATCTTCAGTTGCCCTCAGGAGATGGTCTTTCTTTAACTTTGCTGTGGTTTTGTCTACTGTCTACTTCTACTGAGAAGATTTTGTGTTCATTCTTCAGTCATAGTTTAAGAACTGTTGCTATCTTATCCGAGGGTATTTTTTAATGTTCTTTAGGATGGAAACTTTGAAGTAATCACCTGTTAGGCTCTTGAATTTTGTTTAAAAATCCTACATCCTTATTGAAAAATGTAGTGAATTCTTTTTGCAGGAAATGATGAGCAGTCACGAACAGATAACCGTCAGCGTAATTCAAGAGATACAAAAGGAAGAACAGCAGATGGATCTCTTCTGGTAATTTTTATCTTCTTAGATCTATGCACTGTTTAAAATTTCATGAGCATTATATACTTACATTAGATTCTTCAGAACAGCAGCTGACACAATAGCCTTGTTCATTTGTTGTTGTTTCATAACTGAGTTTACAAGAACAGCGTTGTTCTGTATCATTTTGTAGCATATGTGCTACTTGATACATCAAGTAAAGATACTTGTAAAGCCTAGTGTGGAAGCTGCCCGTCTTTGTTTTGCCATCAGTTTCTGAAAGTGGCACTGTTTGATTTTTAGCTCAACCTGATGACAGGTTGACTGATTGTTTAGAGCTTATTTCCTGACCTTTTACCTTGGATTAGAACTCTGCTCATGAATCCTGAGGTTTTATTAGACAGCTTTATATTCTTTATAATTATTAGCCTTTAAGTCTTCATTTTTTTTCTGTTGAGACATTGTCTACTCTTGTTTTTATCTTTTCAACACAAGCTGTGTAAATGAGGAAAATGAATACTTAAAGCATTAAGTATTCAGGTATGTGTATTGCAGCCATAATCTCCAGAGAAGTTAAGTAAATGAAGAGACAGTTCAAGTCATATATTGAAAATATTTTGTAGATTTTTACAACGGTACTGGTACAGTTTTTCAGGTATGTTTCATTGGGCTGAGTTGTTTAAACTGGTATTTATTTTATGTATATACTTGAAGTTTCCACAAATGGAAACTATTCTCACTTCACATGCTAACTTGCAGACCTTCAACCATCCGCAACCTTACCGCATAGGATGAGTTAGACTGGGAGGAAAAAATGAGTAGCTGCCACCTCCTGCATGGTGTTACCATGTTACCACCAGTCATTTTTCTGAAGGGATTGAGATCATTCTTTTTTGGTTAATCAGAAATTAACTTCATAGTTAATTAGCTGTTACCTACTTTAAGTAAGTAAAGGAGGTTGAAGCAGATGAAGGCAAATGCTGATATTAGAAAAAGAAATTTAAGAAATTTAAGAAATAAGTGATATTTTTTTCCTGTTGCTCTGAGATTTAGATGAAATACACTATAATATAAAGCTAGTACTGAAATACACTTGAAACCTGACAAGTCATAAAAATTTCTTGTATATCAAGAAACAAGCTATTAGTAGCACTAAGGGACAACCTCCTACAAGTAAAATACTTGTAGTGCTTGTTTAAATGTTTATAAAATCTGTCTATTTGTAACAGGCATGCAAGTCTTTTTGGTGGATTAAGTGACTTTTTTCAGGTGCAGAAGGTGTGTGGGTGAATTACTTTTTATTGTTGATACAATTTCATGACTTTTCTAGGATCCCTTTTTCAAAATGCTTCTTTACAGCTAGGAACTTGAATTATTAAAAGTAAGATGATATTTCAAAGTTCCAAGTGTAAGTTCTTCAGCTTCCTCTTTTCCCCCCTCGAGGAGGTGTGAGTGCAGGGAACACCTTTCAAAGGCTAGGAAGTCTACGGTGTGAGGACTTTTTCATTTGTAGGCGGCATTTTTTGTGATTGTGTTTCAAAGAACGTGGCATTTTCAAACAGAAACACAATTGTATGGTGCCTGTTTCTGCTATTTATCTTTAATGAAGCCTTAAGGATATGGCGCTATTTTTCTTCTGATTTTAATAAAAAGCACTCCTGCCTGGCTGCAAAGGCAGCAAATACGTAAGGGGTAGATAAAAGGAGGAGAATGCTTTATATAACTCTGACTTGTTCCAGATCAGAATTGACTGCAATAATGAAAGGAGTGTTCACACTAAAACATTACAGAATACCTCCAGTGAAGGCAGCCGGCTGCGCACGGGTAAAGAACGTAATCAGAAGAAGGAGAAAGCGGACAGCGCAGATGGTCAACAGCCGCTGGTGAATGGAGTACCCTAAACTGCATAATTCTGAAGTCATATTTCCTATACTGTTTCAGTAATTCCTATTCTATGTTAGAGAAACTTGTTAGGCCAAAGACAAATAGTAGGCAAGATGGCGCAGGGCATGAAATGAACATATGTTCTCTGTTAGCCTTTTTTTTAACATCAACAGTATGCAGTTGTTTTCAGAATAAAAAGTTAAAATATTTGCATTAAAAAATATCTGAATTTCCAAAAATTGCTTTCAAGTACATATTGCACTTCAAACAATTAAAGAATCTTTTGTTTGTTTTAAAAATACTGAGCTGTGCATTGGTAAACTTTTTGTTCAGTTGTACCATTTTAACGCACTGGGTCAAAATCGCTGCTCAATTTCAATTTTCAGAATAAATAGTGTTTGCAGTAATCAAATTGGCTTCTGTTTTCAATCTAACTTACAAGTTCTTCATGAAATGCTATGTCGTTTTATGTCCTGTGTCAGTTCACATTCTGGTCCACCTTTTTCAGTATTTTAGTGGACCCTGAAATATATGTGATGTAACAATTGTCATTTTCATTAGCAAAAAAGTTGTATGATCTGTGCCTTTTTTATATCTTGGCAGGTAGGAAATACTATATTTGGATGCAGAATTCAGGGAAGATGAGTTGGTAACACTAAATGTAAAATATATGTAGCAATCCTTGTCAGATGTTAGTACTTTATAGACAAGTGCATGCTTTCCATAATTTTTTCTTTATGTAAACATTGGGTTATGCAGTTATAAGAATAGGAAATTTATTTTGCACTGAAAATTTGGCAAATAGTGTTACTGAAAAGGGGTTGTAACTTTTTCTTTGTAGGCAGTATAGATTTTTTTTAAAAAAATTAAATTTAAAAAAACCTTTCCATTGTGGAAGACTTAGGGGAAAAAAAGAGAAAGAAACAACAACAAAAAAAAACAACTCGTTGTTACTAAAGGAACAAACGTAACTTGTTCACAACTAGCAATGTGTGCCTGCTGTTTGGCCAGATGACCAGTTTAAAGCGCTAATGTTTTTCATCCTCCCAAAAAGTTCTGAATTGTTCTTTTAATTTGGGGACTGTCTCAGGAGAGGTAGAAAAAAATCATCCTCCTGGAAAGTTCTGGTGTAGTAACTGGAGATGCTGTGGGTAGAACAAATCCATCATATTTTGAGGTACAAGGTCTGAATTACTAGCTCATTAGAATGAGATGCAGAATTTGATCCAAAGTACAGTCATACACTAGGAAGGGTGGGAAGTAGTGGGAGAAGCTGTGCTTTCTTTTATTTTTCATCATGCATTAAGCTTAATGGGCACAGCTGTATAAGGACCTCCATTTTCATCAGTTTTTTATTCAGATTACTCCAGAATGAGAGCCACTGATTATGTACAGAATTGTACAGACTTGACCTTGCCTTTAGTGTATTTTGTGAGTTTTGTTTCTTTGCTTCCTACATTCACGGTTTTCCTTGCATACAGGTGAGAATACTAAAAATGGCAACAAACTGCACATGATTTAACAAATATAAAAATGTCTTAAAAAGTATTGCCAAACATTAATGTTGATTTCTAGTTATTTATTTTGGGAATGTATAGTATTTGAAAACAGAAATTGGTACCTTGCACACATCATCTGTAAGCTGTTTGGTTTAAAATACTGTAGATAATTAACCAAGGTAGATTGACCTTGTAATGTAACTGCTCTTGGGCAATATTCTCTGTACATATTAGCTACAACAGATTGGATTTTATGTTGACATTTGTTTGGTTATAGTGCAATATATTTTGTATGCAAGCAGTTTCAATAAAGTTTGATCTTCCTCTGCTAACTGATGTTGATGCAATCCTTATAAATGATTGCTTTAAAAATCTCAAGGCAAGTAGAGAAAATGTTTCTGTTTAGACCTTAACTGTAGCCTTTGTTACTTCCACATTCTTGAAAAATTCTGAAGTATTAACAGTTTTCAAAAATATGGCACATAATGCTCAAGAAAACGATCTCATTATGAAATGGTACAAAACCTGTTGAGTTGTCACACTATATGCACTATATCTCTTACATTTAGTGGTGGAGTTTACTAAGGTGTTAACTAGGTTAAATGTGAAGTTAAACTACAGTCTTGACTAATTAGTCATGTTCCATTTTCAAGTGCATTTTTGGAATTATGACCTTTCAGTATTTGTGTACTTAACATGTATCCCTTTCAATTCAAATTCTAGTGTTTTTAAATGTTATTAAATTTAAACAAATTAAACTGTGAATCAAATGTTTAGTTTTATTTTGAAAAACCATGTGATGTTGGGGAAAAAAAACATTAACTTGAAAGTGCAACAAATGTCTGATGCTTGAGTTCAGGTCTGTCGTATTGGTAACTTATAAAGTATGATCTAATGAATTAAAATTATTTTAAAAATAAAGTTCTTTAAAAACAGTGAGAGCTATTTGTGAATGATGCCAAAGTTTAAATTCAATAGGGTTAAGCTCAAAGCCTTATAAATTAGCAAAAGTTTACGGAAGTCTGTGCTTACTTTCTGTATTGAATGCATTTTTGTTAATACTGGTGGGTAGTTAAGAATCCTAGAATTTGCTTAAGATACTGTCAGGAATTAAAATCTTTGATCTTTTCTGTCTAGCTTGCTTGAAACAAAAATCATCTGAGGATGAGCATTTGTGAGTTCAAGAAGCACATCAATTAACTTGAGTACAGAAACTTTTTAAATGATTTATTTATAGATTGGCTTTTTCTACCATCTTGTGTCACTAAAATAAAATAATTTTTGCTTGTCTGTTTCAACAAGCCAAAAACAAGCACAGTATTGCAAGTAAATTGAGCGAGTAGACTGCGTTCTTTGTAGGAACAGTTACTGTGAAAAGTAATTTATTTTCCTGAGTTGCAGCACATTTTATAACACATTGAATATTAAAAGAGAAGATTAAATAGCCTCCAGTGTACTTAGTGTATTTCTCAGATGCTTCAGGAGCCCTGGTGTATGGTTCTGGTAAGTGGTGTGTTCAGTATTAAACTGCAAGATAAAAGGTGAGTCTCAGGGTTTATTCTATATAAAGTATTTTAACAACGAAGCTGTAGCAGCTGTAATAGTAGAGAAGTGCGTGTGTGTTTTAGTGCTGATTCTGTTACTTAATGTAGCTTTTACAGTAGGATGTGGGGAGTTTATAATCAGGTTGAACATAACAGTAACTTAGGTTTTCATCTTTAAAGATGCTAGTCGAGGAGTCTTCAGCTGTGTTTCAATTCACATCACAATGGCTAGAAGAAATACAGTATCTGATTGTATAAGGTATCTGTGCTATGAAAATTGATGCTAGTTTCTTCAGAGTTAAGTGTTCTGAAAGGAGTCCACTTTGGTCTACGGGATTGTGCTTTCATGAGTCTCACTGAAATTGTCAGCTTTCACCTGACATTTTCATCCTTATTTACTGTAGGAAGGAATATGTTCACTGCAATAGCTTTCAACTCTCTGAAAGTATGAGTTTTTCATAGCAGCCTGTGGATCTTAGATCTTATGCCCATAACAAGGAATGCATCTTTCTGTTCCTAACAGTCTTTTTCAGGTGTACCTCGTGTCTGTTGCTTCCGCTTGCATGGTACACAGATCACTGATCTTGAGCAATTCCTGATGGAGATAAATCATACTAAATGGAGTGCTAACTAGTTGCTACTGTTTTTTCTGTTGTTTGAAGCCTATTTTAAAGAAATCATTAAAGTAATTTCTGAGTGCCCTACGAAACTGATCATTAAAAAAAAAACAACAATTACAGCTGTGTGCTTTAATTTTCTTACTTGAAGGTTCAGTAAGATGAGATTTTTATTCAGTGCAAAAATATGAGAAATAGAAACATTTCCAATTAAAAAAAAACTAATTTAAATGAAACTAGCATTCCATGGATGTACTCTCTGTAAATAATGAGGGACTCAAATATTTTAGAAATTGCATAGTATAGTGAAGATTTGTTTGGAGTCGTATGGGGTATTAGATGACATTTATTTATTTATTTGCGTGTGGGCTTAGTCTATACTAAAACCTCAAGTTAAATCTAATAAAATCATTTGTCTGTTTTGAAAAGTGTATTTTAATGGCCTGAAGTATCCATTATACTGGTCTGCTTATGTGTCTAATAGGTGGTATTCCTGTATTGTAGTAATGGCACAGACGTGTTCTGAACTTAGTGAATTAGAAGACTTAAAGTCTTCTAACAGTCTGCTCTTTGGGAGAATGACTTTTTCAAACTGCATGTGCAGCTTTTTCTTTTCTGGCCTGTCAGAGATTAGGTTCAGTTCCACATCTGTATTGTTCATTCTGAGCTACGTCATAGGTAACAAGAGGCCCATTGTGATGTTTGTTCTGTCTGGGGTTGCCGTGCGCAGGGTAGACGTGATCTTGCTGAACAGAAGAAAACAGAAGGAAAGTATGTTGGGGAGAAACTATAATGGGTGTCTTGAAAATGTGATTCTTATCTTCTTTTAAGAGTTACATATATGTATATATTAATAAGTGCTAGCCATAAAGTTTCTCCTTGGGACGGTGAATGTGTTTGAATGTACCTGTGCTGTAGAGCAACATATAAACTGCAAGAAAGCTTTCCTCGTTTAGCAATGGGAGCACAGATACCAGGTGCTTCAAAGGACTGTACCTGTGTAAAACAATTTATTCTCTGTACAGCACTTCAAGTTCTGTTCCCTTTCTAACAATAACCAAATCTCTAGTTTAAGCTGCCTTAATGCATGTGATAAGAACTGGAAAAGGCCTTTTAGAGTATTAGAACAGGAGCAGCAGGCAGTGAAGTTACAGCATCTGGCAGAGCAATTTTCAGAGAGTGGATGGAGATGTAAAAGCCAATGTCATTACTGTTAAATTAATATGAATGACTTAAAGATTTCAGAAGTATTTTTATTCATGATATCTTTTTTACTACTTTTTAAAAATGCTTTTCCTCCAAAGCATTTCATAGTCTCCAGTGTTGAGAAATCAGTAAGCTAAAATAGAATTCTGTTGTAAGCTTCCAACAATTTTGAATTCTTCTGTCTTCATTCTGTTCACTAAGTACAAATTAGAATACTTTGCTGCAAGTGATCTCTCAAGGTGTTATTATCTCTCTCTGAGATACTTTAAAAGAGAGATATTTCCACTTCCCCATCCCGGTTTAACAAGCTGCCTCCCTTATAAGCTCCCTAAAATGACTAATTTCTTCAAAATCACTTCTTATTGCCAAAAGATATTTTACTGAGTTTAGCCTCCTTTGTTGGGAGAGGATAACAGACATTCTGCTCTGTGCAGCAATCTGTCATGTTTGTTGTAATCCATAAATACATATAAAAGAAGATTCTGTGCGTATCCACGTACCTTATTGCTGTTTGTTTTATTACAGTCATGCTTCAAGAAGGAATTGGCACCCGTCTAGCATGGAGTTATGTCATATTGATACTGCTTCATAGCGTCAATTCAAGTGAGTTTTCAACGTGAAAAGCAATTCCATAGAAGCAAGTAATTTGCCTATAAGGTTACAGTCTTGTCTTGGCAGTGATTGGAAAATATTGAAAAACATGAGGAAGTCAGTTACTCTACATGGCATTGGTCAGAGTCCTGTCACTTAAATACAGCAAATGTTTTTTTTTCCACCAACTTTCTTTTTGCCTGTGAGAAATATGTGCTCTTGTTTCGTCCTAAGTATTGCATTTAACTTGCTTTATTTAATTTGTTTATTGATTTTTTAATTTTTTTCCCCACTATGTTTTCCAAGGTACAGTTGTTGTTCCTGTAACCTGTTGAGATCTGATATTTACTTATTGCGGCAGGTGACTCAAAATAGTTAATGATGATTTTTGTTAAGCTGATAACATAAATTCACACAAAGCTAAGTGTGGTCATCTGAAATGTGTATAAAACATCAGCCAACACATTAAGCTTGCCATTGTTCCTTCATGCCTTAATATCTGAGACATTTCCTTGGTGAAAAGCTATTTGCTGCAAAAATTCATTTTGCTGCAAAACTCATTGTGAAATATTTATGTGATACCTAGATGAGTAAGCCATGCTATTAAAAAATTAGCAAAAACATTTTTAATAGGTGTTCCTGTATGATTACTAATACGGATACAAATGCAATTCTGAAGTATTTGATCTGATTTATGTTGATTGGCAGTGCCCATTATACGGTTTGTCTCTTTAAACTCTCCTATGAGTAGTAAGTAGGACAATTATGGTCATCTTTCCAGTTGTTACTTAGCAAACTGATTGCAAGATACCTCAATTCATGAACATCTTATGAAATAATTAGAAAATCTGAAACATCTTTTGTTTGAAACCTGAATTCCTTTTGTCTTGATCATTAAGGCATGTGGAGAAACAATGATAGATGTGCTAATGTGAACTTCGTTGGTCAGTTTCTTGTTGCACATTCATATGAATCCCAATTTTGATATGAATTCAATTGTGCCTATAATGCTTATTTTTCACAAGGCACTGGAAATACAAATTGTGCCCCAAGACAAATGCTGCATTTATGTACTTGAACTAATGGTACTCCTCATTTGAGAGTAACTCAAAACAAACAAACAAACAAAAAAACGGAAGTTATTTGATTAGCTTAGGTTTTGGTTAGGCCATGATCTCACTTTGAGGCGCTATAAAACCGTGAAATGCCTTTCGATAAACTGTCACTGAAAGCTCTTAAGTAAAGTTCTGATGACTTAAGTTTTCCCTGCAGAGGAAAAGAAGGCAAGTAAGTAGGAATTCTGAGTTTCTTCTAAATGGTAAAACATTGGAGTTCCACAATGACTAGTACTTCTGCTTTGATAAAATGAGGTAGAGAGAGAGAGAAAGACAACAAAGCTTACTGATAATAACTTCCTCAAAGCAGTATATTTGTGAGGTGATTGAGAAATCTTGAAATCTTATGATTAGCTGGGAACCACTGAGGTAGCAGGAGAAGGCAGCTGAGAAACGAGATGAAAATACTTCCAAATGATTAAAGAGTTATTGTCCTAGAAGGTGACAGGATCAGCTGCCTTGTTGAAATGCCTCTACAGCAACACGTTCAGCTTGGGAAGCGAACAGGGAGCCACCATGCTACTGGAAAACCATGACATAGTTGCCATCACTGAATCCTGGTAGGATAATTCCCATGTCTGGAACGTGGCTATCAATGGCTACAAGGAAGGGGGGAGGAGGCATTGCCCTCTGCATCAAGGGAAAAATGGAGTGTGAAGAGTTGCCCCTGAAGAATGGCCATGAGCAAGTTAAAAGCCTATGGGTGAATATTAGTGACTGAGGCAACAGAGGGGGCCTTGTGGTGGGGGTTTACTTACAGGATGCCTCATGGAGCAGAGCCACCAGCCAGGAGGTGCTGAAGTCACAGGCTCTTGTCCTGCTGGGGGACAACTGCACGATGATGTGGACGGAAAGCAACTACACTTATAGGAGAGAAGCTAGACTATATTTATTATACTGTCTATACAGTGTAGTGATTTAATGAATTTTAACAAGATTTGAGATGGTTGGATGCACTGGATTATTTACTGCATAGAACAGGGTTAAAAATGCACATACATGAGGCCCTCTCACTGAGTCACAAGGTTCTGTGTTGACTCCTTTTATAAACTCATTGAACCACAGAAATTAAGAGCCTCAGTGCAGCTGAATTCACTCCCAGTCCCAAACTAGGTCAACAATTTATGTCTAAGTGCTTTATATCTTAGACTGCCTGTACACATACAATCTTTTGTGAAGCTAACAAAGCTTACAATCAAAGATGTGATCTTAGGCTAACAGAGCCTAAAACAATTGGTTACTTACCAAGGATCTGTATCCTTAAGGTGCCTTGATGTCAAGGTGTAAAGGATCTCTGCGCAGGTGTAACCTCAAGAGGTGTTCCTGCTCCAGCAGAGATCCAATTGTGCAGCCCACAACCATGCAGCTCAAAGGGTCTCTTCTCACTGTTTATGGGGGGTAAGGTGCTTGACTCATAGGTTGCTTTTTAGGCACGTGGTCAATTGGACCTCAACTGTTGAACCTGGGGTTTACTATCAATTCTTTCAGACTCTGAGGCAGATGGATGGTTGTTTATCTGTTTTAGCTGGAGAATTATCAGTACTGCTGTTCATTTTCTTCCTGTGCAGGGTCTTGTGAGCAAAGTAAGGCTGAAGAATGGAACTGAGGGAAGAAGATGGGTCAGGGAAGGGGTGAGGAGAGGGCACACGCTGTCACAAGTGACCGCACAGTGATGGGGTTCATGCTCCTCAAGAGACAGACAAAATGAGGATGTTACACTTTAGGAATGCCAATTTCTAGCCATAAGAGCTCGCTGGGGATTTGTCATCAAGGTCAAGGCAGCAGAGCAGAGCTGGCAGATAAGGAAATTTTCCTTAGGGCATAAGAACTCTCCTTCCTCAAGTGTAGGAATTCAGGGAAGAAATGCGGGAGGTCAGCATGGCTAAACTGAGACCTGCTGAAATTAGATTGGAAGAAGAATATGTTCACTTAGTGGAAGCAGGGTCAGGTACGCTGGAAAGAGTATAGGGGTGTAGCTGGATGGTGCAGGGGTGGGGTCAGAAAGGCCAACTAGAGGTGAACTTGTCAAGGGGTGCAAGGAAGATTAAGAAAAGCTTTTGTAGGTACATCAACTGGAAAAGTCATAATGAGCAATACAGGCAGGCTAGCAGCAACACACGAGGATTAAGGCTGAGGTATTCAATAACTTTTTGTCTTAGCCTTCGCTGTTAACTGCTCTTCACACAACATGTTTTGAAAGGTGGGGACTGGTGTAGCAATGTTCCTCCCACTATAAGATACACCACCACCACCTGAGGAACCTGAGTATCCATAAGTCTATGGATCATGGTGAGATGTATCCCACAGTTCTGAGAGAGCTGGCTGACATAGTTGCAAAGCCATTCTCAGTTATGTTTGAGAAGTCATGACAGTCATGTGAAGTCCTTCCTTACTGGAAAAAGGGCCATGTCACACCCATTTTTAAGAAGAGTAGAAAGGATGATTTGGGGCACTACCACCCTGTTAGCCTCACTTCAGTGCTGGGGAAGATCATGGAGCAGATCTTCCTAGAAGTTATGCTGAGGCATGGGATGGCTTCTTCAAGGGTGGGTCCTGCCACACCAAGATTTTGGCTTTCTATGATGGTATAACTGTCAGTGGACAAGGGAAGAACCCTTGATGTCATCTATCTGAACTTCAGTGAGACCTTTGACACAGTTCCCCACAACATCCTTCTCTCCAAATTGGAAATATATGGATCAAACTGGTGGACTGTTTGATGGATGAGGAATTATTTGTGAGACCGTAGCCAGAGGGTGGTGGTCAGTGGTTCAGTGTCTAGATGGAGATCAGTGACAAGTGGTGTCCCTAAGGAGTCAGTACTGGCACCAGTTCTCTTTAAGATCTTTGTTGATTACACTGATTGTAAGATCAAGAGCACCCTCAGCAAGTTTGTGAATTGCACCAAGCTGTGTGGTGCTGTCAACATGCCTGAGGAATGGGATGCTATCCAGAGAGCCTGAGCAGTGGCCTAGGAGAACCTCATGAGTTTCTACAAAGCCAAGTGCAAGGTCTGGCACCTGGGTCACGGCAACACCTGTTACCAGGACAAGCTGGGGGATGTAAGGACAGCCCTACCCAAAAAGACCTGGGGTTACTGGTGGATGGCAACTGGACGTGAGCCAGCACTGAGTCCTTGCAGCCCAGAAAGCCAACTGGATTCTGGGTGCATCCAAAGCAGCTCTGCGCTGTGAGACCTCACCTGGAAAGCTGTGTCCAGATGTGGAGTGCTCAGCACAGGAGAGACATAGAGCTGTTGGAGCACATACAGAGAAGGGCCACAAAAATGATTTGAGGGATGGAGCACTTCCCTTTGTGAACAGGCTGAGAGCTGGGGCTGTGCAGCATGGAGAAGGGAAAGCTGTGGGGAGAGCTGAGAGTGGCCTGGCAATGTCTAAATGGGAGCTACAGTAAAGAAGGGGACAGACTCTAAAGCAGGGTCTGTGGTGATAGGACAGGGGAAATTGTTTCAAACTAAACTATTCAGTTTGAATAAAAGGAAAAAGTATCTTACTGTAAGGGTGGTGAAACACTGGCACAGGTTGCCTCATCCCAGAGACACTGGTCAGGCTGGATTTGAGACCCTGATGGAGTGAGCTGTAGGTGTCCCTCTGTTCATTGCAGGGTTTCAGGCTAAACAGCCTTTACTGTCCCTTCAAACTCAAATAATTCTGTGTCAAGTCCTAGAACAGCTCATTACTAGATTTTGAAAGCACTCCAACATCTGTATTCATTAGTTATTTGCTCTTTCCTGTACAGACAGTGGCAGATGTATAGGTTTGATTGTATCCAATAAATCTGCCATCTGTGACATGTTTGTTTGTTTGTTTCTATGTATTTGTTTTGTGTATTTTTGAGTTCTTTTGAGTTCTGATCTTGATCTAAAGACTGGAAGATCTGCTTGCATACATAAGACAAATGCAGCTATAACATAGAATTTTCACATAACCTGCATGTTTTATGTGAACAGTACTCCTTTTTCTCTTTTCAATTTCCTCATGAATTGACTCCTTTATTTAAATTTCACAGCTTTAATTCTTTATTCATTGTGGTTCATGAAGCAGTTTGAAATAATATAATTGAATGCAACAGAAAGACATCTATGCTTAACCTTATTAGCCATCAGCAGTCATAATTCATAATGACTATAAACGCAATCATAATGAAAGATAATTAGAATAAAAATGTCATTCCATTTAATTATTTATGGATATTTTGATGGTAATGAGCTAATCATTATGAGCTTTCAGGTTTTACAACACCAACTCCTAATACTTTGGAAAATGAAGAAGTGGCAACCAACAAACTTAACACGAAAATGAAAGACATATTTGAAGCTGTTCTAAACTTCTTCAAGCCATTGAGTAAGTGCCAGTTCATCACCACAGCACTGTTTCTTTCCTCAGTTCCACCTTTCCTCCAGTACAGACTCTCACTCCTTAAGTGTTGGCACTCAGTGTATTTAAAACCCTCTGTCTAATATTGTAAAATTCACTAGTTCTCATCAAAGTTATTGTTAAATGCACTGTTTGAACCATCACAAACTTGCTTCAATTGCATTATTTCTGTCTTAAAAAGCTTTTCATCATCAATTACGTGACCTAGAAATGGGGGGACGATCTGATGAAGAACTCACCTTCCCAAACTTTCTTGCATCCAATTTGAATTAAATTTTCTAGTCTCCTTGTGTAAGCATGAGAAGAAATACATTCTGCTCATCCTAGACAGGAGAGGAGTTTTGATTAATAGAAGTTACTTCTATTACACCCACTTGTACTACCTAAGGGGTAGTTCAGGGCCTTTAGCTTAGACTGAATAGCTCACCTTGTGAACTGCTGAAATTAATTGATGAGACCTGCATTAGTTTCAGAAAACTATTGAAAAAGAAATCAGAATATAATGTATTCACTAATATCAGTAAGAAAGATAAAATCCATGAAATATGGAAAGTGCATGGTGTGTACAAAATTGTCAAGCCCGATTCCAGAATTTTTTCATTGACAAATAGGAGGTAAATATCACTCGTCACTTAATACAGAACTGCGTAGTAACAACAATGAAGGTATTGATGATAGCCCTAAATTAAATACTGAGGTCTTGTGAATTGCCTGCCTGACTTCCCATTTAGTGTAACTGGATTTGACTACCAGTAATAAAAGTGAATAAAAGTGAAACTGACAACAATGCTGCCAATCTTGGGAGTGGCAGAACCAAATGATGTTTTGCAGCTTCTGTGAAAGTATCACATGAGAGATGTAATATCAAGTTTTATAAGATTTAAATCACGGGCTATATGTCAGATATTTACAGTTTATAAACAATTTATATGTACAGTGCTTCCCACAGAAGATCTTATGACTTTCCACAAATCTATTATTAAATAGCAAATTGTAAATATTATATGTTGTGTTCATTAACCAACTGGATATCTTAGGTTTTTGCTCATATCAGCTGCTTGTAGGATCATGCAATTATGCTGAATGCAGAGGTGGTTTGTTGCAATACACTGTATACTGAACCCTTCAAAAAAAACCTAAGATATTTGAATGTTTACATTTGTTTGATTTGTTTTTTGTTTTTTGTTTTCTTAATTGGAAACAGCGCAGTCAGAAAACTTAGTGTCTTTCCACTTTAGAAATGTAAATAATATATATATATTTCTTTTTTAATCAGTTTTTTAAATGTTTCTTACTGAAAGGAAGCCGATTATTTAAGATCTTGTATGACATGATCGTAGCTTTTCTCTTGGCTTTAAAATAAAGACTAATCAATTTTTGTGAAAGAATTCTATGTGAAAGTCAATGACACTGCTTTTAAGCAGAATTCTTCAAAGCATACTGTGTTTTTATACTATGGCATGAAAATAATAACCTCTCTTTATCAAAGTATTGCTTCTAGAACAGAAATCTTACATTTTACATCTTTTTTTAAAGCTTGCAAACACAAGGAAAAACAGACCTTGGTCCCTTGTCACGCAGGAGGGAGCATTAATGCAACAGAGTGCTTGGAAAATAGATGTTGTCCTTCCAAAGGCAGCTCTGAACTGAAATGTTACGTCCCATTTAAAGACAGTAAGTACTTTTCCTAGTCAGACAATATGATTTTCGTTTGTTTCCTTCTCTAGTTTTTTGAGTCACCATTTATTTCTGCATATAAATACAGAAAAGAATTCATTGATAAATAATTTTTTGGGTGGCTTGTCAAACCCAGCACAAGCAAAGAACATATGATGAAATACAAACAAAAGTAGCTACATCGGTTAGTACAAAGAGACTTTCTTTGTGGAAATGGAACAATGGTGAATTTAATACAAATAAGTGAATCTGTGAAACTACTATAAAGAAAAGTTGAAGAAATTGTGTGTGTTTGTTGAGAAGGATGCTAAATGGCTATTAAATAGCCATAGAAATTGGTTTGAGGGGAGGTTACTAAGATGAAGTACCCAAACTGTTTGGTAGGACCAGACAATATGACAATGGGGAATCGCAATTCATTGATGATTGAGAAATTCAGCTTGGATATTAGGAAACAAAACTTTATTAGGATAGTGGTGAACTTCATGAACAAGTCATGAGAAAATATGGGGTCATCCTTATTGATAGTTTTAAGTCATGGCCTAAGACACAGGTTTCTTTACCTAATATAGTAATTATTTATAAATATAAATAATATTTATAAAATAGGCAATAGTAATATTGCTTCAGGCAGAAGGCTGGGCTAAGGAGTGAGCAGAAATCCCTTACAACCAAAATTTTGATAATTATCTTCTCACGTTCTACCTTTAACATAATGTTTTACCTTTGTTATTTTCTTTGAATGTAGACTTGGTGTGGATGATATTTTTTTTTCTTCTTGTGAGAGAATTCGGTGATCTTGTTTTATATCACATCTTTGCACAGAACTGTATGGTAAACTCAGCTTCACTGAAAGGGAATATCTTAATTTTTATCATATTTTTCCCTGTTTGCATAACATTTATAAACTATTGTTGCTTTTCATTAGAAATTTCCTTCAACAAAATGAAAGATGCACAAAGTTGGAGGCTCTTTTTAGACCCAGTCAGTGAGTTTGTAACAGTCCCATTGAGATGATATAATCCCATTACTCCCTGATTGAGCAGGTTTCCTAGGACTGTATTTAGTCAAGTTTTGAATATATGTCCAAGGTTAGAGACAGCAGAACCCCTCTGGGCAAAACATTCCAGCCTGTAACTTTAGAATCCTAGCAGAAATATATATATCTAGCATATATATATTTCTATCAGATATATATATATATATATACGGAATTGTGCTCAGATTGTGCTTTCTATTTTAATTTGTCTTCTGTCTCTTGTCCTGACAGGAGACACATACCATGTACTTACCTGTTAAGAACAATGTCAAAATATTAGAATAATCTTTGAAGACTTATCATACATTTGAATAGGAACAGAGCCAAATGTTACCTTGATTTTTCCAACATACTATTTCCTTTTATACAGTATTTTTATTCACTGTCAGTTAAGCAGGAACACTTCTCTGACAGATACAATCTTCCCAAATAAGTTAATATGTTAGTACAAGTTAGTAGAAAAGCAACCAGAACATAGAATTTAATGGTTTTGGTATTCTTGATAGAATTCAACATATGCTGATTTCAGAGATTATACTCAGTTTCCTGGAGCTGACTTAGTACACCTATGATATTCAAGGAAATACTTGTGAGCTAACAAGAATTAACTTATTTGCTTGATGTACTTGCTCAGAAGCAAGCAGATGTCAAAACCAAAGTGGAAAATTTTCTTGTAGTTGAGCAACAATATGTCCCAGTGCTATGACAGTCACACCTATTATTGATAGTTAAAAAGGTACCATTGAATGTGAGGCCACCAGACTTTGTTAGGAGCATAATCAAGTATCTTAAGAGTGTTATTCCCCAGTTGTGCTTCCTTATTACATATAGAAGACACGTAACTCTAGTGAGAAGAAAAGCTATACAATGAAAACTGTATATCTTTTCTACATATTTAGGACATACACTCAGGAACTTATTAAAATTAGATATATTTATTAAACTGTGACTGCTTGATTCCTTCTATGGTTTGGAAGTAAATTTCAAGGATGGACTATTTTATCTAATTATTTGTTCATACATTAACTACCTACTTGAATGCTCCAGGTTATACAACATGTGTCCAAAGGAAATATAAACATTTATTGCCTGGGAGCACATGCTGTTTGCCTTTTAGCAATTGTTGACAAAATAGAAGCACTTAACAGACATTACACTCGTGACATTTGCATTTCTTTTTTATGGTCATGGGCTGCACACTTCAATGGTTGTTATCTCAGAGTTTTGTCTTTGACCTCAGTAGGAATAAAATGAAGCTTATACAATATTCTGCAAAAGTTTTGAACTGGAATAAATAAATAGCATTCATTTTTGTGATTTTATCTCCATTTTTAGGAAGCTCTATAGGACTATATACACATCTATGTAAGACTTGTTTGATAAAGGACTCAAATTTTTCACATGTTGGGGTTACTCAAATAGTTATTTCTGAAACGAACTGAAACATTTCTGAAACATTTGGAAATATTTGAACTCCAGTGGTCAAATTTGACTTGATCTTTCTCATCTGAGTGCATTTTAGGACCTACTTTTTTCCCTTTGTGTTGCTAACTGAAGTACAGGCATGTCTGTCTTCAACACTAATCTTTGTCATCTATATCTCAATATGTATATTGGATTTATTTGTAACTATTGCTTCTACTTCTACTTGTTCTACAGATCTGCAACTGGCATTTCGACTATTTTTGCTTGGTGCGATAGGATTTTTAATTTTGGGATGTCTACCATTATTTTGCTGTGCCTGCTTGCAGAGAAGGTAAGCATTAGTACACTAGCAAATAGATTTACAATACATTGCTATTAAATGTCGAAGCTATGGACAGCAGACATATTTAAAACCAGTGTGCAGAGAATAGACTGAGAGAAAAGGAGCTGAGAACGTCATATGCCACCATGAAAAATAAATCCTGCTATTCTAGAGCTACATAGTCAATTTGATTTCAGGAAAAAAAAAAAAAAAAAAGGTGTGTTATTACTCTAGCAGTCTTTCTAAATACTTAGTTATAAAGAATTGGTCTTAATCCTACTTCCCTTACCTGTTAAGGGGCATGAAGAACGTATGGACAGATTGGCTACAGATTAACAGAGAAATCTCCACATAAAGGCCTGAGTGGAACTTGAGCAGTAGTGACTGAACTTGAGTTTAGCTCTGTGAGAAGTGGATCCTGTCCTGGGCAGATTTGCTGATGAATGGAAGAGCAGACTTTTGTTCCCTCACTTCTACCACATTTTTCCTATCATCACCACCACCTCTCCTTTCCATCCCTCCTTCCCACCACGGGTCAGACCTGCCTTCATATCATATCCATATATGTTAGAGCAACTTGGTTCATCTCCTCTTCAGCAGGAAGGGGAAACCAACAACTGCCAGTTGGGACCAAAAAAGATAGCAAAGGAGACTCAGAGAGCAAACAAATCTTTAGAGCATGATGCTACACACAGACCATCCTGTTCTATCCAGAATAAGATTTTAGGACACAGTGGCTTCAGTGCATGGAAGAACAGCAGTTAAAAAAAATTAAAAACAAAAAGAGGGAAGATTTGAGGAAAATTTTTTCTCACTTCATATGTTTAGACAGAAACAACTGTGATGTTTTTTTTGCCACTTGCTTTCTCTCTAAGCCATGAGAAAAAGGGAGAAAAAAATTGCTCTTTTACCATTACCTTCAGATTATTCCTACAAGAGTGGTATTGCTTTTGAGAAGTAATTGACTGCTGCATAGGAAATGACAAATGCAAGTGGGAATTAATTATCTGAAACATAAGGAAGAAATTAATGAGAAAAGGCAAGTTGAAAGGAGCAAGAAGTAGAAATGAGTTTCTGTAGGGGATAAACATAGATTATGCAGTAAGATGGAAGAATATGATGGAAGAATGAAGTAGTAGGTCTTAGCAGAGTAAAAGAGAAGGAGAAGGAGTATACTTCAGACAAAAGTAAATAAATTATTTTAGAGCTTCTAATCTATAATAATATTTTTTGTTTGTTTGTTTTGGGGTTCTTTTTTGATTGTGTCTCTTTTTAGTGTGTTTGTCCCATTGAATGTATAGAACACAATTCAGCCCATGTCTTCTTTACAAGCAGTTTAGTGTCTGATACTGCAAAGAGTTTTGGCACGATATGCATTCTTATGATAATAGGGAAAATGTAAGCTCTACAGTATTGAAATCACTGAACTAAGATGGAGCATATTAACACAATTATGCTTTATTTTTCTAAGGAGTTGGTTCACAGAGACAATTAATACTACAGTTTAGTTAATATAACATAATTTTCTTTCTCTGTGTAGGTTTTTTTCTGAAGTGTTATTTTTTTCCTTTACTAAGATGTTAATGGATTGTGTGGGATTATATACATGCATGTACACACACATAGACTTTACTAATGTGACTGCTTAGCAGATGGCTATTTTCTATAGTGTGCCACATCTACACAAAACCTGCTGTGAAAGTCTCCATATTACATCTTATCCTATGCCCAACAGCTGATTTTCAGCACACAGATAGTTACACTGAGTCATCAGTGACTTGGAAAACAGGAGGCAAAGAATTAATATGAATGTATCATACATTTTCTGTAAAATGAACTAATGTGTTTGTTTTGAGATAATTCACATTAATGTTTAAATTATCTTTTTTGTGGGTGTTCTTTATTTTTTTTCAGTCAATGAAACAATAACTAGGGGTATTGCTGTTCTGCCATGACTTGTTTATTGTTGGTTGTTTTTTTGTTGTTGTTTTTTTTTTTTAATGTAGTGATTAAGCAGATGCTAAATGGTTTTAATTTCCAACATCACATATTGAGTTCTAGGAAAAAAGCAATCCTAAACTTATTCACTTTGATCAGATTTTGCTAGTTTTAGAAACTGTTGCTAGAGGATAGGCCTCAAAAAGCATTCCCTTAAAAATCCTGTAATCTTCTATTTGATTGGAAATGCTTTTCTTCTCATTATCAGTCCTGTATAGTCACTGTTGAGAGGTTCCCACGCTCAGTACCAAAATTGTGCTGCAATGGATGTGCACAGAAGTAAAACACTGTTCTCTAGATCAACCAAAAAATAAGAGGGCTTTCACTGATGAAATTTGGGTTAATTTATTTATTCCATTATGCTTCTTGTAGAGCAAATTCTGAGGTTTCCCATAGGAACCTGCCTTTACTTATTTATTGAAAGAGAGAGACCCCAAACTTGGGTATCTCTATCGAAGGCTTTTGCAGGCATTTATGCTGTGGCTGTTTCCCTACATGACCAGGCTGAGGAAGCGTATATGTAGGAGCATAGAATTCCTGTTATATCTGTAATGAAAGCAGCTAATTTTATTTCAAAGTTTGAGTTGTAACAGTCAAGTTACATTGCTTAAGTTAGTCTGAAGAACCCTCCACAGAGCTACTAAGTTCTGAAATCAGTGAGGCTATGTTACCATGTCTCACTGATGACCTGTGTGTTTTGCCTTCTTCCAATGGTATTTCTTTAGGCAGGAAACAGTATCTAAATGAGTTGGTGTTACCCACTCCTTGGCAGTCCCTTTTGTGCATTATCAGCACAGTGTCTCTTTTCTTGAGACATTCTCTGATTTTTTTTTGTAATCCCTGTTACTGTGTTATCCTATCTTCTTTCTCTCCTTTTTTTGTGTCTTTTTTTTCAGCGTCTTTTTTTCACTGATAACCCCAAGCCATGATGGGCAGAGTAAGACTCTAAAGAGGAAGAAAACAGAGGTGCCCTTACTAATACTGTATTTGAATAATGTTTTGTAGATTTTAAATATTAGTAAAATCTCAGTTTTCTTCTGCTGAATTCTTTGTACAGTTGTAGGAAGCAGGCCTTTGATTTCAGTTGACAAGTTACTGGGAATTTTCTGGTAATGGCTGCAGTTTGACGAATCAGCAGGTCAACTGTGAAATTCTTGAAGAAAATTAAGAGTTGGGAAAACTTAATAAATGCTCTGTCATTCTGTGTTCTATTGCTGAAATCTTATGGCCCCTGAAATCAGTAGTATCTGACTTTTTCTTCTCTGGAGCTAGGCTTTTGCATGTAAAACTTGTGTGATCTGTTATTAATTCCTTCTGTTGTTTTAATATGTTGCAGTAAATGTATCAATCCTTTACAAAGAGCAAACAAAAAAATCAAACAAATTGTGCAGAAGAAAAGAGCAAATGGTGAAGAAATGTATAGCTTGTTACAGAATTGATTTAAAGATTCTGAGGATCATAAATACAAGAGAAAGGTAAACTAAATTCTGAATGTCCCTTTGTTCTTTCAGCTTAGTATTATCTTACTGTTGATTTTATATAGAGTAGTAGACCTATACAAATGCTGAATTCCTACTGGCTTCCCAGTCCAGTAGATTTTGTCACAAAAGCACTTTTCATCACAAATCACCTTCAGTTTCTGCTGTGGAACAAGTAATGAATCCAGCAGAAATTGATTCCTGTCTTGGGATGCTAAATGAGAGCAGTGCAAGTCCTGTTTAGGTCCTGGCACTGCTGCACAAGGCTGTAGGTGCCCGTGCATGACAGTGCCCAAGGCCAGGCTGGATGGGCACCGGGCAGCCTGAGCTTGAGGGTTGAACCAGCCCACAGCAGTGATGGGGCTGGAGGAGCTGTGAAGTCCCTTCCAACCCAAACAAGTATTTTTGGCTGCTTGCAGGAAACAAGGAGCCATTTCTAAGCACTGAGAAACTTTTTCTATGGAAAGTGGTGTTTAATACTGGCATTTTCACATAGCTTCAAATCCTATCATTCTTCCTAAATGCTGAAATGCACATAATCTGTGAATTAAATGCTATTTACTGGACCAAACTGTAGCATGCAAAAGGTGACAATGACATAATAAATAAATATATCAGTGAGGTTATTAGACAGTAAGAAAATACTTCAGTGAAAGTATTGATTTATCAAAGTTGCAAGATGTCCCTTAAGCTAGTTATACTGACCTGTAGGCTTTCTTTTTGTGTGTGTGTGTGTGTTTTGTTGGTTTGTTTGTTTGTTTGTTTTGTTTTGTTTTTTCTTCTCTTTTGGTGTAGAGGACCATCCATGTAATATTGAAGACCTCAAGCAGGAGAAGGACACCAGGATTATGCTCTAACTATGAGTATACTCTAGAGAATGATTTGTTTTATCTTCAAAGTAATAAATTGTTGTCAACTCTTGATAATGCTATTGATTTTACATTAGAAGTCATTAATTTCTGTTTCTTTGTACTTATTCCACATCTCCTTTATGAGAACAATGCTAATGCTGAATGGGAAAAACTGCTCATTTCAGCTCCTGAATGCTGAAGTCACTCTAGGTACTAGTAAAGCATCTTCACAATTCAGAGGTCAGCCTTAGAGTGCTGTCTGGATTAGGAAGAAATAGAAGACGTGGTTGCCATTCATTAAATTGGTGCTGAATTGCAAGCTTACTTGTTCTGATAGTGGACACCACTGTAGTGCAGCAGTGCTACTCCTGCTGAGTCCAACAATTAATTCTTTACCTGGCTGCACAGAATTTAGGAAATGTATTGCTGGACAGTTCCTTTAAAGATGTACTTAGCCCAAGAAATTCAGAAAACTTTAGCATTTCCTCTGCAAATGTTTCTGTTCATGGTATATCACTGCACCACAGAAATTCCTTCAATCTTCAGGGGACCTGTCTCCCAAGGCAGGACCTCAAAATGTAATTTCTTTCAGTCCCCCTGGAGAATAACACAGGGCTGAACAACCAGCCCATAAACCATTGACAGCGTGTCATATTTTTAAACAGCAGAGTATAAAGTAAAGATGAGCACTTAAAAAAAAAAAAAAAAAAAAAAAGTCAGTAGAAATCAACCTCTCCTGAAAAGTAATGCAAACACTGACTTTTTTTCCTCATGTCTGTGAAATACATAGTAGTAGTGTTTCCAAGAACAGTGGTAAATGAAGCTTTACTCTTAACCTGGAAAATAAAGATTATTGTTGATACTTTGAAACTGTGTACTCATGGGATTACCTAGTTCATAGATTGTTCTTAGTGTTGCCAGTTCAAAAAAAAACCCATCACTTAAAACCTGACTGTAGTAGAAGTGAAGTACACATATGGACAGTCTCATGAAATTGATAGAGCATTCAGCCATCGTCAAACGTTAGCATATGCAGAAGTTTTAAATCCTGATATTACAACCAGTGACAGTACCACTGTGTTAGGAATGGCTGGGATATCATTTTGTAAGAAAAAGAATTACAATTCTTTTACAATTACAATTACAATTTTTGATGTTGAGCAGTAGAATGATTCAGGCCAAAGAGGGTTCAGTTTGCCTTCCAAATCTGATCTGTTTGCTGCTTCTTGATGTTATTTTTATGAATTTTGAAGTACGTCTACAAATATTTAAAGATAGAGTTTACTGCTTCTTGGATTTAGGGGCTCTGTTGTAGCTGAAATGTGCACAAAACAAACACATGCATCCTTGTGGCTGATGGTAACCATGAGATGGAGCTATGCTCCAGAGAAAGCTTGATTGGTGCTTCCTGATTTTGATTTGAAGTGTAATAAATTCCTTTGTTTACATGTCATCGACAGCACAATTGCTTTCAGTGTCACATAACACTCTGACAAATGGACATACACTGATAAAACAACTGTATTTAACTGAAAGCATCCAATACATCTGCAGCAAACGTATCCTGCAGCATCAGAATAGAATGAACATAACCAAAATATATGCACTATAAGAGCAGGATATGAAATGGAAAAGACTTGACGATGCTTATATTACCGCTGCTGGGACAATACCTAAGAGTGCCATGTGTGGAATTGGGTCCTGTCCCTTTCCTATGCGGCAGTTTCATTGTAAAGATGTTCTTAAAAGATGAGAAGGCTTTTGGTTAAAGGCAAAGACTTTGATTTAAAATTGTAATTTCTACACCAGTTTAACAATTAATTGAATTGGCAGCTGTTCAGCACGAGTATTGCAGAAACAACTGCTATTTCTGCCTAAAATGTAATAGATTTTGTTGTTATGGAGGGGTCAGGATCATCACCTTAAGGTGACTCCACAAATGCTCATTTATAGGCTAACCATGACATCATCACATATATGTGGATGTTTTGATCACTTGCTTGCTTCCACTCATAAGCATTCAGAGAAATTAAAATTTCTGTACAGTCACTTTGATAATAACTGTATTGTCTCTGTTTTGTACTCCTGGACTCCAGTGTATGACAGAATAATTTCAATGTGGAGTTGACCCAGATCCACCTGTAACACGTCTTTTTCCAGCAGCTGTTTCTTGGGTATCAACCTGCAAATTGCTGAGCCAAGCTTGGCTTTCCTTTGTCCTTTCTATTTGTCCAAAGAACTGGATTCGGGCCCACGTCAGCTAGAAGGCACAAGTGTTCTTAGAAGGCTCCCACTGCCTTTGTGGTTGGTGAAACAACTCTGTGCTGAGTACCGTTTCCAATGCTGCCAGAGCGCTGCCCTCCAGCCCGAGGGGAGATGCCTCCCGCACTAAAATTTACGACCACAAGATGGTGCTGCAGGAAAACATTTTTCCCTCAGTGGTTTTGGTTTCTGGAGAACATTATCGATTTCTCCTTTTTACAATGTGGTTCATCAAATCCTAAGAAGGCAGATCGCATACAGTGGTCATTCTGTAAAAAAAGACAACCTGATACAGCATATGATGACAAGGCTTTAGAAGAGTTACAAGATACACAAACCATTGCCTGCGGCTTTCTGTTCTCACTCCTGTTGGAAGAAACAAAAGACCTCTCAGTGGAACACCCATCCTTATCTTCCCAAAGATTAGATAAATAAAAAGCTTAACAACCGGACTCACTGCACAGTAGCTGCGTCCAAAAGTGGATGCTAACATCACAGGGAAAGGAGGTACGAGAATGCCTTAGCTCTTCTAGTGCACCCCCCGGGGTCCTGCACCAGGTCTGCTGACAAAATCGTGCTGCAATTCTGATACTTCTCACCATCTGATCTTCAAAAATGTTTCAAAGTCACAAGAACTGAACTTTAAAGGCTACGGAGTGAATGTTGTGATGAGAGAACAGATTTGAACTGCAAAGCTTAAAAATCAAAAACCAAATACAATCCTGAACAAGCAAAATCCTTGTGCAAAGGCAAATTGTTTCACGATTTTAGGGCTAGAGGTTCAATTCTGAGACCTATTTTACTTATCTGAAATTCATACAATGCAAGGGAGTGTAGTTATAGCAGATGCTATAGCTACATTTCATTGCTTATAATTTTTTTTTCCAGTTTTCTCCATGTAAGGAGTGCAGGTCTTCTGAACTTCTGCTGGCCTAGGCTTCAATTGCACACCAAAAATAAAGTGCGAAGGTCTCCCTGGAAAGTGTTTCATGTTCTCCTGTAAAGTCCCAGTGGAGTGAGTGGCTCCACAGAACTCCCTTTTATTTCTGTTATCTCTACTCTCTTTTTTTTGTTTTCACGAATCACTGGAAAATTAAAAAATGCTTTCAGCCAGATCAAAGTTTAAAAACTGTCCAGAGCTGTGCTATTATAGCCTTCTGAGTTTCACTGCACTTCTTCCAGGTCCTTTCTCAAAAGTCATGGTTTCTACTGCACTGCTTCCTTGCAGAAGCTGCTATCCTATATGTATCTTCCATCTACGCTGTTAAATTGTTGAGCCTGTGTGTTCTGTTCTGTGTAACAAGTTAGTGTAATAGAGCTTCAGTCTCCAAAAGCCATTTCTCTGCTGCATCAACTGCCATCACTATTCATAGAATCGTAGAATCACAGGGGTTGGAAGGGACCTCTAGAGATCAGCTAGTCCAACTCTCCTGCCAAAGCAGCTCCCCAGCCCAGGTTGCACAGGTAGGTGTCCAGGTGGGTCTTGAACATCTCCAGAGGAGATTCCACCACCTCTCTGTGCAGCTGTGCCAGTGCTTCGTCACTGCACTGTGAAGAAGTTCCCACACACATTTGTGTGATAATTCCTATGCCTCAGTTTGTGGCCATTTCCCCTCATCCTACCACCATGCACTGCTGAGAAGAGTCTAGCCTCAACCCTTTGCCTCCCGCTCCTTAGATATTGACATATGTGGATCAGATCCATTCTGAGTCTTCTTTTTTCAAGGCTGAACAGAACCAGGTCTCTCAGCCTCTCCTCGTAAGAGAGGTGTTTCACATCCTTTATCATCTTTGTAGCCCTCCACTGGACTCTTTCCAAGAGATCCCTGTCTTTTTTATATGGAGGAGCCCAGAACTGGATGCAATAATCCAGGTTTGGCCTCACCAGGGCAGAGTAGAGGAGGAGGATCACTTCCCTTGACCTACAGAGGGCTGCCTTTTGAAAGAGAACATGGCTACAGACATTCTACTGCATCCTATCTCTTTGATTTTTCACATATATGATTTTTGGCTCTATAAGATAGAACTAATCATTATTCTATGTAGGTTGATCCAAAATGCACGCAAAACATTATTTGATAGCAAAAATCCTCAGCTCCAAAACACTATTTCACCAGCAGTGAACTGCATGCCATGCTTATAAAAATGTTCACCAGTGGAAGTGCCCCAGTGTTGTTACCATTGCTGAAACACACCACACACCACTGCTCACTCTGCTCACATTCACTGTTTACTCTCCATAAACATTCAATGAGGAACAATGAGTGTCAGTGGGTGCCATTTTTTCCCCATGGAGGAATTCAGTTCAACTCTTTTGCTTCATATGCACTTCCACATCAGACACCATTCTGTGAGACTGCTGCTCTATTGCTGTCTGTCACAAAGCAACAAAAAGTAACAGGATAGTGGTAGAGAAGTTTAACTTCTGCTCCCATCCCACCAGCATCTGCCCCTGATGTAGTGGGCCAACATAATAAAATAGAGGCATTACTTTTGGAGCAGCCCTCATCCCTAGTACGCATGTTATCCATTGGGCTGAAGTGGAATTGTTCAAATAATTTTCCTTTAGAAAAGTTTTCTGGAGCATCTGTTTAGCACTGCACTCTTGCCTAAGTTGTATCTTGGATACTTACAGACACTTGAAGCTTTACCATTTTCTTATTTAAGGCACTTGATCTAAAGGCAAGGAGGAACTAAATCAGCCCAAAGAGCAAATACCATCCTGTGCTTATTACATTGCTAGGAAGAGAAGCATTTGCATACTTTTTCCTTTAGGAGAGCCTGACTCTTAATGAGAGCACTAGATAGGGAGAGCAATACTGAAAGCCAGTGTCTTCAATCTAACATGGCCTTTGAACTGCAGAAATAAAGCATATTAAGGAATTGCAATTAATTATGTGATTCATCCTTACATATTTTTCAAGCAGTGGCAAGAAAAATTTAATTTCCATTCTTAAGATCAAGTGCTCTATGCACTGTCAGCTGATGTTTCAGGTTTTCAAGTTGTATTTCACAGATGCCAAACTGATAGCTTTAGAGAATGACAAAGCTCAACTTCAGGAGAGGGAGCTCTTATCAAAGATGATCTGTATGAACAACTGTCAAAAACAAGGAAACCTGTGAGCCTGGAGAAATGCTGTTATTAGGCTGGTGCTGACCAGTTATCTTGATAATACGGTTGGTGACACATTTAGCTCATAAACAGTGGATAAGCATAGAAAATGACTGTTTTGGGTCCCTCATTCGCAACAGTCCTCAAATGCTATAAAATCACTGTGGCTAGGCTGTGAAACATCTGAGCTGGAGGCACATCACCTTAAGATCAGCAGTACCTCTAGAAAGGAAGAGAAGAAAGATCATAGGGAAATAACTTAAAAATGATGTAGAACATTTTATCAGATTGCACCAGGATCTCATTCCTGTTTTCTTTTAAAATCTATTTTTGTTACTGTGGTCACATATAGAAGTCTGTCACATCAAATGCTACAAACATTTATCATCTTTTTTTATCAATAGTTTCACTAAAAACAAAAGCAGCATAGCTGCAATTAATCACAACTCTTCAACACAACTAGCTAAGAAGAGAAAGGTTAACTGCACATTCTGTTTTACTGGTTGAAGATGCTACTACAGTGGTGTTTGCTCAAATGGTTGTTTTACACATGCAGTGGCGTCATCCAGTTTAATTCCTGCTGTGTTTCTTTGCCAACAACTGCTAGTGAACATTTGCCCACCTTCCCTGCTGCTGAGCTGTATCAGGATTAGATGCAGGGAAGCGAGCAGGCTTACAACTTCATCTGTTGGCACCACAGGAATGCAGGAGCAGAACAGCATGGAAGTAGTGAAAACTTTCAAAATCATCAGTTTTAAGGTCTTGCCTCAAAATGGCTATTTCCTGGCTGGGGGGAAGGGCATCTTCCCCCAGCTGTGCCCTCCCACTCCCCCTAAAAGATGGGAGTGGGTGAGAGGGACTGGAGGGACAGTAAGAAAACTTTTCTTAAATGAAATGATGATGGACATTTTTTATTTGTCTGATCTATCAGGAAGATGTCAGCAAAACTGTGCTGGGAAGTAGGTTTTTAGATAGGAGTACCTGTCAGGAAAATACTGGTCCTATCTGGCTCATCTGGGAATAAAAAATTAAGGGGCTTTAATACATCTTATACTAGAAGATGGTGGATAGCTCACAGCAACAGGCCTTTTCCTTCTCTCACCAAAGGAAGCCACTTTTCCCTGAGTACTTAGTGTCTTTGAATGACACGATTATAGAGAATTGTATTTTGGGGAAAATGTGGTAGAGGCAGAGAGCTGTGTTTTCTGAGCATTTGTAATAGCATTTGCCTGCACTTAAGAATACCTGAAATTTACTTTCTGGACTCCATGCATTTCTTAAATAGGAAGATACACCACTGTAAGTGACTTTGTAAAATCACTTGTCTATACATGTATTACAACCGGAAAAAAAAAAAGCCAAAGGGCCACAACACAGGAAAAGGAAATGGTGGCTGTGTTCTTCTCATTGAGTTACTGGGATGTAAACTGTGTGCTTGTTGCATCCAGACATGTTGCTATAATGGATGATGCCCTTGTCTTTAGCAGAGCTTTCTCATAGGCATTCAAGGCCAGGCTGGAATTGACTTTGAGCAACCTGTTCCTCTGAGAGGTGTCCCTGCCTACAGCAGGGGGTTGGAACTAGATGATCTTGAAGATGCCTTCCAACCCAAACCATTCTATGGTTCTAAGACATGGTTCACTGTCAGTAGTAAATTGAGCAAGGAAGGGGGAGTAGCAAGCAGCCACTGTGGCCTTTTAACTTTAAACATAATCTTAATGGCTCCTTGTAGTTTTTTAAACTAGATGAGTACAGAGTTAAACAAAATAATAGTCTCTCCCATCCTCTCTTTTCTCATTGTTTGTCTTTTTTAAACACATGGCAAGTATCTCCATCTCTGAATTTGTTTCTCCTCTGATCCATCAGCAATGCCTGTTCATAATTACATTAATACTTCACCTCCATGCTCAGACAATGCTCAGCTATGACAACAAGCAATCAGTTTAGATTATTCATTGGCAGCTAAGAAGTAATCAAGATTTGTTCAGATGGAGATGGATTTGGACAAACTAGGCTGACACCTCCAAAGCAGCCATCATGGTCTGTAGTAGCAGTAGTCTCAAAGGCCATTTCATGCCTTAGACCTACTTGCTCTAATTGAGCTGTCTATCTGTCAAATATTATGTACTCTTAAGAATGAAAAGATATGTCCAAAGGAATTACTGTGATCTACAACAACAAGTTTATTTCTCCTTTACTTCAACATTTTTTTTTCTTTAATCAACTGTATTTCTACTTGATTACACTGTTAATAAGAAGCATACAGGCAATACTGAATGACAGAATTTGTGAAGCCTACACAGAATACTGAGGTAAGTTGAATACTGAGGTAAGTTGAATATTTCATCTGTAGCTCATTATGACAGGTAACAGTAGTTACAGAATGAGCCTCATATAGACAGTATCATTAGAAACAGCAACAAGAGTCATAAGAAGTAGCTGAATTTTCCTTGTTTTTTGCATGCATCTTTACCATCCAGAGGAGTGTTTACAATGCTGTGATCTCCAAGAGGGCTGATGTTCAGATTCTAGTACTAGCTTGGTGAGTAGAATAGCTAGCTACACTAACACTTACCTACTACAGTTGTCTTGCTGATTCAACACTACTTTTGCTTTTGGAGATCAGCTAGTGCTACCCAAAACAAAAGTCCTTAGGGCCTCCAAACTTTTTATATTGTACACTTCTGTCAGTAAAAATGCTATGTTTTGTCAATAGGTACTAGTTTAAAGAGAGTTTGCTTTTGCTTTCCAATGAATTGGAACAGCTCTTGCTTCAGGCAGAAAGCAACTGGCAGGTATCATACAGCCCTCCAACCTGTGTCTTTCACTTCCTTACCTAGCAGTTAATTGCCTACTAATGTGTGAACTAGCTTGTCTGACCTGACTTGCTGCATCTCCCAGAAAACCTTCTCTTAGCTGTTGCTTTCCTAAACTCAGTTACTTCATGTAAATAAACATAATCAAGTTCTTAAGGGACCAATAATTTATGTCACAGGAAAGAGTGAAAAGAGGCCAAACTTTACTCATAGCCAAGGCTCCTAAAGTGGCAGAAAACCATCAAGATATGTTTAACCATATTATAGAATCATATTTTCCAGTACTGTGAAGAGGACAAATCTGCCAATCTGGCTGAGATTAACCTCAGAGGAAGGAATAATCTTTTCTTTATTTATTCAGACAAACAGCTGAAAAATATTTTACCTCTTTACACATTTGACTGTCTTCTTATAGATGCTGTGGATCTGTTGAGGTTGGTGTAGGCAAACTTAATGCTTCACTCTGAGTTTCTGATGATAGCTTCCTCCTTCAATGTCTGTCATATTGAAAGCGTACAGTGGTTCTTTCGAGGACAGGACATTACATGCCAGCTCCATAAAAATGCCAGAATTGAATTAAGACTATGAAACATAATGGAAGTTCTGGATAATGCTTTAAATTCTAAAATGCTCATTGCATACTTCATTTTTACATTCTTTTGGATGTAAAAATATGGTTAATCCAGTTGAAGCAGAAGAACCTGATGATTAGGACAGTGAGCCTGAGTGAAAGGAATTTAGAGAACAAGACATGAGAGAAGAAACAGTCTGGCATGTACAGAGCTTATGAGGACAGCAAGTAACATAAGGTGTTGGTCAGGATAAGTGGTACAAAATAAACTGATCTAGTGATTTGACAACAATGTGCTCTTCTGTATCTCCTAAAATTTGGTATCTCCTTTCCTAGAGCTGTAGGAGTGGGTGAAGAGTGGAGAAAGAAGAGCTTTTTTCTGCTTGATTATTAGTCTGGGAGATAAAGGAGAGTAAACTGAGTGAGTCTATATTGACTGGTTTAGCCAAACACTTCCTAGTCTCCTTAGCATTCTGTGGTTTGTGGTGCAGTTTATTACTTGCCTTATACCTTCATAGCTTTGCATAAAGGGAAGGGCAGCTTGGTTATTGTTACTTGGTTTGTGTGATTGGCCTCCTTGACAGGGCAAGTCACAGGAAAAAAATAATCCTTAATGGGAAGAGCTAGGCAGCCTCTCCTGATGCAAGCTGCAGCCAGAAAAGAGGTGTACCAGGAAAAACTCAGGATGGATTATTGTCGTGTTGATTCTTGTGTAAGTAGTTCCTGGGAAGAAAGATTTCTTGGTTCACCTGCATGGCAAGGTGGAGTGTTAGGGCTATTGTTGAAGAGGACTCTTGTGTATAAAAAGGGCACATTGGTTGCATATCTAGAAAACTAAAAGCAAATCTGAGGATGCCTGGGCTCCTGCACTTGGTTCCCTTGTAGGAGGTTGTGAGCTCCATAGCATAACACAAACTGGTTTGTGAGATTGATAATCAGGGTTTAAGAAACTACTTTGTTCTTGTCTGTGATTTAGGATTACTTATCATCTCTACAAATGACCTTCCAAGGTATTCTGGTATATACTGGATTGTGATATGTAGCTTGGAGTTTAAAATTGGTTGAGGGAAAGTCTGAGATATGTTGGGTTAAGAAGCTTTTGCTCATAATCTGAACAAAAATAGCATAGTCATGTCCATTCTTATGTGACCTATATGTAAAGGTTTGCACATGTTTGTGCTGTTAGCCTTCGCAAATTGTCTCTTTGTTTAAACAGAAGGGGTTAGGGCTCTGAGACTCCAGGGGTCCATATTTAAAGCATGTGAATGACTACACCAGTATAATCCTGAATTATTTAACTACAACAATGTATGTAATTCATCTAGCTGGGAGAGAGCTTTGTAAATACTGTTTTCATGTATAATTCCATGAGGGAGGTGTGGAAAATGTAGATCATCAGAGCTGTTGCAATTGGGGTTTGGCTCTATATCCAAAATATGTAAGAATTTACTCTGATGGCGTAAGCCTCTTGCAAAATGTTCATTCACAAGTTCAATTAAAGAAACAACAACAACAGCAACAAATTATTTGTAGAAGAAATCAGTTATAAAGGAAACAAATTTCGTACAAGAAACGTTGGAAAACAAAATCACAAATAACAAAACATACTGTTTAGAACCCAGATGGCTGCATAAAGTAAATAGCTGTTTCCTCAGTGGAAACATAGGCAATTTGGCTGTGTGAAGCTCCAATTCCAGCAGAGATCCTTGAAACAGATGTTGATATTGCTTGTGCATGGAAACCCCAGTGAAAAACTAGATGTTCAGGTAACATGAATGTAAGGACTGACAACCTCAGATATCTTTGTCTGTAGGCAACATACTCTTAAACCAAAAATGTGATCATTATAAAGCCTGGGAAACAAGCATCTTTCTGTACATATGCTATGATCAGCTAACGTGTCTGGGTAGGGTACTTGAGAATTTTCAATAATTTTCTTCCATCTGAAACAGATAGGCCAGTGGAGTATTTCAAGACCAAAAATAAAATGTAAGTTGAATCTAAATACAGGTGGGGATATGTAGATGTATGTATAGTAGCTAAAAAATTATAATGTATTTTCCTGCATAGAGAAGAAAGAAGAAATTAATTTCAATAGTTCTTCATGTCATGCTAACTTAAAAAATTGTCCAATATGAATGTGGGTTTGTTTGTTTGTTTGTTTGTTTGTTTGTTTTTCACTAACATGTTTATGTTATCATTTCTTAATTATCTGATCAGGTGTGTCCTTAGATTGTTAAATTCTTGACTCAAGCTGATCCTGAGAAATCTGAGTTCCAGAAGTGTGTTTTCTGGAGGCAATGATAAAATTTTTTCAGTGGAACATGTTTTCTCTTTATAGTAAGTAGAAAAAGCAGTAGATTTGCAAAAACAAAACAAAACCCTGGCCCTTCAGTTCTTCAAAAGCTCTCATTGCTTGCATTTAGTAAGTGTGGTACAACAATTTCCTGACTGACAGCAGCAAAGCTCTTCTGTAATATTTTGCTGTCTGATCCAGTTGATTCCTCATTCATGAAGACCCAGAATACACAACCTGTGCAACAGATTAGTTTGTTCTTGAGCAGCTAATGGAAGTACTGTCGTCATTAGCTCCAGCATATACAAGGTTACAAGGTCAGGTTGCAAAGTTCATTCACACTTTGAAGCAGTAATGAATTGTGGGGTTTAGAACATCTACTTGTTCAGTAACATGATGACACAAGTACTGTTGGCACTAAGGGAGACTGCCACTGACTATATACATTTTTGGGTGAGTTGTCTGAAGACCACAGTGCGGTGAAGAAGCCTGATAATAGCTTTTCTCTTTTCTCTTTGAAAATACATGCAGGAGGATAGCGTCTGTGCAATGGGTTTTACAGAAGTCAGTGGTCTAAGTACATGCCTAGATTATGTGAGATTTAGTTTCTTGCTCAGCCTGGAAGAGGATTCACCTTCCTGTAGGACATTCTGAACCATGAGTGTTCTGGGAAATCTGTCATCTGCACAGATAGGTTCTCAATTTGATGAGAAAACACAGGAATTCATTGCAATAGGTTCAGCATTCATGCAAATATTAGTAAAACACAGCCTGCTCCAGAGTGTAGTCAGTGAGAATTTGGTGTTCTTGGAAACAAACAAACACACACACACAAAAAACAGTAGCTCAGTCAGCTCATGTTCATGAATGTCTGTCTGTTTTTCCAAGCTTAGGTTTGATCTCAAGAGGCCCCAGAGACAAGGCAAATGCAAAGCATTTCATAGTTCTATGGGTAAGACAGAAGATTCCTCACCTCCTCTCCAAATTGTGAGACGTCTATACATGAAAAAATAGTAGAAGTCCAATTTGTATTTTGTAAGTGGTTCAAAGCAGCAGATTTGTTAGCTGGTTGTGTCAAGGTACCCTAGTAATCTCCCACATGTTAGCTGGTTGTGTCAAGGTACCCTAGTAATCTCCCACATGAGATTAATTTCATTCCTCAAAGGGAAAAAAAAGAGGAAATATTCTGCTAGTAGGTCATCAGGTACCAAGGCTCTTTTAACCATTAATCTCAACAGAGAACCTTACGGACATTGCAAGGGATTTGATAAAATGTATGGTATAGAGCTACTGTTATACCTACTGGAGAGTGTTGAAACAGCTCAGTTTGAAACTATGTCCTCAAATGTTTGTGCTGAGTAGTCTCTCCTCTGATTACATAAGTAGCCCTACACTTTCGATAAGGCAGATTCTCAGTTCTCTCCCTGTCTTAACATTCTGATGTCATCTTGTTGCTCAGTTCAGTGGCAGCAACTGAGTTCTGAAGCACGCAGGGCTGAAAGCCTCTATCTTCCAAGGCTTAGTTAGAATGAGGGAATGGGAAGACAGCATCGTAATTCAGAATCCTAAATCATTCACTTGCCTATTCTCTCTACTACATCCTCTCTATCTGTGATAATGGACATGTGCTTGTCTTTTAGCTAAAGATACCAGTTTCCTGCACTTAGCATAAAATATATATTTTCTAAGAAAGCACCAAAAGTGTTTCCCAAAAGATATAGCTTTACTTAATGCTAAATTACAGTGCCTTTGCTGTCTTATGATATTGCTCCTCTAACTCACCTAAGTCTGCTGAGTCAACAAGCTAAACACCACACATCCCGGTATTAATTTCTGCAATCTTGACACCTCTGGATTGTAGTGTTACATTTCTTAACTCAGCTGTCAGCAGGCACTAAATGTGGTGGTACTGTCAGAACACATAGATTAGGGCTTAGTATCACAAGGAGATATTTTGTATAACTCTGAGAAATCCCCTTTTTAGACTCCTTCTGTGTTTACAGTAATAATGCACTGTGTTTGCCACTCTTAGTAATTAATGTCTAGTGCTAAAACTACAAGAAACAAACATTGCTCTGCTGATTTACCCTCTCTGAAGAATCTCTTTGATACAGAAGAAAAAGAAATCTGAAACAAAAAAAATCTAAATTTTTTCGTTTCAGAGAAGACTCCTGTGGTGCCTCCTGCAATTTGGACACCTGTTCGTCTGACCAATGCCACAATAAAATCAGACTCAAATTGCTTTATTCAGTAAAGATAAGTAGATAAAATCACATAAAATGAAGTCAGAGTAGAGTAAATTCTTGCTCTACTTGCAGCTGTTAGCTTAATGGAATTGCCTTTCTCATGGAAAGCGCAGCTGCTCCAGCCCTGCCCGCAGCATATATGTGTGCCTGAGATGGAAGAGGCTATGGAGCTGCAGCAAGGTCCATCGTGAGCTTCCAAGGTGGCTGTCAGAGGAGGCCTTCATTAATATGTGAGTATAGAAGAAAAATATTTTGACCAAACCATGCCTGGCTACCGTTTGTTTGGAAGATCGGCTGAGAACTCAGTTTGCAAATTGCTCAGCATATACTTGCTGATGGACCACTGTCTGTCAGACAGTAGTGGGTCTTGTGCAACATTTGTTTTCTGCCCCTAGTAACATCAGTGCATTTCCTTTTTACAAGTGAGCATGTGTCCTCATGAGCTGGCAGACCTTTGCAAACCAGACTGTTGGATTGGCTGCACAAGTGTCACTGGCACCTTGCCTTTGCAGATCATAGGGTCCACAACTTTGCAGGTTTGATTAATTCTTTATAGGAATGCATAATTGGACATAGATTCAATTCTGATTTGTGAGTGTGATCAGTAGATACACATGCAGGGCTACTTTTTCTGTTTTTTTCCCCTTCAGCTACACTGCTCATATTATAGAACTCCTCCTTTAGTTTATGCCACAAATACAATAGGACACTATGCCTTACTTTGCCATTTCCAAGCGATAATAATGAGCTCCTTTATCTTGCAGGAAAACTGTGAAAATAAGTCAAATAATGTACTGCAAATGGTTTGATACTGAACTGACAAACACAAAGAAATAATGTGGTTTTAGAAGTTGGTCTGAATAATATGCAAAAAATAAGGCTCTAGACTGGTAATGAACAGTGACAGAAGGAAAAATTATTGAATCGTTGCTCATTTAGTGAACGTGATTCCTGCTGTGCACTGGATGAAACTAGTCCCAAGGGGAAAATAGAAACACTATGATAATTTTTACAAAAAGAAGAATGACTTATGGTCACAGAAACAAGCTTACATTTAGTATTTTCTAACTTTTGAGGATGTGTGACCACCAGAAGATATTTCAGCAAAATTGTGTAGGGATATTTTATTAAAGTGATTGTATACCTTTTGAAAAGAGAATGGAATATGTAACAATTCTGTTCAGGAGCATTGACCTAACACCTACTAGTGCTAAAAGTACTGAATTGCCTGAAGTCACTTCAACTAAGAGAAGCTACCCAGGCAGTATGCTATCATCTTCTGTGTGGGGAAATGTGAGCCTTCTCATGAGGAAATGGAGCTCATAACCTGATAGAAGAGGGAGCCTATGGTGGAAGTTACTGTAGTCAGGTGGGTGGCTGGTGGTATCCTTATTCTGGAGTAAAGCATAAAGACAGCCCACCTTTGATTAATAAATTTGTCTGTGAAGAACAGGATGGATAATAAGTTGCTAAATGGCAATAGGTTTCCATAGGTCTGATATGAAGTGGCTTTCTCATAGATTTCAAGCGTTTTTCCAAGATTTTTAATTCTTTTTAATTTTTTTTTTTAAGATGAATTTATTATGTTCAAAAAGCAATTTCTAGTAGTTACTGACACAGATAATATACCTATATTCCTTTATCACATTCTTGGAAAAGGCAGAAATATTCTGAAAGAAAATCTCTGACATACACACTTCGAAAGCTTCAAACCAAATAGTTAGAATTTAAGAAATTCTAAACAGTTGAAAGCAGGATTTTCCTAATGAGAAACATCAAGGAATATTAACAGTATTTGCTATTTCCACCTATGTTTGTGATAATATATGATAAGATTTTTAAGGTAGAGAGCTGTAAACCCAAAGTGAGTCAAATGTATGTAGTCATATTTTACATTTTAATGGAACTAATGAATGAGTCTGGCTTGCTTTTGAAAATGCTTTTATTTATTCTTAGATTAAAACATAGAAGTTGTTAGTACAAAATAAAATTTCTGAGTTATACTTCTGGAGTGCATAAAACAGATCAATGCTGATACAAACTGGGAAAATACTGTTTACCTTGCGTACTATTTCAGCAGTATTCATTGTGGATTTACATCATAATTAGTTTGTTATGTTTCTCCTATAATGAGCTTGGCTTGAAATGGGAAACTCCCCTGGATTTAACTGTTGCACCTGATTGCCTTTATCTTTTTTAAACTTTCAGACACAAGCTCTAAAGCTTCTATATGTGTCTATTTCTATGAGAAGGTAGAAAAAAAAATCTATTTTTCTATCCAATATATTGAATGGCTTCAGCTTCAGCTTTGCTCTGTTTTATACAAGGCGACCTTTGCATTTGTCAAACAGTTCTTTGATTATAAAACGCTGCACGGGCCAGCTGTGAATTTTGTGCATATACTTTAAATTGCATTTGTATTTTGCAGACTACTATATATGAGATCTTTAGCAAGTTTTTTTTTTTCTTTAAATCAGGTCCTGTAATTAGTATTTACATCCTATTTAATAAGTATTTCATCAAAACTGTAATAGTGTGAGTGTTTGCATAGGGCCAAGTGGAGTGTGTGGCAGGCTGTTTCCTTACCTGAAGCTGCATTTGTGGAATAACAGGGCTCCAGATGGGGAATGTAGCTCCACCTTTGAATAAATGCATGATTCTGATAATTGTCTGTCTTGCCTTGAGGGATGAAATTCTCTTCATGCCAGAGGGTTTATGTTTTTTTTCATTAATACAGCATCCTTGAGCTGAACCAAAAACCCTGCCATCTTTCAAGAATTTCATTGAGATAGCAAAGAATTCAGATGTCTTGTGTTGGCATGGAGCCTTCCCATAGCTCCCCCTACCCTTCTGCAGGTTGCCCTCTCCCAGCCAGTGCAGGGCTGTCCTCTGGTTGTAGCTTCCATAATTCTGTGCATTGTTCTTTCTTGTATCCCTTGAAACTGGCTAAAATAAAATAAAATAAAATAGGAGGATAATTGAACAGTATAATTACCCATCATAGAGTATTGGGATCTACCTCCAAGTAGCTGAAACTGCCACAAGCAAAACAATAGCTTGTTGCTTATAAATAGTCCTTTTTGCTTTGTTCAGTCTGTGAAGCTGCAGCCTTCCCCACTGTTGCTTTACCCCAGTTGTGGAGCTGGGTAGATGGTTGCCATTAGGGAGGAAGATTTTCCTTCTAAAAATACAGGATCCAGAGCATCTTGTTGGCTAAGCAGAACAGATGGGAAGCATACTGCTCTGCCCTCCTCAGCAGGTTATAATCTGGTGGTTTGTGTAGGAGATTTAATGTGGATATAAATAAATAATAGAATGCTGTGGCCTACTGATAAATCAGTCCAAAAATACTTTGAGACTCATTTTTCAACTTCTTTGACAGAACCTGGTGTCCCAGTTTGAAGGACAGCCTGTGGATTTCACTCCCATTATCCATTCCTTTCTTAGCAATGTTACATCTCCCAGTTTTTCTAATAAAGCATTCTTTCTCTTTTAAGGAAAATAAATCAGCAATTAGAAAGTTTGACCAGAAACAACCCACCAAAGCAGAGTACAGACCTCTGTGAGTGACAGCACTATCTTACAAGTTCTATAAATACTTGGTGTCACCCCGTGCACATCTTCCATGGATTTTGCATTTATTTCTCCCTACATTATACACCAACATGGGCAGCAAAATATGGAAAAGAGGAGACAGAGCAGAGATTAGGGGCTGGAAACATATTCACAGCAGTATCTTGTCAGCTTTCCAGCACACTCTGACTTATCGAGATCCAAACACTCACAGCTGGTGCATATTTTAATGCCAAATGACTGACATGGCTGAAATTGGAATTCACAGTCTCTCGATGCACTGTACTAGCACATTTAGTCAGTGTATTGCTTTTGTGTGACTCTTTTAAAGTTAAGTTACATTTCAATGAGTGCATTATTATGGAGGCACTGTGAACTTGCATGGAAGAGCGTACGGTTTGGTGTGCCAAGTGGCTGTATGTCTGATTAAAATTAGAGGTAAAACAACATGAAAAGCCCTGCTAATTTACTGCCCTAAAATTGTCAATTAGAGAAGTGCCAAGCAGTCTGGAAAGAGCTCCAGTTTTTCCAAAAGCAGAACAGTGCCAACTCCAAGGCAGAGGAAAGAAGAAGAAATATTTGTCAACTCTATCCAATAGCTGGTCACATAGTAATTGGGAGGTAAATTCTCCAACCTGACTTGTTTCTCTGATTGTTGGAATAATGCCTAGTTTTGTGTGTGTTTTTTTTTTTGTTTTTTGTTTTTTTTGTTATTGCTGTTTGGTTTGTTTGTTTTGTGTGTTTATTTTTAATTTTTCACTTTGCCATTAGTTTATTCTTTTTTGTTCATATTGTGATGGCTTGCTGTGTTACTTAATGCATAGCTGCATATTCTACATTGTCATGTTTCCTGAACAGCTCAGTATATAACGTCTAGAAATATGAAGGCCCTTTTCCTTTTAAAAAGTGTTTTTAAATTCAATAATGCAGATCTTGCCTTGATTTTAATACTCTGTATGCCACTAAGAGTACCAGTGCAGTGAAAGTGTCCACCCAGTGAGGCATTCTGTGGCACAGACTGTTAACATTAGGGCCACCTTTGGGATCATTCTTCTAATGATAGCACTGGAATGGATGTGTCGCACAATGCTGTGGTATATGGGGATAGACTTTCATAACTTAAGGATGTCCCATATGCTGTTTAAATCGTTTAAATTATTCTGGAGTCATGGAGCAACTCAGATTAGTTCATTAAAATTCCTACAAAACTGTGAAAAGAATTGAATCCAGTTCAATTCAATGGAAGAAAGATCTCATGAGAGATGCTTTTGAACTCTCCAGACCTGAAAAAGTTTTGTTGTTTTCATGTGATTCACATGTTTGCAAAAAATTGTCTCTGTGGATTAATTTGACACAGAGGAGAGCAACAAATCAGTCAGTATTTTTATCATGACCATAATTTTGTGGGATATGCCAACCTGCTTTCTTTACTTTTTGTTAAGTCCTAGATTTTTATTTGCTTCAGTGACAGAAATACAGATTTAAGGATGAACAAAACAATATGGAGTATATTGACCAGTCTTTAAAAGTGGTTAATTAAATATCTTAGCAAGGACAGTCTGTGGAAAATGGAACAAAGCAGTACATAATTTCCATATCTGGGTAGTTATTGAAGAACATGTGGAAAACAAAATGAGCCACAGATGGGATCAGATTTTAAATAGACTAGTGGGGGTATCCAGGCCAACACTGTCACATACCATATTGGACAGAGTGAATAATCTCCATTAACTTCTTTGCCCCTTCCTGCAAATCTGTTCCAGGGTTGAAAGAGATGTTTCAAAGAGTAATGGGAAAACCTGGTCAAGTACTGATGTAAGAAGTAAGGAGAGGCCAAAGTACTTGGCTCAGAAAAGTAGTAGTTCAATTTTTCTTGGAGGCTGCTCTGAGATAAATGGAAATCAGACTGGTGGTCATTTGTACCTGTTCTATGTCAAGAGCTCTAGTCTCAGTAACTAGTGAGGTTCAAAGCTAGGACATCAGCAAGGCCCTGCCTGACTATAACATGGAAGGAAAACAAAATCATTTTTCCCCGAGGTTCAGAGCATGTATGTCTCCCAGTGCCCTTAAGAGCAGGTTCACTATTGCCTTCGGTGGCAGCAGAAGTAGACCATGAACAGCAGATTTTAAATGGACTATGTATATATGTTACATGTATAAGAATAATGCTAGTACTCCAATATGTGGTACATTATAAGCTGAAACTGGCTGTTTTCCAGAATTATGGAATAATGTGTCAAGTTATGAAGTGATTAGAAGAAATTGATTACTTATTTTTACACAGAATCTGTAATTTAAAAAAAAAAATCAAGTTTGTGAAGTACTTCAAGCTTGTTGTTCTTAAAGGTATCTCAGGCTGTTAAGAAAAAGAGAAATAGCACAAGGACCAAACTGTCCTTGTTGTCCTCTTGCAGACAACGTATTTAGTTCTTGCAAATAAGACTTTTATTCAAAGCACCAGGCCTCCTCCAAACAATCTGAGACAGTTGCATGTTTTGGTACTAAATTCCCTGGGAGCATGGATAGGGCCACGATGGTTCAGTATCAAGTGAAATCATATTTTGATCTAAGTATTTTCATTGATTCCTGTCTTCAAATTCACATTGTCTTCTTAGAGTACTCTTTCCTGTGCAGATTTCAAGGGAGGATACATGCCAAATAGTGTTCTTCACATGTCTCTGGTATTGCATATGTTTAATGAGTTTGAGCATAATTTATTTCCAGTAGAGAGCACTCTGAGATTAGAATTAATACTGGGAGTTCCATGAGGAAATTATGGTTTAGCCATAAATACAATGCACAGTGCAGAATTAAACAGATTAATTTTTAAGCAGGCAATGTATGCACTTGTAATAGTAGCTTATTTTTTCCACTTGATTTTTTGAAGACCAAATATTTGAATCTTATGAATAGAGTGTTCTTTAGTTTAACCTTTAAAAGTATGACTACTAAATGCCATATTTCTATCTTACTCTTACATTGTATATTAATGGAACTATTGTAAACTGTATTTTCATTATATGGTTTTCTTTTATTCCAAACTTGAAAATTATTTGATGAAGTGAATAATGCTAAGCAATACTGCACTACTGTTGCTTTCATTTCAGATTAATTATTTTTATTTATTTTCATATTACAGCGTAAAGCCTGTTTTTCATCAGTAACTTCATATAGTGTTTCATTCATAGTATTGAAAGACATAAGAAATATAAAATATTGCAATAATCAATAAACTTAAGTACAGACTTTCAATCCTGTTCTGTTTAGAGTGCATTAATCTACGTACTAAATCATGTCATCGTTGCAATTCTTTCCATCTTGCAGTTTAATTTTCCTTACGATGTGTTCTAATTACACTAATCTTTTTGTACTTGAAGGGGCTTGCTTTCAAAAGCTCTTTTGGTATTTTACTTCACCCTATAGTGTAATGGTGGTTTTTAAATTCTACACAGTCATTCGCAAGCTGAAGGGCTCTAATTTTATATGACCCAGCAATGATTAAGGATCAATCTCCAACACCTTTAACACCAGAATTTAGTTTTTTCTGGAGGTAAGAGCAGCTTACCTATCCATATAAAAAATGTAGAGGTTTATATGCAGTGCAGTAAGCTTCAGTACGTGCAGCTCCATCTAGAGAGATTTTATTTTACTCAGGCTCTTCTGACTGAACCTCACTTTCTGTGCATTTCTCTTTGTAGTTGTGTGGCTGGACATCCATATAGTTTCCTGTGCCAGGATGCTGTCACCCAGTTGGGCAAGAACACTATTGCTCTTTGAGATTAAGCCTAATCCTTATAGGATCCACAGGTAACCTGCCTCTTCACTGTATGGAGAAAAAAGATTAAATGAAACTAAAGCACAGTTGAGATCAACAAACATCATTTACGTGCATAGCTGAAAGTTTATATATATATAATCAGGTAGTTCAGGTGAAAGAAAACATGTAGGAACAGAGCTGAATCAAAAGTGCAGGCATCTCAAGAGAGAGAAGGATGAAAGACTGTAGGTGTGTACTGTATATACTCATTAGTGTATGAACAAATAAGTGTGTGACCCATACCTTTGAATGTCTAACTCAAATTAACTCCTTTCATCACTGAAGAGTCTTTCAAAAACCTATCCAACAAAGACCGACTTCATTTCAACTTCACTAGTCATTGACACACTGATGCAGGTCTACAGGAATCTTTCTTTCTGATAATGACAACATCATTAAAATAGAATCATTTAGTTCTAAATATTGTGGAGTGCCTCCCTGGTGTGCCAAGCACCAGTGCATGGATGTCTTTACAGCACTCTGGTGGGGTAAAGGGACATCTAGGTGTTTAATTTACACGTTTGTTGAAATGCTAAATGTAAGCATTTCAAAACAATAAATTGATCTGCACTGTTGTAGAACACCAATACCCAGTTAGAAAAATAACATAAAAAAAGTACAGTTCAATATGGCTCAATTTTTTTAATTTTTATGTATCTTCTTGGGAAAAACAACATGAAAACTGCTTAATTTTATGGGGATAAGGAAGAGAAGTACTAAGGAAGCACTGTTCAAATGAACCAAAACATTAATGTTGAGGAAATAACAAGGCTTTACTTTCAGGCTGATAGTTTGAACTCCAAAACAAAATTCGTAGTTTAGCTCTAACGTTTCATAGTTTGTTTTCATTCAGCAAAGATGAACCATGCTTAATTCTTATTTTCATTTATTTATTGTCGATATGTTAAATTGATATATATGTAAATAAAAACTTAAAGAAACAACTTTTTTTGTCCTGCTGCCAAAAATACTGGTGAGACAGAGATACTAAGAAAAGAGATTTTACACATTTTAGATATGTTAGTAGCCCTGCACTAATGACTAATGTGCTTATTAACCTTTAACTAGAAAAGGCTTATTATCACAGTTTCAGCTTTTCTTACAGCTGATACTTAGATAATTCTGTAAGGAAATTTTAAATATTTTTAGATTATATTTTTAAATATATATTTTTTTAAACAACAACTATACAGAGTATTAAATAGATAATTGCCAATTGCTTTGGATTCCAGACTTATTAGTAGGCTTCCCTATTTGAACAATATAAATAACCAAGGCAGAGACCCAGCTTGCAAGAACCTATCTGGGTCTTTATCACTGAACAGAAGCTGTCACTTCATGGGTGCGGTTCACTTGCTTCTTTCATGTATTTCTTGCCCTAGCATCAGCCAAGCTTCTTCCCATGAGAACTTGTGGCTGCTGTTTTTCTCAGAGCTCCCTTATCTCAGGTTCCAGGGTTGTCTTTTTTTAGCTCTCTTGTTGTGTTGCAATCTCTCAATGGACTCCCTGAACTGCAGTGCAATATGGCAGCTGAGGGGCATTGTTTAACTCTGTATCTTGACTCACATTTTTCACCTCTCTGGTTTTGTGAGGGCATTGATAATTAAAGATGAGAGGCTTGTGACTGTAGCGTAATGTAGGAATACTTCAAAATCAGAAAGCTTACATTACAGTACTCGAGAGGAAATGAAAGTTCAAGGATGCCCACATTATTAATCACTTGTAGTGTTTCTCTCTGTGATAAAATAATCTGTATTTGGTTTGACTCCGCATGAATACTTATATTTAAAAAAATGTGAGTGTATTCTTTTACCAGTTTCCTCTTAACGGCATTGCTGTTCTCTGGACACCTATAGGTATCTCACTTGATGAAAAAAATTTCTATCTAAATTTGCCAACACTAGAATAAGAATACCTGTTGCCTAAATTTGATGTATAATCTTTAGATTATAAATTCTTGGAGATAGAGATTGCCTTTTATTCTGTGCTAGTAGGGTACCTAAAGCAATAGTGTCATTGTAATTGACTGTACGAGAATGGGTATTGAAACCTAATATTTCAACAGCTACAGTACTCAAAATGTGTTTTGAAAGATGATATATAAAGGCTCTATTGCAATCTGTAGTTGGTAAACAATATAAAAATAAAAAATATGACACTTCCTTTGTCTCTCTTGTGCCCACAGTCAAGAAAACAAAGCTCTAGACTTAGAGAAACAACTATTAGAAAATACTCAGCTACAAGATATATGTAGTGACTTAATTTTACCTTTGCAAATGTGCTTGTTGAGTCTTCAGTTAAGGCCGAATAATATTTCCTCACTTATAAAACAGTATAAAATATGTCAATTTAAATTAATTTTAAATATAGAATACAAATTGTGTATCCTTATCCAAGGTTAATGGTAAGAACTGAAGTTCAAAGCATTAGATAAAAGAAACTGAGCTTTGGAGATGTGGTAGTCGACTTGGTTCTACAGCGTACACCAGGAGACAAATACTGCACCTGCAGGCTAAACTCAGCTAACTCTTCTGCTGATCTCTCTCCATTGGTAGCAATTTCATTCACAGATAATGAACATAAAAGCTTGGAGGAAAGGAGAGGAGGAGGAAGCAGATTACCAAGTTGCTTCCACAGTAAAAGCTAATTTTACCTGTGTATCCACCTGAGCAGTGCAAGCAGAAGCACTGTCTAGCTTGAAAGATTACATCACAGCTGAGCTGAAGATCAGCTGCTACATGTAGCATGGAGAAAATCCAGGAAGAAACACATACCGAGTTTACTACAGCTTTTCCCTCACCCCTCCCTTATGTGGTCTCTTGTCTTTGCTAATGATGGCCAACCTCTTTCATGGCTGATTGGCCACAAGGATCTACTTGTCCCTAGAGACTTTTGACCTTCACGTTTCTCTAACTTGAGCTGAGCAATTAGCATGCCAGTAAGTTTTTCTGCTTTGTGGGACATTATCTTTATGAACTATCCTTTTGTGTATAGCCTTTCCCCCCTTTTCTGGACATACAGATTTTTCCCTCTGCATGACTTCTTCCTTCCTAAAGAGCTCTCCTTAACAATGAATAGAAAAAGAAAGCCACTTACAGCTTCTTTTCCTTTCCCTATCACTGGAAAATACAAGGGATTTTATGCAGTGACTTTGTGCCATGGTTTTACAAGTTTTGTTATTGGTATTCCACATCATAACATGTATTGGGAGTTAAAGAGTTAATTCTCCAGCTCCATGGATCATCAATAGTTCTGGGTGTACCTGTCTCAGAAGAGAAGAGTTGTCAGCAGGAACTCAATGAAAAGTAAAGCCAAACACCAAACACCTTTGGATAAGCATACACTTCTGAAAATGGCCATAATTTACTCAAGACTCTTACACTGATACTGATGGGACTAACATTTTAAGATAAGATCATAGGAAAGAAACCTATATTTTTTTTTCTTTTTTTCTAAAAAAAACCCTACAACAACAAACCAACCAACCCAAAAACTTGTTTCTTTCCCTAATGCTTCTGTGGGAAGGGGAAGCCCCAGGCATCTGACTGTAAGTTCTCAGTCACTCAGAGACCTACAGAGCATAATATGAAACGATCACACCTCCATGGGGTAGCTTTTGGGAGACACTTGAGCCTATACAGGTGTGGGGTAAATAACTCCCAAGAACGGTACATCACAACAAAATAGTATAGATGATAGTATATTTTGAGTAGTTCTATATAGATAGGATACAAATAATGCAAAAGAGAAGATGGCTCACCTTCAGGATGACAAGGCTCGCAGGGAACTCCACGTAGGAGGGACTTCCAAGAAGAGATCCTTCCCTGGTGGTGGTCAGCCCTTAAATGGGGTTTGGGAGAGGTGGCGCCAGGCTCCACCCCTTCCAATCACACAGGTATATCACCTCCACCTGTGGCCCCATGGCTGACTTGGCGCTCACCTCAGGTGACCCATCAGTGGTTCAGGCCATGATTCAGTAGTTCCCATACAACAGGTGAACTGATTTCTTGGCTTTTTCATTTTTTCTTCTCTGAACTGCTGTCTGGCTCAATACTTTATCGGCTCCTCCACGTTTATTTATTTATTATTATTATTTCACCCCCTTTTTTTTCCTTTTTTTACTTCACAGGTACATCAATCCTCACTCCAGGCCAAGTTGAGAAAGGAAGTCTATTTCAAAGTGTCAGTGGTTTACAGGCTATTTTGGCCTGGTTCTGTGATGATTTGGGTGAGAGACCCAAGGACCCAGACCCCGGGAAAGGGGAAGGGGGAAAGGGAAAATGGAGATGGGCCTAGAAACAAGACAGTGGCAGGAGGAAAGCTGATTTACTAAATAATGTTTCAGTGTGCAAAATAACACAATATAATACAATTGGAATTGAGGCTAATAAATCAAATAAAATGAGAGGAGATTGTGTCCAATGAAACAAGGTCTTTCGCTTAACGCTGAAAGTGAGACAGCAGTGAGCACCTGATGCTGGGTTGATCCAAAAGGAAGGAGAATGTCTCATGACACACAAGCAGTTTCTATCTTTCCCTCTGAGCGGAAAATATAAAAATACAAAGGGACGTGAAATCCCCTGGATTATGTAGTTGTTCTTCTTTTCTGAGACAGATATACCTGGAACTATCGAAGATCCACAGAGCTGGAGCATTAACCCTTAACTCTTAATGCACTACATGATGTTATGATGTGGAATACCAATAACAAAAATCATAAAACCATGACATTCCACTCCTTATTCCACGTCACTACATCATGCTTAATATATAGAGAGGAACAATGATTAACATGCATTAAATACACACACACACAGTGTATATACATATATATACATGGAATTACTGACTGCACTCCCCCAACATCAAATTCCCATGTGGTACATGCTGAACATCCCCATTCTTCTGCATCACCCACCAAGTGGACCCAGGTCTCTGAGCAAAAATATTTCCACGGAGAAGTTTGTCCTTTCCAGAAGCTGGGAAGATCTAAACTGCTTTCTCCAACATGCTCTTTACATGTACTACAGGGACCTTATCTCTCTCTACAGTAGGGAGAGAGATGAATTGGGCAGGACCACCACATTCTTGAGTGTTGACCAACCAGGTGGCTTCTGCCAAATGCTTCTCCCAGTGCTTAAATGTATGCCATAGCATTAACTCTTTAACTGCCTGCATGATGTTCTGATGTGGAATACTGGCATCAAAACCACAAAACCACAACAACGTTCCACCACCCATTGCTTTCAACATGGTTTTTAATAACCCATTGTATCTTTCAATTTTACCAGAAGCTGGTGCGTGATAGGGAATATGATAAATCCACTCGATGCCATGATCTTTGGCCCAAGAATTAACAAGAGAATTTTTGAAATGAGTCCCATTATCTGACTCAATTCTTTCTGGAGTGCCGTGTCGCCATAGGACTTGTTTCTTGAGCCCTAAGATGGTGTTTTGGGTGGTAGCATGGGGTACTGCATATGTTTTAAGCCACCCAGTGTTTGCTTCCACCATGATAAGCACATAGTGCTTGTCATTGAGAGTTCATGACAAGGTGATATAATCAACCTTCCCATATTTTTACTTTTGCCATCACCCTTCCACCCAGAGTGGTTTCATCCTCTTGGCTTGTTTAATTGTGGCACATGTATCACAGTCATGGATAACCTGTGCAATTGCGTCCATAGTTAAGTCCACCCCTCGGTCTCTAGCCCACTTATACATTACATCTCTTCCTTGATGGCTTGAGCTCTCATGAGCCCACCAAGCTAGAAATAATTCACCCTTTTGTTGCTAGTCCAAGTCTACCTGAGCCACCTTAACTTTGGCAGCCTGATCTACCTGATGGTTATTTTGTTGTTCTTCAGTAGCCCGACTTGGGCACATGAGCATCTACGTGATGCACCTTCACAACCATATTCTTTATTTGGGCAGCAATGTCTTCCCACAGCTCAGCAGCCCAAATAGGTTTGCCCCTATGTTGCCAGTCATTTTGTTCGCACTGCTGTAACCACTCCCATGAAGCATTTTGCACCAGCCGTGGGTCAGTATAAAGACAAAGCACTGGCCACCTCTCTTGTTCCACCACATTTAAGGCCAGCTGGACAGCATTGCCCTGTTCCAATGCAGTTTGGATCAACCCATGGCAAATGGTTGGGCTGTGTTTTCACCCCTGAGGCAAACAGTTCCAGGTGTACTGAACGTCACTCCAGGTGAAAGCAAACTGTGGCCTGCATTCTGTGGCCAAAGGAATTGAAAAGAAGGAGTTAGCAATGACAGTGGTGGCATACCACTTGTCTGCTTTTGACTTCAGTTAATATTGGAGATGTAGCATATCGGATACAGCAGATAAAGCAGCACTCAGCGGGGGTGTGACTTCATTCAGGCCGTGGTAATCTACTGCCAGCCTCCATTCTCCACTGACTTTACACACCGGCCATATGAGGTTGTTAAAAGATGAGTAAGTTTTGCTGATCACTCCCTGTCTCTCTAGCTGATGAATCAGGTTATGAATGGGGAGCAAGGAATCCCTGTTGGTGCGGTACTGCCGTCTGTGCACCGTTTTTGTAGCAATCAGTACCTGTTGCTCCTCTACTCATAGCAACCACACAACACACAGATCTTCTGACAGCCCAGGCAAAACAGACAGCTGCTTAATGTTTGTATCTACAGCAGCTATTCCAAAAGCCCATAAATACCCCTTGGGATCCTTAAAATACCACCTTCTGAGGTAATCAATATCAAGTATACACGGAGCCCCTGGGCCAGTCACAATAGCATGTTTTTGCCAGTCTTTATCAGTGAGGCTTATTTCAGCCTCCAGCATGGTCAACTCTTGGAAACTCCCAGTCACCCCAGAAATATAGATTAATTTTGTCCCATGGTGACTCAAGGGCATTAGAGTGCACTGTGCACCAGTGTGCACCAGTGCCGCATATTTCTGTGGTTCTGGTGTGTCAGGCCATCGAATCCACACAGTTTGATATACTCTATTGCCCCTTTCTCCAACCTGGCTGGGGGCAGGGCCCTTCTATTTAATATCTTTGTTGTCCTTATGGCTATTGCTGTGTCCCGCAGCCACTGGAGCAGTCATCTTTTTGGAGTTCACCCTGGTGGTTGATCTATCTTGTAACTCTTCTACCCATGCCTGAAGTGCAAGAGTAGGTTTTTTATTTCACTTCATATCTTCTCCATGGTCACATAGGTAACACCATAAGGCAATACATGACATAGTCAGAATAAAGCCTGGTTGACTGTTCATCCATTATATTGCTCTCCATTCTATCCAGTCTTTCAGTTACTTTTGCAGTGGCTGAAACACAAGCTCATAGAGGGGTTAAATGTAACTCAGTGTCTTGAAGTTTATTAATCAGTTCATTTATAAGGGGTCTTCTTTCCCTTCTGCCATACATTGCTGCTAATGTACTGGCATACCTTTCTGGTGCAGTCCTTGTGAATATATGCCACATATTTGGTGTACACCTGACTCTCTCAGGATCATGCTCTTGGTCTGGTTTGTCATGAATGAATGCAGGGTCATGTAACATTTCCACCACAGCATATTCTCTCAAATAATGGATGCCTTTTTCCATAGCAGACCTTTTTTTTTTTCTCAGGCATCAGATCATCTCTGAAAGGATATTTTTCTTTTATGGCTATCAGCATCCACTTCCAGATAGTGAAGGATCTATTGTGGCATGTACTCTGTCAATGGTAGAGTTCCTGGCAGTGCTACGCAATTGGCGAGCTTCGTTACCATCTAGCCACCCACTGTTGGCCCCACTGTCCCAACAGCGTAGTAACCAGGTGACAATAGGTTCATCTGTATGACGTGTAAAGTCTTCTTTCAAAACTCAAATTTCATTCATTTCATTCACAATATAATTGGAATTTAAGCTCAGAAATAAAATAAAATGAGAGGAGAGAATGTCCAATAAACCAAAGGCCTTATGCTAAACACTGAAGGTGAGACGGCAGCGAGCACCCGCTGCTGGGTTGATCCAAAAGGAAGGAGAGTGTCTCATGACACACAAGCAGTTTCTATCTTTCTCTCTGAGCGGAAAACATAAAAATACAAAGGGAGATGAAGTCTCCTGGAGTACATAGTTGTTCTTCTCTTCTGAGTCAGGTATACCTGGGACTATCGAAGATCCACAGAGCTGGAGCTTTAACTCTTTAACTCTAAATGGACTGCATGATGTTATGATGTGGAATACCAATAACAAAACTTGTAAAACCATGACAGGATGTTTAAAACATAAGTAACCTCAAGGAATATGCAGTGTGTGTTGTGATTTCAGCTTCACTTTCCTGCCTTATTTGCTTGTTAATTCCACCCTCTAAATTGTACTATTTAAAAACATGTTTAATAATATTTGCCTAAAGGTTACGGTAGTGAGTACATTATACTCCGCCAGAGAGTATTAAGTATTAGCATACAATTTGAGTAGCTAAATCTGTCTTTATGGCACTAAAAATAATTCCCCTCATATAGGTGAGGGCAATACTGAATAAAATGACTTACTGAAGTATACATACATGTCTAGCAGAATTATCTTGTGAGCTTGCTGTGCAGTAAGTTCATCATACTGCTGCAAAGAACAGTTAAATATAGTCTTCTCTATTTCTCAGAATGTCATTTGAATTTTTTTGGTTTTGTGTATTTGGGCTCTTCATTTCTACAAGAAAATATTTTGCTGGATGTATGAAAGCTTTCCTCTTCATTTGCACAAACAGTTGCATTCTGAAAGCAAGCAAGCATGTAAGGAAAGAAAGAATAGTCTTTTTTTCTAGTGAAACCACAGAGGTATAAGGTCAACTGCCCTAAAAAAATGTAGGCAAAATGATGTACTTTTAATTCCTCCTCCTTACCCCTGCTGTTCTTAACCTAACAGGCAGCCTCCCCATACTTTTTTAATTAGTTTAGTCAGGATTCTTCATGCATTCATTTGCAAGTTAGAACTCTTTCATGTTAGAACTGTGGCTGAACCTTGTTAAGCTGATGCTGGAGGTGGCTCTCTGTAGCTAAGCCAATGTATGGCTACACTCATCTTCTATTTGCAAGGCTGAGACCAGCATCCTCTGTTTAAACACATGCAGGACAAAAACTCTGATTATCTTCCTGAAACTAAAGATGTTCCCATACCTGTTAACAACTTGAAGATTTTATTAAAATTATTTAAACTGTCTCCTTTTGAAATTGGAGGAATGTTCATGTTGGCCAGGAGGCACTCTCTTCCAACCAAAGCTTGCATTTCATTGAAGATGTTTCTTTCTGTGTGCTCTGGATAGAACACTTAGAATAATATATAACTGTTTTTCAATGTGTCATGAAAAATACAGTTGGATACAATTATTTCTGACTCATAAAAAAACATGAATGCCTTCCTTGTTGATTCACTATATTTCTTGCAGCTTTATATCCAAATGTAACTGTGCCGTAAGTTCAAAAGTGTAGGGATTTTTCCATCATATTCTCTTAATCCTTTCTGGATTTGTTCAGCAAGTATTTTCCTCCTGCAAGTTTCCTGATATTGACAGAAATTTTTGTCCTTCAGTCCAACACATTTCCGTCAGTCATGCTAATTCAAATGCCTTATGTAGGATCCAAACAAAATAATTTTTGCTCTTTCCATTCTAACTGATATAGTCTCATGATGATACTTGCCTGAAACTGGTGGTGAGCAGACCTTTCAGCATTTTACAGAGATTAATGAATTTGTCTTCTCAGTGTCCCCCAGAGGCAGGAAAGCTTTGTGCAGAAATGGAAACTGGGAATCCAGGGAGATTAATGGATTTGGTGAAGATTACAAGGGAAGTAGTAGCACAGAGGTCGTGAGCTTTCTTATCTCCCACTCCTGTCCTCACATCAGGAGTCTTCTTGCTGTTTCTATAACTACTAGGAGGCTTTTTTATTTAATGCTCAATATAGCCTATTAGGCTTCTTACTATGAAAATAAAAAGCTATGTATTCCCTGAGAAATCAATAATTTTAAGTAATAACAAATGCAGAACACAAGGAGATACCTCTATATTTATGGATATCCAGGGTGAGAAGATACAGGCAAGGGTTTCTTTTGTTGTAAGTTCATCTAGCAAGTTGGCTCATGATAGACAACATATCAAGGACACAGACAGTGCCAAGAGCTGCCTATGTGGAGACTACTTATTTACCAGTTGTTTGCTATTGTATACATCAGACCAAACGTCCCTGTTAAGTAGAATACCTCCACTATGACAATTTTGGTAG